>NC_073340.2:8930000-9556250 GCF_027580225.2 Misgurnus anguillicaudatus
TAGAAGGATCTCTTGACAGAAATGCAAAATAATAAACAAAACTTTTTTAACAGGGATGTATAAAGACCTTTCATAATGAACCGTTATGTGTTTATTACCTTAGAACGAGACGTTTTTATCTACATACACCGAGGGTCCCCTTACATGGAAGTCACCATTTTGTGCCGCCATGTTTTTACAGAAGCTCTTAACGGACATACTTTATTAAGTTTTCTCTGGCGATGACATGTTTGTCCAGTGGCGGCTACCGTAGCTTCTCTATGCATTTCAAAAGCAAGAGGTGAGCATTGGACTGAGCCTTTGGTTGCAATTCGCAACCTCGCCACTAGATGCCGCTAAAATTTACACACTGCATATTTAAACACATACACCGTCAAAAAATGGTCCGAAGCCGTCACTGGGTCAGTAACCTTTAAGAAAGTCCTAATATGTAATTTTTAGGTAAACAATTGGTACCAATATGTACCTCCGAGGTACTAATATGAACTCTTTAGGTCCAAATGTGTACTTTTTGAAAGGATAAAAATCATTTATTTGATTAATTTGTTCATTCTTAATAAATAATTCAATTTATAAAATTATTATTTGTTCATTTATTAATAAATAATTTTATTTATACAATTATTTATTTGTTCATTTATTAATAAATAATTTCATTTACTAAATTATTTATTTGTTCATTTATTAATGAACAATTTCATTTATAAAAAATTTTATTTTACGATACACTATTTATTACAATTTTGAAGCATGATTTATTCGTTCGGAGTTTGGAGACAAACGATAATGTTGCTTATGGTTCAAACCTCGGATCGCTCAAGACTTTTCCTCTGTTCATTGAATACAATTGGTACCAATATGTACCTCTAAGGTACTAATAGGAACTCTTTGGGTCCAAAGGTGTACTTTTTTCATTTATAAAACAATTTATTTGTTCATTTATTAATAAATAATTTCATTTATAAAATTATTTATTTGTACATTTATTAATAAAAAATTTCATTTATAAAATTACTTATTTGTTCATTTATTAATGAATAATTTCATTTATAAAATTACTTATTTGTTCATTTATTAATAAATAATTTCATTTACTAAATTATTTATTTGTTCATTTATTAATGAACAATTTCATTTATAAAATCGTTTACGATACACTATTTATTACAATTTCGAAGCATGATTTATTCGTTCGGAGTTTGGAGACACAGTGTATGTCGCATGACTTTGTTTTCAAAGGATTTTGCGAAATAATGTTGCTTATGCTGCCCTACAAAGCCAAAGCCAGTAACTACGTATTTGGTCAAAATTGAGTTAAGGGTTAAAATGCGCTTTGTGAGATCTGTTGTGTCTTGTGACAAAGTCTCCTTGTTCAATGTTGTTCCATTTCAGAGAAATGTGTGTGCCAAAATTCCATTAACATGTTTGACTGGCTGGTGTAAAAAACTTTAAGGGCATTTTTCTCAGTTTCAGTGTTTGCGTAGTTACTGCACTTAGCCTTTGTAGGGCAGTATGGTTCAAACCTTGGATCGCTCAAGACTTTTCCTCTGTTCATTGAATACAATTGGTACTAATATGAACTCTTTGGGTCCAAAGGTGTACTTTTTGAAAGGATAAGAATTATTTATTTTATTAATTTGTTCATTATTAATAAATAGTTTCATTTATAACATTATTTGTTCATTTATTGATAAATCATTTTATTTATAAAATCGTTTATTTTACGATACACTATTTATTACAATTTCGAAGCATGATTTATTCGTTTGAAGTTTGGAGACAGTGTATGTCGCATGACTTTGTTTTCAAAGGATTTTGCGAAATAATGTTGCTTATGGTTCAAACCTTGGATCGGTCAAGACTTTTCCTCTGATCACTGAATACAATTGGTACCAATATGTACCTCTAAGGTACTAATAGGAACTCTTTGGGTCCAAAGGTGTACTTTTTGAAAGGATAAAAATCATTTATTTTATTAATTTGTTCATTATTAATAAATAATTTCATTTATAAAACTACTCATTTGTTCATTTATTAATAAATAATTTCATTTATAAAACTACTCATTTGTTCATTTATTAATAAATAATTTCATTTATAAAACTACTCATTTGTTCATTTATTAATAAATAATTTCATTTATGAAACTACTCATTTGTTCATTTATTAATAAACAATTTCATTTATAAAACTATTTATTTGTTCATTTATTAATAAATAATTTCATTTATAAAATCGTTTATTTTACAGTAGACTATTTATTACAATTTCGAAGCATGATTTATTAATTTGGAGTTTGGAGACAGTGTATGTCGCATGACTTTGTTTTCAAAGGATTTTGCGAGATAATGTTGCTTATGGTTCAAACCTTGGATCGCTCAAGACTTTTCCTCTGTTCATTGAATGCAGCCGGACTCTTCAAGGCTGAAAAAACAAAATGGACAGAACTGAGTAAATGTTATAAACTTTTATCTGTGAACACACTAACAATGAATCCTACATAAATAATTTCTGGAGGCACCAGATCTGACCCCGTGTATCCTCCCTGTAGCTGAATTATATTCCTGAACTGAAAAGAAATATTTACCAGTTGCACCTTTCTTGCGATGTGATTTTTTTGTTACTATTGTTCAAACAGTGGGATAAGAATTTATAAGAACTCATAACTCATCCAGCAGCACTGCTTATGAATGGTGGCTCAAATAGTTTAGCTTGTTACAGAGCGGTGTACCATTACTTTCATAAGCAAATAATCCTTGAGTCTGCAGCAACAGAATATCACAGACTTTTTGGGCACTTTTGGCCAGTAAGCAACCACCCAGGACATCCTATAAACCACAGTAACATACTAAAAACCACTTAAAATACCTTAGAAACCACATTGCAATGGCCTGGAAACCACGTATAACAGCCTAGCATTACATCAGCACAGTTCTGACAGTTCTTCAATTGTGGTTAATCTGCAAAGTCGTGCTGATCTTATGACACAAAGAAAAAAATATACTAACTTTCAACATGAGGCTAACTCATGTTATTGGAGACCTATGCTGTGTGTTATGAAAGCAGGCCTACTGTAAGAGGATCTCTTTGCTTTATTTTTAGAAATATTACATACCAGTAAGTAAAATAAGAAATAATAAGCCCAATAATAGAAACCACACTGACTATAAAATCTTGATATAATTAGAAACTTCAAAATAAGAGCGCATAAGATACAGTGTGTCATTTTTAGCAAAGACAACACATGGTTATGTGTACCATCCAAATCATTTCACTATCACAGTCGTAAACGTGTAGTTAAAACAAATCTTTGCTAGTAAGGCTCCAGACAAACAGAACCAGATAATCTGCCATTAAACAAAGAGATAACATTAGAAATCCTCTCATTTCTCCCACATGCCTCCTGACATTGGCCATACTGTCTCTGTAAGTGCTTCGAGTCACCTTCTGCTTTGATAGTCATACCACACAGTTCAATTAAAGATACCAGCATGAGGTCACTATGAGTTCACAGAGGAAGAGAGAGAGCGAGTGAGAAATTCACTACAAATTTAAGTTTACCATTAAATTAAACCTTTTCAAAACAATAAAAATAAAAAAATAAAAAGCAAAATACTTAATTAAATTGCAAATGATATATTAACAGCCATTTTACTATCTGTATCACTCTGCTTGTTTGTGGTCACCATTTTCCAAACACTTCACAACAGGTTTATGCGTTGGCTTCCTTTAAATAATTTTCATTGCTAAACAGAAACATACAAATATCTGGCCAATTTTTTTTCTATAAAGCAGTTTACTTGATATTAATTTCTTGTTTATAGAATTGTGGTATGAAAGCAGTGTCACATTGGCAATCGTACAGTTACCCGGGATTTAATGCAATAGCCCTTTTGCTCAACCTGGTCACTTCATGCATTTTCTCTGATGGGATAGCTGTTCGATTGCAAAAGGACCAGCATTAAATGCCCTCCGAAACGTTTTCGAGATGGATTTAAATCTGATTGCTCAAACCACTTCTGGAGGTGGTCTGGGATGCATTTCAGACGAAACTAGACAGGTGTAAATATATCTGGTTTATGAAACCACGTGTCAGCGCTTTACTCCTCCTGACGTAAGCACGTCACTCGCAAATTAGCCGGGAAAGAGACAAACAAAGACGGCAAGCTTATTGTTTTATGGAGCAACAACAGTGGGTAAAAAAGTACAACATACATTAAGTGCTGCCTTTTGTTGTATAAGTGCCGTCTTAAATTTTTAAAGGCGGAGTAATGAATGGTGTATTTGCATTTTGCGCAAGAGAAGAAGATCAGATTGATATAAGTTTTGCAAAGATGCATTTATGTGTCCGAATGTAAATGGAACAGTTTTGACAAATCAGATAGCTATCTGATCAGAGAAGACGCATGACGTGACCAGGTATAAAAAAGCCAATAGATTATGTAATTAAACTGGAAACATAAAGCATAATATAGCATTTAAAGGGGACATTTCACAAGACGTTAAGATGTCAAATCAATCTTTGGTGTCCCCAGAGTACGTATGTAAAGTTTTAGCTCAAAATACCATATAGATAGATCATTTATTATAGCATGTTAAAATTGCCACTTTGTAGGTGTGAGCAAAAATGTGCCGTTTTGGGTGTGTCCTTTAAAATGCAAATGAGTTGATCTCTGTACTAAATGGCGGTGTCGTGGTTGGATAGTGCAGATTAAGGGGCGGAATTATCCCCTTCTGGCATCACAAGGGGAGCCAAATTTTAATGAATTATTTTTTCACATGCTTGCAGAGAATGGTTTACCAAAACTAAGTTACTGGGTTGATCTTTTTCACATCGTCTAGGTTGATAGAAGCACTGGGGACCCAATTATATCACTAAAACATGAAAATATGAGTTAAAATAAAGCAATAAGCCCCAAGAAGCAGTGGGTTACCAGTGCATTTTATAACAGCTAAGGGGCGTTGCTTCGTGACGTGCCTAAAACACCCTTAGCCGTTATAAAATCCACTGTAACACCACTGCTTCGCGGGGCTTATTGCTTTTATAAAACGGCTACTTCATATGCATAGCAGGATTTCAGAAAATAAAACACAGCAAATAAGTTGCAATCATATTAGTACAAATATTACTCTTCCGCCAAACAAAGTAGTTCCTCAGAATCAAGTGTCTGCAACAGAGCGCAGTTCCCAACCAACACAGACGCCGTAAAATCAAAATATGATTAAATACTGTGGTGTTTTATAATATTTTGTACTTTAAATTATATTTTGTTGCATATTTCATAAAATGACATATAAAATTACTATAAATACTTTTGTTTTTAAAATGATCCTGAACTGTGTGCAAATGTCCCATACCCAGCAAACAAACGTTTCTCCCTTAGTTACGTACAATAGTTATGACATCTAAATACTGTTAATATACGAGCACAAATTCAAAAGTTACACAGTGTAGAGCAGAGCTCCCAAACCCTTAAAGCAGACAGAGCTCAACACAAGCACAAGCCAAACACTAAACCCAAGACGTCCATCTTTCTGGCTCCTCCTCAGCCACACGCCAAACAACCCTGAGAAGCCTGACTGCTGCTTTCAAGTGTCTAATAAAGACCAGATGTTCTCAGCCAAATGTATACACGGGGCATATGTGCGGTCCGTGCTCTCGAAAACCAGAGGAAAGATTGAAATATCACCTCTACAATGGGAAAAATGCAATGGGCTGCGTAATTCCAGCCCTTTGAAATGTAAGGTGCATTATAATTTATAGTCTATATGAAATGCGTGAGATTGGATTTGGTATTTTACTTTGTTGGAGGGACTGCTTGAGAAAGAAGAGTGATATATAGGTAAAACGTTTGGAAGATAACATGCACGTTTGGGATAAAGGTGCTATCTACATTAGATCGAGAAACAAGAATACATACACTCTCTCTTTAAGTTATCGCTTTATCCACGTGCATTTAAACTGGTGGATGGTACCTATTTAAATGCTTAAAGAAACCCGTTTATCTGACTTTGTTGACCCCTTGTCTGCCATAAAAAGATAAACAGCCATTGAAATGTCTTTTTTAAGGACCACAGACTGGCCAATCACATTTTCGGGTGGATTTTATCTCCAGCAGACTCCCTGAAATTGATAGCGTCGAGTTGGCTGACAATTCTTTTCCTGTGCACACTTATGCCAGGTTATCTAAAGCCTTGTGCCTCTCTGCAAAAAGACCAACTGTGCCAGCCACACAGCTCATTTTAAAACGCCTAATCACAAGTGAAAAATACACAGTAGGTAACCTGTGACTCACTTGGGGCAGTTTCCCAGACATGGTTTAGATTAATCCAGGACTAGGCCTTGGGACATTAAAGTAGTTTTTACAAACACACCTTACAAAAAACATTCATGGTGTGCATCTTCAGACAAAACATAAAATGTCAGTGCAAGCTGTTTTCAGTAAAGATATCTTAAACACGCATTTCAGTCTGGGACTAAGAATAGTTCGTTTTATATGTACCGTCCAGTGTAACTGTAATTAGTAGTTGCCAACCCTAACCTAACCTGAACCTAATCCACATTAAGTACATGGATTTACCAGTACTTTGCTGGGTAAATACACTGTAAGTGCACATACTGTAAAGTTTTATTGTAAAGGAAATACCCAAAACACTTTTACGACTAATTTGCATAAATCCATACGACCTCATTTCAAATCGATGACAGCCTTTTAAATTGGCAGACAAAACCTAAACGGTTTTTGTGCTCGGTATGCATAGGTTGCCAACTCAAACAAGTATAAAAGTGTCTGATCTATTTAAATGTTAACAGGTGGTGTTGGTGTAACTGTGGTGCAGTTGGCTCTCACTGGACTCAGAGCACCTCTTCAACACAAGAGCATTCCAGTGAGGTCAGCCTCCTCAAAAAATGTTTTCAGCGCCATGAAAAAATTGCGAGGAGCGCGGCATAGTGATGATCAGCTTAGAGTCGCCTCTGTCTTTACTCTTATGTCACATTGTTCGTGTCTACCCATAATGCAGTTGTCACTTTTTTACCTGTTATGTTCTTAATTTTTCGTTTATGTATTCTTTATTTCCATAGGGCGGTCTTTTAATTATTTTAAAATAAACGTTTTAGGTGTTTACACACAAACAAACACTTTCAGAAAAGGTGCAAAAAGTGTCACTGTGGTGGTACCTTTTCAAAAGTACAATTTTGTACCTAAAGAGTCCATATTAGTATCTGGTATACCACAAAATGTATACATATTTGTAACTAAATATTATTAACATTTAAAGGGGGGGTTTAATGGTATTTCAAGCATTCTGACTTATTAACACAGTTATATAGTTGTGTCCTCATGCTAAACGTAGGCAAAGTGTCAAAAAAGCAGTTGGGCGTGTTACAGAGTATTTCTGTGCTGAATGCACTTTGCCAGGGTTCGTACAAGTTTCGGAAAGTTTTTTTCGATTACAGGTCCCAGCTGACGTTTCAGGGGTTTCTACACGCATCACTTCTTTATATGGGCACTTCCCCCGGAAAAACCCCGCCCACCCGTCAATCAGCGGGAGATGCTAGAACTTACAAACATCACATCACGCAACAGCTTTGTTTAATTTCAAAAGTCAACAATGGCACGAAAGATGAAGTGTGTTTTTGGATGTAAGGAGAAGAAATCCAGCCTTATGAAAACAATGGATATAGTTTATTATCCGGATTAGCAGCGGAGTTTTGCGTGTGTGTTTGATGCGCTGGATTTTCCTAACCGGGTCATGAGTTGCATGTGGTAAGTAAGACTTCTGTCTTATGTTGGAAATAGGAGCATACATATTATATAAATGACACGAACATGTAGTGTTGTAGTGTTGCATGACTCGTACTCGCTCCTCCCGAGGTAGTAACTCCTCAATTTTTTTGTACGTTATCGGAAAGATTTGGTAAAGCTAATCTTTCTTTTATAAATCTGATTAAACTAAAGACTCTTTGGAGATATAAAAGATGTCATACTCTATAGGTACTCCAGATTAACATCAGAAATGCAGAAACAGCATGTAATGTGAGTTCATGGACATAGCCAGATATGAGGTCATTGAAGTCCAGACCTCCGTAAATTTTTCATATTAAAAAATACAATTAAGTTCTCTAGATAAATTAGTAAATAATTATATAATTACGTTTGGGCAGTTTACTGTATAGTTTAACATAAAATTATAGAGATTGACTAAAGCAGCTGTGGGGTGCAGCATTCGCAGTGTTGCCAGATCCCATTGTGAAAAATCCTCTTTAGACGTAGTATTTCATGTTTTAGCAATTAAGGTGACACTTTGGAAAATAATTAAATTGAGAATGTCCAGATTAGTGTTAGCCAAGTGTGCCGCACAAGCCCTGAAAAATGAAGACAAAACGTCTCGATTGCCTTCCAGTGACTGGTCCCAGTATAGGTCATAAACCCCCATGTTATTCAATGGGACTTGAGACCAACTAAACAATTGATTTACACTTCAATTATCTTTTTTCCGAAGCTGGTTTCTGTCATTTACTGTAGTTTTATCACACTTATGTAAATACAAGTGTTTGTTTATAATACAAGTTTGTTTTTAGTTCTTTATTTAATGCTATAAAAATTGACAGCTGTGATATGCGCATCCTTCGAGGGCGGGGGCGATGTCTCTGATTTATTTCTGAAAGACAAAGTATAAACTTATTTTCTTTATGGCTTTTTTGTTTGCTTTCGTACTAATATCTGGCAACATGGGGTGACCGGCACCTAAACAGTAATCAAATGGCATATCATTCAGCATGGGCAGGTTATTGTTGACACAATAGTCCAATAATTATTTATGTAAGAAACGCTTTCAACACTAAAAATCAGTAGAAAAAAACTGGTACAAAGATGTAGAACAGTTGGGTTTAAATGAAATGTCAAATATGTAAGCACTTGGTATGACGAAGGCTATGTTATTTTATTCAGTTTAGGAGTTAGCAAACAAAGTCATGCTGAAAACATTCATAAGAGCACTAAAAGTTATTGTTTATATAGCCTATTATTGCTTATTAAAATGATTAATGCTATAAAAAGCACTGTTGCAAAAAATAAATTAACTATTCACCCCAAGTCAACAGTAAAGTATTAACAAATTGTTATCTAATAAATAGGGGATAATATAACAATGCCCCCCCAAACATATAGACCGAGTGTGTATCAAAAGTGTAAAACGGCAAAAAGGTTAACACAGAATAAGTGAATGAACCAAACAAAATACAGTTAAATAAGTCGTTTGTAAAAAATTATGCACTACAAATATACTAATTAAAAGTATATATTCCTACTTCAATGCACCTGAAAAAGTATACAATACCAGTAATACCTAAATGGATTTCTAGTAATAAATGATGTCTCAAAATAGCACAGTTAAGTTTATCTAAAGTACTGACGACTTGGTATATAAACTACAAAATTAGTGCACAAAATAGTACATTTACTTAGTATACATTAGTGCACTTTTTACCCCTGGGAGAGCAATTAACTCTTAAAGGACAAGTTTGGTATTTTACACTTAAAGCCCTGTTTTCAGATTGTTTATGATGAAATAGAACGGTTTTGACTGATATTTGGACATATGAAGCTGGCCCGAGAATTATCGGGTGTTTGTGTTTCACCTCCCACCTCTACAATGGGGTTATAGGTGCACTGGAACAATCCTTCCTAAAATGCATTAAACTTTCATTTACAAAGACGTGAAACTCACCGAGTGGTCAGAGGTATTCACTGGTATGCTCACACAAAAATCGCTGCAAAAGATGCTTTCAAACAGGTTTTATCGTAGTTTTTGCCAACTCCATTGACTTGGTATTAGATGTGCTGTGAGGTACAGTATTACTCCGCGCCGGGAACTTTGTTTCTATTCTTGCAATTGTCAAAGGTGGATTAGCGCCACCAACTGGGCTGGAGTGTCTATTATTCAAGCTCTCAACGGAAGAATATACGGGTGTGAGGCGTTTGGAAAAATAGGTCCACAAGTTTACAACGAATGGTAAAACAGCTGTTGGAAAGCAACTTTTGCAGCGATTTTTGTGTGAGCATATCAGTGAACACCCCTGACCACTCGCTGAGTTTCACGTCTTTGTAAACGAAAGTTTACATTGTTTTGGTGCATTTTTGTTAATTGTGAACAGACCTCTTGTCATAATGCCCTGCAGATCAGCTTTGGCTGACGCTTGAATCTTACAGTGTATAGGAAGTTCCATAAGTGACAGAAAATGTATATGTACTGGTGTAATGTATGCGTGTTCAGATGAATGGTTTGAGCATGTATGAGGTAACAAGAAGTTGATGCAAGTATCTCATGCAATTACGTTTCATTTAGGAATTTGGCAGACACTTTCATCCAATGCAACTTATGATTCATTCAAGGAATAAAATTTTCTTTCTCTTTGTCAGTATGCGTGTTCCCTTGGGATTTAACCCATGACCTATCCGATTCTTTACCTACAGAAAACTTTACTTTGTCTGTGTCGAAAATCACGACTGTATGTTGTGGAAAGAAATGTCATCAAACATTATCAGGCTGAGCAGAGGTTTTACTCACGAGGCATGATGCCCTGGTCTGCGAGCTGCTCTCGTGTCCTCCTCTGCTGGAGTCTCAACTGCAGGACTGTGGGTGGAGGAAGGGAGGAATAAAGAAAGAGGGAGATAGAGAGGAAAAGATAATGACTCATCATGAGTGAAGCTGGAGAAATCAGGCATAAATCTATGTCCGGAGAAGGAACACATCATCCCGTTCAGACAGGCAGATGCTGCATCCTCCTTAAACATTCACGTACACACGCGCCGCAGCAGCAGCATGGATTAACAGCCCACCTCTTACATTTATGACCACCTCCCTCCCGGATGAGGACCACACACTGAAGATTTGTTTAAAAGCCAGGAGCTGTGTTTATCATAGTCCTACATCCTGTTTTAAGAAATATTTGTGGCCCTGTTGCTTCATTTTTTTACTTTGTTTTGGATGGTGTGTCTCTCATCAGGACAGCAGACGCTCTACAGCACCACTGCATATATGTGTGTGCGTGATTCTATATAGGAGTGCTGTGATACTGAATATTAGCATGCAGGTGATATTGCTTTGACATGATTATATATGATGACAGCTTAAAATGTAAACATTAAATGCTGCAAACAATAACAAAGGCAAAGTTTGGTGGCATTGTGGAGAAGCGTGGAATGGTGGGAGTTGTTGTGTCCACCTCAGCTGCAGATACAAATCGATCCAATGGGACTCGCAAATGTTTACGGATGACGTAAAAACATCATTTTACAAACATTATAACAAAGTGGCTTGTGTTATAACATATGGAAACAAAGTTGCTTGCTAGATGCGACAACTACTATCGCATACTGTGCTCTCCAGATCGATGGGCGTATGACATCATAGTATCATGAGAGAGACTCAACAAACCCATTCATACAGCTGGCTGGTCCCAAAAAATTATGTAAAATTGGCAGAGAGGCAACCTGTAAATGTTCTGGGTTCGCTGCCGTAAAGTGGACACGTAACATTGCCGTAACATACACGGAAAGCAAGCTGTGTGAACGAGGCAGTAACAATTCCGTAAGAGGCGTGCCGTAGTGAGGACCCGCGTGTAATCGCAACAAGTTATGGTTCAGCTCTTTGACACAAGGATTTAAACGCAAATCAACATTCACGATAGGATTGGGCGGTAATATGGTAATATTGTATACCGCAGGATCTAAAAATAGCAAAGGTATCAGTTTCAATACCGTCATAAAAAAAACAATACACTTATATAGCAGACAAGGATCGAATATTAAATATATTTAATGCCTAAAAATGCATATGCATGGTTGTTATCACATGACAGCATGGAGGAGAAAGAGAGAGAGGGGGGGAAAGATGATGAGTCACGCATCGAGTGACCTGGTCTCAAAAAATAACACTTCTGCAGTTTGGCAGCATTTCGGGTTTCGACCAAATAGAAAGGGAGAGGCGGTAAATACGGACGAGGCATTTGCAAATTGTGCAACAAAAAGATAACCGCGAATGGGTCTATTTGCACTTTTTTATAAGCTGCTCTTTGTTATTAGAAGTTGTGATTTGATTTAATTAATTTGTGTGCACGTCTTTGCGCGAAAACTGTTCTGGATGTTTATGTTAATTTAATTCTGTTTGACTGTTGTATTTGCACTTTTTTATAAACCGCTATTTGTTGTTAATAAAAGTTGTTAATATTGTTGTGCATGTTATTTTGTTATTATTTCAGTATAAGTGTAAGGGTATTTAGTTTCTAGAGGATTTAGGCACAAGCCAACAGTTTGGTGACGCTGTCTGAGCCTTACGTCATAATTTTATAGACGTTTCATCGGACACACATGCGGTGACGCGATACGCGTCTGGTCCAAACTTTACTTCCGTTTCCAGTTTTTTTTTAATGGTCTGACTAGTTGCTAAACTGAACTCTTGAATAATACCTCGTCGAAAATAACAAACGTTTTGGTTTCCCATGTAATCTACATGTTGTTTATTTTGCTTGCTATATTCTTTTTTATTCTTAGCAGAGTTTACTGGAAGTTACGTGTTGACCACGAAAGCCACTTGTTTATGTTGTTACTGCTGAAACTGTCTATAATTATTGACGGTAATACTGTATAACGGGGTAAAATAGGGAGGAGGTTTGACGGTATCAAAATTTGGATACCGCCCAAGCCTAATTCACAACGAGAAATGTCAGCAAACTGGACTGAAGCAGAGATTCAGGGAGCTCATCATTATCAGCGCTGAAGCTGAGATCATTCACCAGCATGACAGAACAGTGCATCACACGCTCTTTATGATCTTGTCATAAACTAAAATGCACGCGCGTGGTTTCTCGAGAGAAAAATCAAGGATAAGCAAACTTTAGACGGTGTTTAAAAAAACTAGTGCAGGACCTTAAATACGAAATTAATGGCAGTGTGAATGAAAAAAAAGAAGATAGAACAATCTCGGACAAATCCCTGAAGCATTTTCTGTGTATTTTCCATAATCTCTGTGTAAAAAGGGCTAACAGTTGCTTACGAAATGTTTTGCAATATTTGAAATACAACTATTTATTTCTATGGAATAGCTTCGGTTTAGGGTTAGATTTACATAAAATGACATCCTTACCTAAACAAACTCTAACCCCAACGTCAGGCGACAATTGGTTAAAGTTTAGAAAATATAAAAGAATAAGTCTTGTATCTTTTTTTATAAACCAATACTTAAAAGTGACAAACACTTAAAGTGACATATAACGCAAGCACCAAATCTAACCCTAAACCGAAGCGACAATGGTTTGAAAATAGGACAAAAAAGTTGAGTAACCAATACATGACAGTGACACAAACAGAAAAGCGTGACATGCTCACGTTCAAACGCGGCAAAACGTGAAATAGTCACATACTTGCGTGATATAGGGTTGGCATTTTGAGGCAAAACTGATGTATTTTTTTTTTTTTTTGGCCCGCCACCACCCCCCCTCTTCGGAGGACAACTTTTTTTTTTTTCAATATAAAGTAAATTTTTTTACAGTACGGAAAATAGGAATACTTATTTACAGTGCACATAAGGGGAGGGTGATTAAGCACCACGTAAAAGTGTAACACATAACATACATACAACAAAATAACAGACAAATTACAAAAGGACAATACAGTTGCAGTGAGACATTATTATTGCTGGTTGAATAGAATGATCTTGAGGCTCACGTTCGTTAGTCACAGTTAGAGTATTTAAGCGGAAATGGGTTTAAAAAGGGTTGGAAAAACATGTTATGCATGAATTTAAATAGTGTGTGCCTATAGAGATAAAATAAATAAAATTACATAATAGAAGAGAGAGATGTGTGATTGGTAATGTACACGGCTTGTAGCTATGTTTTTGTGTTAAGAAATGATAGAAATGGGGACCAAAACTGATGTATTTTAAGATATGTCAGTACAAGTTTTTTTCAGTTTGGACAGCTCTTACATTTATTTTAGTCTAGGACTAGTCTAATCACGCCATGTATCTAAAAATTAGATAAAATTAGTTATTGCTAAAAATTAGCAATAATCGAAAACATTATTGCTGTTACTATCATTATTGTACATAACATTATTACATAATATACATATTACGTAAATACCTATATTAAATTAAATTACTAAATTGTGCTTTATTTAGAATACTGAGAAACTTCCATTAACCAATTTCTCAAAGTTTAACAAAAACCGCTATGTTCTGAGCCATTATTGAAAAACCTGACATAAAAAACCCTCAAACATCTTCACTTCCACTCCACATATTCTGGGGCCTCATTTATAAAGCATGCATAGACACAAAACATGCGTAGGCCACTTCCCACGCAAAGGTTGTGATCTATAAAAATCTTGACCAGAGATTAAAGAAAGTACATGTCAGATGAACAATTTTAAGTACTGGTGCCTGCCACACACAACAAAAAAAGTGCAGGGTTGTTTTTAACCCAGGGCTGGGTCACTATTGGACAGAACACACTGCTGGGTTAAAATGACCCAACTGCTGGGTTTTTGTCAATCAACCATGAGTTTAAACATCCCAGCATTTTTTAGATACGTTAGATCCACATGAAGAATAAATTCAGTGGTGTTATTTGTGTTAATTGTTTCATATACATGTAGGCCTATCATATTGTAAAATCCAATCCAAAATCATTAAAAATATTTAATTAGCGCTGTCTCACCATCACATTGTCCAGTACGGGGGCGCATAAGGAGATGGCCCGAATACATGATAGCCATCAAATACCCTACTATTAGACAACTGCAGAACACCGTAAATAACAAAATATAGCATATTTATCATTAAATGTTGGTTTGCATACGCAGTAGCACTCTTACACTTCTGATCAAATTCAAAGTAGCTGCCTTTCTCATAACAGGGAAAAAGAGCCTTTAAAAATGTTTTATTAAAACACATGCCTTGTTTAACACTTGGACATGCACAGATTCTTGCGCTTGTCTCTGTTCATTTATTTGCACATTAGTTTTCTCATTTATCATTGCAATCAATCAGCCAGCTGCATAATTGTGTAGTCGACACAACAGCAACCCAATTGACTGATGGCCACATATTCACTCATACCTCTGATATCATGCAAAAGCAATCTGCATACATCTGCTTTTGTTTAGGTCACATACTGGGCAACCTGTGCTCGTGTGTCTAATGCCAGCATCTGTCATGGACTGCAAGTATGTGGACAACATGAAAATGCTAATGATGTTCAGCTCTGGCAGAGACGCACGACCTCTCACGCGCAAACAATACTGGCAGGTTGCTTGTACGATCGCTGATATGAAATTAGACGGTCGTTGCCAATGTACCAGTCTATTTTTGGCAGACAAAACGAAACTCGATCCGGTCCAATCTAGATCAAATGTAATGCTACGGTGTTGTTTTTTCCCTCTTGGGAATAGTCATCTTGCGTTTTATTGTCACGAAGCAAACTTAAAGGCAAAGCCTCCTGATCCAGAAACAGGTGAATTAATTAAATTTGAAAATGGAAAAATGCCTCCTGGCAGGATCAGGACATTTAACCAGGGTGAAAAGCAAGCACTCGACTTCATGATTGCCCTCAAAAGAATGATCACAGCTCTGTGCAGACAAACTGGATCACATAAGCCTTTCACCAATGAAAACCAGATGAGCCGACTCGATTGCATAAAAATAACTGCCAAACCTGTCTTCAAGGCATATACCTGAAAAACAACTTGTACCCTGTATAATTTGTCTAAATGAGGGCAATTACGCATTAATTATGCAATCGCACAATACGCATGCTGTTTGTACATCCCCATTTAAACTTGTAACATATTGCGAGTAAATTATCTCACACGTGTTGTCCTTCAGAGGTCAGTTTTATTGCTCGAAGCCCAGCGCTGTCACAGATGTTTCTCCTAAAAATGTATTGGATGAAATGAAAATGAGACACGAATGAGACCATTGTTGACATATTGCTAGAGCAGAACGCAAGAAAATTATCATGGATAGCATAACACCATCCATAATTTGGTTTTGGAAATATTTCATAAGAAACGTTTGCGCTCATAGGGAAACAGAGTTTTGATTGCAGACTTTTGGCAAATCTAGGCATAGACATTGTCGAGCTTGTCTGAAACTTTAAAGACGATACAAATTAAACAAAAGTGTCAATTGGTTTTCATGCAATCTTACTGCAAAAGAAATTACAATTTACGATTACGAAATCTCAGTAACGCTTTACTATAAAGTTGTGTGGGGTGAAAAGTTGATGTGCACCTTCAAAAAACTTGCTTTTTTTGGTCTATTAATAATTAATAATAGAAAAAAAATGCAATAAAGTATGAATTTTATATTAAAAAAAAAACAAAAATGAAAATGTTTTATTCCCAAAATGCTAACAACATAAAGCCACAAGTCTTAACTATTTCTGATCCAAACTTTAAGTTAAAAATCGCACTTTCTGTTACACTTTTACTGGTTTTACCAACAAAAGGCCACTAGGTGTCAACGGTTTGCTGCATACTCCTGCCACAAATTAATAAATTACTGTTACTGCATTATTATCAGTGTTAAAAGGTTTAAATTAAGGATGCACAATATATCGGCCGACATATTGTTATCGGCCGATAACTGCTTATTTTTAATATTTTCGGTTATCGGTCTGATAGCAAAATTAGGCCGATAAATGAAAGCCGATAAATGATGGATTATATATGTTTGTTGCACCACTTCACTTGCTCATTGCTGGCCATGTGGGGTTTTGATAGGTGCTTTCTGTGACATAGCCGAAGATGACACGTGTTGCGGGCTTAAGAAGAGTATGCTAGTCTAGCACAAAGACAAGATGTCCGCGGTCTGCGAGTTTTTCATTGTGAAAATAATATGAATATTTATAGGCCGATAGATATCAGTTATCGGCCCCCAAATTTTAAGAGTTATCGGTTATCGGTATCGCCCAAAATTTCCATATCGGTGCATCCCTAGTTTAAATTCTTAGAACTTACCAATGATATATAGTTAGTCAACATTTTTGTAAATGTATAATTAGATATAGTGTTATGAATATATAATAATGAATATGCATTCCTATGGGGGGAGGTCATGTAACAAAACCCTCACTACATTATTTTTCACAAAATGGTGATGAGATATGAAAACGACACGATATATAGAGTTTGTCAAGATTGTTTAGGTTTGGAATAGGGTATTAGTGCTACAAATATGTAAAAACAACGTGGGCCTGCCTGTGGACCTGTGACACTTTAGGAACTGACTTTCACTACGTCATAATATTCCCGAAATTGTGATTAAAATGAAACTACACACTTTGAGCTTTCCAACATTAGATGGTTTCATCGGACGCACGTGCGCTGACGCGATACACGTCTGGATCCGAACTTTACTTCTGTTTTTTTTAATGGTCTGATTAGTTTCTAAACTGATCCCTTGAACAAAAGCCTCTTCGAAAATAATAAGTGTTTTGGGTTTCTATGTAATCTATGTGTTGTATTTTTGCTTGTTATATAAATAAACTACGTTGTTGTTATTTATTCTTAGCAGAGTTTACCGGAAGTTACGTGCGGACCACGACAGCCGCTTATGTTGTTACTGCTGAAACCGTCTATAGGTTGTCAAGATTAGATTAGATAAGAATTCACATGAAGTAAAAGTAGGTGTCCCGCTGGCGGAACAGTGACATTAAGCAGGATTATCACTATTCTGAGGCATGCGTTTTTTTTAAAATAAATGAATCGCTCATTTTTCCTACATAATTTATTTTATAAATCACTGATAAAATATTTATTCCAGAACCTTAGACCTTTCCAACGATACATAGTTTAGTTTATTACGAGTTAATTAAAATTGACCTAAAAATAATTAAAAATATTAAAAGAAGGTTACAGAATTTTCCCACTGGTTAATCAGCGTGTGACAAACCCGGTGAGAGGGGCTTATAAAAGCGGATGCATCAGTGCGCATTTTACTTTTAAATTAGAGGCAATTGTTTAAATGCAGTGCTTGCATACACTGCATTAAATCGCTTATGAATCCGGGTGCAATGCGAGGGTAACTGTTGTTTGTGATTGAGTGCAGTGTGCGCAGGTACGGAAGCACGCCAGTCCCAAGCTGAACAACCGGCTCTTCCTTCATTAAGCACTGCTTGAATGATTGGTTTATTATTATTATTATTATTAGCGAAAAACACAACAACAAAACGATCTCACTTATATTAAACATTATATATGTATATTAGGGGTGCACCGATATATCGGCTGATGATGCTTGATATGCTTCTCAATGAATTACAGTGAAATGCCGCTACATCCAAACGCCAGGGGGCGCTCTCGTGCAGAAACCCAATATGCGCTGCAGACGAAGAAACATACACACGCAGCTATGACACGCAGCTCCAGAAAATGGCTGGAAATGGAGGATATATTTATATTGCTGTTCTTCAAACCTTTTCAGGTATTTTCATGAAAAAAATAATATTTATAATGATTATGTTTGACGAGTGGTGCTTTTTCAAATGCATGTTTAAAACGACTCAAACTAACAGTGATTTCAGATCGATAAGGACTTACTGATCAAAAGCCGTAGTACACGAAATAGCTGTGAATAATATCGGCTGTGTGATTCAGAATAGTTATCGTCCACATATTATTAGTGTATATCGGTATTTATCAGTGCACCCCTAATGTATATTATAACAAAACGAGTAAGCACGCGGCTTCTGCCATCGTCAAAGTCAGTCGTCTCGCCTCACACACACTCTGAAAGTAATAAGTTAAATCTGACACCTGCTACTCTGTGATGTGACGCGCATTCAACTCGCACTGAATTCAGGCAGAAGACACATTCAGTTTTTAGTGTCTGCTCTCTCTAGCAAAACTAAATGATTTTATAAAAATAAAAAAACTGAACGACAGTGGAAGACGATGCCGTGGTTGGCAAGTGATCACCGGTGTATCATCGGTTACACCGACTATCGCAACAAGCCTAATTTAAAGAAAACACAGGTGGACATATCATGAAAATCTCACTTTTTCCATGTTTAAGTGCTATAATTGGGTCCCTAGTGCTTCTATCAACCTACAGTACAAAACAACCCAGTAAGTTAGTTTTGGTAAACCATTCTCTGCAAGAATTTGAAAAAATAGCTCATTAAATTTGGCTCCCCTTGTGATGTCAGAAGAGAAAAATACCGCCCCTTAATCTGCACTATCCATCCACGACGCTGCCATTTAGTGCAGAGATTAACTCATTTGCATTTAAAAGGACACACCCACAAACTCACACCTACAAAGTGCCAATTTTAACATGTTACAATAAATTATCTATATGATATTTTGAGCTAAAACTTCACATACGTACTCTGGGGACACCAAAGATTTATCTGACATCTTAAAAAAAATAGTGAAATGTCCCCTTTAACTGGATTGACAGCAAACAGCGAGACTGTAATCTTGACATGACACAGGCAGACCTAACACATACACAGTCATACAAATACATTGAGGTGTGTGATCATGTACATGGTAAGGCACCTCAGAGCTTACAAAGTTCATGACCCCACCAAATGCAAACTTAAACACGAGATGGACGCCATTCACAGACAGCCGTGTCATTGTTGTATGGTCCTGGCATCTGCCCTTTATGTGACACAAGGAAACATGTTTGAATTAGCTTGCTGTGATTTAATGAAGGACATATTGCATGATGCTAATTCCCATTGAATGAGGCTGGCAGGTGGGGCAGAAGATCACAGAGGAATGCTGGGAGAACTCAATCCTGGACACTAGGGGACCCATGAGCTTTACCCACACGCATACATACATGTAAACACAGAGCAACTGTGAAAATGTTTAAATGCTAAACGTTTTAAACCTATAAATATAAAAAATAATAAGTGGTTACTAAAGTTGCCAGGTGCATTACTAAACGCACAAATAAAATGTGACAACATGACGTCTGCTTGAATAGTAGTTGTATATTCAACGAGATGTGAAAAGTATGGCACAGCTTTAGTTGATCATACTAAATGTCACAATTTAAGAACCTGACCTCATAAAACTTCAGTATAAAAAGAGACAGTTTGAATAGCACGAGTCGCGGGAGCTTTGTTACGTAATCTCTATGCAGTGGTGGGAGTGGGCTGTCATGTCCTGTTGGCCCTGTCGATGAACCTCAATGAGCCGAAGACATCCACAGGGAACGCACTGCAAGATTCCTATCAGGCCAGCTTGATCGCATAGTCATAAACACACAGAACGAGAGCTCCCGTTTGTCCTCAAAACCGACAGGTACTCAACCTCGCATTCCTAAAGTCTCAATGCACTAATGTGTGTTGACTAAAACAAGCCAGTGTAGAAGATATTCCCATCGTGCTTCTGTTCCGACCGGAATATATAAGGTCTTCACTTCCCTTGAGCATTGGGGTCATTTCCCTTTTGCCGAAGGAAAAGCTCAATTTTGTCTGTAATTTTGCCATTACTGTGCCAAACCAGAATGCAGTGGATCTACCATCAGCGTAGCTGATACACAGTTTGTCTGTCGAGTAATAAATGTTGGTAGTTTGCTGTCAGGAGATGCAGATCTGGTTTTTTTTCAGTAACATTTTCATCAGAAAGGTGGCAGCATTGTTCACAATACATTTAAACATGCACTCAGAATACTGTTTAAATGTAAATAGTGGTATAGAAAAAATATATGATGGAAAGAAAGAGGATAAAAAGCACCTGTCCAGTACATTACTAGGGAGACGATGCTAGATAACCTTTGACCTCAAAGCGCTTCAAACTTTTAGAAGCACTTTTTACAATGTCCAACAGGTACAAGGCAAAGAATTTGGGGCTTTTTAAATGATCAGCAGATAATTTCATCCAAAGCGACATTTAATATTTAGTCTAAGAAGCCAACAAAGCTTTGTAATGTAGTACACGTAATGTTTACATGTAGGTACAAAGTTGTTTTTCTTTATATAAACATCTGTAAATTATACCAGACCTAATGTACACTGTCGAAATATTTACCGCAGCTGTCACGGAGGCTGTACCCTTTCCAAAAGTACACATTTGCACCTAAAGTAGTTGATATTACACTCTTAAAATGATTGTATAAAAAATTTGTGTCTAGTTAGGGACAACACTTTTCAGTAGACACATCGCTGTGTTATTATTGGAACATCACATTTGTGTTTTCCCTTTAATTTATTTGAACAAAAAATCAACGCATAATGTGATAATAAAAATGTATTAAATGGCATAACACTAAAAATATGTAAAAAAATTACGCATTCTTACTTCGAGTGTAGGTACATACTGTATTGGTACCAAATTTATACATATTTATAACTAAACTACATATTAAGAGCATATTTAGGGTGTCCCAATGACAGCTGAGGTACATAGTTTGACTATATTTCATATTTCCGTTTTTATTTATGTGTCAATGTGACATTCTTACATATTGTAAGTAGCTATAACTATTATTTACCATCTACTCTATTGTAAAAAAAATAAGATAATCGACCTCCAAAAAAAAACCCTCACCTGATTTAAACTTGCTGCGAATCAGAATGGAATGTTCAGAACCCAGTAGAGTCATCCTGCCCAGCGTATGTTTCCAGTGTCAAAGCATCAACAGAAACGTGTTCACTTCAACTCAGTTCTTCAACTCCAGTCCCACCTATCATAGCAAGCTATCAACGGGCTGCCTGCGAGACTGACCGCAGATCTTCTTACGCATGTACAAACAAACGTGACTGAGGGTCTCTCTGGGAACAGACTCGGCTCGGCTTCACACACAGTGGCTTTGGTCCCATATAGCACTGATTCTCTACTCCATGAGAGAGAAACTGATATGCCTTCACTTCTGGGAGAGTCTTAAAGCTGAGGGGGCTCGGCTGAGCCCCTCCCTTCTGTGGACACGCTGTAAGAGTGGGCTGCTGCCCCCACTGTTCGCTTGTACCGGGGAGAGTACACACGCACAGTTGAGTATGAATACACAAACAAAAGCAAACCAAAGCATAAACTTCTCAAATGTTGAAGTTGGGAGATTTGTTACCGTATGATCTTTGAAGTATCAAAATGTGTTGCTGTTGACCTGTCAGTTGATAACGTTATCTTGTGCATTGGTTTGTCCGCTCACAGAGTTTGGAAAAACTTTTTGTCAGAGTCTCTGTAGCGGTGCTGTCACAGCCTCATTACTCCACATAGGCCACACATTAAACAAGCTCGTAACTGCCCCCAGAGAGTTGGCACGGACCCCTACCAGAACCGCTGTTTTTGGAGAGCCTTTTGTGCAATTAGCTGTAAGAACATTGCTGTGTTTGTTTGAGAGAGCCTTTAAAATCAGTTACATCAAAAGTAAATAAATATGTAAGTACATCGAGCCATAGTGCTTTCGTGGGACATTCGTTCCCCTATTTATCATTGAATGCCTTCACCTCTCCTCCTCGATGATGATGATGTTCATTTGGGACTGTAACCACTAGTGAACTTATGGGCGTGTTACTGCCGTGCCTTGGAGTCTGCGCTGTCACCCTGACCTCTCCTTTCTCAGAGCCTCACGTCTGCTTGGCTTCGATTTTTAAGGCTAATGGCACTACAATCTCTCCACTCCCTCTGCCACGCGTAATAGACTGCGGTCCAATATACAACGCAGGTCAAATATTTACATTAGGACATCTTGAGTTGCGAACCGACCGTTTTTCTCTGGAAAGAGCGTCTGGCCGCACACATTTCCCCTTGACTGGAGTTTGGAAGGCTTAATTAGCAGGTGAAAGTACTTAAAGGCACGGTACAACCCCAAAGTTTGACAGCGAACACGGAGCATCCTTGTGAAATTCCTCAGAGGGTCACTGAGTCCCGTTTTAATCCCTCCCTTTAATTGGGCCCTGTGTCTTAAGCTGTAACATGTTTCATCTGAGCAGATTCTTCACAGCAGCCTGTTGTGACACCTTTGGACATAAATCCCAACTGTACGGTTGTGATATATATTGTATACAGTAATGACGCGAAGAGCTGGCTAGACACACGCATGTTCTATAACACGGTATCCATCTTAAATGTGTTCGGCGAGCACCATAACATAACTTTTTAGGAGTTTCCCCCCACTGTATTTAAACCATATTGGATACATCTGAATTATTATCTTCCAAGATGTGTTTATTGGCATCCTTAAAGTAGAACTTATTAAAACTTTAGAGAAATGAAAACTGCCAAAATCTTCGCAAAGTCTATTATTATACATGATTTTATAATTTGTTTGTAATTGAATGCATTTAAAAATAAAAAATAAAACATTGTTTATCAGCTTCCAGCAAAAACGACTTTTTTTTTGCTTTAAGTGAATTCTTTGGCTATTGTGGTAGATTTAAAAAATGTAATGAAACAAACATGTACCGAAATCAGGATTAAAATGCTTGATGGAAAATTAAAGAGAACCATTTTGGACAGTTGGTCTGTACTTTGAATTATGAAAGAGTCGAGGGACCTATTTGTGTCATTTATTATTTATGTCCGTTAACTGCTGCTTACATTTTCTAATGCCAGGAATTGTCAAATGTTGAGATGTTGTAAAAAATACTTTTTCAAACAATGTATTAGAATAATTATATAATAAGCTCCATCCCAGCTGTTTTAAGCAGAAGTTCTGTCTCAATTGAGAAGACAGGGAATGGGGCCCCGGATCCGTGTTCGGCTCCGTACTTTTGGCTTCGTCTCAGCGGCCGTCAGACAGGGGTCCTGCACGCAGACAACCAGGGAGTAGCTGCAGCCTGCGGGGTCCTGACTGGAGCCAGTCAGACCAGAGATGGGAGGGGTAAGAGGGACGAGAAGAGGAACACAGTGGAGAGAAACAAGGAGATATACAGAGACAAGAGAAAGTGATAGAAAGAGACATAAACGAGACACAGAGAACAAATGAAGTACTGAGACGGTCGGCCGTTGGAAATGGTTTCTTATGGGGTTTGAGGAATTGAGAATATGCAGTGCAAAAGTCCAAAGTTCTAAATGTAAAATCTAATTTAAACAACAAAACATAAAAGATTCTGAAAGATTGTAAAAAAATAAATGTTTTTCATAATAAGAAATAATCAAAATTTAGCACTATTTTTAAGTTAGAATTATTTTTCTTCATTATGCTGCTCTCTAAAGCAATTCCTAAAACAAGATACCATGGATCATCAAGATTTAACATTAAAACAAAGAGGGCTTGGATAGAGCAACAGAGGCAGCACCAGACTGAGGCAGAATAACATACTGTAGGCAACAGCAGACTGAGATACAACAAGAGGTCAGCAGCAAACTGAAGCAGCACAACAGAGACAGCAATCGACTGAGGTACCACAAAAATACAGAGGCAGACAGAGTTAGAAGAACAGACGAAGTGCAGACTGAGGTACAACAACAAAGGCAGCAGAAGACTGAGGCGCAGAAGCAGACTGAGGTACATCAACAGAGGCAGCAGCAGATTGAGGTACAACAACAGAAGCAGCAGCAGACAGAGGTACATCAACAGAGATAGCAGCAGACAGAGGTACAACAACAGAGATAGCAGCAGTCTGAGGCACAAGAACAGAGGCAGCAGCAGACAGAGGTACAAGAACAGAGGCAGCAGCAGACAGAGGTACAAGAACAGAGGCAGCAGCAGACAGAGGTACAAGAAAAGATGCAGCAGCAGACAGAGGTACAAGAACAGAGGCAGCAGCAGACAGAGGTACAAGAACAGAGGCAGCAGCAGACAGAGGTACAAGAACAGAGGCAGCAGCAGACAGAGGTACAAGAACAGAGGCAGCAGCAGACAGAGGTACAAGAACAGAGGCAGCAGCAGACAGAGGTACAAGAACAGAGGCAGTAGCAGACAGAGGTACAAGAACAGAGGCAGCAGCAGACAGAGGTACAAGAAAAGATGCAGCAGCAGACAGAGGTACAAGAAAAGATGCAGCAGCAGACAGAGGTACAAGAACAGAGGCAGCAGCAGACAGAGGTACAAGAACAGAGGCAGTAGCAGACAGAGGTACAAGAACAGAGGCAGCAGCAGACATAGGTACAAGAACAGATGCAGCAGCAGACAGAGGTACAAGAACAGAGCCAGCAGCAGACAGAGGTACAAGAACAGAGGCAGCAGCAGACAGAGGTACAAGAAAAGATGCAGCAGCAGACAGAGGTACAAGAACACAGGCAGCAGCAGACAGAGGTACAGGAACAGAGGTAGCATCAGACAGAGGCACAAGAATAGAGGTAGCAACAGACAGAGGCACAAAAACAGAGGCACCGGCAGACAGAGGTACAAGAACAGAGGCAGCAGCAGACTGAGGGCCATGAACAGAGGTAGCAGCAGATAGAGGTACAAGAACAGAGGCAGCAGCAGACAGAGGTACAAGAACAGAGGCAGCAGCAGACAGAGGCACAAGAACAGAGGCACCGGCAGACAGAGGTACAAGAACAGAGGCAGCAGCAGACAGAGGTACAAGAACAGAGGCAGCAGCAGACTGAGGGCCATGAACAGAGGTAGCAGCAGACAGAGGTACAAGAACAGAGCCAGCAGCAGACAGAGGTACAAGAACAGAGGCAGCAGCAGACAGAGGTACAAGAAAAGATGCAGCAGCAGACAGAGGTACAAGAACACAGGCAGCAGCAGACAGAGGTACAAGAACAGAGGCAGTAGCAGACAGAGGTACAAGAACAGAGGCAGCAACACACAGAGGTACAAGAACAGAGGTAGCATCAGACAGAGGCACAAGAATAGAGGTAGCAACAGACAGAGGCACAAAAACAGAGGCACCGGCAGACAGAGGTTCAAGAACAGAGGCACCGGCAGACTGAGGGCCATGAACAGAGGTAGCAGCAGACAGAGGTACAAGAAAAGATGCAGCAGCAGACAGAGGTACAAGAACAGAGGCAGCAGCAGACAGAGGCACAAAAACAGAGGCACCGGCAGACAGAGGTACAAGAACAGAGGCAGCAGCAGACAGAGGTACAAGAACAGAGGCAGCAGCAGACTGAGGGCCATGAACAGAGGTAGCAGCAGACAGAGGTACAAGAACAGAGGTAGCAGCAGACAGAGGTACAAGAACAGAGGCAGCAGCAGACAGAGGTACAAAAACAGAGGCGGCAGCACACAGAGGTACAAGAACAGAGGCAGCAGCAGACAGAGGTACAAGAACAGAGGCAGCAGCAAACAGAGGTACAAGAACAGAGGTAGCAGCAGACAGAGGTACAAGAACAGTGGCAGCAACAGACAGAGGTACAAGAACAGAGGCAGCAGCAGACAGAGGTACATGAACAGAGGCAGCAGCAGACTGAGGTAGCGGCAGACTGGGGTACAAGAACAGAGGCAGCAGACGACTGAAGTACAACAACAGAGGCAGCAGCAGACTAAGTACAACAACAGAGGTAGCAGCAGACTGAGGTACATCAACAGAGGTATTACAGAATGATGTACAACAATAGACTGCAAGAAACGAAGGTAGAACAACAGAGGTAAAACAGATTGAGGAAGAAAAACAGAGACAGGAACGCAATGCTTTGTGTTTGGAATGAACGCAGCATGAGGTAGAACAACAGAGGCAGCAGCAGAATAAAGGCTGAAGTATGGTCCATTTTTACGTGCTTACATGCGAGGGTCCTCGTACAGTGCGCATGACGCAATTGTCATCATCAGAATAGTGTGCACGTACAGTATACTGATACGCTGTAAACCGAGTGAATTTAGATCATGATTTTGAATGTACCTCAATGACGCCCTCTGCCGGTTGGGCATACCACCACCAGATTTTTGCATTGTACGAATAGATTGCACATGCGCCTACAGGAGAATGTAGTATGTACTGTAGTCCAGGAGATGCATTGCATTTTATCTTTGTACACAAATGAGTAAAATAAACTATTCTTTGCAGGGATGTGCATTCGACCCACTGATCTACAGTATATAAATGACCGGATTGGGCATGGAGCGCTTAACGTAACAGCTTGAGGTGAAGCCAGCGCAGAGTATGAGCGGCCATCTTGGTAAGCCCAACCGACAGGGCATCATTGACTTTTTTTTACAGCGTATCAGTCACTCAAGATTAATTTTTAGGATATGTGTACGTAAATTAATTGTTACTTCTGGTGTTATTTGCAATGATTATGTTTAAATTGGGCAGGTTAAGGGATTTGTAAGAAAAATTTTAAGGTGAGTGTGTCTGCTGCATTCTGTTAATGACACGGGTATAAATAACGTTTTTTTGACATTAAGCTACACATTCAGCGTTTGTCAGGTTTGTCATTGATACTAAATATGCTGCAGTCTGTCCACTGATCTGATACTGTAATAAACTTTTAGTAAATAACTACGTACATGATTAGGATGTGTGCGTTGTAATAATGTACGGGGAGACTTGAGATATAAAACAGAGACTAGTAAGGTGATGTTTTATCATTAAAATCTGATAACGTCCATTGATTTAACAGAACCTTTGGGCATACCAATATGGCGGCGCTGTGGATTCACAATTGTGACATACTGCGCAATCCAGTCATTTATATAGGTCAGTGGTTCGACCGTGTGCCTACGTTTGCGTACATGTAAAAAAAAACAGACAACACTCTGAGCTTAAGGACGAACAACAAAAGGCAGAAGCAAACTAAGGTTAGCGTAACAATAGAAGCAACAACAGACTGAGGTACCACAACAGAGACAGCAGCAGTCTGAGGTAGACAAACAGAGGTAGGAACAGCAGCTGGATCATATCTGTCTGGGGTCCATGGGTTTCAATTACCTCTCCAATCTTTAATGACTCTCTTCTGCTTACTGTCCCTACTGCACAGGCTCAGTAAGATAACCACAGCCACAGGTAAACACTCTCAAATGCTGTTCTAAAAACATCTGGCCAGAAAGTAGGTCCAGGACAACCTAGGCAAGACTTGCATTTTAAAATTTTGGGCGTTGTGACTTATTTTACATAAAAGGTCTGCTGAGAATCTCATTAGGAACATGCTTTTAGAAAGTTCCCGCAATTCACATATTAAAATTCCCGTTAATGTTCCAAAAAAACATTAATAGTTCAGTGGAATTATCAATCTTGGCTGTGCATGATTCATCACAGACTTATCAACACATATCAGAGAGATTCTTGTGCTTTCTCACGCATTGTTTTTGTCTCATTTTCCTTTCTGAATGCTTGGTGGTCTTAAGTGGGAATGTGAAGAGTTGGGTTAAACACACATCCTAAACCCAAACTGGGATTTCATTAGACACTGGTCAGAAGTAGCCGAATCCCAAATCAAAAGTGACAAGCGGATGACACGGGCCAAAGCCTTACAAGTAAAGATGTGGGGAACATTTATTTTGGTGTGAGGGAGTGAGATTTGCTTTGAGCTTGGAATCCTACAGGAATCCAAAAACCAACAGGAATGTGATCACAAATGTTGGGATGTCCATATTAAATAAGGATTTCTCAAAGTTAAACAAAGGGGGGTGGTTTCTCGGACAGGGTTTAGATTAATCCAGGACTTAGTTATATTAGTTATATTAGGACATTTAAGTAGTTTTTACAAACAAACCTTACAAAAAGCAATACTAGTGTGCCTCTTGAGACGAAGCAATGGCACTGATATATGTTAAAAAATGTAAAATATAGTTTTCAAATGAAGACAGCTGAAACATGCATTTTAGTCTGGGACTAGGATAAGCATCGTCCGGGAAACCGCCCCATGGTGGTTTTTTGGTAGCGGACTTTGTCTCTGCTTTCATCTTATTTCGATTTTTCATTGTATTAAGTCCTATTTTTAAATTGTTTGTGTTATTTGTAATGCTGTTACGCTGCTCTTAAATTTCCCTTGAGGGATCCTAAAAAAGCCAAACCTTTTATTCTCAGTTATTAGCAGTACGTTGCCTTTGTAAAAGTAAGGGGGCACTAAAAATGTACCACATTCTTGAAAAGTGTCAAGGATCCAGCAGCATTTTCCAATTAAAGAAAGCCGGTTTAAAAACATCATACGGCCAGTACAATCTCCTCCGCTAGCCCTGAAAGAAAACTGATTGTTTTCCGACAGGTAAACTGGGATCTGTTTTCATTGTTTGATTTATGATTGGAAAGAATGGGTTGTTTATGTTTTGATCAGATCTCTGAACTACATGTAACACTCGACTGTGTTTAGTCTGAAAACTACTGTATATGTTGAAGAATGTATTCGGCGTTTAAGTTTCACCTCAGTCTCGTGAGCTTAGAGTTATGTATTCCCCTAAATTTAACCGCTTCAACAGTTTGTGAGGATGTCAAAAAGACATTTGCGAGATCTGGACGTCCACGGTTTGCGGGAATGCTATGGAGATGTTACACAGTCTAAGACACTGCTATTACATTCCTCTTGTTTATGGTGGCTATTAAATCTGAACTTTACATTTGTCTGTGCAGCATGTGTTTAATTTTGTATTTTCTTGTAATCTTTATGGACGTATCTAAGCATCTTATGCAGTAACGAGATTCTTGGGTATTAAAATATTTAGCAACTAAATTTCATTTGAGATCTTATACACTCCCAGAAAGAAAGATACAAAAGCTGTCACTGTGACGGTACCCTTTAAAAAGATTTTAATATGCACGGTTTAGCTACTTTTTGAAAATGAACCACTCCAGTGACAGCTTTTGTATCTTTCTTTCTGAGAGTGTAGGTGCATTTGATTAAAGACTTTTCTTGGGGATTGAAAGTTACAAAAAAAGTGGTAACGTAAAGAAAAAAAAACATCGAGATAAAGTCATTAAAATGCAATGTTTAAATAATATTTTGTTTTTGGGGGGCCATTTTTGCCTTCATTGGATAGATAGTAATTAAGGAGATGACAGGGAATTATAGGGTGAAGAGAGGGGTATGGGATTGGCAAAGGACCTCGAGCCGGGATTCAAACTCGGGTTGCCAGAAGTGCGTCTTCACCATGTGTCGGAGCACCGTCCACTACACCATCGGCTCCGACGTTTAAATAATAGTTTAACAAAGTAAACAAACAAAGTAAAATTATGGGAATAAAGTCCTAACATTTAACGGATCAAGTCAACATAACGAGAATAAAGTCGTAACATTTAGAGAATGAAGTCAATATAACAAGAATAAAGTCATAACATTTAGAGAATAAAGTCAATATAATGAGAATGAAGTCGTAATATTTAGAGAATAAAGTCAATATAACAAGAATGAAGTCAGTCGTAACAATTAGCGAATTAAGTAAATATAACGAGAATAAAGTCATAAAATTTAGCGAATAAAGTCAATATAACGAGAATAAAGTCGTAACGATTAGCAAATGAAGTCAATGTAATAAGGAATAAAGTCATAACAATTAGCTAATGAATCAATATAACAAGAATAAAGTCGTAACATTTAGAGAATAAAGTCAATATAACGAGAATAAAGTCGTAACATTTAGAGAATAAAGTCAATATAACGAGAATCAAATCGTAATATTTTGAGAAAGTCAGTATAATGTGAATATTCCTGAAACCTCATGACTTTAAACTCATTTAGTTTTATTTTTTTGAGAAAACAAGATTTAATATCTTAATGTTAATTAGATTTTAAAAAAATTAGATACCTGTATTTGAAAACAAGGCAAAAATACTTAACATGAACAACAACAATTTTATAGTGGCACAAACTTAACAACTGTTAAAATTTAACAATGCAAATATACTAATAATATTGCCTCCCTATGACAAATCGCTTGATTGTTTCCTTATCTTTGTAAGTCGCTTTGGATAAAAGCATCTGCTAAATGCTTAAATGTAAAATGTAAATGAGAATAAAGTCGTAACACTTAGAGAAGGAAGTCAATATAACGAGAATAAAGTCGTAACAATTAGCGAATTAAGTTAATATAACGAGAATAAAGTCGTAACAATTAGCGAATCAAGTAAATATAACGAGAATAAAGTCGTAACAATTAGCTAATGAAGTCAATATAACGAGAATAAAGTCGTAAAATGTAGCGAATAAAGTCAATATAACAAGAATAAAGTCGTAACACTTAGAGAAGGAAGTCAATATAACAAGAATAAAGTCGTAACAATTAGCTGATGAAGTCAATATAACGAGAATAAAGTCGTAAAATTTAGCGAATAAAGTCAATATAACGAGCATAAAGTCGTAACAATTAGCTAATGAAGTCAATATAACAAGAATAAAGTCGTAACATTTAGAGAATAAAGTCAATATAACGAGAATAAAGTCAATATAACGAGAATAAATTCGTAACAATTAGCAAATGAAGTCAATGTAATGAGAATAAAGTCGTAACAAATAGCTAATGAAGTCAATATAACAAGAATAAAGTCGTAACATTTAGAGAATAAAGTCAATATAACGAGAATCAAATTGTTATATTTTGAGAATGAAGTCAATATAACAAGAATAAAGTCGTAACAATTAGCTGATGAAGTCAATGTAATGAGAATAAAGTCGTAACATTTAGAGAATAAAGTCAATATAACGAGAATCAAATTGTAATATTTTTAAAATGAAGTCAATATAACAAGAATGAAGTCGTAACAATAAGCTGATGAAGTCAATGTAATGAGAATAAAGTCGTAACAATTAGCAAATGAAGTCAATGTAATGAGAATAAAGTCGTAACAATTAGCAAATGAAGTCAATGTAATGAGAATAAAGTCGTAACAATTAGCTAATGAAGTCAATTTAACAAGAATAAAGTTGTAACATTTAGAGAATAAAGTCAATACAACGAGAATAAAGTCAATATAACGAGAATAAAGTCGTAACATTTAGCAAATAAAGTCAATATAACGAGAATAAAGTCAATATAACGAGAATAAAGTCAATATAACGAGAATAAAGTCAATATAACGAGAATAAAGTCAATATAACGAGAATAAAGTCAATACAACGAGAATAAAGTCAATATAACGAGAATAAAGTCGTAAAATTTAGCAAATAAAGTCAATATAACGAGAATAAAGTCAATATAACGAGAATAAAGTCAATATAACGAGAATAAAGTCAATATAACGAGAATAAAGTCAATATAACAAGAATAAAGTTGTAACATTTAGCGAATGAAGTCAACATAACGAGAATAGAGTCGTAACAATTAGAAAAGGAAGTCAATATAACAAGAATTAAGTCGTAACAATTAGCTTATGAAGTCAATATAATGACAATAAAGTCGTAAAATTTAACGAATAAAGTCAATATAACGATAATAAAGTCGTAACAATTAGCAAATGAAGTCAATATAACAAGAATAAAGTCGTAACATTTAGAGAATAAAGTCAATATAACGAGAATAAAATCTTAATATTTTGAGAAAGTCGGTATAATGTGAATAAAGTCGTGAGGTTTCGGGAATAAACTCATTTAGTTTTGTTATTTAATATCTTAATGTTATTTTGATTTAAGAATTTTTAGATACCTGTATTTAAAAACGAGGCAAAAATACTTAACATGAACAACAACAACTTTATAGTGGCACAAACTTAAACACTGTTAAATGTAACAATGCAAATATACTAATGTAAGGACGTGGTAAACCAAACCAGATCTGGCCAGGAAGGTTAATATATACTCTCTGGTCTAGCTGGTAAACCAACATAGTCAAGACTGGTGTTGTTAACCCACAGCTGCATCTCTGTGACCTTTGACTTTCTCTCCGACAAGTCTACCGGAAGTCTCAACCTCCTAATACCTCACAGTGTCAGTCTACTAATAAAAAATCCCCTGCCTTAATGCACCACTAGTGTATTTTGAATAGCACAAATATTTGCCTTTTAATGTCTTGGATTAAACCGAACACCTCCAAATGGTCTGGGCTGAAACATGCTGTCAAGCAGCACATTTTTCCCCTTGATGAGGAAAGACCAATGCTGTATTATTGTTGGTATAGGCGAGTTCCCACAATGTCACATGTCATAAAGCACTCTACATTTATTTGGCAGCTGTAAAGCCATATGGAGACCCCTTCAGGCTTGGAGACCGACTTCTGTGAGAGGATCTTATTCAAGGGACAATGCCTTTAATCGAAATGTCAGGTTCTGCCATTCTGTATTCAAACTAAACATGCAAGTGTTATCTCCAAGGCAAGACATTGAGTTAGATGAGATGACTTATGTAAGATGTCAGCAGAAAAATTATGTCGCTTATCATCGCTCTGCTCTGCCCAGCTGATTCGCTACATTAGATTTTCAGTATTTTTGCAGTGATAGGTGATCCAGTCTTGCTTTCTTTTCAGACTGAAAACCTGAATAAACACATGAAGGCATATGTTTGCTCTTAACACCCATGAGGAATGGGCTCTGATAATGCTTTACAAAAAAGCAAATGATCTCCAGTATCTACAGTCCAGCACATAGTGTTGCTCTGTTCTAATAGGTTGCTTTGTCCAAAAGGGTGGTAAACCTGTCTGTCTGTCTGTCTGTGTATTCATCTGTCTGGTATTATTTTATGTGCCTGCCTGTCTGTTCTTCTGCCTGTCTGTCTGTTTACCTGTCTGTCTGCCTGTGTATTCTTCTATGTGTCTGCCTGTCTGTTCTTCTGCCTGTCTGTCTGTTTACCTGTCTGTCTGCCTGTGTATTCTTTTATGTGTCTGCCTGGCTGTCTGCCTGTGTATTCGCCTGTCTGTGTATTCTTCTATGTGTCTGTCTGTCTGCCTGTCTGTTCTTCTGCCTGTCTGTCTGTTTACCTGCCTGTCTGCCTGCGTAATCTTCTTTGTGTCTGTCTGTCTGTCTGTGTATTCTTCTGCCTATCTGTCAGTGTTGGGTAAGTTACTCAAAAAAAGTAATTAATTACTAGTTACTAATTACATCTTCAATCATGTATTTAGATTACTTTACAAATTACTCTCTACAAAAAGTATTTAATTACTTATAACTAATTACTTTCTAAATCCTATTTAGTATGATACAAGGAGAGGCTTGAAATGGCTCGAAGAAATGATATATAAAAGTACATCAATTATTCTGTCCCACTTTAGAATCCAATTCTCTCTATTAACTAACTATTAAATACTTTTGCCTCAATATACTCCAACAACTAATACTAAAGAAGTTATACATTTTAGGTATTGGTAGAAATGGGAAGGGTTAAGGACTTAGAATAAGGTTTTGCAGAATCACACAATATGTGCTATTAAGTATTAATAAACAGCCAGCATCTCATTAATATTAATGTTAATAATCAACCAGTTAATAGTGAGAATTGTAAACTTAAACCATGTTAAATTCACTATTGTATTATAGTATATATAATTGTTTAGAGTGCGTACACAGTATTTAGTTACATCAGAAGTAACTGTAATTAGATTACAAGAAAAATAAGAGTAATCCCTTACTTTACTTTTTCAAAGGAAAAGTAATTTAATTACAGTAACTAATTACTTAGTAACTAGTTACACCCAACACTGCTATCTGTTTGTTTGCCTGTCTGTCTGTCGGTCTGTGTATTCGTCTGTCTGTGTATTCTTCTATGTGTCTGTCTGCCTGTCTGTTCTTCTGCCTGTCTGTCTGTTTGCCTGTCTGTCTGTTTACCTGCCTGTCTGTTCGTCTGTCTGTGTATTATTCCTCTCTTTCTGTTTACCTGTCTGTGTACTCTTCTGTCTGTCTGTCTGTCTGTCTGTCTGTCTGTCTGTCTGTCTGTCTGTCTGTGTATTCGCCTGCTTTTGTATTCTTCTATGTGTCTGTCTGTTTACATGTCTGTCTGTGTATTCTTTTGCCTGTCTGTCTGTGTATTCGCCTTGCCTGTGTACTCTTCTATGTGTCTGCCTGTCTGTCCGTTTACCTGTCTGTCTGTCTGTGTATTCTTCTTCCTCTCTTTCTGTTTACCTGTTTGTCTGTCTGTCTGTTCCTTTGCCTGTCTGTCTGTTTATCTGTCTGTCTGTTTATCTGTCTGTCTGTCTGTGTATTCTTCTGCCTGTCTGTTTGTTTACCTGTCTGTCTGTCTGTCTGTCTGCCTGCATATTCTTCTATGTGTCTGCCTGTATGTCTGTGTATTCTTCTGCCTGTCCGTTTGCTTACCTGTCTGTCTGTCTGTCGGTCTGTTTTCGTCTGCCTGTGTATTCTTTTATGTGTCTGCCTGTCCGTCTGTTTACTTGTCTGTCTGGCTGCCTGTGTATTCATCTGCCTGTGTATTCTTCTATGTGTCTGTCTGTCTGTTCTTCTTCCTCTCTTTCTGTTTATCTGTCTGTCTGTCTGTCTTTCTGTCTGTGTATTCTTCTGCCTGTCTGTCTGTTTACCTGTCTGTCTGCCTGTGTAATCTTCTATGTGTCTGTTTGCCTGTGTGTTCTGTCTGTCTGCCTGTGTATTCTTCTATGTGTCTGTCTGTCTGTTCTTCTTCCTCTCTTTCTGTTTATCTGTCTGTCTGTCTGTCTTTCTGTCTGTGTATTCTTCTGCCTGTCTGTCTGTTTACCTGTCTGTCTGCCTGTGTAATCTTCTATGTGTCTGTCTGCCTGTGTGTTCTGTCTGTCTGTCTGTGTATTCTTCTGCCTTTGTATTCTTCTATGTGTCTGTCTGTCTGTTATTCTGCCTGTCTGTTTGTTTACCTGTCTGTGTTTATTCTTCATCCTCTCTTTCTGTTTTCCTGTCTGTCTGTGTGTGTATTCCTTTGACTGTCTGTCTGTTTACCTGTCTGTCTGCCCGTGTATTCGTCTGCCCGTCCATCTGTGTATTCTTCTATGTGTCTGTCTGTTCATCTGTCTGTCTATTCTCCTGTCTGTGTGTTTTCTTCTATGTGTCTGTCTGTCTATTCTTCTGTCTGTCTGTTTATCTGTCCGTCTATCCTTCTGTGTGTCTGTTTATCTGTCTACGTTTTCTTCTGTGTCTGTCTGTCTGTCTTTTCTTCTTCCTGTCCGTTTATCTGTCTGTCTCTGTATTCTTTTATGTGTCTGTCTATTCTTTTGTCTTTTTTTGTCTATTTGTCTGTCCCTCAGTATATTCTTCTGTCTATTGTACTGTCTGCCTAGTATTTTTCTGTCTATTCTGTCTGTCTGTCTCTGTATTTGTTTGTCTGTCTTATATGATCATTATAGATTAATGAAATAAAGCCTGGAATATAAAGCATTTAAAAATAAAAATAAAAACTTTATGAAATTCTATATCAAACAAACAACAAAGTTTGCCTCGACAATGTTTTAGTTTCATTTATTTTTTTGACGTCTCAATGTAGAATTTTCCAGTAATGCTTTATTGAAGACTCTTACAAAGTTTAAACGCATATGCTCTTAAAGTACTACTTTAATTCACTCTTCAAGTTTACAATACAGGTGATTTTACAGTCTTTCAAAGCTCTTCCACAATAAACACTGGGGCAGCTTTTTGCAAACAAAGCCCCAGATATAAACATTATTGTTAGTACTGAGGATGATGTGGGAGGCCTGGAGCTCGTGCTGTGGTCAAAGCCTGTGAGTCAGCCAGTGGAGGTCAGACTGACTCTCTATACAAACTCAACTCTTTATCACTACATGAGCTTGTGTGACAGACTGAAATACAACTGCCTGTAAGTGTCATATCTGTTTGCTTCAATCTCAGGAGGCAGAACAGTATCATTCATTTTTTTGCTCGCAACGTCACATAACAATGGCTAGCGGCTATAGATTCATGCATCAAGAGAAAAATATTTTGTCATTGTCACGGTTTTGTTGCTCCAAACTTACTTCTGTTTCTTCAGTGGAATACAAAAGGAGTAGGGAAGGTACTTTTGGTCACTTTTTTCATTACAATAAAGTGCTAAATAGGACTTGTGCAATATGTCAATCTCTAAAGTGTGAGGAACCTACTAAAGTTTAAGATGTTATTCAATAATAATTTACCCTTTTGGACGTTTGGACTGTTACTAGATCCAGATCAAGAATCAGATCAGTTTGATTTATGAACAAATTATTTTGTGAACAATGTCAATGTATATATTGACTTTTAAGCAGCATGGCCAGGAGTTAGTGTTGTGGGTATGTCAGGACAGTGTCATATGACGGCTGTCTCTTGAGGTGCTAGCTGAGCACAGATTAATGTGTGATATGTTTTCTGTTTTCCTACGCTCGGAAACACCTACTTACACTTGCTGACAGGTGGAGCGTTCACTGGCCACATACTTTACAGAACAAACATAATCCTTATCTCCTTCTTAGTGTATAGGTATCTGAATGCCTCCATTACTTTGAATGTGTAAACCGTTTCAGACTTTTTTAGACAAGTCTGACTTTAACAGCTAAGTTTGGGCTCATTTAAGACTAATAACTTGTTTTATTTCGATCGCAGATTATATTTGTTAAGGTGGAAATTTCACAATAATTTTTTTAAGATGTAAAATAAATCTTTGGTGTCTCCGTAGTAAGTTTCAGCTCAAAATACCATATAGATAATTTATTATAGCATCTTAAAATTGCCATTTTGTTGATTTGAGCAAAAATGTGCCCTTTTTTGGGTGTGTCCTTTAAAATGCAAATGAGCTAATGAAATAACCATGATGGTGGTTTGTTGAAATGAAAACTCAACTGTTCTGTCAATTATATTCTCTCTCTGCACTATATGGCGGTGTCGTGGTTGGTTAGTGCACATTAAGGGACGTTATTATTATAAGATCCCCTTTTGACATCACAAGGGGAGCGAAATTTCAAATGGCATATTTTTCACATGCTTGCAAAGAGTGGTTTAACAAAACTAAGTTACTGGGTTGATCTTTTTCACATTTTCTAGGTTGATAGAAGCACTGGAGACCTAATTATAGCATTATTCATGAATGTCAGTCATGTGACCTTTTACGTCATTCCAGTTGGCTGCCGCCATCTTGAGTTCCTACCGAGTACCAGTGGGCTACTGACAAGCATTCGCTAGCTTGCTACGATTTACGGTTTTCTTGCCTTTTACTGTTTATGATTTTTACGGATACAGGAAATGGCTACGAAAGACATTTCGCAACTCGACTGTCATGGAAAAAAAACGCTACTTTAAAAACCGAACTACCACTATTTTACAACATAAGAAGGCGCGACACAACATGAAAACTTTGCTCGAAGTATCACCTGGATCTCTACACATGAACGCAAGCATTGAGGACATTGTTTGTGTACACACAGTTTACTAAAAAGAAAGGTTTTGTCCAACTGACTTTGCCTGTTATGGTGTCCGCTCGCCATCTTTGCCAGACATGAGTCAATTTCTGAATGCAAATGATTGAATCTCATATGAGGCTCCTTTTTCAACTAGAAGGTCAATATTGTTTTTCACTTGCGACAAAACAACAAATTATCCGTGCATTTATATGGAACTATGCTTTAGGATCTATCCATCTTTACTCTCCTCCCTCCTTACGTCGCATTCGGGGATCGATACATCTTAACTGGCAAGATGGCGGCGACGGGACGTCAAAACAGTCAAAGTTGTTCAAAACTTTCTTTTTAGTAAATTCTGTGTACACAAACAATTTTCTCAATGCTCGCGTTCACGTGTAGAGATGACACAGGTAATACTTCGAGCAAAGTATCATGTTGTGTCGAGTCTTCTAACATTAAAAATAGCGATATTGGTGCTCACAACATATTGAAGGCACAGCTTCTAGTTCTTTTGCGACCACTTCAGGTACTCAAAATGGCGGAAGACAAGTGTGACATGTGAGTGACGTCAGCTGACATTCATGAATAGTCAGATTTTCATGACATTTAAAAGAAAGTCCTTATTTACAGTCACAGTTGGTTTTAGGACCAATTTTCAACCACAAATGGAAAACTTTTTATGCATTTTGGCTGTTTGTTTACACACACAGGGCATTTGCACTGTGGCCGAGAAGTGCAAAAAACAATCGACAAATCCAACGACAAAATAAGCAAGAAAACAAAATAAGTGAGAAGACAAAATAAGTCAGAAAACACAACAGAAAAGGTATAGGTAAATTGCATGAATGTAATAGATACCGCTGATTAGATGACACCTGTGACGTCCAATCAAGATTGTGGTTTTGTTTTGCACTTCTCTGCCACTGTAGTTTCGGGGTTCTGAAACACAAACGATGACGTCACGCGCATACATATTACATTTAGGCATGGGCCGGTAACCGGTTTCAAGGTATACAGAGATTTTCAAGACTTGAGGTTTCAAAACCTCTAACATTTTCTCGGATACCATTTCCAAGGTATGAGCAAAAATAATTAAATCGTCATGTAATTGATTTGATGTTTACATTTAATATATATAAAGAATATCACAATTAACTAAAGAATTGGCTTGAACAGAGAATTTGTGAAGTCTATTGTAAGAGTCAGTTTCTCTAATGTTTTATAAAATGATCTATTAGCATGTGAAAAGCATTTAGGGTTAGGTTACTCCAGGGCGTCTGTCCAATAAATGAAAGAAATATTCCAAACTTTGCTGCACCGCTTTCACCACGGCAAAGAAAGTTATATTTTACTGGAGTTAAAAGTTTGCCGTCAATTTTGATAAGATAAAAGAGGCTTTGTACAGCAAAGCACGCCGAGAAAACATGTCTTTCTAGTGCGCTAACTTTACTGGCTGCACACAAAACAGTCCAACATTTGGGGAAGATTGTGAAAAGGTCAAGAAACAATATAGCTCCTTTACAGGGTTTACCTGCGATAGCACTCCCTGTGACCCCAATATAGGGATAATCATCCACAATGCATAACCAGATGCTTCTAGATTTTTAATAGTAACATATCAAAGATGTTTAACTTGAAGTGACAGTGCAAAAATTTACATTTCTGCTTTTTTCACATATGTCACCAGTTTTATTCCCATTAGCCCATAATGTGTTTGAGGCTTGGGATCAGACTTGCAGTTTTGATGGCATTGGCATAAATATTTACTTTTGAGCGATTAACTAAGGATGATAAACAAGTTATGGGTTTTTCAGGTAATCCGTAATGAGGTGTTGTGAAGTGTTGACAAATACACATGCTAATTAGCTCATTTTAAGGATAATTCGTGAAATGCACCAAAGCAACTGAGAAAACTGAAATATGGCCCTTTAAGTTCATGTCATGTTAAAGTTGCATAATGAATTCCACAAGTTGCAGTCAGCAGCAATAAATAAAGATCAGGGCTTGACAATAAGGATTGCCCGATGGTCCGGGGCCCGCGTGAATAGACCTCGGGCCAGTTGACAGCTTGCCCGATCAGGCCAATGCCGCATCATCACAAAAGTTTATAATTTGAGTGCGTTTTAAACCTTGCTAATTTTAATATTCAAGCAAAGAAGATGCAAAACAGATGTGAATGGGCTACTCCTGTGGTGTTTGAGGGGTTTTGTTCTGTGCATGTTCGTAAAGCCGCATCTCAAGGCTTCAAAAATGCGCAAATGGTTCAGACAGTGCACAAAAGGCGAGTTTGAATGAACATATTTACACGATGTTATCTTAAAGTGCCGCGATTATTTTCGTAAACATAGTCAGTTGTGTCTTAAGTAAACACGAACCCCTCTGTGAAGTTGTCGCCTCATATAATTAAACAAATCGCCAAAACTTCACCATTCATTTATACATAGTTTGTGCTGGTTTAGTGTTTGCGATCAGTGTTGGGGAAAGTTACTTTTAAAAGTAATGCATTACCATATTAAGTTACTCCCCCAAAAGTAACTAATTATGTTACTTAGTTACTTTTCATGGAAAGTAATACTTGCGTTACTTTTGCGTTGCTTGGCTTAGGCTTGATCTCTTTCAGGCCTTGCAGGTGCTTATGATGACTCAGAAATTCTGCATTCAGAAATTGCATTTTCGATCACAAAAAATCAGGTGCGCATACATAGAGTGCATAATTCTACGTGACTACTTCAGTTTAATTTAGTACATTATTTTTTATCAAATTATTAAACTGAAAAGTAACTGGCATTACTTTTTTTAACAAAGTAACTCAAATAAATTTCTAAAGTAATGCGTTACTTTACTCGTTACTTCAGAAAAGTAATATTACGTAATGCACGTTACTTGTAAAGGTACTTTCACACGGGGCGAAAGCGTTAACGCTTCCCATTCACTTTTTTGGTGACGTCATGCATTGCCGAACTGAATTGTCGATCTGTCGGCCCGCGTCAGTGCCGTTGCTCACGGCAGAAGTTCAACATTTCTCAACTTTCAATCGGCAACACGTGCGTCAGCCAATCAGATCCATAACCTAGGCAGAGCCAGCCAATTATGTTTATGGCAGACCAGAGCATGCGTTGCGGCCACTGTAGTTGGCTATTGACCACGCTTCAGACAAGCCTTCCATCAAGCATTAACGCTTTCGCCCCGCGTGAATGTATTGTAATGCGTTACCCCCAACGCTGTTTGCGATATTTAACTTTTTTAGCTGAGTGATGTCATTCTCCACCCTGGGGTGTCCAAATTTTGTGCCGTTACAACAAACACCAATTACTTCTCTTCGTGAGAACATTTTATGGAGTGTTGACTCCACTTATCCACCCTATATAGTCCAAAATTAAACAAATAGACACAGCTTGTGCCATTAAAACATATCTACAGTATTTACCTTGCTTAGAAAAACAACATTAGATTTGGGGCAGTGAAGTCATTATCCACCCCCTATCATCCAGAAGTAGTTTTTGGTGTCATAACCTTATTTATGTACCTATTTATAAGGTCAAAACCCATAAAAACAATAAGGCGGCATGTTTGTTTTAGTGATTTGTTGTGGTGGGGCCATTGAAAATTTTGGCAGGCCAAGTAAAAATCTGAACCACTGGCCCGACCAGGCCACTAGAACAAATCCTTAGCACTGAGCCCTGAGCGGTTTCTGTTCTCTTTTACAGTAAAAACATTGTACAAGCAAAGCCAGACCTAACTGGTCTGTGACCTCAGAAACGACAGCAGTCTTTCACTGAAGTCTACATATCACCCTGAGGCCTAACATGAGGAATGCACTGGAAGTGGCTTCTGGAGGGAAATGTATTTGGCAGGGAAATCAACACTAACTTCTGTTCTAATTAGCTGTGAATGAAACTGTGTGTTAGATGGCAATGCAGTCATAACATGTAGTCATAACAGCACACCTGCCTACATTATAAGGCACTATACTGTAATCTTAAACAACACTCTTTCTTCCTTTAGGCAGATAAGCAGGTAGTCCCACCTCAGACTGACACCACTGGTTGACTCGGTATTGGAATTAACTCCCCACGCCAAAAATGGGAAAAATTAACTGTGGCGGGTAACATTTTTAATTTTGTAATTTTGTACACGTTGTCAGTTGGAGTCTGGTTAGTGAGCTAACAGAAATAGACTTATGATATTCCTCAAAGTACTGTAGCAGGGGAGATATAGGTCCAGACATATATGACTCAGCAAAAGATCTCAATTTCACATTAACAAAATAAAGTGTACAGATACATATCACGTTTTTAACTCATGACACGAGAGACCTCTTAGCTTTTGACATAAAAGACAATGGCGGCTGGTCAAAATGATCCAAAGACGACAACTGTTTAAAGAGTCCATAAAATCCACTTTTACAAGGTGTTTAGATATAAATGTGTGTTGGCAGTGTGCGAAAACATAACCACCCTACAATGAAAATAACTCACTCACTAGACATGCCATTTTGATTCTCTTGTTAATGTGATGTCACACTTACAAAGCCCCACCCACAGCCACTGACAGATTGGTTAACTTTACCCAAATCAGTCCCTCCAGAAAAAGGCGATTATGCGATCACATAATTCAATGCATAAATGCAATATTTATGTGGCCGCATTTTTTAAAAATACATAAATTGCAGATTCTGTGCACAAAATATGCGGGGCTTGCATGATTTCATAATCCCTGCATTTTCGTAGCAAAACGTTTTGGCAAGTTCCCGCAATTTTTGCAAGTTCCCGCAATATCAAAAACGTGTTGCACCATTAAGGATTTTTGCCTTCAACAATCACAAAAAAACTGAACGTTTTTCTGGAAGGACTGCTAAATGCTTTTTGTTAGCATGTTGTAACGCTAATGCAGCTAAAGATACTATCGTCCAAGACTGTATTAGCAGGAATCAAATCCATTTTTAACCGAAAGCAGTAGCTCATTTTAGAGCTGAAGATCTTTGCCCGAACCCGACGGGACCCGTCGGAACCCGACGGACTCGGGCGGGTTCGGGCTTCATTTCTAACATTTTACACGGGCTCGGGGTGGGCTCGGGCTTCCGCTCCGGCTTTGTGAGGTAAATGAGCAGTCAAGTTCAGTAGCGCAGGACCGCGCTGAAGCCATTTATTTAATAATTTTCCTCATCAAAAACATGTAGCCTAATCTTGGTGAGTAAAGGTTTTTCAATGTAAATATTAATTGAGTCTTATACATAATTTAGACAAAGGATATAGACTAATGTTGGCAGTAATGGAGAGAAGTGCCGACGCAAATCCCACGGAGCCTTTCTCTTAATTTCGTTATTGCCAAATACCCATCTTAATTCAGAATGTATTATCTTAATTTAATTCGTTAAGAAATAATTATTTATATTGTATTGCATAGGCCTATGTAGAATGAGATGTTACAATGTCTTATTTTATTTCTTCGTTTCAACTTCCAAGTTTGCGTGTAGATTATTAGTAATTAATAAATAATGTTAAAACCTGTGTAAATTACTCATTCTTGACAAAAGCTGTGTGTGCGCGCACATTTAAATAATGTCGGGCTGTAAACGGGTTCGGGCTTTTAAAAAGCTGTCAATCTAAATGTACGTTCGGGGTTCGGGCTGCATTCTGTCGGTCTCCGGTCATTTCGGGCCTAACTTTTAAGGCCCGATTACAGCTCTAGCTCATTTGCATTTAAAGGTACACACATTAAAACTTCTGCCCAAATAGGGGCTGTTGGGAAGGTTATAACAAATGATCTGTGAGGTCTTTTAATTTGAAACTTAACATTCTAAGCACAACTGAGACTAAAATGTGCATATTTACCCTTTAAAGAGCACTAATGGTTCGATTCACGATTTTTATTTCCTTTAGTGTGTAGATGTGTATTAGTACATGTTAATGATATGCAAAAGGTACAAACCCCAAAGTAACGATGAGGCGAGTTATCGTCTTAAACGTAAATCTCTTTTCTTGGACTACAACAAACACACAGATTGTAGACAACAGTTTACTTCCTGAGATTGGTGATGTAAACAAGACTGACATTATCATAATTCCTCACGCAAGTTAACTCCTGTTAGCATTGCATTGTGAGCGAATCTTTCAAACGTGGTAAAGAGCATCACATTTACGCTGACATCAGAGGTATTCAGGCCAATCACAACGTAAAGATTAGCTGGTCAATCAGGGACACAGAGCTTTTCAAATCCGTGCGTTTCAGGAAGAGAGTAAAATCTGGAGCTACATAAAGGTACGGTATGAGGAAAATAATGTGTTTTTGTAACCATAAATCACGCGAACACATTGTAGCTATAGCAATTACACAAAAAAAAATATTTTTTAGCAATGAAATACGTGCTCTTCAAAGGTGCAGTGTGAAAATTTTAGCGGCATGTAGTGGTGAGCTTGCGAATTGCAACCAACGCTCAGTCCACCGTTCACCGAAACAGAGAAGCTACGGTAGCCGCCACAGGACAAACATGTCATCGTTGGAGACAAATTAGTAAAAAAAAGTTTGTCCGTTAAGGGTTGTTGTAGAAACATGGCGGCACAAAATGGCGACTTCCATGTAGGGGGACCCTCGGTGTATGTAGATAAAAACAACTCATTCTAAGGAAATAAAAACATAACGGTTCATTATGAAAGGTCTTTATACACCCCTGATAATATAGTTTTGTATAATATATTGCATTTCTGTCAAGAGATTCTACTAAAAGTTACACACTGCACCTTTTAACAAAAGTAAATTCTATTATAAAATATTTATTCACAATATTCGCCTGAAAATACTGTTATCCATTGCAGTTTAGAGACAACGTAAGGATGAAACGCACCCTGTAGAGAAGTTTGTCCGTTTAGGGCTATTGTGAAAACATGACCACGACTTTCATGTGAAGGAACCAGCGGTGTATGGAGATAAAAACATTCAAAGGTAATAAAAACAATACAGTTCGTTATTTTAGGTCTTTATACACCACTGATAATATAGTTACGTAGATTATATTGCTTTCTGTCAAGAGATCCTTCTAAACCGTACACATTGCAACTTTAAATCTAGTTTTTACATTCATGAACAATGCAATAATGGCCTCTCTCTTGATTTTTTCTGATGCCCTGTTGCTTTCAGTTTTCATCTTTCTTTATCTGTCCTTCACTGTCTGTTTATATCCATCTCTTTATCATTGCATCTATTGAGCTCAGACAAGACAACCAACTCTGATATCAGAGGCTCACCTCTTGTGATTGGGATTCTTGACCGATCTCAGCGAATCTCTTCACTCACACATCTGGTACTGAATATTATAAAGTTAAAGTTCAACTGCCAAGTTAACTTAAATTTTCTTTAATTTGTACTTTGCGCTTATACCAGATTGATGCAATTTAATAAATAATTTATGCAAAATAAATAAAAAAAACAACGTCTTGATTTTTCGTAACCGACTGCAAGATATTACCAGTTTAGAAGAAAAAAAATCTATGACTAACTTGGTAAGACTTTTTATGCGACCGTCCAGTGCATTCAGTAACATTCAGACCTAAGGGATGCATGTTGTCTGTTAGAATCACTCCGATGGCTCTTGCAAAAAATTTCAATATACAAGTGGTATTTTGTTGTTTGTATTTTAGCTGTTTCCCATAGCTGCTGGTATTTCGGTGGAAACCTTTAAAAATATGACCCCTCCTCTCCTGTTTTCTTTGGCCTTTTGGGATAGGCAGCTTTCAAAAGAAATGTAAGGCACCGTTTGATTGATTCCCCGTATTACGGTTTAATGAATACCACATCTAACCTGGCATACACATAACCTGCACGTCTAATGAGAACATGTGCTATTTGAGTTGACAGGGAATAAGACAAAGGCACTCAGATATGACAACTAAAGACAGTTCACCGCTGATATCTGATCTTACTCGAACGACAAAGTCTACTTAAAGCTAATATAAAAATACCATAACAACTAAAAAAATACATTGAAAGCAAATCCAATGGAAATTGTTTGTTTTTCCATTAAAGAAAGCCAAACTTGCAGTATACAATAAAGTACAAATTCATTGATAGTTCACAACAGTCTGGCTCATGTTATCCAGCTAAAGCCCTAAGTAAAGTACACATCACAGGTTAAATATACAGCTGCACAACTATCAGAGATATCATTGCAATCATGGCTTTAACCTTGCAACGTCCATGATGTTCATAGTCCTGAACACGTTTTTCCTTTTAGGCAGACGGTTCAATTTTTAGATTAAGCTGTACATAACACAAACATACTGTAGATTAAGACCAGATGAATCAATAACAAAATCTCTAAAAGTTTTTTTACACTTAATACAGTCACACATTTACACTGTTATGGCTGTATAACTACTATTTGTATCCATAAGGTAAACATTTTCAAACATTTCCATCATTATGATTACTACGAAGATTTTTTAAACTGTTGACACATCATCATATTATAGCCTTTATCACACTACAAATATCCAAACACTCTCAAATCAAGATGCTTTTTTATGATGAGTAAAATGACCTAAAAAAAGGTAGTGTAGTTTTTATAGGAAATAAAATATATACAATTGAATATGTGCTTAAAACAAGCAAAAAGATCTGCCAATCTGCAAAAACCTTTAACTTCTTTCTCAAACACTTTATTCAAGAAAAATTTGTTTACCCCATTGTCAGATTTTTTTGTAGTTCAATTAATTTAGATTTTTTTTCTAAAACAACATTTATCTTTTGGTCATTTTGCTCTTCAAAAAATGATCTTGATTTAAGTATTTTTAGATATTTGTACTAAAAAAAGACAAAAAACTATGTAAAAGTAATTTTTGCAATCATAACATTGTAATTGTGATGATGTAAGTGTTTAAAAATGTTTACCTTATGGATGCAAATAGTAGTTATGGTATAAAATAGCCCTAACAGTGTAAATGTGTGACTGTATTAACTCTTTCCCTGCCATTGAAGAGTTCTCGTCAATTAAGAGAAAACATTTGCATTAAAAAAGTGTTCCTGATGAGGTTTTATGTTAATCTGTAATACCGTGATTATCCACTAGAAGGCACACTTCCCCAATTCATAAAATGAAGCAAAAAATGATTTACTAATTTTAAACTCTGTGTATGTTTCGATAATCGTTCTGAATCTCTAACAAAATTCCTTCACCAAAATGCAATTATTTCAGCTTTTAGCTCAAAATTTTTATTTTTAAAGAAAAATACACTCACACTGAAAAAAACTACTTGTAAAATTTACTTAAAAAATACTCTTTATTTTTACTTTAACTTTATTTTAATCGTTTAGGTAAAGTCTATTAGTTTTGAAAATTTAAGCATTGCTGTCCTAAAAATATTAAAGGAGCATTTCACCCGTAGAAACATTATCTTTATTGAAAGTGTGTCATTTTGGTAGTCGAAATGTAACATACATTTAGAGTTTGGTGCCTATTTGACCGAGAAAAGGGGTGTTTGTAGTCTCACCCCCTCAACAAAGATATTGTACTTCCTTCTTTCAATGATGCAAAATAATGATTTTTACATCATTAAAAGAAGGAAGTGCAACACTGAAATCTGAATTTCTCCTGTTTTAGCGGCAACTGAGGAAATGATGCACAACCATTCAAAAACATGACTGGGGTTCTAACTATACAAAGCTTAATGCAAAGGGGTGAAGTGTCCCTTTAAATAAATCATATTTACTGTGTTATTTTCTTTAACATAGTTCTATGGATTTAGTTATTTTTAGTGTTATAAATGGCATTATAACACAAAATTCTGACAAAATTGACTATAAAGTCAGTCATTGAATAAACTTCACTGAAAAAAAATGATTAATTCAATTAACTCAATTTATTTAAGCTACATTTAAACAAAAGTTTTTTGTTTTGTTTTACCTTTCTAATTTTTAAATAAATTGATTGCAACCACTTACCTTAAAAAATTGAGTAAATTGAATGAATAATTTTTTTCAGTGAAGTTTATTCAATGACTGACTTTATAGTCAATTTTGTTTTATTGATTCTGAACAGAAACGCACACAAACTGTAAGAGCTTAAACCTTTATGATATTTTATTAACAACACAAACTGTAAGAGCTTAAACCTTTATGATATTTTATTAACAAATATAGTTAAATTCTTATTAGTTCTTATTCTGTGATAAAGCTTAAAAAATAAAAATATTCAGGCGCAGAGGATTGTGGGTATTCCTTAAAACATGTGCACATAAATTTAAGTTTATTTTACTTGATTTTTTAGTTAAATGGATTTAATATTTTTAAGTTAAATTAACTAAGATTTTTTACTTTAATCTGCTAAAGATTTTGATTAAAATTTACTTATTTTAGGACTATGTGCAGTGACTATAAAACAGTTAAATAATACAAGAAAATATCTAATAAGACTTACTATTCCCACAAAGTTCATTTTCTACATGAATTAATTGTGTATATCATCATTTTATTCAGGAAAATCTAGTTCTCAATAAATGTTAATATTATTATGTAGAAATTATGAGAGTTAATCTAATTTGTATTACTACACCAAAAAAGTTATTTTTTTCAGTGTATTTAAGAGTTTTAAGCATAAAAAATATAGATAGGATATAACTGTTTCTTCCCATTTTGTTTGTTTGTTTATTGTTTGTTTAAAAGCAGAGGGTCTGTTCTTTCATTTGTTTATATATTTTAGAAGATAATTTTTCTGGAAAGCATCTTGTGAAACTTTTGTGAAAATCACAAAAGTGGCTGGTGGGGAATGAGTTAAGTGTAAAATAACATATTGCCTATCAAAAAAATGCATCTTGATTTTTTAAAGACTTTTTTGATATTTGTACTTAAGTGTTTGAAAATGTTTACCTTATGGATTCAAATAGTAGTTATTGTATAAAACAGCCATAAGTGTAAATGTGTGACTGTATTAAGTGTAAAATAACATTTTGTTTATAAAGAAAATGCATCTCGATTTAAGACTTTGGATATTTGTACTGAAAATAAGAAAAAATATATAACCTGGCTAACACCAGACCAGTCTCATAGAGAATGAGATGTGGTCTGGGAACCACATGCTTATTTTCTCGCATTTGAGGCGTGGTTTAAGAATGCCCAGAGCAGTTTATTGGGCGCTATGAATGTCTATCAAATGCGTCTGTATGTAGCTCGTAGCCAATCGTTTCAATTATACCAGATGATGTAGAGCGACATCGATTCAAACGTAAACGACTTTTATCGGTTCGTGTGCACATAGCTGAAAGCTATGCAACTAAACATGTGGCTGTATATTGATATCGAAAAGCAACACGATTTAGTGGCAACCACAGAACAGGCATGATGACAATATGATATTAATAAATACTACTTACCATTTATAAGTTAATTGTACTTCGTCGATGACAATGCCTCATAGGTTGGTCCTATAAAAATGTTGTTATCATGTCTTGCTATATACAAACATCCTTCTTGGATATGAAATTGTTTAACGCCAAACGTTGCTCTTTTTTAAATAAACTTGCGTTCAAAACTACGTAGAACACTATCTAAGGCTGCATTTAAAAGTAGCTTTGCGTCTGTTGTCGTGTTATAACAAATAACAAAACTGCTTCGGTGTGTCGCATAGACGTCGTCATCGTCTTGCTGCCCCCTCCCTGTTCTGTGATTGGTTCCCTATTTCAGGGGCAAAAAAGGGCCATAGTTTCCATGCTAGACTTGCAGCGTGAATAAAATTGCGCGCAAGGCAGCATGGGGAAACCCAGGCAAATAAAAATACTAAATAAGAACGTCATTTTTTTTGCGGTGGAGGATGTTGTGTTGTGATTTCCTGGCCTGTCGTGAGAGAGGGTTTCAAATGAAGCATTACCAATTATTCTCCTATAACGTGTTTTTTGGCTCCTATCGAAAAAGGAAAACTTCCCTGGCTAATCTTCCCGGATCCATTAAACAAAGACCACCATCAAGAGTGATGCATGCAGAGTAACAGCGTAGGTAAAAAATCTTCCAAATACCGCATGTTCTCATGTTGGGAAGGAAATTGTAAATCGGATTATATTGTGTCTTTATTGAATAATAAAGTCTCCAATTGTTTTGAGATTCTCAACGCTGGCAGGGAGATGAATTAGAAAGCTCAGTAATAAAGCCTTAAAGTGTTACGTTGTTATTTGCGATGCCTGTTGAATCAAAGCTGCAACACATTAGCGTGCTTTTGTTTTCTTTGAAACGACTATGTTTGCCTGCTTCTCTCACACTGCTGTTCGCGTTCGGTGCATTCCTATCATCAACAGCACAGACCTCATCATCTCCAGATGCTTTCCATTCAAATTAACATATGGTTCTAACTTACCTTCTCTATGGCTTTCATACATACCTAAGTTGTTTGCGAGCGGGGTCACAAATTAATTCTTTTATTTCACCTTCGGATCATACAGATGTTTGGAAACAGCTGAAGTACGAATATAAATCGAGCTGGCGTGGTAACAAAATCAAAATGTATGAACGGTCAAAATGTCAAGGTCAAAAGATCCCAAACCAAAGAACGGCCCTGTGCTTTACTTGTGTACGAGATCTTAAAGTACAGAACGCAGAATATTGCACGGCTGGGAAGGGCTCTTAGCCAATCAGATTCGAGAACAAGAAAGAACCGTTGTATAATTATAATTAATTAATTGATTTATCATCAACTCACGAACCCCCTGCAATTCCCTCGTAAACCCAAACCCTTGCCTAAAGCCTCGTTTACACCACCAGTGACTTTCTCGCTGTGTGTCGCCTGTCTCTTTCAATGAGGCGTTTCTAAATCTGTTTGTCATAAACAAATAAATACCGTCCAATCAGTAACAGACAAGAGAAGGATGACAAACACCCCCGTTTCACTCCCATTGGAGGTTGCCAAGCTTCTATTGACATGAATGAGATTGCGTCGCTCTGTATAGTTGCTGCCCAGCAAGCAATTTAACATTTAAAAAGACTCTAATAGACATCCAGATACAGCCCACACGTCTAGGCTTAAAAAAGGCAAAATTTGGCTTGCCTGTGACACGTCCAAACATAGCCCAAAAATAAATAAATAAAAAGCAAACACCTTATAATCACTTCAGATTTTGCTTACATGATGAAATATCATACTGTACATCTCGCAACAAGTTATTGTAACAAAAAGATACGCAATCAATTTCAAGTTTTTGGCTAGAAGTGAGTTAATCATAGCCAGACTATATTGGGTCTGTAGCAGAGATGCTCACAAGTCCAAGTCAAGTCTCGTTGTAATACCCATGTCATACACGTTTGTGTCCTCAAACCATACACAAGAACACACAATAACAGCAGACCCTGACAGGATGAGGACAGAGTAAAGGTATACAGGACCTAAAACTTCCACATTCCCACTTTTTGAAAACACTATACAATGGTTAAACAAACGCTCATTTATATTTCATAAGGAAGACAGTTGGAGTTAACCTCCCGTAACATTAGCTCGTAGCTAAACCAAAAAGCAAGCTGACGCTAACATTAGATGGTCAATGCTGCACTAACGTTAATGTTTACTGACCTGTCAGGATGCTAGTGTTGTAGTCAAGACCACCTAAACCGAGACCAGGTCATGGCCAAGACCAAGACCGGCCGAGAATGAGTCAAGACCAAGACCAGTGCAAGTCACTGCATTAAAACACTTCTAATAAAATGTAGAATAATGTAAATGATTAGGCACTCCTTCGTGTGTGTGTGTGTGTGTGTGTGTGTGTGTGTGTGTGTGTGTGTGTGTGTGTGTGTGTGTGTCATCAGAGAAGTTGATAAAATAATCAAAGGCATTGCAGATAGGTGGGAATTTATCTTTGTCTATAAGCAAATAAAAGTGAACAAACACTAAAAAGCTGAAATCAACCTAACCATTTATTCTGCTTTTCCATGGCTTGCCATCCATAGTAATAAAATTAGAAAAAAATTGTCATTCGGAGAAACTTAAACAATCCGAACATCATATGCCAAACCTGAATAAACTGCATAAAATTAATGATAAAAAAATAAATTCATGATGTGCCATCAGTTGTGTTCTTGACCGGTCTTGAAATAAAATTCTGAGTCCTCTTTGTCTGAGACCGAGAGGAGACGGAGTAAAAAAGTGGTCAATTTCAAGACGAGACCAAGACCTTTAAAAAGTGGTCTTGAGACCGGTCTGGAGAACTACAACACTACAGGATGCGTTTTCAGATGCCTGATAAAATTAGATGTGGTTGAGCCAGAATCTTTTATCGTGAGGACGCATATTTTGCATTGAGCGCTTCTTTTGTTTGGGCCGTCATTTTGGAAGATTTTAAACCCAAAGCTAGGGCCGTAATGGATCACAGACTCACAGTTCAGATCACATTACGGTTTTGGAGGCACGGATCTGATCATTTTTCGGATCAGCAAGAAAAAGGGTGGGAAAAAATGTAATAAAGAAAATACAAACATTTATAAAAACAACAAAGTTGCACATTAAGTAAGGTCTAAAATTAGCATTAGGTACAGAAATCGAATTAAATGAATAATAACAACACTGACTGTATTGTACAAATTAAATATTATTTTTATACATTATACATTTTATACATAATACATTAATGACACAGACTTATTAGGTTAATTGAGGTTACTGTCTCTTTAAGAACAAATAGGCACAGACTGGTTTCTGCCTCTAATCTCTACATACACTTAAGACATAAAATATGTTTTTATTAGAAAAAGAATACTGTGAGATCATTTTGTGTGTACGTGCCATGTGAAGAACAGAATGATTTTATGATGGCTTACTTTTTGAAACGCGTCCCTCCGTATATTCACTACTGAGTGCCCTTAAATGCGCACGCACACAGAGACCGAGGGCGAATCCCAAACAGCATAAACAGTCGCTTCACATAAAAACGTTACGTTGTTTTTCATTGCTCTATTCAGTAAATGTATGTTAATGGACTACAGTATGACACACAGTAGCGCAACTCTCTCTAGAGTCTACACATGAGGAGTTCTGCTCTTTGAAGGGATGACTACGTCAAACTGGAGCTGGACCGGACACATTTAACCACATGTGCGTACAGAAATCTGCTCACTTTAGCGCCTTTGTGCCGTTAAGCTGTTTTAAATCACTTGAATGTTAACATTTGCAAGCCTTAGAAACACATGCAAAGATAAACTTTCCTCTATTTAAATTTGGGAAATCTTGGGAATCAAACCCATTACTTTGGCGTTGCTTACACTACTCTCTACCTGAACACTTTTCGTTAATTTTTATTGAAAAATTGCATTTTAATTTTTTCAAAGACCAAGCCTCATTCTGCAGAACTCGTAGAAACAATGTTGAACAATTCCAAAATTTGCTGTTATTAAAGAGGAACGCACAGCAGCTACTTCATTTCTCATCTGAGCTGGATAAGAGCTGTATATTGTGTTACTGTTTTCCTTTCAAAGGAAAGGATTTCTCCCTTGGTAAAATTCACAACCCAAATCTCTTGTATCCACAATACAACACCTGGAAAAAGAAACCATCCATTAATCTCTGCCGCCCAAAATCCGTGGTTTAAAGTCTTCCCACCGACACATGCAAGCGGGTGTTTTCGAGGCACTGCCCTGTGTTTCAGAATAGCCTCACGGGTTGTTTTCAGGTCATTGTGGCCGAGTGGTTTCTTAATTGAATTTCTTAAGTGCTCTGTTTAATATGCAGCCGTTAAATGTCTATAAATAGAGCACTGAATGCAATGACCTAATCTTTTCCGGTTTCACTGCTAAGGAGAGAGGATGTTAGAGCTAAAAGCTCTTATCATCTGCTGCCGTAAACGATGAAAGAATTAAGCCATTTGATAGTTTGGTGGATTTGCATGGATCTGTTCAATCTAAATGTTAGTTTTATAATGGTTGGATTAGATCATAGTGTAGATTGAAGTGATTAAACCAATCATTTGCCAAAGAAATGAAGCACAGAGACTGTCTTAAATGATTTATGTGTGTATATGGGTTTACTTTTCATGAAAGTCTGGTAGCAAATGGGTCTAATGTGTGGTCGCATTTTAAGACGTAACACACATCTCTGGTTTGATTTGCAATTAGGATTTACCTAGTTACATGAATAAACATTATTTAAAGCAACACTATGTAGTTTCCATGTAAAAATGACTTACAGCTCCCCCATGTGGTTGAAAAGCGCAACAGTGCCTGGTATCAGATACTCTTCTGCAGGCAGGGGGAGGGGCGGGGCTGTGTGCTCTACCCCCACCGCCACTTTCAGAGTGTGCTTGTAGCAGCTAGGAGGCTGCTCAGGTTGCAGCAACAGTACAATTTGTCCAGTTAAAAGTTTTTCTAACACTGAAATAATTTTAGAGACATTATTTAAAGGTAAAAAACTACATAGTATTGCTTTAAGGACTAGTTCACTTTAAATTCCACACATTTGAGGAGTTCAGATGCAAATGCTTCTGATGTGTTTTTTTGTACGGTAAATTATACTTTTTTTTAGGCTGTCATTGTTTAGATTCAGTGATATAGCTTTATTTTACATTAGAGCGAACAAGTAATACAATTTTCCCTGAACTTTTCCTTCAACTGTAATAGCAACTGTGCAATATTAGTGAGAAAACACAGGTATTTTTGACATCAACATTATTTAAAGGTGCATTGTGTAATTTTTAAATGGATAATCTGACAGAAATGCATTTAATATACATAACTGTATTATCAGTGGTGTATAAAGACCTTACGTAACGAACTGTATTGTTTTTACGTATCTACAGTGAGGAAAATAAGTATTTGAACACCCTGCTATTTTGCAAGTTCTCCCACTTAGAAATCATGGAGGGGTCTGAAATTGTCATCGTAGGTGCATGTCCACTGTGAGAGACAATCTAAAACAATCCAGAAATCACAATATATGATTTTATAAACTATTTATTTGTATGATACAGCTGAAATAAGTATTTGAACACCTCTCTATCAGCTAGAATTCTGACCCTCAAAGACCTGTTAGTCTGCCTTTAAAATTTCCACCTCTACTCCATTTATTATCTTAAATTAGATGCATCTGTTTGAGGTCGTTAGCTGCATAAAGACACCTGTCCACCCCATACAATCAGTAAGAATCCAACAACTAACATGGCCAAGACCAAAGAGCTGTCCAAAGACACTAGAGACAAAATTGTACACCTCCACAAAAGGTCCACTGTTTAAGCAATTATTAGAAAATGGAAGAAGCTAAACATGACTGTCAATCTCCCTCAGACTGGGGCCCCATGCAAGATCTCACCTCGTGGGGTCTCAATGATCCTAAGAAAAGTGAGAAACCCAGAACTACACGGGAGGAGCTGGTCAATGACCTGAAAAGAGCTGGGACCACCGTTTCCAAGGTTACTGTTGAAGGTTACCAAGACATCATGGTTTGAAATCATGCATGGCACGGAAGGTTCCCCTGCTTAAACCAGCACATGTCCAGGCCCGTCTTAAGTTTGCCAATGACCATTTGAATGATCCAGAGGAGTCTGTGTCTGTTCTTTCATTAAATATATTGTATGTTTATATATTTAAAGAACATTTTCTAAAAGGCATTAAACTTTTGTGAAAATCAAAAAATGCTGGCACTGACTGGCAACTTAAAAAAAAAAGTAGGGAAAGAGTTAACGGACAAACTGTCCCTACGTTTTCTCAGACGATGCGAGTTTGTCCTGTGCCAGAGCTACTGTAGCTTCTCATTGCGTTTCGAAATTGAGGATTTGTTGCAATTCACAATCTCACCACTAGATGCCTCTAAAAACCTATACTGTATATTTAACCACAACAAAGCAAATGGATAAATAAACAGCCATTTACATAATCTTAAATATTTTCTCACAGCCAGCTCTAAATTGCTTTATGTTTATGCCTTTAAATTGAAAAGTCATCAAACAGCTCTTTTCTGACCGATTCATTTCAGCAGCATAACCTCGCATATAAATCTTGTTTGGATCTTACATGAATGTAGAGGATTTACGAGAAAGCAATTTATAGGTGAGGGACTGTGATATCATTTTTCTGTGTAGCAACCGTGCCCCCGTTTTCATCCTATAAATGCAACACAATGTGATACTAATTACCAGACTCCCGAGAGGAACAAGAAACAACGGCGTTCACATTCTTCACTTGCCTTTCAATTTGTTATACTGTAGTATTTTTTTCTATTCATCTTTTATCTTCCAATCCTCCGTGCCATAAATATCTCTGTTTATGAATGTGATGGCTTGATAATAGTAGCTGAAATGTATTATCCATCAACTAATCCTCATTAGCGACTCCTTTCAAAGTTCAAATGAAGTGATGCATGCGAGCAGTTTCATGGATAAATTGGAAAGGCACAACAATAGCTGGAATAATGCATTACAGTTCATTCCACCTGTTGCTTAATGAAAGTGAACGCTGCGACTCCAAAATGTTTGTTGTTTTTTATTTAATGCTGATCATATCAGCACTGTGCCTTGGCTGTTCTTTCTGATACATTTTTCTGATTTTCTTGTTTTCTTAGCTGATAAATGATTTGGGACGGTTCGAAGTAAACAAATCTTGTCGGAGGACATTGAGATGTGAGCCATTTGTGCAGTTATTCGACTGAAGTTTCTTGTGTGAGACCATCTGGTAAAAATTGGTCAAAAATGGTCACTAGCCGTCACTGAGGCAGTGACTTCAGCTTTCCAAAAATACACCTTTGGACCTAAAAATTGATACAAGTACCTCAAAAGGTACATATTGGTAGCAAATGTTTTTAAAGGGTATTTTTAAAGGGTACTGCCCCAGTGACAGCTTTGGACAATTTTTGGACCATTTGCTTGGGTTCTGACAGTGTGGGGCCCATGACAAAATTAAAAGGGAGGGGCCTTGTCTCCAAAAACACATTCAGTGGGCCCAACATGTGCCCTTCTAATGCTGCGTTCAAACCAGCCATGGTAGAGGCGTCAAGCGCAAGTGATTGCAATGTTAAGTCAATGTAAAGACACGTTGACGCGCGTCTGGAGGTTGCGGCATGGTAGACGCGATTCCGCCTCATCCGCGCGAATTGAGCGTTGCCGCGGCAAACCAAGCAAGTTGAACAACTTTGGTGTAAAAACGTGCAGCGTTAACCAATCAGGAGCTTGCTCTAGTAATGACGTGATTACAAGAAAGAAGCCCCTCCCATGACACAAATTTCCGCATGAGTGTCTTGATGACTAGAATTTAACGCGCGAATGAAGCAAGTAAACTTAAAATGTTCAAGCAGCAAACTGGACACGGTAGATGCGATTCCGCTTCGGTTGCGCAAATGTAATGTTTCCGCGACAAACGCGCAAGTTAAACAATTTTAACTTTGGCGGAAAAACGCACCGCGTTAACCAATCAGGCAGTGACGTGATTACAAAAAGAAGCCATGATGCGAATTTCTGCATGGATGTCTCAATGACTAGAATTTTACGCGCGTATTACACGAGTAAACTCAAAATGTTCAAGCGGCAAACTAGACGCGGTAGACGTGAATTTGCCGCCTCAAACGCCGCTGGTGTGAACCCGCGGTAAGACTACGTTCAGACTGCAGTAGGGATGGGCACGAGTACTTGAACGTGGCACTGACGATCAATCACAAAAACAATGATGGTGTGGGGGTTAATTTTTATGTGCGCAAAGCCAACCTCCACCAGTATAGAGTAGGATTTGCCGATAGACTTCGTCTGATTGAGGGGTCATTTCCTTCTATCTTTCGAGACGACGAGCAGAGCACTTCGGTAAGCTGGAAATAACTTTAAAAAAGTAAAGTACACGGTGGTCATGGTTTAGCAGTGCCGTTTCTCAATCCGAAGGCTGCAGCCTGCGGATGTCGCATGTGGTCATCAAGCCTGGTTTAATTAAGTTAACTGAGCATTACAGTTGCAAGTCATGAGCACATTAAAACAACTTACGTTTAACTAAGAATAATAGTCAACTTTATAATTGTTAATATTCTGAAATAAGACAGCCTTGATGACGTATCCAGCTGCGACCTCCAGAGGCTCCAGCCTTCGGATTGACAAACGGCAGTAACACACCTGTGGAATACATCCATATGAAGACGTTGCTCTGCAGGTTCATCGTCTTCATTTTCATCTCGCTCCGTTTCCGACTCGAACATGTAAGGCTGGATGGACAAGTCTTCCGTTGTTGACATTTTGTGAATAACGAGTGAATAAAAAGTTTCTGTGCCGCTAGATAATCGTATCTCTGCTATAAAACTACAAAAATGGCCGAACGGGGTGGAGTTTAACCGAGTGTCACCTCTGTAACCTGGAGAGGGGGCAGGGTATGAAGTGTTTCACTTGCATTTAAAAAGACAGCACCAAAATGAGTTGCTCTCAGATGCACATCAGAAAAGGGGTAGAAAGGGGGCCTGTGGAGCTATAATAATGAGGAATTCAGACCCAAGCATTGCAGTTCCGCTTTATATAGACCTCAAATAGATGATTTATATATAAAAAGGACAGATCCCCAAACGATTCGGGTGAAGCCGTTCAACGACTCACTCTGTTTAAACCCCACCTTTCAGTAGCCTACCCTGCTCTGATTGGTCAACTGACAAGAGTCTTCGCACAGATCACAGATCACAGATCAGTGGCACAGACCAACAATAGTGCTAACATGATTTACTGAGAAGACATTATCGACATCAATACATATCATTCATCATTAATCCAAGCAATAAAAACGACAACAGAATCTAACATTTTATACTCATTTATGCATTTATGTAAGCTAACCGAGTCATAGCAAAACCGCAAGTGAGCATGTGTTAGCCACTTGCTAACGTGACTCTCTGACAGTATATTAAGAGTTTAAACAACGACATCATTCATCATTAATCCAAGCAATAAAAACGACGATAGAAACTAACAATTTTACACTCATTTAAGCATTTATGTAAACTAACGCGTCATAGCAAAACCGTAATGCAGCATAAGCCGCTTGCTAACGTGACTCTGACAGTATATAAAGTTTAAACAACGACATCATCATCATTAATCCAAGCAATATAAAAGACGATAGAAACTAACAGTTTAAAGCATTTATGTAAGCTAACCGGGTCATAGCAAAACCGTAAGTGCAGCATAAGCCGCTTGCTATCGTGACTCCGACAGTATATAGAGTTTAAACAACGATATCATTCATCATTAATCCAAGCAATCAAAACATTTTAAACTAATTTAAGTATGTAGCTATAATCATACTTACAGGTTGTGGTTAGGAGACGCATGTTGTTCCAAATAAAGTGGGTGCTGAACCATCTTTCATTGCCAAACGTCTAAATCCCTCAGTAAAAAAAAATTTAACAACTGATTCTTCACAGCCAGACCCGGTTAGTATATCCCTCCTTGAAAAAGTCTCCTGTGGGAGTGAAAACAACACAAACTGAAAACACAGCGTGATTTGATATTTACACACCAACTAGTTGTGGGCGGGTCATAGTTTTCATTTCTCCCACGGGTGAGGCTGTAGGCGGAGATTAGCATCTCGTGTGACGTGGAAGTGTTTGTGTGACGTGGAGAAAGTCAGGCAGGAGATCCAATCCATGTAACGACTCGTTTCAGCGATTCAGAGTTGACTCCCTACTTTAGAAGCCAATAACTTTATTAATCGTGCACTTTTTGGTTTTGCACATTGTTTACATTGATGGACAGCTACATAACACTCTGCAATAAAGGTCAGTTTCGATTTTGGATCTGTGTGGCTCTTTAAAAGCATGATATGTCTACTTTAATTAAAATATTTTCACAATGGTGCGTACTCCACACCCCTTTGATTGCCCCACCCCCAGTTAATCGAGTACTCGTTATTCAGACCAATGAATTAATTGAAATGAAAAGAAAAAAAAATGACACATGCAGATCCCTAGACTGCACTCAAAATCCAATTTTTGCTCATATGTGACCCATGTTTGTGTCTTTGCGTGACACTGTGAATAGCACAAACCATATCTTTTCAATACAGATTCAAATTGAGAATTAATGCTTGCAGTCTTAACGTAGTCTAATAATGACCTTAAAATCCTCTGACGGAATACTTTCACTGTAAAAAAATACTGCATGAAGTTAAAATAGTTTGAAAAATTTACTATTTTTTGAAATTGTTTAACTTATATTTTTATGCTACTTTAACTTAAAAAAATTGACAAATGCACTGTAAAAAATCCAGCAAGTTAAAACAACTTGGTTTTGCAAGTCAATTGAATTGTAATTTTTTTACCTTTGATAAATAAACATAACTTATAAAAACAAGTTGAAATAGTTTTAACTTATTTTTTTGGTTACTTTAACTTAGCATTTATCAAATCAACATAATTTGTCGATTTTTTTTACAAAGTAGGATTAAACATGCCATTTATTTCTATAATCTGGAATGTGAAGGTTATGGCATTTAGTGTATTCTGCATAGAAAAATGCCAAAGCTTTGTGTTTTTGTAACTCCTGAGATCAAGTCCTCTTTACAGGGAATTCCAAACAGATGAACATAATCTCTTACCCATCGTCACCACAAAATCAGCATGGAATCCACATGAAAGAGTCCTAGTGAAGCTTTCCACCCATTCCAGATTGTAAAAATAAGTATTTTATAGCAGGTGTTAGTTTGAGCACAAGAGCCAAAAAAACTTTTGTCAGAGCCTCCTTCTCCCCTTTATTTCAGGTCTGAGATAGCATCAAGTAAAATTCTGGTTTGCATGAAATGACTATAAAGCAAAGCAGGAAAAGTCTATTTCTGGTGCTAGGAGTCACTTTGCTATATTATCTGGGTTCATTAAATCAAGGTAAAGCTTTAAAATAAAGCCTTGAATACTGTTTAAATCTGCTGGAATTTTTATTTAATAATACTGCTGGCTTTCAGTATACACTTTAAAAAAAGGTACCAAAGCGGTCAATGGGGTAAAAAAGTACAACTTTGTACCTAAAAATGCATATTGATACAGTACCTAAGAGGTACAGACCTACATGGTACATATAAGGACCTTTTAAATGGTACCGTCCCAGTGACTGCTTTTGTACCCTTTTCTGACAGTAAGAAATTACAACCATATGAAAATAGAAAAGCTATTTTCATCCTATAAATTAAATATAATTAATCTTTTTAAAGCTACTGTACAGAGTGATTTTCCTTTTGTCTTCAGTTGTTTGATTAAATATGACACAAACATAAGCAGATTTTTCGAAGATCCCATCACTTTAAAAGCGTATTTAAAACCGTACAAGTATTTAAAAACTGCATGTTGTGTTCACTTGTGTTGACTAATATTTAAAATTTGTTTGATGATCTGAAACATTAAAGTGTGACAAATATGCAATAAGAAATTTGGAGGGGGCCAACACTTTTCCACACCATTGTATATAAATATTTATTTCTGAATGATGCGTATTTTAGTGATTATTATTGCGATTCTTTTTATTTATGTGTGATCTTCTCCTTTTCCACAAAACTATTTTGTGTTTCTGACTGGATGGACCAGCTGTCAATTTACTGCCTTGCCACTGACTACAACTAAATGTTTGGACACACCCACTCTCTTTAGTATTGTTTTCAACATTGTAGAATGATAGTTAGGGTCAATTACAAGGAATAGGAGTTGGCATTCCCTCAATCACTTTTATGAGGTCCATCCTGTGATGCTTTTAAACCGCATTCAATGAGTTCCCATGTATGCTAGACACTTGTTGGCTGCTTTTTCATAATCGGAAAACATCTGGACCAATTCACTTATAAAAAACAAATCGCCTTTAAAGTTGGCCAAGTCCTTAGCAACACACATTACTAATGAGATTTGTTTTAATATACACCTCACTTAAAGGATTATTAGGAACACCATACTAATACTGTGTTTGACCCCCTTTCGCATTCAGAACTGCCTTAAATCTACGTGGCATTGATTCAACAAGGTGCTGAAAGCATTCTATAGAAATGTTGGCCCATATTAATAAGACAGCATTTTGCAGTTGATGGAGATTTGTGGGATGCACATCCAGGGCACGAAGCTCTCATTCCACCACATCCCAAAGATGCTCTATTGGGTTGAGATCTGGTGAGTGTGGGGGCCATTTTAGTACAGTGAACTCATTGTCATGTTCAAGAAACCAAGTTGAAATTATTCGAACTTTGTGACATTGATGGCTACTTCCAGCAGGATAATGCACAGAGGATGGGTACATGATGGTCATAAAGGGATGGACATGGTCAGAAGCAATGCTCTGGTAGGCCATGGCATTTAAACGATGCCCAATTGGCACTAAGTGGCCTAAAGTGTGCCAAAAAACACCCCCCACACCATTACACCACCACCAGCAGCCTGCACAGTGTTAACAAGACATGATGGATCCATGTTCTCATTCTGTTTACGCCAAATTCTGATTCTAGCATCTGAATGTCTCAACAGAAATCGAGACTCATCAGACCAGGCAACATTTTTCCAGTCCTCAACTGTACAATTTTGGTGAGCTTGTGCAAATTGTAGCCTCTTTTTCCTATTTGTAGTGGAGATGAGTGGTACCCAGTGGGGTCTTCTGCTGTTGTAGCCCATCTGCGTCAAGGTTGTGCGTGTTGTGGCTTCACAAATGCTTTGCTGCATACCTCGGTTGTAACGAGTGGTTATTTCAGTCAAAATTGCTCTTCTTTCAGCTTAAATCAGTCGGCCCATTCTCCTCTGACCTCTAGCATAAACAAGGCATTTTCACCCACAGGACTGCCGCCATGCCACGCTCAAAATTGCTTAAATCTTCTTTCTTTCCCATTCTGACATTCAGTTTGGAGTTCAGGAGATTGTCTTGACCAGGATCACACCCCTAAATGCATTAAAGCAACTGCCATGTGATTGGTTGATTAGATAATTGCATTAATGAGAAATTGAACAGGTGTTCCTAATAATCCTTTAGATGAACAATCTCTTACCCATCGTCACCACAAAGTCAGCATGGAATCCACATGAAAGAGTCCTAGTGAAGCTTTCCACCCATTCCAGATTGTAAAAATAAGTATTTTATAGCAGGTGTTAGTTTGAGCACAAGAGCCAAAAAAACTTTTGTCAGAGCCTCCTTCTCCCCTTTATTTCAGGTCTGAGATAGCATCAAGTAAAATTCTGGTTTGCATGAAATGACTATAAAGCAAAGCAGGAAAAGTCTATTTCTGGTGCTAGGTGAGTGTATATTTACGGTAAGAACATTTACAAAATATCTTGTATATGAGTATGTATGTGTGTATCTTTACTAGAATGCAACCAGAAAATACAATACATTTCTATGTAGTATTAAAATATATAATATTAGTATTATAAAAGTATAAGCTGATGTGTCAAGTATTTACAGTAAACTCCTCTTCCACTTGAGCAATAGCATACAACCGCAGAATCTCTTAAACAAATGAAATTAAATCTCTAATTCTAATCAAATGACTTCAGTCACCTTAAAGGCTCAAGATGTGTTTACTGCAAAGAGCGGTCACACTAAATACTGACTGATGCCTGAAGATTTAGTTCTTGAATTTTTTTTTTGTGTACATATTTCCAGTATTTTCTGTTTGTATCTTAAAAAAGTGAAAAATAAATATGGATGGACATTAAAACTTTTCTAAAAAAACAAAGCTGGTGGTGGTGGCATTTTTTGCACAGATTTTGCACAGTACTGTATATACAGACACACATACACACATGCATAATATTTACATTTGTTTGGCACTGCTAAGCTAAGCTGAACAAACTACCCAATCAGAACCCAACATGTATTTCTGAAGGAGAGACTTCATAGAACAAGACAGACATCGTTTTTAGGACAGTGAAAACAGCACTATACAGATAAGTAAATTCTGTGAAAAATACTGCGTTTTTAGCACGTGAAACATAAACATGTTATATTGCGCACTGTAAACACAATCAAAGCTTCAAAAACACAGAAAGAATGGGAGCTTTAAACCACTAGGGCCGGTTGCACCAGCCAGACGTAAAAAGGTGGGTGTAAGCCCTACGTCAGGCTTAGCTACGTCAGAAACTTTTGTGTATCCATATAATTTCCTTTGCTTAAAAAAAGTTGAAACATATTTTTAACCAGGCCAGATAGTGTTACAGAGGTTTCGTGAGATAAAGAATGTTCATTTTAGACAGCCAGGAATTTAGTGATGATGTTGCTTAACAGTTCAGCTTATCCCTGTCAAAAGCAGTTTCTGCTTCACTTTGATCTTGACGTCATCCTGCTCATTTCTGAGATGACTGACAAATGAACACGATGACAACAACTTTGGAAAATCCTCACGTTGTCAGATGGTTTATTTTAATAGGCCGAAGCAGCGTAACCCTTCACTGACAAATTAACTAACAAACAATGGCTTGAGGTTTGTGGAATGAAAATCTGTTTTACTAAACAGTAGCACTTCAGTGGACAGAACACTTCAAGATGATCTGAAACACATGGAGTTTGTTGATAAAACTGCATTCTTCCACAGAGGATCTGGAATGACTACCGTATAATGCAAACCCCTACTGAATTAACATTTTTAAAAGGTAATGCATGCTAATCAAATGTGTCCCTGTCTGTGAAATACATGCTTAAGTTGTATTATCTACTGTAATTGTGAGATTAAAAGCATCAAAGTTTAATTGCAGTCATTGATTTCAATTTTTGACTTTGCCTTACTCAGTTAATATGGTCTTTATGTAGTCTATGATTTTATGTAGAAAACAGTAAATCACAGAAAAATTACTTTTCAGAAGGTGTTAAAGTAAGTGTAAAATCCGATATTAAATGTGTTCTGAGTCAATTTTTTTGATATATATTTGAAGGTACAAAACAACAAGCAAAACAGGCAAGCATGCACTTTTAAAGGCGACATTTCACGAAAATCTGACTTTTTTATGTTTAAGTGCTATAGTTGGGTCCCCAGTGATAGAAAACCTAAAAAATGTAAAAAGGACAATTGGAAACCATTCTCTGCAAGCATGTGAAAAAATAGGTATTTGTCTCCCCTTGTGATGTCAGAAGGGGATAATAACGCACATTAATCTGCTTTCTCTACACAAAATGGCAGTGCATTAAGCCATTAAACATTTCTTTTGGTAACAAATAAGGGTCCATGAATCATAATTAATGCTAAGTTAAGGCATGTACTGATCATAGAGTCTAAATTCCAAAATTTCCATTTAACCAACCCCCATTATGGTGATCAGTTTTGCATTTCATCAGCTAATTTGTATTTAAAAGGACACACCCAAAAACAGCACATTTTTACTCACACCTATAAAGTTTTTAACATCCTATTACAAATGATCTCTGGGGTATTTTGAGCTAAAACTTCACATATGTACTCTGGGGACACCAAAGACTTAAAAAAAAGTCTTGTGAAATGTCCCCTTTAAAAATAAAGATACTTCCCATTTCTGGCTAATTGGTTCCATAAAGAACCTTTAGCATCCAAAGAACCTTTCTGTTTGACAAAAAGGTTTTTGTAATGACAAATGTTCTTTCCATCATAAAGAATAATAAATAAATTGTTCTTTAAATGATTCTTCGAGGAACCAAAAAAAGTCCTTCTATGGCTTCGCTGTGAAGGCATTAAGGTACAATATTTAGCTTTGGTATTTTCTATTAATAAAGAAAAAATGCTGGCAGAATTTTCATTTGAGTGCTTCCAACATAATGCAACAAAGAAACTAAAGGGAAATATTACAATTATCAGATAATGTAGACTACAGCCATCTTTCATTTAGATTTGAGCTTTACACAACTTAATGTTGAGCATTTATAAAGTAATTAAAAAGAAAGGTAACACTTTATAATCAGGGTTCATGAATCATGATGAACTAATACCTAAATTAATTCTTACTTAAAGGTCCCATATTGTCAAATCTGATTTTTTTGCTTTTTTCATGATAACTGATGTCTAGGGGCTATGTTAGTATCATATAAGTTTCAAAACAGTCATTTTCACAGTAAAATTCACACAGCCTGCTTGAAGTAGCTGTGTTTTTTCACGAGCCGTTGTGACTTTTGTAAAAACGTGACGTCAGGAACACTCAGTCACGCCTTCAGTCACCACCCCTAGCACTGTCACCCACTGCTGCCCCACCCCCTTTTTGCCAAACAAACCACCAAGGAATATTGCACATGTCGAGAAAACGCTTTTTAATATGATTTATTAAAACTTATAAAAGGATGTATTATTTTTTACAAGGTCGTCTGTTGACTGCTGAATATAAAACCCCTTCAATAGGAGTCGAGAGTACCGGCACCTCTTTTGGGCCACTTAAAGCACTGTTGTCGCTCAAACATTAAATCAGGTCCCAAACTTTCTTTATAACTATTTTAACATCCAGCAAGTCCTTTATTTTCTAATTCCTGCATGTTTTAAAAACCGAAACCATAACACAGACACGCAAGTGCGCAACTTTGCCTATAGGTTAAGCATCTACCTCAGAAAACGTACAAACAAAGATCATTTTAGATGTTTAATGACCATTTAGAGCATTTGGATCGCTGGACGTGGGCTTAATGTAGCTACTTATTTTTTATATAAAAAAACTAAATTCTGATCAAAATCGACATGTACAGCCCATGTCTTTTGTCTGTAGGGATGGGACGATTACCGGTTTCACGATTAACCATGATAAAATGTCCTGACGGTTAGTATTACCGTTTAAAATGTAATTATCATTACAACCGTGTTTGATTACCGTGATTTTGAAAACTCCCGGTAAATCCTTTCCAGTCAGAATCAGCTTGACACAAGCGCGCGTGCAACATTGGTTTTTGCACGAGAAGGTGGTGTCCAATACGACCAGTTGATCGCAAATAGAAAAATGCCGGTAGATCGCACATAAATTAATAACTGTGTATGCTGCTCCACGCCTCCACAACCTTCGGAAAACAAAGCGCCAAATTGGCATTATGGTCTTAGAAACAAGTCTTTTTGAGTTGCTGCGCATTTCTTCTCAAGTGTGTTTTTATCAATCTTATCCCTGCCTGCTGCAGCGGAGTCGTCTAACTTCCGAAATTTGGATGCACATTCTTGTATGTGCGCGCGACCGACCGAACGAGAGAGAGAGAGATGCATCTGATAATGTTGTCATTTTCAAGTTTATTTCATCAAAACCGCATCTCCGCTATTCCGCTATAAGGAGTACTCGGCATGTACTCAATGATTTTTAACTCCTCAAAAAGAATGGAGTAATTGTGACAGCCCTAAATTCAACGTATAGAAATAGTCCTCCTAACACACATTTAAAGTGTTATTAAAAAATGTAACAGTGTTTTGTTAAAAAATGTTTTTTAGCAGGTAGTTCTTATCGGCTTTATCATTTTAAAAGTAGATTGCCGCACAAAAAAGGCTGGACACCCCTGATTTAATGTTTATGCTTAAAAAAGTGCATATAGCTGCTAATTGTATTTGTTGTTTGCTGATTTTCAAAAATAAAACTTCAGTGTGTGTATCAGTTCTTTTTGAACATTTCCATCTCAATTTAAGAAAACCATGATAATACTGATAACCGTGATAACTTTGGTCACTATAATCATGATATGAAATTTGCTAACCGTCCCATCCCTATTTGTCTGTAGCTCAAAATTTGAATGTGCACATTCAGACACATTTGGACAGCACAGGTCACACGTGTTTTATGCTTTGCCCACCCTGTTTTATACAGGCCCACCCACTTGAACATTTCTGGCTACGCCACTGTCGGCCATGTTGGTGTCTGTTTGTTTATTGAGTTAAACATGGTGAGGTTAAAATCTTAGTCTCTGTGTCTCTTGGTTTACTAATCTAACATTTAGCGTATTTTATCTTATGGGTAACTCTTTCAACTGTGTATTTTACTCATAAAACAACAAGCCTATCAGAAAGGCTCATGAATATTACTTACAGGCAAAACGTCCTTTTCTTAACAGAGCTCCGGAAAGAGAGATTGTTTTGTTTGCAAATATATATTAAGGACATCATAACAAAATAAAAACTTAAAATAAAACTTTAGAAAGCTTTGAACTATGAGACCTTTAAATATGAATATATGTTGAGTTAAGGAATGTACTAAACCTAAGCTAATGAAGAGTCAACATTAACTACAAAATGACTAATTAATAAATAAACTAACAATGAAAAAAAACATATGTTAATTATGACTCTTCAATAGTTTATGATTAGTACATGCCTTAACTTAGCATTAATTATGATTCATGGACCCTTATTATAGAGTGTTACCAAAAGAAATGTTTAATGGCTTAAATAGGGGGCATTCAAGCATATGGTCCCCTGCCTTCCCAACTGCTTTTACCAAGCTTCCACACATGACATCATGGAAAAGTCAGTTTGCTCTTAAAGTAAAGTGGGAAACTGTGTCTTTCTCTCACAATTGAGTCGTGAGTCCAGGGAACCATCATTCTAAAAATACAGATTCTATCTCAGCATTCCACAAATACTCCAAACCTTGTGATTCAAGTGCCATTTATGCTGGTTTGAGTCGACTATGAAGTGGAAAAGCAGAGCGTACTGATATTTCAGCATGGATTACTCATCAGCTGGTTCTAATAAAATGTTCAAACAATCTTGCTTTATCTGGCCAGGGGAGTTACTTGGCAAAGCTTTGCATTGCATGCTTACCTATTTACCTGGTATGTATATTGGCAAAAATAAATGCTTTTCTCAAAGAGGAATAATCACATTTTGAAATAAAGGAAAATTATTAAATCATTTGTTATGAAGTGTTCATAAACCAGTGGCTTTGGTTTGAAAGTATGAATTTATCAATGACCCCAATGTACTTTTGTACTTTGGACCAAAATCTCAAACTTTTACTAAACAAATACTCAGAGCGAAATTCGAATCTTAGACTTGGAATCAACTTTCACTTAAGCAGCGAAAAATGGTGTTGAGACTTGACTTTGACTCGCAAGCAATTGACTGGGACTCCAAGTTGGAGACATGTAATCAATACAATTATTTTCTCTAAAACTATTTTGTAAAAAAAACATAGAAAGTCTTTCGTGAACCTTTTTCCTGTAAGTACGTGGTAAATTCTTCTTGATTTTCACTTAAAAATGTCAACAGGTAGTTTAACAGGAACAGCACGCAGCAAGAACTTGACTTCTTGTTATATACTTGTTCAAACAAAGTGATGTTTCTTACTGAATGGTAACTTATAGAAAGAAAACCTGCCAATTTTTTTTTGGAGAGAGGATTTATTTAATATTTTAAAGGCAAGTAATCCTACTTTGACATTTGAAGTATGAAATTAATAAACTATTTTAATCTATTTTATCCATAGCCTGTGCGTAGCTCTGCGTAGCCTGACGTGCACCTCGCAAATTTTTTTAACAGCGCGTCAGTTCTACACAGACCGCATGCACTGTGATTGGTCCACCAGAACCCCTCCCGTCAGGTAAAAAACTGCGTCATTGTTTTTAGTGTCGCAAACGGAAATACCCAAGATGGGCCAAGTTGAGGTGTGATTAACTCAAACTGCAACAAAATTCACTATTTATTTACTTAAATGCTGGTCTTCTCAAATCATACACAACAAGTTGCTGTTTCTACTTTGTTTGTGGGTTAACTTGCCAAGCTGCTTCTTTATTGATGGTCGCGCTGCTACTGTGGTTACAAGCATGGATACTGCCTACCAGCGGTCTGCGCGCATGTTTGCACGTCGACGAGGACGACGATGCAAAAGTATAAATGAAAACCAACGCAGAGGATACGCCGTAGGACCTACGCACAACTATAATGAGCCCTTAAGGCTTGCGTTCGTCAATTTACTGGTAAACCCAAGCCGGCCAATACAAACCAGCACAGAGTCGGGTACATAACTAACAGAAATGTCATCTTGTTGTATTGCTGGGTGCCAGAATCGACAGAGAACAGGCTCCAATTTGAAATTTGATTTTTGAATCTCTTAGTACAAGCGCAAATAACACTGCTTGATTTCATCGCCATGATAACGTGGATCAAACGTATGATATTTAGCGAAATTAAATGTGTGTGGCATCAATAATTACAATCGTTTTTGTCATTTACTTTCTTCAATCTGATTTCAGTTCACCTCCTCACCATCTGTGTTGCCAATTCCCTTTCCTTGTCTCCCGAAAGTGCGTACGCATGGGTCAGAGTTTGCTTACAGGTGCGCACATTCTCCTCTCAAGTTTTTTTTTATAGATCACAACCTTTGCGTGGGAAGTGGCATACGCATGTTTTCAGCCCTGTTTTGTGCGTACACATGCTTTATAAATGAGGCCCCTGGACAGTGAGTGCACTTATATGGTTTAAAATTTACACATTTAAAAACGTAGCTAGCAAACGTTAATTAAAGTGGTCAGGGAAATATGCATGATTCCACCTAAACTTCATCCACAAAGAAACGTCAAAGTTCTAAAAAGGGTCTATTGGACTTTTTTTTGTAATTGCATTCTTGCGCTAATTTGCCGTGTTTAGTAAATCTGGCCCTAAAAAGCTGCAATCCGTAACTTTTGCCTGTCTATCAACATCTCTGTTTACAACCTAAAAAATTGCAGGTTACTTTACATACCTATATTTACGCTAGTTGACAAATAACTTATAAGTAAATAAATTCCTGCAAAAGCTGATTTGGCAACTCAACTTATAAATCGATATAAATCCTGAATCATAGTAAGGTTCACTAATTGTTTAATGCGCTTGCTCAATAACATTTTTTTTCTTAAGAATTGCAACTTTAAATTAAATAAGATGAAAGTGAAGATGAAGATGCTTTTAGATCAAATGATGTAAGTATATCATAATTAACAAGTAAATATTTCTAAGAATGTAAATTTTAATTTATAATGAAACATAATAATGCATAAACATACTTCATTTTTCAGATTTGCACCATGCAGCGTTTCATAGTGTGATGATACACTCACCGCTCCTATGCTCTTTGTGTGGGGATCTTTGGAGGTCCGGTTTCCTCATATAGCTGGAGTCATAGTCTGTACTTGTACAGTTCTGACCTGGACTGTTTTCAGTGCTCTTCACTGCATTCATGTCCACACTTCCCTTGCGTTCAGATCGCCCGCAGTCTGTGCCCGGGCCAAAACACACACACACACCAAAACCCAAGTCATATTCAACATGTGAGCCCAGCCACAGATCATTTCACATTCATGTCAAGATAACAGACCAATAAACCAACCCATTCCAGTCCATTTCATCAGACTAACGTTAAAATTTACTGGTGTGACGTTTGTTCGTGTTTTAAGCAGCTGCAACCTTGAATTGAAGCCATAGAATTTGTTTCTAAACAGAGAGGACCTTTCCTTGTTGATTTTCCTTGAAATCTGTTTTGAAAAGATATTTAGCAGTGAACGGAGACAGGCGACCATTTATTTACGTAGTTCACAATGAGCATGCCTTACACGAATTCTTGTGAAAAACAAGGCCTCCATTCTCCACAAGCCAAGTCGTCTCTATACAGAAACAAACCGCATAGGGCACTCCAAACATACATCTCTGTTTTCTTTAATAAGATGTGTTTTGAAAAGCACTTACATGTCTGAAGGACATTCATTCTCTCAAAATGTCACGGCTTGTAAAAATACTTGTGTAGTCAAAGCCTGGTTGCCAATTTATAGCCCATTGAAGAGGCCAAACAGCTAAAGCAAAGAGTCACTGGAACAATGAAGTTTATCCATCACTTACATGCAACCTACTGTATGGTAAATAAACAAACGTTCTGAAACATTTTACTGTAATGATTTTTTAAATATTACTCTACAGGTGTATGTTTTAATTGTATACAATTAATTTTGTATACATATTAAATTCTTTCATTAGAAAAGTTACATTTTATTTAAATTTATTTTTGGTATGGATGTCTTAGCAGGTAATAAGGAAAGTAACAACTAATTATAACAGATTAATTCTAAAAAAAAAAAAAAATCAAAAAGCATCTTAGGGTGAGACCTCAAGAAGATGCCTGATAAAGTACAAAGAGTACAATTTTACAAATCTATGCAAAGGATGGCTACTATGAAGATGCAAGAATACAACAGTTTTATTATTCCAATCATTTTTTATTTGTGTTATTCTAGACGCACTAAAAATGCTGGATTATTTTCAACCCAGCATTAGGTCAAAAAGGGACAAGTCCAGCCATGGGTTGATGCCCAAGAACAACCCAAGAAAATTTAAACTACAACCCACTGGGTTAGGTTGGTCCCTTTTGACCCAACACTAGTAATTTTTTTTTAGGGTTGTTTTGATGACTTTACATTATATTATATATTATATAATATTATATATTATAAAACGGTTAGCTCCAATCCTTGATTCTGATTGGTCAATAGGTGTGCTTTATTCACAATAAAACACTGCTATGACCGCTTCACCCAACTGTTCTATTTAATATCACTGCGCCCTTAGCAACACCCTTAGCAACACATAAACATATAATGAGACAAAGTTTGAGAACAGTTTGTTGTTTTTATTTGAGCTTTCATGTTATTGTTCGCAGTCAGGGACTATTTTTTCTAGCAGAAAGAATGCTTTTATTGATTTAACTTCATGAAAGTTGCACTAATATTTTTTTTTTACTTTAACATTGTGTAGTAACCGTTTTATAAAAGCAATAAGGTACTCGAGGCAAGTGCTGTATCGTGAATAAGTAACGGCTGAAGGGGTTGCAGGCACTCCGCTTCGCGTCGTGCCTAACAACGCCCTTCAGCCGTTACTTATTCACGATACAGCACAGCCTCTCGTACCTTATTGCTTACTTATATTATATATTATCATATTATCATATTATATATTATACTACTATATCAGTGGTTCTCAACCAGTGGGGCCCGCCCCCCTGGGGGGGCGCCGACACTATTGCGGGGGGGCGCGAGTGACTACAGGATGGGAGACAAAAAATAAAATCTGAAAAAAAAAATCATTTTTTATCACTAAACTACTGTCATCAAAAGTTATCATTTTGTATATACATAACTCCTGAAAAAAAATTAAAATGTGTTTGGACTGGTGAGCGCGGAAATACAGTTGATAAGCGGTTTTATTAAACGAGTCATTGAGTCGTTCATTCAAGCGATTCGTTCAAACGGCCGATTCATCAAGAATAAGACAAATGTTTGTGAATGGGTCATTGGATCTTTGACTCAACCGTTTCGTTCAAATCACTGAATCATTCAAACCACGATTGAGTGTTGCTGTGAGACGCGCTATGCTGTGATTTTTTGTTTGGATTAATCAGATCTATTTTCGCTGCTAAAATAGACCAAAACAGTCAATATTTCGTCTAAAATGTAAGTGATTTGAACTGTAAAACCCAAGTGTAGGCCTACTTCTTATGAAGTTACTTACTATGTTTGCTGTCTTGTAACCATATCGAAATATGACTGAAAAGACAAGATCAGGGCTGTTTTCTTGGTTTAACATCTAGATGCAATTGTTGTACACCATCTTAACAAAATTCAAGACTATTAAGTTTATTAATGACCAACTTCTAAAAAGAAAATGTCTTTGTAAAGAATACGCACGCACGCAGCCACGCTCACACAAACATGTTTAAATACATTTATATTGTTAATTAATAACAATAAATTGTTGTTGTAACAGCAATATGTCCAAGTTTTTCACTGTAAAAATGTCATGATTTGACAATGCAAAGAGAGTACCGCCACCTTTTCCCCCCATTTCAAGCACTGATTATAACACAAACATAACTTTTTTTGTCTGTCTGTCTGTGTGAGGGGGGCCCGACAGCAATGAACCTGCTTTGGGGGGGCCCAGCTTGTAAAAGGTTGAGAACCCCTGTACTATATTATGTCACTGTTATATTAGTTATTTTATATTATATTACTATATTATACTACTATATTATGTCACATTACATTATAAAGCAGAGGACTACCACAATGCCTAAAACAATCTGAAGGGCTACTTTTTAATATAGTTTACTAAACACATTTTTTACTTTCTGATTGTATTTAACATGTTGATGTGTTTTATAATTGTTTAAAATGTTAACATGCATAAAAGAAGCCAAGCTATTTATTTTGATAGTCCACTTTAGACATTCTACTAAATATAAATAACAGCAACTACATGACAACTAACTTTCATTCATTTGCAACCATACGTCAACTAACTGTCATAAGAGTATTAGTAGGGTTAGGGAAGAGGATAGGGTTAGTGGGATGAGTTGACATGCACCTGCAAAAATACTTCTAGACAATTGAACGATTGGTAGTTGATAAGTAGTTGCAAAGTGTTACCAAAGTATGTAATAAATGACTATTAAAATTAAGGCTATTAATAGAATGTGCCTTGGCGGGCAACTCACAGTCTCAGTGCGGGCAACCAGGTGCCCGTGGGCACCCTGTTGGAGACCACTGTTATAAAGTATGAGTAAGTTACTTTTAAATTCTGGGTTACAGTATTTTCAACCCAGCATTTGGTCAAAAAGGGATGAGCTCAGCCCCTTGGGTTGTAATTTTACCTACACTGTAAAACAATGCCGCATGAAGTTAAAACAACTTGGTCAATTCAACCTACTATTTTTTTTAAGGATGTTTTCAGACCATGTAGATCAGTGGTCTCCAACATGGTGCCCGTGGGCACAGATTCTGTGAGGTGCTCACCAAAGCACATTGTATTAATAGTCTCAATTGTAATGTCTCTTTATTACATTTTTATATTTGCTTGGCTTATTTTAGGCATGTTAACATTTTAAACAATGATAAAACAAGTAAAATAAAACCAACAAGTAAAATAAAGTTTTGAGTAGACAATATCAAAAATTTGCTCTCCAGACTGTCTTATCCATTGTGGTAGCATTTGCTCACAAAAAGGTTGGTGACCCCTGATGTAGATCCAGGGCTCAACATAAAGGACTATCCGGTTCGGGCCCGTAAAAAGTACTGTCACTTGCCCGATCGGGCCAGTGCTCCATCCTTAGTCACTAAAATATATTTTCATCAATGTATATTATTTAACATCTTTGAAGCAGACATTTACTTTGGTAAGTTGGGGGCCTTTTTTCGTTGGAACATGTCTGTTGTATATGTATAAAATTATATTTGACTTTTAAAATGTGTGACACTGACGTTTTTTTATTGGGGCATGTGAAAATTTTGGCAGGGCAAGTAAAACCTAAACCACTGGCCCAACCGGGCCAGTATAAATCATTACATAATGAACCAAACCAAGGGAGAAAACGCACTAGGTTACAAAAACAAAAGTGATGACATAACTTATAAAAACTTGTTGTATCAAGCTGAAATCGTTTAACTTAATTTTTTACGTAAAAGTAACATAAAATGGATGTTGATTTGCCATAGTTTTTGATTTGCCAGTGTACTACATGGTGAGTTGTTTCAAACCAAAATGCAGGGTTGTTTTAAGTCATTGTGGGTCAAATAAACATTTTTTGGCTTAATTTAACCTAGTTGCTGGGTTTATGCTTTTTGAACCAATGCTGGATAAAAAAAAAATAACCCTGCATTTTTATAGTTTCTTTGTTATAAATACAACCCGTTTGTTAAACTAACAAGTTTACCATTTTTATTTATAATAGTATTAGCATTTCAGAACTGCTTTAAATGGGATTTAGCTTGCTTGGTAATGAACTGAAAAAAAAACACTTTAGCCAAAATACAGTTTACATGCGAACTCAACTAACCCGACTTCTCTAACTTGCAGGAAACAAATGAGTGCCGGCTGTTTGTCAGTCCATGCCTCAACAAATCACGCTGATGTGGTGTTGACATGGACACCAAATCAAAACTAATAATATATTGACAGATGCATGAGTATTCTGGACCATAAACCCATTACCCTATATAAATACAACACCTCACATCCAATCAAACAGACTCTACGAGACAATACGGCTGAAGAAAAGATCAGTTCTTCAGAACTAAACTGATGGGCAGGGGCGTCACTAGGCCCTTTTTAGGGGGGCTTCCAAACAATCCCAAACGAGGCATAAGGGTCTTATCTAGCGAAACGATTGTCATTTTTGACAATAAAAATAACAAACATACACTTTTAAACCACAACTTCTCGTCTAGATCCGGTCGTGATGCACTAGCGTGACCCCACGCAATACGTCAAGAGGTCACAGAGGACGAACGCAAAACTTCGCCCCAGTGTTTACAAGTGTTGAGAAAGAGGACCGTTCCGACGTTGTTGTATGTCAACTGATACTAATTAATGTCTTTGTGTCAGTTTATTGTTTACAATGATGTGCAAATGTGCGTTTTATATATGTAACACGTGACCTCACTACGTCACCACGCATTTACGTTAGGTTGCGCTAGACCGGACCTAGACGAAAAGTTATTTTTTATTTTTCTTGTCAAAAATCACAATCGTTTCGCTAGATAAGACCCTTATGCCTCGTTTGGGATCATTTATAGTCCTTTGAAACTCCGTTGAAAAAAACTGTTACATGTTGGGTTAAGTATTAAATGTTGGGCTCTATTAAAGTCTATTAAAATGAGAAAAATCCTGCAATGTTTTCCTCAAAAAACAATTTCTTCTGGACTGAACAAAGAAAGAAAGACATCAACATTTTGGATGAGATGGTGGTGAGTAAATTATCTGGATTTTTATTTTAAGAAAATTGAATATTCCTTTAAAGATATCAATGATTTACATTATATAAAATGATTTTATGTAGAAACAGTAAACCCTCAGAAAACGGTAAAATCCATGCTTAACTCTCACACAAATTAAATAGTAAAAAAATAATCATTTTTTGGGGCGGTACTGTTTCTACATAAAATCATAGGGTGTAATATATTTTGGGACCACTGTAAGAATTATGTACAAACAATATTCTGTTACAGTTAAAACTGACAGCCATATTTATACCTTGCGGAAATTTATAATTAAAATGCAGTTTGATGTGCCTTGTTTCCTTTCTTTTTGTCATTTTTAATCACCTCCTACTTTCTTTCGCTTTCCCCTCCTTTATTAAACTGACCACCAGTTGAGTTGAAAAATTGCCAAATTTATGGGAGGTTTTCATTGCTTGCTTTATTTCTGTTGGTGTGATTCCAGGACTTCCAGGGATGAGTTTGTGAAAGAATGAACACAGTGATGATTTGACTCTTTTCATTATACAAGGGCTTGTTGCCAGTCACTGTCTGGCCAATTTTAGATAGCATCTTAGTCAGAGAAGCGCTTAATGAACAGTTCAACAGTCACAAACAATTTTTTTACTTATGAAAATTGGGCATTTCATGTTACACTAATCTACTATTAATAAAAATGAATACATATTCATAATATAGCCTGGAATTAATAATTCATATTCATAATAAGAGATTAGCTATGTAACCCCATGTTTAAATTTAAGAGGTTAACTATCTAGACAAACAGAGAGGAGTGTGTGCTTAACTCATGTGTTTGGAAACTGCTTGTATTTTGATTAATAAATGAAAAGTGGCCATCCTAAACTATATTTAAAACTGCCAATCTTTGTTGTTCTTTGCTGTTTTTGTGTTCTTTGTTTCGATTTCATGTGAAGCTGCTTTGGTATGATCCATTTCAATTGAAGGCGAATAAAAATAGTATGTTGTCCCTTTATATTTAAAATTCCTAAGTGGAAAAATATTGCCTGTTAACTAATAAAATTAAACATCAAACAGCACATGGGCTAAAACTTAAAACCAATAGTAAAGCTTTTAACAACGGTCTCAAACAATGGCTAAAGTATAAACAACAGTGCTCAAATGAATGTCCTTAACTGGTTGATTACTTGCTCATATTACCTTTGATCTGTATATCTTATTTTGTTCCTTATATTGAAAATGACTTAAATTTATTTCATTTCTTTCACTTCTTTTCCTGTGATTTGTTGTTCTTGCTTCCATCTTTGTCTTTTTGATATTTGAATTGTTTTATCTTTTTAAAAGTCGCCTATGGACAAGTGTTGCGAATTAGCACTTGTGCTTAAACACTCAAGCATCTGTTTTGTCCAATGTGATTGCTATGTCTATATCAAATAAAATGTCATATCACAAAAAAATATCACTGTAATATAAATAGGTTTGTGAAGAGCTTTTTTGAAGCTAATAGTTTGCGGAGCCTGCCATCACCATCTTGGCAGTGCGTCACCACGCATCTCTCGTGGATAACCGAAAATGGGCAAAGAGGCGGGACGTGGGTGAAGCTGAGGGTTGCTGAAACCACGTCCACCTACACTGTTAGACACACTGTTAGACATTTCTTATTTTTAATTTTTACAGTTATTAACTGTATATCACACAGTATAATACTGTAAACAATTTATACAGTAAATAACTAATTCGCTTTGCATTATGGGATTTTCTGTGACATCATACATCATATACAGTAATTTACTGTATTTTTGAAAATTGCTGTATGCTACTTTATTTTTTTCTAACAGTCTTTTGGCGGTAAATCCTTATTTTTTTTTATTTTTAATCATAATTTATGACCATTGCATACATACAGGCGTTGACTTATTTTAGAACCATGCAGCAGCACAGGTGTTCAGAGGACGGATTTCAGGTGTGGACCTAAACTGAAGAGTTTTCAACCAAGACTTTCTCTGAGATAATGGCGCTTTTCGGTTGAAGATACCCGAGAGCAGAGAATGAAAAAAGACCAACAAGGAAAAATAATCTATACAAGTTATTTATTATTATTATCAGACCCGCGGATGTCAGGTTGTTTACCCGAACGGGACATTTTAAAACCATTAACCGGACACATTGCTTAACGTATTGTAACGGTAATATTAGAAGACCAAAGTCAGTATAAACCTTATTAATAAATCATACTATGTGTATGCACGCCTATGAGCACGTGCGGTGCGTTACATTACACGCTAGTGTTTTCCTTTTATAAAACTATTATGAAGAAATGCTTAATGTAGCCTAATGTATAAGTCAAGTATATGAAAAGATCAGATTTAGTATATAACGTTACCTGAGAGAATTATTTATTAATAAAAAATTATATTTAAAAAAGTACCGTAAATTACATTTTCCTGGGAGGAAAATTCTTAATGTATAACTTAAGTTACCGCATTGTGTTTATATTCTCATCCGCTTGGCTTTAACTGTTACATAAATTATGTGTTATTTATAAGGTGTAACGTTATAGTTGAATTTTATCTTTCAAATTCGTTAAACTACGTTAAGCATTTTAGAAAGTCCCATCTGAACATAACAAGAGTTTGCTTTACATTTAGTTTTACAAACGAGTCGACTTCAACGTCTGAGCGTATGTTATGTGTGTGCGGTGTCCAGTCGGGAAAACATTATATTTTAAATGCGAATATGTTTAAACAAAGGCTGAAACCTCATTTGCATAAAATAAATAAAGTTTACTTTTGTTTTGGATTAAATTGCTTTTGAGGCCAAGAGGTATGTGTACAGTAAATATTCAGCTTCTATCAGAAAACCGTTGCACACTGTGCCTTGACCTGTGGCCATGGTGCAGTGATTCGAGTACATCTACTCTGTTTATCGTTTCAAAACAGCATTTGATTATTGATTGTTTAGTATCATTTATTAAATGTGTTTTTCTGTGTCCCCCCATTCTGCTTCCTAGGGGGATTTAACTAAATAGTCTGCAAGAACTGGAATGAGAGACATGTGATGATGAAGAGGACAGCAGTTAACAACAGATTATCTCCATCCTTTCTTCACCACCTCACAGAGTTTGACTGGAACAACTTGCATTAGGTGAGACACTTCTCAATAAGATACAGTATGCTGCATGTATGGGTTAGTTAGGTCTCCCTAATTAACTAACAGCTGTAACAAACATAACGTACAGTACCGTCTTTGTAAAAACTTGAATGTAGTTCAAAATAATTATGACCATCTTTCTTTTGCTTTCAGGATTATTTTATACCAAGACTGATTATTTTAAACCAGAAGTATTTTTGAAGCTACTCTATCTTCGATATTTGAAATTGTCTCTTTGAATTAAATGTTAGCAGTATCTGTAGGTTAAAATTAAAGTGAATTTCATCTAAAAATTATAGCTAATTTATAAAAAAAAATAGTAGTAGGCTATAGTATACAGTAGTATACTGTTAACCTGGGGTTTTTACGGTAGCACACTGTATTACACATTTACAGTAGCATTTAGATAACAGTGTTGCCAGTAGGTTACTGTAAAAATCCTTGAAAATGTCTAACAGTGTAGCTCGATTCTAGTGACAGAAGTGGCTGTTCAACAGTCACTCATGGCCACGTCCTTAATAATGCAGAACTTTAATGCTGCGTTCACACCAGCCATGGTAGAGGTGGCAAGCATTAGTGATTTTAATGTTAAGTCAATGTAAAGACGCAGACGCGCGTCTGGAGGTCTCGCGGCACGAATAAGTCGTTGAGAACGGCACGGTAGACATTGAAAAATTTTAACTTTGGCGGGAAAAAGTGCTGCGTTAACCAATCAGGAGCTCGCTACTGACGTGATTACAGGAAATAAACAGAGTTGCAGAAGCCCCTCCCGTGATGCGAATTTTCGCTTGAATGTCTTGATGACTAGAATTTCACGCGGGAATGAAGCAAGTAAACTCAAAATGTTCGACGGGCAAACAAAACACGGTACACATAAATTTGACGCCTCAAACGCGGATGGTGTGAACCCGCGTTAAGGGTTAATATAATTTAAACGAATGAGCTACAAAATAAAGTCACCCCCTCACAGTTGTCATGAAGGCCAAAATTAGCTATAAAGACTAAATGCACTTTGTACCAGACTGTAAACATTATTTTCTGCTCTGAAAAATGGAGGTCTATGGGAATTGACTCCCTTTTGGAATCAGCCTCTAGCGGCCAGTCAATGAATTGCAGTTTAAGTCACTTTCGCATTGGCGTCATCTGAGAGATCGGAAGGTTGCCCCTCAATTAAAATAAGTAATATTTATACAGAATGCAAAACCCAGGGTTCTCACACCTTAGTTAACTTCAAATTCAAGAACCTTATAAGGACTTTCTAAGTCAAATACCCTCAAATATAAGGGTGGGGTGACTAAATGTGGGGACACATTTCAAAGGAGAGCAAGGTTACATCGTGTTACCTTTTAAGATACATTGTTACAGTTCTCTTTCAAGGGAACTCGTGCTGCGTCACTGCGGTATCACTTTGGGGACGCCTCCAGGGGTAAGTGCGTCTGAATGTGTATATCAAATTCAACTAATGGTTAGGCTTAATGACAAAGACAGTGTGACGCAGGAGCCAGGAAGTATATCGCTATCTGAAATATTGCCAAAGACAGCGTTACATGGACGCAGGAAGTATGGTAAGGGAAACGCAGCGTCTCATTCCCTTCTCAGAGAACAAAAGTTACATACGTAACCCGAGACGTTTTCATGTGTCAAACACAACTATGCAAAAAAGCATTTTGGTATGAATCAACATTCGCATACAGAAGATATAAGCATTTAAGTGAACAGTTTAGCACGTGTGCTTAAAAGGCTAGATATGTTATGATATTGCTACACTACAACGACAATATTATAGAATTTTTTTCCAGAAAACTTCTTCCATAAAATAGTTTTAAGCACTTTCAATGACCTGTTTCTATGCATGTATAATTTTAAAAACTTCCCTGGGCCTTGAATCCCCCCCTCAGATTCACAAACTTTCAAGGATTTCAAGGACATGTGGAAACCCTGAAAACCTAACCTTCTGCAGAATAGTGAAATTTGACTTGCCACAGGTCATGTGATTTGTTAGTAATATGTCATATTTACTGTACAGAGTGAGTTGTTCCCAAAGTAAACAGACACAAGAGTAACAAAAAGGTGTCAGGAGTGTGAAGAGCCCACCTCACTGAACAAGCCGTTAAGTGACATTTTAACAGGGGATTTGGCAAGATTTAGATCTTTTGCCATTCTATAATAAACAATGACATGGGTATACTGAAAATATTTACTTAATTCTGCAAAGTGACTTATGGCAACACTGGCTACTAAACAGAATGTCATGAGTGTTATGGCGTCAGGTACCATGGACTGTATAAATACTCTCTGTACACTTGTTTATAGGAAAACCCCATCTGGCTTTGGCTAACTGATGCAGACATGCTTGTGACCCCAGGTTTCTCAAATGGAAAATATAACACAAGTGTTTGCTAAGCTGAGAGAACTACAGCAGTCAACCTTCAAGTGACAAAGTATGTTGTAAAGACCACAGGCTCCGCATTTCAGATGTCTCTAATACCTAATAAACAGAAAATAAAAGAGATTGCAAAACAATCTACATTAAAAACTTCTAAACATATATAAGCTATAGATCTATAAGATATAATAATACTCATAAAAACATTATTCTGTTTAAGTGCTGGCTATATAATATCCCTCCATAGCTATTCGTATGGTCAGACAGTGTAGTTATACCCATGCTGCATAATACTGTGTAAATTTATGTTTCGAACAACCAACCGACCACAGAGTTGGCCGCTCCTGGATTTTAACTTAACTTTGTGATGTTCAACGCAGGATTATTGAGGTTATTAACTGCCGAATGGTCTACACATCAGAGCAAGCTTTTTGTGATTTTACCTTTTTATGACCAATGTGGTTTAGTCTACACAGCCCTTAAAAGCAGAGGATGAGTGGTGACGTATACAGTCGACCAGAGTGACTTATGATGTAAACCCATGTTTAAATTTAAGAGATTAACTATCTAGAAAAACAAAGATGAGTTTTTGCTTAAAGGAATATTCCACTTTCATAAAAAAACTTACTCACCCCCATGTCATCCAGGAGTGTGTTTCCCAAAAGCATCGATAGCCAACTATTGTCGCAAGTTCCATCATTTCAGCGCAGTTCAACGATTCGGATGTTTTTTCAAAACTATCGTTCCAGCGGACATTCGCAAACTGCATCGCAAACTCGTGTGGTTGTAACTACAGCGGTTGAGCTGTGGTTAGAAGCATAGTTCTTTGTTATTATGACACGTAGACTGGCATTGATCATGCTTTTGAACAAAATAAGCAAGCAACATGCAGTGCATGCAATATCCATCATTATAAAATGCAAAGTTCAATTTACGCCTTTTAGTTTGTAAACAGAATTAAAGCGCTGTTTCTGAAAAGTGTGCATGCGTGTAAGTTTACAGGCTTTAAGAGCCTGGAGAATGCCTAGGAGAAGTGACCTAACTGTGGGTTCACACCAGACGCGAGTTCAACAATTTGCGCGAGTAGATTACATACAAAGTCAATGCAAAAACGCGATCAAACGCGTCATCGCGTGGGGCGATGCGAATGATGCGATATGGGCGCCGCGTTGGCCGCAAACACATGTGCTTTTCGGCTCAAACGCATCTTCGAACAAGTTGAAAATATTTAACTCGAGTGAAAAATTTGCATGACACGAAGTTAAATCACGCGAGTAATCTAGAGCAAGTAACGCAATGACCTGCGTTTGGTGTGCATGTAGCATAAGAGGGAACTCGCGCATTAATGAAATATTTTGAAATAAAACTGAGAACTAAATAATAGGGGTGTGACGAGACACTTAATCCACGAGGCGAGACACGAGATTGGGTTCACGAGAACGAGACGATTTTTTACACTTAAGAAATCCTCAATGATAAAATAAATGCGTAAAAAAACTGAAATCACGTCATTTTTAAAAGTTTTAACTAATCAAGGACTGTCCCTAACAATTATTTTGCTAACTGATAATGAAGTAATTTGTTATTTTTGGGTAATAAAAATAGACCCAAGTAAGCAGTAGCCTTTAAAATTACATAATAACAAAGATGCAATAATAATTAGCTTAAATAAAGAATTAAAACCAAGTTAGATTAAACAACATTATACAACAGTTCTCTCTGGTTCTCGAATCTGATTGGCTAAGAGCTATACGATATTGTACTGATAACGGCACTGTAGCCGCTTCACCTTTCGTATTATTCCGCCACCTAGTGAATGGAGGTCCTAAGCAGGCTCATCTCTGAATGGAAAAACACAGACGCGCTGTGTGAATCACTCTCCGTGTGTGTGTCTCGTTAGTTTACTAGCTCATAAATCAGTCTGTGAATCCCCAATCAGAAGTATTATTCCGTCAAAGATCAGCGCTCTTGGATGTTACGTTAAAGTTAATGGGAGAAATGTCTTGTCACATCGTGTGGACGCTTAACACTTGGAAAGAGGAATATAAACACTCGTTTTTTTCTGGAGCTATATCTTTTATCAGAACGCGAAAACACCGTGGAACTGCAGGTAAGCCCCGCAGCTTTTAAATGTGGACATTGAGCATTTACTTTATCGTGACGTGACTATTAAAACATGTTATGAGATATCGCCACTGATATATTTATAAGCAGCATGCAAAAACATATCTCTGACACTTATAAAAAACCGTTTTGTATAGTACTGACAAGAACAAAGTTTAATAATAATAATCGAGTGCTCGTATCGCGTTAAGAATACATGAGAAAGCAATAGTAACGTTTCACAAGTATAGTTTTATTAACTTTTAACTCGCGCCAAAACAATAACAACACAAAAGACACTAAATATGAATAAAAAAACAAGTACAAGTTTGATCATGACACCAAATACTGCTGATTTGATCTCATTTTGACGATCATCATATACAAACAAGGCCAACATGAGAGCCGGGGTATCTCTGTCAGAAATGTAGCCCAGAGAGGGCGGTGGTCAGCGGGGCGAGTGAACACTGATGTCCGCTCATGCTTTGGTTCTCATACGTACCGAATCTCACTAAGCAAACGTTCAAACAGGCGCTATCTTTACTAATCGACTGCAGATTTAAATATAATACAGATACATTCTCGACTGAACTAATCTTAAAACTACACTTTGTGACCAAGAAACAGTAATATAAAGAAACGGCTTTTCCGTCCATTGAGTTGTTATGAGCTTCAAAGCAGCCGAAAGTTTTACCTGTCATTCTGGCCGCCCTCAAATCCGTGGCGGAAGAAGTAGTTCTCAAACAAAGAGGCTTTTAAAATAACTCCGTTGTTGTTTTCTAGTTTTCGTTTTTCAAACGTGTGCCGTCGAACTGTTGTATAAAAGCAATATCGCTCTCAGAGTCGTGTGATATAGCTCTATATCATCACGGCTGTGATTGCCTCCGGCACTCGGCCTGCGGCCTCGTGCCTCTGGCCTAATCACAGCCGTGATGATATAGAGCTATATCACACTCCTACTCGAGCGATATTGCTTAAATAACAAACACATTACATTTGTGGTAAATAAATAAAAAGCATTATGTATGTATTATAAAAAATACCGATAGTGGACTCATCTCACAGACGCTATCTTCACTTTCACTTTAGACGGAGAGAAATGCTTATTTTAAGCCAAACAATGTTTAAACCCATTTGAATATTTGATATGTCCATTTCTTTACAATAGAAATGATACAGCCACTGTCATTTTGGAGCAAGAACATGCAGACATTAAATCATGTAAACTCTGTGTGAAGGTTTAATCTGCTGAGACTTCACATCTGACACTGATCGACAGACAAACACAACGCGTCTCAGACTTAACACGAGTTCACAAACGAACAATATTGGAAACCCAAACAAAAAAGCAAACGCTGTAAAAGAAAAACAATGCATGCACTGTAAAAGGTTCAAACAGAAAGCTGCATCCTACGGAGGTCGCATATAAGATATGCAGGCTACATACGTCATCAAGGTTTACAAGTCGTGAGCATATTACAACAAGTTGTGAATAACTAAATTAGTAAACTTTACAATTGTTCATATTCTCTAATAAGACAGTCTTTATGAAGTAAATGCAGTTTATTAATGCGACCTCCGAGACATTTAATATCGCGTTGTACGTAATCTCGTCGCACGAGATCTCGTCACATCCCTACTATGTAATACTATAAAATATGTCTTCTGATTAATTACAGCAGTAAACTGACATTAAATCAATGAATTGGTACTCCACCTTCCACATGACATCAACTACTGTATGCTGTTGATACATCATGGTTCAAACGACAAATGTGCAACGAAGTTACTATGTTTTTGGAAACGTCATTGTTCGGGAAATGCACCCCAGGACGTTTATGTCTTTCTTTTGAAATTTTTATTTATTTATTGGACCTCAACGGTTTACAGTTTCAATGCAGCTTCAATGAGCTTTAAACGACCCCAACCAAGGCATAAGGATCCTATCTAGTGAAATGATTGTCACTTTTGCCCCAATAATATAAAAAGTACAACTTCTCTTCTTGCAACTAGCCTTGTCATGCACCAGCGTGACTTTACGTATTTTGTAATCACATCGAAAGGTCACACATGAAGTACACGAAACTACTGCTCCAGTGTTTACAAGTGTGGAGGAAGAAGAGCGTTATGACATTGTTGTATGTGTAATGATAATAATTAATGTCTTTGTGTCAGTTTATTGTTTAAAATGGTCCGCAAGCGTGCGTTTCACATATGTAACGCGTGACCTTTCCACGCACTTACGTAATACGCAAGGTTGTGCTGGCACCTCACACTGCTAGTGCAAGAAGAGAAATTGTGGCTTAAAAGTACTTTTTTTATGAAAATGATGATCGTTTTGCTAGATAATACCCTTATGTCTTGGTTGGGATCGTTTAGAGCCCTTAAGCTACATTGAAACTGTAAACTGTTGAGGTTCACTAAAGTCCACTATATGGAGAAAAATGCTTGAATATTTTCCTCAAAAAACTTAATTTCTTCTCAACTAAACAAAAGACAGACATAAACATCTTGGAAGACATGAGGGTGAGTAAATTATTGGGTTTTTAATGAAAGTGGAATAATCCTATAAGCCAGCTTAAAGCACAGAGGTAATTGTTTGTATTTTGATTAATAAATTAAAAGTGGCCAAACTCGCGCTTTCAAACAGACAGTTGTGTTATAAGCAACCTTTGGCAAAAACCAATAATACATTTTGTAGTCGCAGTGAGTGAAAAAGTTTCGCAGTATAAAAATGTAGTTTTCTTTAAACTGACCTTCTGTTATTTCAAAGTTGACTTCCATAGTAGGAAATAAAAATACTGTCAATGGGTGCTGTCAACCAGGAATGTGCAGAATTTTTGATACATGTATTTTAAATACGGATTTCAAATACAAAATAGTATTTTGTAATTTGTATTTGATAGGGTTGATGAAAATGCCTTAGTATTTACAGTATTTTAAAAAGTGATACAAAATACTTTGAGAGAAGTCTACAGTAGCCTCTGATTGGCTTCTACTGAGATATTTGACCAGCACCAGAAAATGTATCCATATGAAAGGTGGTGGTCAAATGTGCAGGCTGCCAGCCTTTTATCAATTTGTTGCATAATTTGCTATAATTTTTAACAGTTCATGTTAAATTTTGGTTTTTTAGTATAGGCTAAATAGTTTAGCTTGCTATTAAGTTTCTATGAATACAGGTGCTATCAGTTGTCTTCTTATGAATGCTTTGTTTGTCAGTGCTGCTAATGTAAATTAGGCCCTTTGTTACCAGTTAGTATTTTCAAAATACAAAAATACAGTAGTTTATTTTGATAAATGTTGTGGCTGCTGTATTTTGATACACATAAAACAAAGATATTTGGTGTTATATTAAAAAAATTTGATGCATCTTTGCCCAACCCTGCCGTCAACTGTGTGGTTACCATCACTTACTAAATATCTTCTTTTGTGTTCAACAGAATAAAGAAACTTGATTCATTTGATTTGATTTTGGAAATAATCTGGTACCCTGTCCGACTTAACCAAGTACACCCAATGCTGACTATGAAAACCCATTTGGTATAGGATTTATACAATCTTCCAAGCACTGATCATTTCTGACGTCAGGCAGACGTTAGAGCATTCTTTAAGCAAATACATCCAAATAACACAGCTGTTCTTCATGTGCCAAAATGTTTCTCTCTATTAAATATTCATCAACAATATTAGTCAAAATGAATTATTGAACCTGGACAATTTATGCAAATGTAAAAGATTACAAAGAAAAACGTTCCAAGTTCCACTTATCCTTAACCTCAACAAAAAAATTCACTCAAATTCCACAGAGTTGAAAAAACATGACAATTGTCTGAGCACAATGCCAAGAGAGATTAAGATATTATATTATCAGTAGTATCTCATAGTTCAACAGATGTATTTCAGCAGTTAAGTAAACAATGAGTAGCACAAATCTTTTAGTCACTGTCCAAGACTCCATTAAAATACCATCACACCAGAATCTTTGTAATATGCTTGTTTTCACGCCTCACAGACAGAGAAAATTTGACACGCCTGTCTTGCTCTAGGTTTCTGTTTAAATATCTTGGTTACACTTTATAATAAGGGTCCATGAATCATAATAAACTAAGACGTAAATGTATTTTTACTTAAACATAAACTAATGCTGAGTTAAGGCTTGTTCATTAAGAATGAACAACTTTAAAAAAAAAACACTGGCGGGGAAAGAGCTTCCAAAAATTTGATCCACACTTGAAATGTTATTGTATAAATTAGTTGAATGGTAATTTATGAAAATAAACACCACAGTCTTTAATCATATTTTCAGTGTAGTTGCTGCGTCTGTATTGCTTGGGAACTGCGCTCTGATGCAGACACACTTGATTCTGGGGAACTACTTTGTTTTGCGGAAGAGCAATATTTGTACTGAAAAAATATATTTTACTTATTTGCTGTGTTTTATTTTAAGAAACCCTGCTATGCGCATATGAAGTTACAATATTATAAAAGCAATAAGCCCTGCGAAGCAGCGGTGTTACAGTCCATTTTATAACAGCTAAGGGGGTTCTCAACGCCCCTTAGCTGTTATAAAATGCACTGTAACCCACTGCTTCTTGGTGGAAGCATTGCTTATTGCTTTATTAAAATCCCAAATAAACAACATGTCTGAACAACAATTACACCTGACATTAGTCCCTTTCACACATACAGTCTTTATGTCATGTGTGAACAGAACCTTTCCGGTAAATCAGTGCTCCCAATTTACCAGTAAGACAGGTTGTAAGATTACCAGTAATTTAACGGTAAGCGCCATGTGTGAATGAAGAATATAGGATTACCGCCATTAGAACGGACGACGTCAGACCGCGCTGACAGATCGGGCCAATCAGAAAGGTTTTCATGCAGGTGACGCGTTTACCCCCGAACTGTTTACGGATGTTTCCACACACATGCTGCTTAAAAGTCGAGCACACCTGAAGTTAACATCCACATTTCTTCACCAAAGTTGTTTAAAACAGCTTACCGTCTGCCATATTGCCGACGTCCTTAGCACACCATCTGTTAAGCCTAATGGGCAAACGCAGGTTGACGCCACCTCACGCAATTTGTTTGGTCACAAGCAACTTCGCGACTGTTTGCCACAGATGTGAAAACAATATACGGTGGATATTAAGTCATAACCCGCCGTTTACAAATACGACAGAGAGCTCGCCGGCCGCGCGCCACAGGTAACTTCCGCTTTCTCTCCGAGTTTACCGGTATTTTGATACTGATGTGTGAATGATGTCTTTTTACTGGTAAAAAGACGGAACGTCACTGCATGTGTGAACAGCACATTTTTGTATTTAGGCTACTGGTAAATTCATTCTGGTAAATTCCCGGTAATTTTCCAGAATTACTGTGTGAAAGAGGCTATTAACTGTGCCATAACTTTTTTGCTGAAATAGCACCAAAAAAAAAACCTGAGGCAGTTTCAGCTACTGCACATGCGCACAAGGTTGTCAAGTGCCTCATGTGATTCTGTACAAAGCCCCTCCCCCAGAGACTTCTTTGTCTTTATCAATTGACGATTGGTTCTTTTAACTGGAAGGCGGGACTTCCATCACCAGAGCAAATAGCATCAAATATCACCAAAATTGTCCCCCATTCGTACACTGTAAAACAATCTGTAGAAATTACAGTATTACTGACGGCTGTTTGCCAGTAACTTACTGTAGATTTAAAAGTATGTTATTTACTGGCAACAGTTTTTTCAAAGTTAAATGAACATGAAACATTCATCACCAAGTCTTTATCTTTACAAAATAAAAACAAAAATAACAGCCTCATGCAAAGCATTCTGGGACCAAAATCTGAAAAAAAAAACTGAAAAAGTTTCCCAGAATGCTTTGCATGAGGCTGTTATTTTATTCTCTAAAGATAAAGACTTGTTAATGTTTAATGTTTATTTAACTTTGAACAAACTGCCAATAAATAACAAATTTAAATCTACAGTAAGTTACTGGAAAAAAGCTGCATAACTACAATACCATTTTTTTAAAGGGGCCATGTCACAGGAATTTTTTATGATGTCAAATAAATCTTTGGTGTCCCCAGAGCACATATGTGAAGTTTTAGCTCAAAATACCATATAAATAATTTATTATAGCATGTTAAAACTGCCACTTTGTAGGTGTGTGCAAAAATGTGCCGGTTTGGGTGGGTCCTTTAAAATGCACATTGAGCGGATGAAATTCAAATACTGATCACAATGATGGTGGTTTGTTGAAATTGAAAGTCAATTGTTCTGTCAATTATTTTTTTCTCTGCACTAAATGGCAGTGCTGTGGTTGGATTAAGGGGTGGTATTATTATAATTAGAGCTCCTTATGACATCATAAGAGCCAAATTTCAAAGACCTATTTTTTAACATGCTTGTAGAGAATGGTTTACCAAAATTAAGTTACTGGGTTGATCTTTTTCAAATTTTCTAGGTTGATACCAGCACTAGGGACCCAATCATAGCACTTAATTATGGAAAAAGTCAGATTTTCATGCCATGGCCCCTTTAAAGTGTAGTGATAACAATGCTTAATCTAATTATATCCAACATATTTGGCTACAGTTACAGTTTACTTTAAAGGTCCACTATGTAGATTTTTAGTGTCAATTAACGGTAAGAAATGCAACCAACTGCTCAGTACACAGCTCACAACTCCCTTTCGAAACGCATAGTGGATCTACGGTAGCCACCACAGGACCCGCGGCGTATGTAGATTAAACGTCTCATTCAACGGTAATAAAAACAATGTAGTTTATTTTGTAAGGTCTTTACACATGTAAATATATTGTAACTATATATGTAAATTATATTGCATTTCTGACAAGAGAGCCTTCTAAAAAAAAGTTACAAAATGCATCTTTAATTACAACTTTCTGCTTTACATTGTGTCCTACAAAACAAAACAAAATCATGCAGGTTTGGAAAGGCACAAGGTGAGCAAATTTTTTTTTGCGCAATTATTGTTACACTGTCAAAAATAAAGGTATGAAGCTGTCACTGGGGCAGTACCCTTTAAAAAAGGTCCTAATATTTACCATTTAGGTACAAATATGTTCCTTTAAAGGTACATTTTGGCAGTTCAAAGTACTAATATGCACTCTTTGGGTACAAAGGTGTACCTTTTTTGAAACAACTTTTGTACCTTTATTTCTGAGAGTGTAGGATAACTACTGAGTTTTCCCTTAGCACCACCACACTAAATGGTGACATATAACACTGACGGTTCATATTTCATTGTGCACTGGAAACTATAAAGCATAAATGTTACTATTTTTAATGTTACTCATATTTTCTGTAGGTCCTCACTTTAGTAATCAAGGGTGGCCCAGTTGCCGTTTGTTTTATTTACTCTTAATAAACTAAAGATTATGCTTACAGAGGTCATGCCAGAAACCAAATCAAGCCTGATTTGTTTGTCCTTGTGCATTCAGTTTCTTCCATTCCCTGTGAATCTGGGTGGTGTGCATTGTTCTTGTCATTGTAAATGCTTCTCTGCTCCTGACGTTGACACTGGGGATGACCTCCTGATCTTGTGCTGCACACCGCATATGCACTTGTCAAAAAAAAACAACCCTTGATTTATCTTCGCTGTACGTGCAGATTTCTAACTTTATGAGAACTATAACTCTTTACGTGTTCTCATAAAAATTGATGACAGTTCTATGTTTTACTCGTCTGAAAGAACGATGTGCTGTTTGTTGTATGACCATGACCTGCGAACAGATCAAGTACACACAGATCCGTTCAAAAAAGGCTCGCTTTTGGCTACTTACAGAGTATCTTTTATATCTGCCATAAAACACTTTCTGGACTTTGAATCGAATAACATCTGATTTGTGTCTTTGGTAATATTTACGCACCAAATCCTAAACCCTTTCACATCTGTGTCTCAAAAACGTCCATTTTCAAGTGCTTACTTTTTGGGACAGACTGTATAATATCAGTGACCGGCTTGCTCTAAATAAAGATGTGTTTTGATTTCTACCATTAGGAGTCTAGCTGTCACACTTCAGTGCACTGATAGTACTTTGTCCCATGTTAACCTTCAGCGGACCAGTCTTCCTCTCTCGCTGGCGTTGAGCACCCACCAATCATTGTGGTACACTACAGGTCTCCTTCCACCAGCATGAATAATGCTGTGTGTGTTTAACTTGTGAAACAGAAAGAAGCCTTGTAATCTAAATACATAAGGTAATATAAATACAAAGAAACCATATAATCTCCTGCGAGACTGGTGAACGGTGGGTGCGCGTGTGTGTGTGTGTGACATTTCTGCCGCAGTTCCCTGGTTCAGGTTCGGTCCTCAAGGCTGGCACGAGAAGTGTTTAAAAAGCTCCCGGAAAGTTTACACTGAGTGTACTTCTCTTCGGGTTTGTGTGACAACCTTTAACGCAGCATACCCATCACAAGCAAAACACAAGGGACCTCCCTGGAATCTTACTGAATTTCCATTCATGCATTTCCACATTTTTCTAAAGAAGCTTCCCTACCGTTTCTTGGTGCGAGACAATTGCCCATCAAGTTGGCCGTCTGTCTCTCCGAAAGCAATTTGGTCAGTCTAACCTCATTTCACAGCGCTGGTTTTGTGAAGATTCATTCCTTTTGATACTTGCAAGCAAACGAATAAACAAAGTCATACAGATTTGTATATTTGATGGAATCTGGAAAACATTGGACGACATTAAATACGGTTTTTTTTTACTACAACAATTAGCGTTTGTTCTCTTATTACTAAGTGTGCAGAGAGTATTCAGTAGACCGTTGTGGGATCACCACCACCACCGAACCACCAAGTAACCTTACTTGCATTCCCACATCTCAGTGCCTACCACTCACTGAATCTGTACATTGGCACTGGGCATCCAGGAGCGTATCTGGGGCCTCGTTTATAAAATTGTGCGTAGGATCCTTACTAAAATCTATGTACGCACAAAAGCCAAAAATGCCGTACGCCAAAATATATCAGATTTATAAAACCATGCGTACGCACACTAGCAAGCAATGTTCCTTTTATAAATCACATATCACCTGAAAGTGTGCGTACGTGAATCTGCCTCATATCCCGCCCTGTACCCGCCCATTTTAACCATGAATAGTCAATGCAAATCACATCCTGAATGCTGATTCGCATATTAATGAGACTGACATCCAATTGTTGGGTTTGTAAGCTAAATGCGCCCGGCCAATAAGTTCAAGCAATTGTCGTAATCATCCAGCTTTGCAATTACGCAACGCATTAGACACGGGGGTCACTGCAGCATTTATAGATTCTTACAGCAATTATATCGTACACCTTGCTGAAATTACAGCATAAATGAGAAATTTCACTAAAATAAAATAAATGTGTTTTCTGCTCCTTTTGTGTACGCGTTACAGGTGCGCACATTCTGCCGTCAACAGTGGCGGATGCAGAACGTGACATATGGGTGGGCATGGATTAAGTCCGGGTGGACCTGAATCTATGGGTGTCACTTTTGAAACTATAACAAGTCTATAAAATTCGTCAAGACTTCAGAACACTAATTTAAACACCATACACACAGACCCGAACTGCACGTCACATTTTTGACATTATTGATATTTTAAATTGTAATGCAACGTGACATTAATTAAGCCTTTTTGGTAAAAAGCCTACAAAAAAGAACCTGCACACAGTGACAAAAAAATAAATGAACCCCAAAAAACCTTATACTTTTTTAAATAGCCTATTAAAGTGTTTAAATAAATACGGCTACTAAATGCTTAAAATGAAGCTTCTAACATCATATTCTCTTCATGCAAATCACTAAAAATATATTTTCGTGCTCACATATTTAAGTTAACTTACTAAATAAAGAAAGAAAAAGGGAATTGCTAGAATAATGTTAGACTCTGAGGTTAAACGAAATGACAAATAAATAAACATTTAATATACTTTTTGATGAGCACAAGAGCAAGCCTACTCGTGAAGAGCGGAGCCGAGGAGCGCGCATATCAGACATGAACGAAAGGAATGAATCATGGGTTTAATTATGCGTTCACTTCATTTCCTGACAGTTTCACTTGTTAGTGAAGATATTAATGACTAACAAGATGACGCCGAATTACATACAATATAATTAACTAACTAAATCTGAGAGAATGCAAACACATTACAATATTTCCGCCCGACGGGCAGGGCGAATATTTTTTTTTTTAGCCCGACAGGAATTCGCCATAGCCCCGAGACTTCGGGGTAGCAATTTTGCGAGTCCTGCATAGGTTTGTTTTGTTGAAAGACTTTCTTTAAAGTGAATTTCGTTTTGTATAAATTGTATCTTAATATTAATCAATGTTTAATCAAACAATTGCCTCGATTTAATAAATAAGAAGCAAACCAAGAACGTCTGTGGTGTGGATTGAAGTGAACCCACTATAATTCCACAGCCTACACGTCTTTCTGCTTTTAATGCATTTCTTAAATTAATGTCTCAATTACACAGTAGGCTTATAGGTTGTTATGATAGGCTATTTGTTGCTTAAAAGCAATAGGCTATATTGTATAAAGTGTAGCAAAAAACGTGGCGTGACTTATAGTCCTGAGTTAGAGAGCTGGTATGGCTCTCGGTAACAACATCACTGTGATCAGATGTTTTCTTTCTATTTTTTACCCCGCTGTCATATTTGTTGTGTGTTTATGTTATTGAGAGGAAAGCGCGCAGCACATATTTATAACGTGTTGTTATTCAAAATACGTTTTCCACTTGCTTGCAAAAAAGTTCTCAAAGTGATCATGGCTGAAAGCTGCTCGGGAATATTTTTCTCATTAACCATAATGTAACGCAACATTCAACTGCTTTATAATAGTTTTTAGTTATCAGGCTTACTTATAATTTTACTGTTTTTAACATAACATGCAATAGATAAAATACACCACATAAAGTAGTATACATGTCTAACTATACAGAGTAGTATTTTTTACATTTCTGATTGGGCGGGCCAGCTGTGAGAAGTGGCGTACGCACGTTTTCAGCCCCGTTACGCACACTTTATAAATTAGGCTCCTGGTTGTCACAAATGACCCAACACCCAAAGGTTTGTTTAAGGTAAATGTGGTCAGGCACCTTGTCTCAGGTACTGTAAACTCCTACCTCTGCCCATCCAGTTCCACGGCATCCATAATCATGCTGTCGATTCATCACTTGAGAGATCTTGTGTCTGGAGGACATTGGGTCTCATTCACTAACCATGCGTATCCACAAGTTTGTGCGTATAGATGTTTTTACAAACAAATTGTGATTCAATAAAAACTTTCGTATCAAGATGTCTTCTAAATGTACGCAACAATTCAAGAAAACCTAAAACCACTCGTACGCAATAATCACAAATGCTATAATTAAATACTAGGCTATACTAATGTGTATGATAATGTTGATATATAAATCATCCAATACTTCTTTCATGTTACTCTGGTTGGTGGACAGCACTGGCTTCCTCCAGCAAAACCTCCCAAATAAAAAATGCAAAGCAAAACAGAAATTTGCTGTTAATAAATATGATCATGGATTTCTTTTCAAGCTCTTTTGCTTCTATGACAAACTGCTTTTAAGTTTTCTGTGGACCAGCGCTGCGGAAAACCTTTATATGGAGCTGGTTTGAGCGTGTTTTATGCAAAATGTGCGCGGCCACTCATAGAACACTAATGTAAGAACACGTATAAGAACAAATTCATGTGCGTATGCACGTGTTGTGAATTAGGCTGAAAGTTTTCGTGAGATGTTAAAATGTGCGTACAAATACAAAAACCGTACGCGATTATTAGTGAATGAGACCCATTCTTCCTACAGTACTGTGAAAGTGCAAAGCAAAGCATAATCGAAATCGGACGTTTGCATTTAACCCATCCAATTGAGTAGTGATCTCATGCACGGCAAGTCGTGAATAGGGATGTCCCGATCCCACTTTTTCATTTCCGATCCGATTCGAAACCAGAATTCCGTATATCAGCCGATACCAATATCTGCCCGATACTTTTGTAATTAAATGTGTATAGTGCTTTCTGCTACATCTAGTATCATTTTAAATGTTAAAATCAATAATTTAAAATTATTTACAAGTTGCAGGAAACATTAGTAAATATTAATCATGACAGTGTTTAGGAGAACATATTATAGGTACGTTTGATCAATTAAGTATGCTTTATATTTTCTTAATTGCATAAAACTGTCATAGTAAAAAAGCTTTAGTGTGCAGATGGTTATTTTGGAAATTATCCGTTTGACCGAACTTTTTATGCACATTCCGGGTGCAGAATTGATGTGCCTAAGTCATAACATGCTACGTTCATGGGGTTTCTTGTATGCACTTGAATCATCCTCTCATTGGAATCCTCGCTCCGCAATGGAAAGTTCATAACTGTTAAAACACAAAGAGAATAGATGCATCGTGTGCTCAGCACAAAGTGAACTGCATCCATCCAACGGCTTACTGAGACTTTATAAAATCAGATCTTTAAAATAGCATCTTGTGTGTGAATGACGCGTTTCATCCGTCCGCTTCCCCAGTGGATTAACTCAGTTTGCAAGTAAGTTACAGTGTTTCTGTAAACTTAAATATCTGTAAATGTGCGTTTGTTCCTTCACATGAAGCTATTGAGTGTATTAAGACTTTAAATATAGTGCATACAACGTTTATGGTGCTTTTATAATACGTTGTCCTTTTAATAGCTTGTCAGTAACAAGCACGGCTAACGCACATATCGGAATTGGATCGGTCATGTTGTCGGTACTTGATCCGATGTCCGATCCAGCCAAAAAGCCCGGATCGGCCCTGATACCGATCCAGCATATCGGATCGGGACATCCGTGAACACACATCCAGAGCAATGGACATCTATTTCAGCACCTGGGAAGGACAATTAGGGTTCAAGTGCCTTGCTTAAGGGCACTATAGTTGCACTTGAACGGGCAACACTCTGGTTACAAGCCCGGCTCTCTAACCACTAGGCTATGACTGCCCCAAACAGGAGACTACAACTACAGTCTGCGGCACTGAACTAACTGATCAAGCCACTTGCCCGGGTCGGGATTTGAACATGGGGCTGCCGTGTGGGAGCTCTACTGTTTATTATGTAGACTGTAAGCCTTACCTCTGGTTAACATCCTCCGAGTAACAGGCAGATGAAGAGAAAGATTCAGGAGATTAGGACATCACATCCTACTGCAATTACCATAAGAACTTCTGGAACCAGTTCCTTGCCTGGCTTGAGTATGCACAGAACAGTTTCCACTGCTCACTAGGTTTCCCTAGGAACTGGAAAGCCTCAGATGTACAAGCTGTTGAACATTGGTTTCCAAGAGCGAAAGGGTTGGGGATGATGCTTACCACTGTCTGCACTGGTAAATGCACCATCAGAAGAGTCAAGAGATCCACTGCCTCTACTGACCAGCCCAGGCAGAAGATGTGGCTGTTCACTATTGACATCAAAGTGCACCTGCAAAAAACTCACCAGTACCCATCACCAGCATCTTTTCCTTATCACCAAACTCATCAACTTGCCTACACTCATGCACTTATTCTCAGTTTGGTCCCATTTCTAGTAGGACTCGCTTGCCTCCAGGATTACTCCTGAAGCCATGTCTCTCTAAAGCCCTTTCATACAGACATTCCGGAAATACATGGAAAATGCATCCTGAATTTTTCCAAGATCGTTTCATTTTTTTGTTCATTCACACTGCCAATGATTTGCCGGCATCTGCAAGGTCCCGGAAAAACACGTGACCTGTTTAAAGTCCTGCACTCTCTTCTACGCAGCGTCTTAAGTTTGCATACTATTTATTATTTCTCTCTCCAGAAACCACTCGCGTGCATTTTCGTTTATGATAAGACTATAAAGGAGTGTGTGACGCCCGTTCTAATGCTGGTGAATGATCTCTTGGATATTTGACGAGCTCGCTGATCTCTGCTTTAATACAGTTTTCAGACATTTTTCATCGTGATTGTTAATATGCATTTAAAACCCCCATTTTGAGGAGCTGAACGATACATCTTGTTGGGATGACGCGCAGGCATTTTTGTTTATTATAAGCTCAAATGAGCATGTGACGCGATATTCTTTTATGCTGCTGAATGATCTTTATAACTTCCTGATAACTGTTTTAATCTAGTTTGCGACATTTCTCATCGTGAATGTTGATATGCATGTAAATCTCTTGTTTTAAATAGATGAACCATAACTTTGTTGTGATGATGCACGCGTCCTTACTACGACACGCCCATTACGGCATTGTTTCGGCTTCCTGTTCACACAGAGGGTTTTCTGTGTATCTTACTAGGTCCTCTTTCTGGCAACGATCTCAGGAGATTTACGGGACGTGTTCACACAGATGCTTGTCTGGCAATTTTACGGGTATTTTCTGGGACCAAAGGTCTGTGTGAATGGGGTTTATGTGATTGTTATCCAGCTCCCCCTGGTCATCCACTCCCTCTGCATATCGACCCATCCTTTTCTACATCTTGTCTGTTCATTGGCTTCAAACTAATTTAAAAGCCTTCATATGTTTTAAAAACCTGCTTTCGTGTAAAATATTGAGCTTTATCGTATACGGGGAAAAAAACTGTTTTTGCCTTGATGCTTCTCTGTCTATTCTGCTAGATAAGTCCTTCAGTGATTGCGATTCAAAACTAAATAAGCGTAAATGATGACGTAAGTTGTTGGGTGAATGTTCCTTTAATGTTTTCAAATACACATTCGAATCAACCAGCAAGTAAACAAACAACACTTTTTAATCAAACCACTGTAAATCGACTGCCTCTTGTTTAGCCTTTACCCTACTGATAGCGTCATGGTTTTTATGACTCATGTTGTTTTCTGACAGATTTATAACCATTTTATGCCGAATCTCTTCAATATTAGTACATACTTTATTCGTGGCCTGTGACTTGGTTAAATGCCTCCCCTCAGCTATTTAAACAGTGAAGTAATCCACTCTCCATTCAAATATACTTGGGTAAACAAAAGCGAGCCGGTCAGGAAACAGCGGCGGGTGATAGTAATTATGAGTGGCATTGAGCACATTCTCTGCCTGCTCTGCTCTCAAAAGACTCCGGAGGTGTTGGAAAGAATTGGCAGGTCTCCGAATTCACGCCTGATGTGAGATCTGAGGGTTTTAATGGTGGGGAAACAAAAAAAGACCTGCTCGAAAAAGATGCTTTCTGGCAGACAGTGATCATTGTACTGAAAGGTTTATCTTTGAGTATCTGGACCGCATGAAACTCCTTGTCCGCTTTTGCAAAGACAATTAATTTTATTTTATCTACCAAAGCTAAAGCAACCCTTTTTTAGCTTTTGGAACTTAAATGTCTCACTTTCATTTTTATTAAACAGAACACTTTTAAGGTCACATTCATAAAGTTTTGGAAACGTTTAGGAAAGCTTTAGTATCACAAACAAACTTAATTCAGTTATAAAAACATGAATAACTACAGGTCCCCTGATCAAAGCGATCATTTATTTCCGGTCAGGGTGCCACTAGCAATTTTGGGCCCCATGAAAGAATATGAGGTTGGGCCAATCCAATCCAACAATCCCACCTAGCTATTCAAAATCTTTATCTGCAATTTAATAATACAGAACTATTTATTTTGCTATTGTTTTGACCACAATCATCAGTATTTATAGAGACCTACAATGTCTGCAGCTAAGATGATTTATTATGCAGATGTAAATTTAATTGAAAAATACAATATTCAAATGTTTAAAAAAAAATGCAACATTCTTAAAGATTAAAGATAATTGTGACCATGCTTGCGAAAACCCAGCTGAAGTATTTATTTGTGGTTTACTGTTTTCTACATAAAAATCACCCTACATAATGTAAAGAACATTTTGTGAAAATTTAAACTTGATATTTTTGATATTGACTGAGTAATGTCATGTCAACGACTGAAATGAGTAAAATGACTGCGATGCTTTTTATCTCACAATAAGATATTCACAGGAAGTCTCAGTCTTTACTGGTAATTTACTGGTAAATTGCAATTAACAGGTCATGTGTTAACAGAACCTTTCTGGTAAATCACTACTGCCAATTTTTGTAGGATTACCAGTAATTTACCAGTAAGCAATGTGGTTGAACAAAAAATATAGATTAATGACATTTAGAACAGACGACGTCAGACTGCGCTGACAGCTTCGGGGCGATCATAACGTTTTGATGATACAGATGACGTTATAAGATTGTAGGCTCCTGTTTGTGTTTGAGCGAATACAAACGCGTCATGCTGTCAGTCATTCTTTCTCTCGCACTTATGAGGCCGCGTCATGGTTGGATAGCACAGATGAAGAGGCGGAATCATTATAATAAGAGCCCCTTAATACGTCATGGGTGGAGCAAAATTCGAATGACCTATTTATTCACATGCTTGAAGAGAGAGCCTTATCAAAACAAAGTTACAGGGTTGCTATTTTTCATGTTTCCTGGGTTGGTAGAAGCACTGGGTACCCGATTATAGCACTTAAACATGGAAAAAGTCTGATTTTCATAGAATGTCCCCTTTAAGACGCAGGTCCTGTTTGACGTTTCCTACACGAACAACAGCAAACATTTTTCGCCTCAGTTGGCATTGTACTGCATTTACACCTTTTAAAACGGGCAAATGCAGTAAAGATTACGTAGCTTTTTTTATTGATATATTGGATAAACAAACAAGGATTAATTACCAGATAGAGACGTCCTGCTGTAATTGCTGCCGCTGTTGTACCTGTTCGTCCATTACCGAGTGACTCAGTATCCGATTCTGAATCATATGTATAATGTAAGGCTGGTTATTTAAAAAATAAGTTTTGATAAGTTTGATTTCTATCCATGTTGGCTGTGAATCCAAAAGTAGTATTCAAAGCTGCACGTACTCGTATCAGCTCCGCCCACCGCACGCCTTCAAGTGTTCAACCTTTTCCGCCAAAAAATTAAAAAGGCTGTTCTCTCTTTTATAAATCTGACTACACGAAAGACTCTTTGGAGATATGAATTATGAAATACTACTCTATAGGTATGCAAGATTAACATTAGATTGGCAAAAACGTCTTGTGCTATGTCAGCTTTAAGTTAAACTTAATCAAATGACTGTTTCGTTGGCAACCAGTGCGTAAATCTGTGTATATCAGGATCGTAGGAGAGCATTTTTTTGTGCGCATGCTTCAGATGTGCCAGTCAGTGCGAAAAATATTGTTTTCGTGTTTTATTAATCCTAATAAATCTTTTAATAGGAAAATCCCGCACTTTTTTTATTGCATGTTTTAAAACCAAGCTCAAGTGCTTTGCTTCTGATGGACACGCATACGTTGTGTTAGGAAAATTTTAGAAAGGTACACCTTTTAAAAAGACATACAAATAGATGTTTAATTACTATTTGGAGCATTGGGATAACTAAACAAGTGCTTAACTCTTTCCCCACCAATGAAAAGTTATCTCCTCATTTAAAAGGAAAATGCTTTCCTGCCAAAGAAAAGTTTTTACGACAATCCATATTTTTGCTATTATGCACTAGGTGGAGCCCTTACCCACCTTATAAAACACCACAGCATATATGAAGAGTTTGGTTCCAAAACGCGATAAACGCCATTTTTGAAAAAAATGAGTTACTGCCAAAATCAGTATTATATCAGGTCAGTAGTTAAAAGTAAATTCTTAATTTTACGCTAAATCCAATACCCGCCGTAATATTCTGTCATCTTTTCTCCCTTTTTTCCCAAAATGCGACAAACGCCACTCCTCCTTTTTTACAGAACGCAATAAATCCATTCCTGATATTACAGCAGACCATTCACGCAATGTAAACAAACAATGGCGGCGCGCTGAGTACACAGAGTCCTAGTTTTCCTCATCTACTTTGTACTTCGTGATCAACAAACAAAACAAAATAATACTTTAATTGCATTGCTAAACCTGTGATGGTTTTCTGTGACGGGAAAGAAACGTAAGCCTTCAACATCTAATAATTTCCGCGAGAGGCACTCGGTTGCTTGTTCTCCAGACAGCATCAAGCTTATCATGCTAAAACATTGACCCCAGAGGATCTTATGAAAAACTTTACATTATTTTACTCAAAGTCAACGAAAATTGAGCAGGACCAAAAACATTTTACAGCTGATCACTGTGAAAATGTAAAGAGACGACGTCAAGTATAACCGCAGCAATGACAGTGTTCTTAATATAACAAAGTAAGTGTTTTGGTTAATGCCATTAATGTTTAATTTTTAATCATTGTATACCACTAGTCAACTAAATAAATATAAAATGGTAAAGATGAATGCACATTTATACATTGATTTAATAGATTATAGCATTTTGAAATAAAAAACTGTCATGGACTTATTGCATTTTGTGGAAAAAAGAATTAGTTTTTATAATAAATCTTTGAAAATCAAGTTATGGATTAGAATTTTTTATGTTTTTATAACCTAAAGATGCTATCTGAAAGTTTGTAACAGAAAATAGTGGTTTTCATCTTGTCACTTTCTTGGTATAGAAAACACGTTTTTACTGAAATTGGTCAAAATGGATTTATTGCGTTTTGGAACCAAACTCTTCAAATGGATCCAAAAGCAGTAAATACTCAGAGATCAGATTCAGAATGAAGATCAACACAAACAAAAGTCCAAACGTTTTTGTTCAAAAATGTTTTTTAAGAAACCTACCCAAATAAAAAGAACAAATAAAGATAGGATGAAAATCAGAGGGGCTGTTCTTTCATTTGATTTATTGTATGTTTATATATTTAAAGAAAATTTACAAAAAAAAATGCAGAAAATCATAAGAAATGCTGGCTGGCAAAAATAACACTGGCGGGAAAAGAGTTAATGTACTTATTATGAAAACCTCAAATTCGACCAACATCAACAATTTCCACTTCTTTTGCCTGCCTTTTTAAATTAGACCGTGCACATTTTGACTCATTTAGACAGCACAGGTCACATATTCAGTTTAGTTATAAATCATAAAATGCTAGCAACAAAATGATTTCAAACATTATTTTAACATCTCAAATTGTGTTTGTGTTTATCCTGTGGTGATACTGTGATAAAGTGTTCATTCCTTATCATAAAAAAGGAAAAAAATTCAGGATGCATGTACAGTGAGGAAAATAAGTATTTGAACACCCTGCTATTTTGCAAGTTCTCCCACTTAGAAATCATAGAGGGGTCTGAAATTGTTATCGTAGGTGCATGTCCAAGGTGAGACATATGATCAAAAAAATTCAGAAATCAAAATGTATGATTTTTTAACTATTTATTTGTATGATACAGATGCAAATAAGTATTTGAACACCTGTCTATCAGCTAGAATTGTGACCCTCAAAGACCTGTTAGTCTGCCTTTAAAATGTCCACCTCCACTCCATTTATTATCCTAAATTAGATGCACCTGTTTGAGGTCATTAGCTGCATAAAGACACCTGTCCACCCCATACAATCAGTAAGAATCCAACTACTTACATGGCCAAGATCAAAGAGCTGTCCAAAGACACTAGAGACAAAATTGTACAATTAATTAAACGGTTTTAATGCACACCTTCCAGCCAATCGGAATCGAGTATTTAAACAGACCATGGTATAACCATAAATAGCACACAAATTAAATAAACCTGTGATAGATTAAAGGGTTTTTACAAACCTGTATAATTGTGATGAACACAAAGGAAGATGAGGAATGTTTGTAACCAAACCGATCAGAGGCCCCATTGACTTCCATAGTATTATTTTTCCCCACTATAGAAGTCAATGATTGGTTTTGGTTACATACACTTCTCAAAATATCTTCCTTTGTGTTCATCACAACAAAGACATTTATACAGGTTGTGACAACATAAGTGAGTAAATGATAAAATAATTTTTGGGTAAACTATCCCTTTAAGAGGGTAAAAGTCCCAAATGTTGAAAATAGTTCAATAGACAACCTGCTTTGTATACTCCACATTGAGAAAACGTTTTTTTTTATTTATTATGTAAATAAGAGAAGTTTAACAAATCAGAATTCAACCGTGAGCTGAAATAAGAGCGGGTACATGAATACGGAGAGTTTGTTTTTCATTGGAAAGCTCACACTGTCTCCTTCCATGGCCAAACAATTAGCTTGATAAAACAAAAAGGTAATATATATATATAAATGCCTGCCTGCTTCAATTGGCCTGTTGCAAAGAGTAGAAATGGAAACTTAAGAGACGATGCGCTGATGCACACCAGTGGAATCCGACAAACAAACATTTAAGTGACACATTACAGGAGAGATTCTTCTCTGACAAGAACCATAAGTGGAAAGATCTGCTAAAATTCACTATCCACATTCATTTATGAATATCAGGAACTGCTGGACTCAAAGCAAGAGAAAGAACAAAAGCTGTGCGTACCTTTGAAGGTTTGCCATTTTATCACCTCTCGGTGTTTACAGAACATTTGTTTGAAAGTTCATTTCAAACAGGCTTACTTCAAGTGTAAGATGCAGAATTGTAATGTTTAGTTAGCCCTTGTCACATCTACCTCCCACATTATCCATTGCTTATTCTTAAAGTCACCATAAAACGGAAGCAGCGATTGTCCTGTTTTCTGTATCATGACGTAAATCCGACTAAAATGGCTTCTGAAATTAGAAAAAAAATGAGGGCTTGACTTTGTCCATCGAGAATTAATAGGATTGTTGGAAGTTGGGCCATGTTGCTAATCGCAGTGATCTTTCCCCGAGAAAGAAAGGCTGCGTCCCAAATGGAGCACTGAATGTGGACTTGCAGACTTGTGGACTTAAGATCTTTACATGAGTCTGAAATACTCATCCAAAGACTTCTCGCACATAACAAAAACAAATACGACCTCATGTTGTGTCAATCATGCTCACACGCTGCCTGCGAAACCTTCGTCCGTCATAAAAAAATTCAGATCAGGTCTAATTTTCCGTAGCAAGCATTTTGAGAGGTGTTTGACATCAGAGCCACTGTACAAGCCAATGCCAAAATCAAGAATGGCGTCTGAGAAGATAATTCACATGCAGCACAAAGTATTAGAAACAAAGTGAGGAATACAACCGAATATAAAAAAAAAACGAATAGAAAGTGCCGTGATTGTCAGGTATGGTAACCGACCTCATCCCAGTGTAGTAAATGCACACACAAACACACCTGGAGCAGTGGATCGTGGCAGCATACAGGGAGGAACTGAGAAAGCTCAAGTTAGCTAAATCATAGCTTGTTGATAGGGTTGCCACCAGTCCCGACACTGAATGTCCCGGTTTTCAAAAAACAATGTAAATATGTAATTAATTAGCGCGTGCACGGCATAGAGGGAGACCTCGTGTCTGTGTGTGTGCCTCATTAAAGGAATAGTCTACCCTTTTGTCATATTAAACTATGTTATTACCTCAACTTAGACTTAAATTAATACATATCTATCTTTTTTCAATGCGTGCACTGTACAGCGCGTCGTGAATGTGTTAGCATTTAGCCTAGCCCCATTCATTCCTATGGTACCAAACAGGGAAGCCACCAAACACTTCCGGGTTTTCCCTATTTAAAGACTGTTACATGAGGAGTTATACCAGTAAGTATGGTGCCACAGGTACCATAGGAATGAATGGGTCTAGGCTAAATGCTAACACATTTACAACGCGCTGCACAGTGCACGCATTGAAAAAAGATAGGTATGTATTAATTCGTCTAAGTTGAGGTAATAACATAGTTTAATATGGCAAAAGGGTAGACTATTCCTTTAACCCCATGTAAGAGAGAGCATCCTGAGCAAGCCTGGGCGGGCTTTTATCTCTTCTCAGAAACAGGAGCGCCCCAAAAGCGAAAATATAAGACACATTTACGCCAGACAACACGAAAGTGTACCCCTGTCTTTTAAGAGTTAAAAATAATGACTTGCACGGTGTACAGTTTGTAACAGTAACTTCAGCATTGCCCATGTGGGGTTAAATAATTGTACAATATGTTGAGGTGAGTTCAACAAGTTTAATTTCATGTGCATTTTTCAGGCCGACTAGTTGCTATTTAGACCGGTTTATATTAAATATAAATAAAAACAGTTTACATAAATAGTATAAGCAGCTTATATAAACCGTAAAAGTGATTTACATTTTTGAATATAATTAACAAATAATTGGGTAACACTTTACAATAAGGTTCATTAGTTAACATAATGAACTGCAGTTATAAAGCAATTTTTTAATTCTTTGTTAATGTTAACAATGCATTATTTAAATCTTGTTAACATTAATGCACTGTGAATTAACATGAATAAACCATGAATAGCTGTATTTTTATTAAGTAATGTTGACAAAGATTAACAAATACAGTAACAAATGTACTGCTTACGGTTCGTTCATGTTAGTTAATACAATTCTTATTTGTTAACATTAGTTAATGTAAAGTGTTGCCAATAATTGCATAGGTCCATAGAAATATTATATTATATATGGGGGGTTAGGGAGCTTGTGAGCAAACCAATTGGTTGGGTCATCGATATGTCCAGGTTTTTTATCAGACGTGGGTGGCAACCCTACTTGTTGATATTTATCCATTTACAATAAGTAGTACTAACGTTACAAAGAATTCATTTTGAATTGTTTTGAGAATTGATTAATCAATCGTATACAGTGTGCAAGGTTTGAGTGATGAATTTGAAAGATAACAAATGCAAAAAAAACGCATTTGAAAATTACATACTACAGTGTGCAAAGATCTTTACAATGTCCACAAGATCGTAGGGTGTCCTATTGGTAGGGGTGCATGGTACATGAAAAAACATCCAAACCATTCGGTTCGCTTGTCTCGATTTGTAGCGTTTTTATAAGCTGTCGACCCCAAAAAATGAGCGTTTAAAGACACAAAAACGGATACAGCCAAACTTTCATAGTACTTCTATTAGTAGAACTGCGTCCACTAGGGGGAAACGTAGTCGGCGATCCACGTTATTCTCCTTAAAGACTGGGTTTTACGGCTCAACAGCTTATAAAAACTTATTTCTGGGTTCTTTGGCTTGTTAGCTGTACATATTGACACAGAGCAGCTTTTAGGCATTATTCAGTTTTTTGTTATAAGCCAGAAATGACAAGGAGGCGGCTTCTCGCAATACAAAGTCAATGGAGACGGTTGGATTGCGTTCCCCCCGGTGGGCGTGTTTTTCAAATTTGCATAACTGCGCTCTGTCTCTATGTGCAATGTAGCCTCGTGCCCGTATGTTACCTAAAGCCTTGTATACTTTGGTCAAAATTTGACGTGCACACCTCCAAGCAAAATGGGGTCTCGCGGACTTGACACACTACGGCCCGGTTAACGTCATTTTTGCTGCGCGCACCCTCGTGGTTGTGTGGCCATGTCGAGTATAAACGAGGCACTACACTGAAGTTGGAAGTTTGATAAATGCAACTTAATTCAGTTTAATCTTCATGTGTTAAAAAGGCACATAAGTTCCTGTAGAGATAGCAATACACATTCTCCTTTTTTCCCTAAGTAAATGAAAAGCGTGTCATCAATGTCTTCACTCTAGCTGTATCAAAATCTCACCTAGCTTAAGCTCAGAGACAGTCCCAATAATGTGCTTAAGGTCAAGTCGAATCCAGTTTGTGCATGATTACATACAACACTTTTGTTAATAATGTAACCTAAATTGTGAATAATTAAGCTATATATGAAGAGTTTCGTTGCAAAACAAGATAAATCCATTTTTTTTTACATTTTTTGTCAAAACATGTTTATTATTATGTTATCATGTTAAGAAGTTATGAAGGTTTAAATCAAAACAAACCAACTGAAGTCGAATTGAAATTAATTGGAATGCACAACCAAAAAACGAGTTTTCTGAAGAATTAAAAAAAGGTGGTTATCTCGTTTTGCAACGAAACTCTTCATATATATATATATATATATGCTGAAGTAAATTTCTGGAGTGTTAACGATTAAAAGAAAAAACAACACCAAGAACCGTACAGAACCGAAAAGCGTGACCCTAAACCGGGATACGAACCGAACCGTGGACTTTGCGAACAGTGCCACCCCTACCCATTGGTCATTTTAGGTTTAAAAGGGTGCTCATTGGCACCCCCTTTATGGTTGATACGCACCCTGGATGCGTACTGAGACTTCTTCAAACCATTACGTCACAACATTATGTCAAGAAAGTGCAGACTTGTAGGAAGAAAGGAGCACTTAGGGTGCCATTTGGGACAGGGGCTCTGATAGCCCCACCCTTGCACAATTACTTGTGACAGGAAAAAAATATAGGTTGTTTCGAGGAGGGGGGTGGTTAACATTTTGATTAAAGATTACGAAGACACAAATAAAAAATAAATAATAAAGTAAACAGATAAGTCATTTATAAAAAAAAACAATACAATATTCCATAAAAAAGTAGGTTTTTGATTTCAAGTTCATGGTGACTTTAAACCCAACTCACATCCTGTAGCATCATAAATCCGCCAGATCAATCGTGTGCCTACTCCAAAACTAACTTTTTGCCTTTTTATATGTTTTCCAAGCCACGAAGCTTGTATTGTTTCTTCAAAACACACCCACACAAATGTATACACAGTAGAGCAATATCACAAAGCACATTATAGCCGAATATCAGCATGTGAATGACAGTGTAATGAAAGCAGCATTAAAATGCTTTTCCTCCAATAATTCAAACTGTTGCATACAATACTGACTTTATATTCATTAGTCAAATCACTCACATCATTTAGATTACAATGTATGCATGTTTCCTAAAATGCCCAAGGCTTTCACTTTCACTTGCATTTTGGATTTCAGAAAGTCTTTATTTTGGACCCAGCATCGAAGTGTTGCTTTGACATTTGTGTGATTGCTGAAGACTAAATGATGTTTAGATTATACTGATAGCCTTCAGTGAAACTTGAGCACATGACGTAAGTATCGTTTGATTCCCCTGTCTGAAATGTATTATTAAAATAGTATAAATAAGCCTAATTTCTAAAGAACAAACTCAAAATGTAAGTCTTAATAGCAAAGGACTAATATGGTGAGCCTTGTTTGTCTAATTGGCAAGCGACTGTGATTAGTAAACAGTAAAAAATGCGATATTTCCAGAAGAAACGTCTTACTCCAAAAGTTAAGGTCACCGGCATTTTATTTTCTTAAACATCGCAATGTTCTAGCACCTCGCCAAAGAAGCTGTAAACCTAGATTACTCTGGTGTTTGATAACACGCAGGCTATTTCCACACTAACAAATCTAATACACTAATACCTTATAAAGCATATGACCTTATAGATTGCTCAACGCATGTGCTTCTTTTCACTTCAAGTGACTCAAACGAAGAACTCTGCGTCTTGCTTTTCTGAGTAAAGGCGATCTAGAACCATATATCATTGAAAATGTGAGCAAACGCGCCCTCCCTTAATCTGTTAGAGAGTAACATAACGCACACACAAAAGAGTGACCGTCACACACAACAGCCATCTATGCGCGCAGAAACACGAGAACGCGGTGACGTGTGCAGAGCCAACTTATCTCCTCTGCGTTTTTTTCCGAAGTTATGTTCAATCCAACACAAGCACAGCTTTTGCCAGTGGAATTCAGACCGACCTGGAACCACACAAGGAAACATCACCCCATAAGCCCTTTGAGCTTTTACACGGTGACATTTTACACCAGAGAAAGTGCTGTAGGAAACCTTGAAACTCACCTAACCAAACCAATCCAGGCTGAAGCACCATCAGCACTCGATAATAGAAGTGTAACTATCGATAGATCTGCTTATGAGCCAGATCGGCCCGTTTTGAGAAACGTCCTCGTGTCAGTATATCGCAAGTAACCAAGAGCCTCGTAAATGGATAAACAAACAAATATTTCTACTGAATGTTTCATTTAAATATGTATTAATAATTACAATTCTGCTTAAGGTTCATTTGCAATCAGTATTTGCTGTACTGCATTCTACAGAGTCATTACAAATGTTAAAAATAATAAAAATATGAATGAGCTCAGATGCAAAACCCTATAATGTTTTTTTGAACTGTAAATTAGCATTTTAACCAGGCTGGTAATGAATACCTGCTGGATGTTGCACTGGAACATTTTCAAAATAATAATGTCAAAATTTGGTTTTCATTAAAGGTGCAGTGTGTAATTTTTTGAAGGATCTCTTGACAGAAATGCAAAATAATATACAAAACTATATTATCAGGGGTGTATAAAGACCTTTTATAATGAACCCTTATGTTTTTATTACCTTAGAATAAGACATTTTTATCTACATACCGAGGGTCCCCTTACCTGGAAATCGCAATTTTGTGCGTCATGTTTCTACAGAAGCCCTTAATGGACTTTTTTTACGAAGCTGTCTCCGATGATGACATATTTGTCTGGTGGCGGCTACCGTAGCTTTTCTATGCGTTTTAAAAGCGAGAGGTGAGCAGTTAAAGGAATAGTCTACTCATTTTCAATATTAAAATACGTTATTACCTTAACTAAGAATTGTTGATACATCCCTCTATCATCTGTGTGCGTGCACGTAAGCGCTGGAGCGCGCTGCGACGCTTCGATAGCATTTAGCTTAGCCCCATTCATTCAATGGTACCATTCAGAGATAAAGTTAGAAGTGACCAAACACATCAACGTTTTTCCTATTTAAGACGAGTAGTTATACGAGCAAGTTTGGTGGTACAAAATAAAACATAGCGCTTTTCTAAGCGGATTTAAAAGAGGAACTATATTTTATGGCGTAATAGCACTTTTGGGAGTACTTCGACTCGCCTGAAAAGTCCGCTCCCCTTCTCACTCTCATAATGGGAGAGGGAGGGTGTTACTGAGCCGAGTCGAAGTACTCCCATAAGTGCTATTACGCCATAAAATATAGTTCCTCTTTTAAATCCGCTTAGAAAAGCGCTACGTTTTATTTTGTACCACCAAACTTGCTCGTATAACTACTCGCCTTAAATAGGAAAAACGTTGATGTGTTTGGCCACTTCTAACTTTCTCTAAATGGTACTATTGAATGAATGGGGCTAAGCTAAATGCTATCGAAGCGTCACAGCGCGTTCCAGCGCTTACGTGCACGCACACAGATGATAGAGGGATGTATCAACAATTCTTAGTTAAGGTAATAACATTTTAATATTGAAAATGAGTAGACTATTCCTTTAACTGAGCCATTCGTTGCAATTCGCAACCTCACCACTAGACTAGTAAAATGTACACACTGCACCTTTAAATGATTATTCTATAACAACTTGTCTATCATCTCTGAAAATATAGGATATATAGAAAAATAGAGATTGAAAGTGACAAGCTGAAAAGACCGCATCTAAAACACATAGCGCTGTGCTTGCTATTCTAAATGTAAACTACAAAGTAAAATAGTTGTGCCATCTAAACATACAGTGCTCAGCGTAAATGAGTACACCACCTTTGAAAAGTAAAATTTTTAACAATATCTCAATTAAAACACAAAACAATTGTTGTTTGACAAGACTTAGTTCAAAATAACAACTGTTTAATTTATAACATGAAAGTAAAGTTATATAATAATTTAAAATACACATTTTTCAGTTTAACTCAAATTAGGGTGATGCAAAAATGAACACACCCCACTGAAAGTGTCTGGAGCAAAGCAAAATTTAATTTAAAAAGAATTCAACCACAGGTGAGTCTAATTATTCATTACACAGGTGTCCAGCAGACAGTTGACTATAAAAGGGTGTTAAGGCTACATCCCATTTCATGCTGTCAGCAATGGGACCTTAGAATGAAAATAATTTCTCTACACCAGAAACGTGAAGGCTACAAGATCAGCAAAGCAGTCAAAATATTGTAGCAAAAGTGATAACACCTCGAGGGGAGCGTCTTCTGATGAAAAGGGTTTAAGAAAATTCACTGCAAGTTCACTGCATTTATCTAAAGAAAAGGTAGAAAGCCAAACTGGGAAGACTTTTCCATGCACAGGAATGCCATGCATGGGTGCAGTCCAAGAAAGAAACCTCTCCTAAAGGCCAGGCACAAAATAGCCCACCTAGAGTTTGCCAAGGCCCACGCTGACAAAGATGAAGACTACATGGACTCTATACTCGAGTGATGAGACAAAGATAAATGTTTTTTTGGAACTGATGGCTTCAAAACAGTATGGCTCCGCAAAAGTGAGAATACAAAGAAAAATCCATGGTGCCTACAGTGAAACATGGTGGCAGTATCCTTATGTGGAGCTGCATTTCATTGATGACATCATGAATTCACAGATGTACTGCTCTATACTGAAAGAGAAGATGTTATAATCACTCCGTGCCCTTGGTCGTCAAGCACCTTGCCAACATGACAATGATCCTAAAGACATATCTAAGGCCACTGTTGGATTTCTGAAGAACAACAGGGTAAAAAAGTGATTCAGTGTATGTCTCCTGATATGATCCCAATCGAACACCTATGGGGAATTCTGAAGACAAAAGTTAAGCATCATTCAGCATCCAATCTCAAAAAGACGTCATTCACCCTAATTCGAGTTAACCTGAAAAATGTGTATTTTACATGCAAAATGGTCACCTTAACCTCAAGGAACATACAACACTTACAAATAGGGCTGTAACGATTTATCGCATGTCCCATTGAAAATGGCTGTCTGAAATCGATTCTGAATCGCAAGGCTGCGATTCTTTGTTTCATGCACAGTTCATGCGTGTACTACGGCATTTGGTCAGTAGGAAGTCCTTATCAATCTAAAATCATTGGAGTCGTTTATAACGTGCATTTAAAAAGGCAACACTTGTTAAACAAAATCATTCAAAATATTCTTTATTATCATGAACATACCTGAAACTATTTGAAGAACAGAAATATAAATATTCCTGAAAATATATCCTAGAATAGCGTTTGTAATGCTGCTGCTTCTGTGGCACAAAGGGAGTTTCTGCACGAGAGCGCCCCCTGGCTTTTGGATGTGCTGGGATTTCACTGAAATTCATTCAAATTCATTTATTGAGAAATGCGCATTTGCACGGTTAATCGTTACAACCCTACATACAAACATTTGAACATTATTGTGTATTATCTAAACCGCACCTATTCACTTATTTTATTTTACTGTTTACTTTTAGTGAAGTTTTACATTGTATCAGGGTCGTTGTCTCTGAACTTTTGATCATCCCTTGTACAGTGCTCATTGTAAATGATTACTTTAAAAAGTAACATTTTAAACAATATGTCAATGATTACAAAACAATTGTCCAAAATGTTGACAAGACTAAGTTTAATATAACATCTGTTTAACTTATAACATGAAAGTAAAGTGAATTTTACTTAATACTTGATGATTGGGCTTTTATTTTCATTGCCTCCATTTAAACCAGTTTTTCTCAAAAATGCATTCCTGAACATTACAGCGATCAGCCGACTTCAGATTAAAGGTTGACCGATAGTGGATTTTACAAACAGTGCTGACATGTATTACAAAACTAATAAAACAACAGTACTGAACCATGAAAATGTGCTAAATAAAAAATAAATTTATAAATAAAAATATAATTAAAGGATTAGTCAATTTTCTTAGAAAAGATCCAGATGGTTTGCTCGCCGCCGCGTCATCCAGGATGTTGGTGTCTTTCTTGGTTCAGTCGAGACATTGTGTTTTTTGGGGAGAACATTCCAGGATTTTTCTCATTTTAATGGACTTTAAATGGACACCAACACTTCACTCAAAACGCATCACAGGACCGGAGATGGATGAGAAGTTGTGGTTTAAAAGTGCATATTTTTATTTTTCTTATCTAACGAAACGATTGTCATTTTTGACAAGACCCTTATGCCTCGTTTGGAATTGTTTAGAGTCCTTTAAAACTCAGTTTAAAAAAGTTTTAAGTGTTAGGGTCCATTAAAGTCCATTAAAATCCTGGAATGTTTTCCTCAAAAAATATAATTTCTTCTCGACTGAACAAAGAAAGACATCAACATTTTGGATGACATTGTGGTGAGTAAATTAACTGGATTTTTTTTTTTTAAGAAAATTGACTAATCCTTTAAAGGTGCAGTGTGTAGATTTTAGCGGGCATCTAGTGGTGAGGTTGCAAATTGAAACCAACGGCTCAGCCCACTGCTCACCCCTCGCTTTTAAAATTACGCACTGCACCTTTAAGTATTGAAGTAAATACTTCTGTAAAATACTCCCGCTGTTGAAATTGCATAAATGTGTATTATACGTGTAGTCTTGTACTTTATTAGCTTCCGTTTGAACATTTAATGATTATCTAATTAAATTAACAAAAGATGTATTGCAGGGATGATAAAGAACTGATCAAAAGAATTAAAATATGTATTGTGTTAACGTAGCCGAGACCTGCATATAGTTAGCTTTCTTTCGTTATTAACTTCAAATATGATTAAAAATAACCAGCTGGATATAACCTAATGCAAATTGATGGTATTAATCATAACATTAAACATATGAGTTGGATTTATCTGGTTTATTTTTTTGAGTCCTATCAGCCTTGATGACAAATTTAGGTTCCTGCTGTTGTTTTACCCGTTAATGCAGCATCTAATCAGCAAATAAATTACTTTATAATGATATGAAACAACAGGCGCAACTCGGAAAAAAAACATGAATTTTTTGCAGATAGCCGGTTGTTCCACAACTTTTGTTTTAGATAAGCTACAGTATGAAAGAAAGACAAACAGATTTGTAAATGACTTGAACCGGTTTCAAAAACATATGGTATCAAAACCTACACTCACCTAAAGGATTATTAGGAACACCTGTTCGATTACTCATTAATGCAATTATCTAATCAACCAATCACATGGCAGTTGCTTCAATGCATTTAGGGGTGTGGTCCTGGTCAAGACGATCTCCTGAACTCCAAACTGAATGTCAGAATGGGAAAGAAAGGTGATTTAAGCAATTTTGAGCGGGGCATGGTTGTTGGTGCCAGACAGGCCGGTCTGAGTATTTCACAATCTGCTCAGTTACTGGAAATTTCACGCACAACCATTTCTACGGTTTACATAGAATGGTGTGAAAAGGGAAAAACATCCAGTATGTGGCATTCCTGTGGGGGAAAATGCCTTGTTGATGCTAGAGTGAGAATGAGCCGACTGATTCAAGCTGATAGAAGAGCAACTTTGACTGAAATAACCACTCGTTACAACCGAGGTATGCAGCAAAGCATTTGTAAAGCCACAACACGCACAACCTTGAGGCGGATGGGCTACAACAGCAGAAGACTCCCCCGTGTACCACTCATCTCCACTACAAATAAGGAAAAGAGGCTACAATTTGCATGAGCTCACCAAAATTGAACAGTTGAAGACTGGAAAAATGTTGCCTGGTATGATGAGTCTCGATTTCTGTTGAGATATTCAGATGGTAGAGTCAGAATTTGGCGTAAACAGAATGAGAACATGAATCCATCATGCCTTGTTACCACTGTGCAGGCTTCTGCTGGTGGTGTAATGGTGTGGGGGATGTTTTCTTGGCACAATTTAGGCCCCTTAGTGCCAATTGGGCATCATTAAAATGCCACGGCCTACCTGAGCATTGTTTCTGACCATGTCCATCCCTTAATGATCACCATGTACTCATCCTCTGATGGCTACTTCCAGCAAGATTATGCACCATGTCACAAAGCTCAAATCATTTCAAATTGGTTTCTTGAACATGACAATGAGTTCACTGTACTAAAATGGCCTCCACAGTCACCAGATCTCAACCCAATGGAGCATCTTTGGGATGTGGTGGAACGGGAGCTTCGTGCTCTGGATGTGCATCCCACAAATCTCCATCAACTGCAAGATGCTATCCTATCAATATGGGCCAACATTTCTAAAGCATGCTTTCAGCACCTTGTTGAATCAATGCCACGTCGAATTAAGGCAGTTCTGAAGGCGAAAGGGGGTCAAACACAGTATTAGTATGGTGTTCCTAATAATCCTTTAGGGGAGTGTAAATTGATAATATTTCACGGTGATGGGCTTTCCCAGATTGCATCACATTGCCCATTGACGGCAAATTTGATTTCACTGCAAAACCTGTGTGCAAGTGTGTTCAAGGCCGAATTAAGTGTACTAAAGTATTTGATGAACATTTAATAAGTGCATCTCCCAAAGCAATTTTGTCACAGAACAGCAGCATACGAGCACCTAACAGGTTAAATGGAGCATTTAATCTGACCCGGTGTCTTTGTTGTTCTCTTTATGTAACTTATGCAGTAGGTGTGACAGAAATACCCTCATGTGTAGAGGTCAGAGCTAGTGGTTTACCTCACATACTGAACCTAAACCCGGTCTACATATTCAAAAATCATCCTACATGATGTAAAGAACATTCTGTGAAAATACAACCTTGATATCTTTAATATTGAGCGAGTAAGGTCAGGTCAAATATGGAAATCAATGTGAAATCAAACTTTAATAATGAGATTATGAGACTCCAGCCTGGATTTTACAGACAGGGTCACATTTAGTTCACGTAAATGCAAAACATATACACTACAAAACTAAAATTTCCTTAAACAGAGAAACGTGAGTCTTTGTTTAACACAATTATATTAGATGGAATGGCAAAGCCGTGAAAGAGTTTGGCACACCTGCCACATAAACACATTGGACGCGATGTTAGAATTTAGGATGAAAAATAAATGCGTTGTTGTAACACCCAATAAAACACAAACCTCACACAAACCAGTCAAATGGCGTACAAAAGAGTCACTGCCTTTGTGTGGCCAAGTGAAGGTTTATATAGGGCACATAGTTTAAACAAACGTAAAACCCTTTTTAGATCATTATTTCTGGTGGGACTTGTAAAAAAGGATGTGATTGTTTTACAGTATTTCTTCAGCGTGAGGTAAAAGGGCAACGCAAGCCTCTGATTTATTTAATTATTCCACATTTAACAAACAGATAAGGTGACAGCCGATCTCTGACGTACACCTGACAGCTCGAATCAAAGCTAAAGTATCGGATTTAAACACATTACATCTTAGTACTTTAAAAGCGGTTTCATTGTGTAAATCAGTCGCTAAACATTTTTCTGCTTGTAATGTTACAAATCTTTATTCTATACGAGAGCCTTTTTACTGCGATTATAAATACTTGCCTTTTTTGGATTTTTTATGGAATTTGAGCAAATCAGTCCATTTATTTTGAAATGGATAAAAATAACATTCTGTCCTTCATCTTAAAATGAACAACATATTTCCAGATCGCACAAAATGTCATTTCCTTTTTATAAAAAGCTAAAAAAAATTAACACTCGGTTCATCTATGGGCTTTGTTGTAAGTTTGATGCTGAGCAGCTATACACATCAGGATATGGGACAGTGGTTATGGGCTACAGCTGGTTTCCATGTGTAATTTCTTTATTTGCCTATTAATTTGCTTTCATTGTGCAGAACTAAACTAGCATCATTACTGTACATGTGGTCCTGGGAACAATATTACATCAAAATACGGATTTGTCACAATATTAGTCAAGTGACAGAGCTTTCACTGGCTATGTTTACATGCACAAAATCTGACTGAATTTAATCTGATTGCAGGTTGCGACAATACAGTTTACATGTATCCATAAACATTGCAATCTGATTCAAATGTTCGTTTGCATGTACATTCTATATAATCCAAACGTCTGCGCAAGCGCACAGCCAGGGTTGCCAGATTTGTTAATCAAAACCAGCCCAATGGACATTCAAAACTAGCCCAAAAGCATTACAATGACTATTCACAGCCCAAATGTAAGTTGTAGCCTCTTATGGAACGGCTGAAATTCCACAAGGGGGCGCATTTGTTCCTCAGACATTGCACAATAAACGTGACATCCGAATATATTCATTATAAATCGTGAATGAAAAGTGAGATTCGAACGAATGTCCGTTAGTGAACAAATTGTACACAGTATTTATATTGTAATTCGGTCAGAAACGTCAAGGTTGTGAGATGAACAAATCGTTTTGGATTAAAAGGCTTGGATATTCTATTTCCTTGGACTTTTGGGGATTTATGAACAATTTTTTTTGGACAATTTCACCGAAGCGGATAAAGGGAAGATTTTGAAGGTAAGTAAATATCCTAAATCGGCGCCACCCGGTTCATGTAACTAACAAGATTACAGTTTTATGACTGCTAAAAATCATATTATGCTTTGTGTGTGCGCTTAATGGAATCCCGAAAGTCTAAGTTTTCCAACGATGTGCCGCATAGCCGTATATTTTGAAGATTTAATGCTTCAAAGTTACAATGACGTAATGCAGCCTCACATGCAATGGAGGGGGTGTACCGTGTACGGCACAGTTAAGTTGCCTAAATCTAAACTCTGCCACAAAGCAGAGGACTTGGCAACGCCACCCTGAGCACAGCATCTCTTGTCGAGTTCACACTTTATATCTGGAGAAATTTACATATTTGAGGTAAAGAAAGTTTCCAAAATAAAAACAAAATTTTCGAAAGGCATGATGCTATTTTATTGCTTTATGTACTGTTATGAAAGTACATTAACACTGCAGAATGTACAATGCATGACCCTATTACCTTAATAATGTGTTGCCATTGCCTTGTTCTTGCTTGTTTCTGTGATGAGAATCATGCGATACATAAATATGAGGTAAATATAAGATGTGAACCGAAGCACAATTGTTCTGCCCATGTGCACAAGGTATTATTGCGTACAATGTTTACATTTGTAACTTTTTCCTGATGATCAGATCACAGATCGGACTACACCACCCCTTTCAATAGGATCGAAATTTGCATCCAATCGACCTCAAACGTATTGATTAAAGGGAGTAGTAAGGTTTATCCCCATCTAGTGGTGAAATTGTATTTTGCATTCAAATGAATAGTGCTCTCTAGCGCCTCGCTTTTCCAAATGCGTGTTGCAACTGCGGTAGCCATTATGTACTCACAAGGGCTGTCACTTTTCGTTCGAAAATCGATTGCACAATCGATCGGACCACCCAAAAAACGTTTCGAAAACGAAAATAGGCAATCGATTTTAACCAAATATGTACACTATTAATTTTAAAAGAACTAAACAGTTAAAAATATAGATGTAACAAAACTCACAAACAAGCAGAAAAAGAAAATAAAGAATTTCGAAAGTGCAGTAGGTGTGCGAAAGCTAGACAGAAAATACCCAGCAATTTTACGCACCTATAGTTTCACGCTTTCAATCGCTGCATCTAGTGTTTTGCAAAGAAAATGGAGGACAACGTCAATAAACCTGTGCAACACGAGACAGCGTCGAAATTGTGACCTTACAGGAGATGATGAGTTATGACAAGGAGCCACCCTTGCGAGCTGACAGCGACCCGCTTTTGAGATGGAAGATTGGCAGTACGAAATACGCAGCTGGCAACGAAGTACCCGAGTTTCCCTGAGACATCAGTGCGGTCGGAGTGCGTCTTCTCAACAGATGGACATATAGTGAATGAAAAGCGATCTGCTCTTGACCCCTAAAATGTTGATCGACTTGTTTTCCTGTCCAATCATTTGTAATGGCCCTAGTCTTTTTGTGCATTTCATTATGCCTGCCTAGTGCCGCCTAAGTGTCGGTTACGTTTAATAAAAAAATACACAGCATGTTCTCAACTTCAAGTAAGTCTATTTAAAGTTTCATTTTTGAACAGTTGTTTGAAATGCATTGAATCATTATTTAAAATAATTTTTGAATTGCCTAAATCATAAAAGCAGCCGGTTGAACCTGCAGTAATGTTTTTCATTTATGGCAGCAGTCCACTCTGCATATTTTTTAAGAGAATGTTGCACTACTGTTGCTGTTTTTTATTCTGCACGAAACTTAATGACAATGAATAAGAATTATTGCTGACTTGTGCGTTTCAGGCGCTCTCTTTACATTTGTCTGTTATTTGGCGTTAAATGGAAACGTCTTTTTTAGACATGGAAAATCGATTTTACAATCGATTCAATGAACACTTATATATTAAAAATCGAAAATGATTTTTTCACAAAAGTGACAGCCCTAGTACTCACTGATCTCCTTGTCCGTTTCAGCTGGTTCATGTGTTCTGAATGAAAACGCGTTGTGGAAACGCGTTGGTAGGCTAGTACTTTTTGTCCCTCTCTGCCATTATACGACATGGATGCCTCCTTGGACTTACCCGTATAATGTAAGTAAAGAGGAGAAATTCTAAGCTTACAAAGATCACTGACAGAGGTCATTTGACACCAACGAGGACATATTTATGAATAAAGACATTGATTTTGATTATTAAAACAATTAAAACCCTACTTACTGTCCATTTAAAGGAGCATTTCACCCGTGGAAACATTCATCTTTATTAAAAGTGGATCATATTTATAGTCGAAATGTAACATAAATTTAGAATTTGGTGCCTGTTTGACCTAGAAAAGGAGTGTTTGTAGTCTCACCCCCTCAACAAAGATATTGGACTTCCTTCTTTCAATGATGCAAAATGATGATTTTTACATCATTGAAAGAAGGAAGTGTAACACTGAAATCCATATTTCTCCCGTCACAGGGGAAACAGAGGGAATGATGCATGACCATTCAAAAACATGACTGGGTTTCTAACTATACAAAGCTTAATGCAAATGGGTGAAGTGTCCCTTTAAGGTGTTTACATGAAGGATTTTCAGTCCGATTGAGCAATCAATACAATTACAAATTGATTATTTGGTTGCATGTAAACGTAGGTATCGTGAGGGTTCAAAATTTCTATAAGGTCCATTTCTATCGTATATAACCAAATCCCCAAACATTTCGCCACTGCACACACTCAGGACATGTGGCAAGTCTATGTATAGAATCTCTTTTGAGTGGTTTACCAAATGTGAACCAATACCAATCCAAAACCGTTTTAGTGTCATTAAACATTCATAACAGAGAACTTACACTCTTAAGAAATGTAAATGTACTTCATGATGCTTTAGAGGAACATTTTTGGCTACATGGTTCAAGAACGAACCTTTAAAATCAGAGGAAGCTTTTTGTTTCACAAAAATTTCAGGTTCTATAGATTATAAAATGTATAAAATTAATCTTTTGACTGAAAGTTTTTTTGTTGAACAGTTAGAAAAAAACTGTACATTTTTGTCACTGGGGTGGTACACCCAAAAGGTACCTTTTGTACCTTTATGGGTAAACCTTAAAATTTTATACCTTTTGGGGTACAATATATAAATAGGTAAAATATCTTAAAAATATATTGTTCTGGTTAGTTCGTGAATGCATCAAATGCATTTTACTCACTTTAAAAAATGGCTGGTTTATTAATGACCCATAATGGGTAAATATTGGACAAAACACATGCTGAGTTAAAAATAACCCAATGCTGGGTTGTTTGTTATGCAACCATGGGGTATAATAACCCAGCAGTTGGGTTAAAATAACCCAGCATTGTGTCATTTTTTAACCCAGCATGTGTTCTGTCCAATATTTACCCATTATGGGTCAAAATAACCCAGCCATTTTTAGAGTGCTGTACGTGCTTTGTTTAGATTAGCGCCTAACTTTATCCCAGGTTAAGATGACCGTGGAAAATCAAATTCAAATGTAAAAAACTCAAACTGTCCATTATAAATCACATTAAGACTCAGTAAAGTCACACACATATTCAAGTAATGCATCAATGCAGAAAAGCAATGCAGTAGTTTTATCATTATAATAAATAACCACATCCCTAAATGTATGAATAATACATAAACGATAAATTTCTCTTGGTCTGTAATCTGGAGGGTGACCTCATGAATACAGACGCTGTTCAAAACAACAGAGTAGAGATGCTGCAGCACTGAGACTCTGGGTTGTGATGTCAATGTCTTATAAAAGTATTACTCATCTCAGCTCCTCGGTCAACTTCAGAGTGTCTTATAAACAACCACGACCTCATTGGCTTTACATAACTGTCATTTCAACACATGCCTTAAAGGTATTGCGGAGGATTTTCTTTTTCCGGGTGGATCAACAAGACTATTGGTCCTCCTAGTTGTCAATCAGGAGTGTTGCGCAAATGCATTTTTTAAAAAGTGGAGAAGGCGGTTCTTTTTTAAAATTCAAGAAAATCCTCCGCTACACCTTTAATGGAAGTGAGTTAAGACATGTCAAGAGTCTGACCCACAGTTAAAATAGGGAGAGTTTCCCTAACTTTTGTTACATTTTTGGACGTTGTGGTCAAATCTCTGCTGTAAGAAACCTAATAAAAATGTTACATGATTACATAAAAATCCAGATAAATTTAGATTTAGGAGCCATTTACACCAAGAACGATAACTATGGTGTGGACACTATAGCTATCATAATATTCAGAGGCTGATACTGTAACTTGCATGGTACATTTTAAACGCACAAGTGCAGCAAATAATATCTGCCTTTACAGATAGCATTTAATAGGCTTTATGCCCAGCTGCACTACTTCCTGAACTTCAGCCAGCTCCTTGTTTCCCGTCTGCCATTATTGGACAAACTGATTAATCCAGGTGTGCCTGACCTCAGTAGTCACAACAACAATAATCAGACATACCTGGATTAATCAGTTTGTCCAATAATGGCAGACAGGAAACAAGGAGCTGGCTGAAGTTCAGGAAGTAGTGCAGCTGGGCATAAAGCATATTACCATTTACACATTGCAAATTAAAATTAAATAAAACTGTAAATAGCATATTGCTAAGAAAATGCTGATATTGTCACTTCGTGTTTATAGCCGCTGCCTCCTGGCGTATTAAATTAAAAATCATATTCCAATTGTCATGTATCTGTCTTGTGTTTTGTAGTTCATGTCTTTCATTTTCAAATTCAAATGATCATGTCTTCATTATAGTTCTATGTTTATGGTCGTTTCATGTTTTGGACATTTACATTGGTGTATATCTATAATGTAATACCCTAATATATTACGTCCCCCCTGCTGGGGTACAGGTGCTTATTAAGTAAATGCATCTTTTGATTGTAGTTGGGGAGTTGACAAATGACCTAAAACAATCATATGGGTTGAAGGATAGGTTGCAAAGTTGACACTTAAATAAAATATGGTATTTCTGAGAACATTTGAAGAGTTTTGACTAATATGGGCAAAAATGTGTTTTCTATACTAAGAAAGTGTTAAGATAAAAACCATTACTACATTACACCAACTTTCACATAGCATCTTGTTTTTGTTATTATAATCTAATTTGATTTTCAAAGATTTATTATAAAAACAGATTATTTTTTCCACAAAATACAATACATTTATTGAATCAATATATAAATGTGCATTCACCTTTGCCATGTTATATTCATTTAATTGACTAGTGGTATACACTGATTAAAACAGTTTGTCATATTAAGAACACTGGGTCTCATTTACTAGTACGTACGTATTTCGTATTTATACGCACACTTGAACTACTCACGAAAACTTTCTGCCTAATTCATAACAAGTGCGTACGCACATGAGTTTGTTCTTATACTTGTACTTATGTTAGTGAATTTGGAGTGTTGTTCATGAGCGTCCGTGTGCACGAGGTAGATAATTTGCATAAAACACGCTCAAACCAGCTCCATACAAAAGGTTTTCCCCAGCTCTAGTCCACAGAAAACTTTAGGGCAGTTTTTCATAGAAGCAAAAGAGCTTGAAAAGAAATCCATGATCATATTTATTATCGGCAAAGTTCTGTTTTGATTTGCATTTTTTATTTGAGAGGTTTTGCTGGAGGAAGCCACCGCTGTCAACTGACCGGAGTAACATTGAAGAAGTACTGGATGCGTAAAAAATATGACAATTTATTAATATTACAGATTAATCTGTATCTAAAATAAAACAAACAGGAGATCAAGTGAATGACGTTTGGACTTCTCATTACATTTACATGACGTTTACATTTGGCATTAAGCAGACGCTTTCATATAGAGATTTAAAAAGTGATGAAGGAAAGCGTGGATGTGTCATTATGCGCATCTTTATATGTTTAGAAAAAATAAGTAGGCTATAATAATGTATAATAATAATAATGATACAGTAGATCATGTATAATATATATTACAGACAATATTATATTATAATATATAATCATGTAAATTTTATATATCAATATTATCATACACATTATAAGTATAGCCTAGTATTTAATTATAGCGTTAGTGATTATTTTGTACGGGTGGTTTTAGGTTTTCTTGAATTTTTGTGTACATTTAGAAGACATTTTGATACGAAAGTTTGTTGAATCACAATTTTTCGTGAAAACATCTGTACACACATCTCACGCACAAATTTGTGCGTACGCATGCTTAGTGAATGAGACCCAATCTCATTGCTGCATTGTCGCTGAACAATTTTTTTGATAGCGATCAGCTATAAAATGTTTTGGTCCTGCTTGATTTTCGTTAACTTGGAGTAAAATAAATGTAAAGTTTTTCATAAGATCCCCTGGGGTCAATGTGTTGGCATGACAGAAGCTTGATACTGTTGTGTGACAACGAGCAACAGCCAGCATTTTTCTGTCGCCCGAGTGGCTTACATTTCTTCTCCGTCCCAGAAAACAACCACAGGTTTATCAATGTAATCAAAGTATTATTTTGTTTTTGTTTGTTGATCACGAAGTACAATGTAGATGAGGAAAACTAGGATTCTGTGTTTATTCAACACACCATCATTGTTGTTTACAGTGCGTGTAATGGTGCGCTGTTATTTGTTCAGCGGATTTATTGCATTCTGCAGAAAATGAGGAGTGGCGTTTATCGTGTTTTGGAAAAAAAGGGAGAAAAGATGACACAATAACACGGCGGATATCGGAATTGGCGTAAAACAAAAATGTACTTTTTAATACTGACCTGATACAATACTGATTTTGGTGGTAACTATAAAAAATGCGTTTATCATGTTTTGGAACCAAATTCTTAATTTGGACTCAAAAAGCAACCTCTAAGCAATTTAATTTGTCCTCTGGTTGTATGTGTCCACTGTAAGAGCAGATTGGTTGAATTCAGTCGGGATCATCCAGGTTGGCTAGTATTCACATTGAAAAACACAGACTTAATTACAATCAACTTGCACAAAGAAATTCTCACGTTGTATAAAAAATAACCAGTGTTGACTCATTTGGTAAAAAGCGAAACGACAAGATTATCATGATACATGTTCCCCATTTATCATGACAATCTTGTGTTAAATTGCAAAGCCTGACTATTGTGTTTTCAATGTTGGCCACTGCCTTGTAATCCCCAACTTCCTATGGCAGAGAGTCACAACTTTGCAGAGAGCTTCACTAATAGCTTTCTTTTCAAATGACCGCTTTGGTACTCGACTTCAGAGGAGAGGCCCAAGCATGAAATTCAATTATGCGGCACACGCTCGGCAGGCCGGTCCAGAGCTGCCTGTGTTAATCCTTAGCATGCCCTGAGGATTTCCAACAGACTCCGCTGCCCCCCCAATCTCAGTCCGAACCCAGAGCCGCTAAGTAATAGATAAGCAAACTGCTTTCCCCTGGGTTATGGCCCAACAAAACATTTCACTGCTATTGAAAGCAGATAGGTGAGCGTGGCCTTGAGCAAAAACACAACAGCAACTTTATTACTAATGAAAATGAATGTTAGGATTGAGCCCTTAAAGAGCAACTATGGGCCGAGTCACGATTTTACATTTCCTTTGGTGTGTACGTATGTATTATTATGTTAACAATATGTAAACGGTACAAACCCCAAAGTAAACGATGATGCAAGTTATCGTTTCCAACCTAAATCTCTTTTCTTCGACTACAACAAACACACGAATTGTAGGCTACAGTTTTCTTCCTGGGATTGGTGATGGAGACAAGAGCGATATTATCATAATTCCTCTCGCCTCGGACTCACAGTCTGTAAGTCAACTCCTATTATCATTACATTGTGAGCGAATCTTTCAAACATGGTAAGGAGCATAACATTTCCGGCTTACGTCAGAGGTATTCAGACCAGTCACACGTACAGATGTTTAATCAACTTCTAAGGAGTCAGCTGACATTGGCTTAACTTAGAACTCTCTTCTATACATTACATTATACTAGCGAGCATATTAACAGTGTAATCTTAGCCTCTGTACTCTGCTACTTTGTTGTCCCCTGATTTTTCTTTTATAATTAAACAATTTTGAAAAGTGCTATATAAATTGATTTGTCCAGAAAGAATTCAAGAACTCTTTCTGGACGTTATTGTATTTAGACAAATCTGCTCTTCACCTTATGTTATGAAAATACAGTAAATGCGAAATTGTGTTAAAATTACAAAATTGTGTCTCTGACTAGGGGCTCTCAAGCTTGGTTCCCATTGCAAAACGGACTCGGCCTGTTAGCACCATGAATTTGCAAGTTCTGAAACAATATTTTACTGCTTAGCAAGTGTACACGCAGGGGAAAAAATTGTCAAAAAATTGTCCCAAGCTGTTACTGGGGGAGCATCCTTTGAAAAAGTGCTAATTTATACAATTTAGGTACCAATATAACTCATTGGTAACAGTACAAACCTCTGTGGTACCAATATGAACTCGTACCAGTACGGACCTCTGTGGTACCAAAATTTATTTGTTGGTACCAGTACGGACCTATGAGGTACCAATATGAACCTGTTGGTACCAGTACGAACCTCTGAGGTACCAATATGAACTCGCTTGTACCAGTACGGACCTCTGTGGTACCAAAATTAATTTGTTGGTACCAGTACGGACCTATGAGGTACCAATATGAACCTCTTGGTACCAGTACGGACCTCTGAGGTACCAATATGAACTCGTTGGTACCAGTACGGACCTCTGAGGTACCAATATGAACTCACTGATGCCAGTACAGACCTCTGACGTACCAATATGAACTTTTTGATGTCAGTACGGACCTCTGAGGTACCAATATGAAGTCGTTGGTACCAGTGCGGACCTCTGAGGTACCAATATGAACCTGTTGGTACAAGTACGAACCTCTGAGGTACCAATATGAACTCGCTTGTACCAGTACGGACCTCTGTGGTACCAAAATTAATTTGTTGGTACCAGTACGGACCTATGAGGTACCAATATGAACCTCTTGGTACCAGTACGGACCTCTGAGGTACCAATATGAACTCGTTGGTACCAGTACGGACCTCTGTGGTACCAAAATTAATTTGTTGGTACCAGTACGGACCTATGAGGTACCAATATGAACCTCTTGGTACCAGTACGGACCTCTGAGGTACCAATATGAACTCGTTGGTACCAGTGCGGACCTCTGAGGTACCAATATGAACCTGTTGGTACCAGTACGAACCTCTGAGGTACCAATATGAAGTCGTTGGTACCAGTATGGACCTCTGAGGTACCAATATAAACTCGTTGGTAGCAGTACGGACCTCTGAGGTACCAATATTAAGTTGTTTGTACCAGTACGGACCTCTGAGGTACCGATATGAACTCACCGGTACCAGTGCGGACCTCTGAGATACCAATATGAACCCGTCGGTACCAGTACACACCTTTGAGGTACCAATATGAACCCGTCGGTACCAGTACGCACCACCTTTGAGGTACCAATATGAACCCGTCGGTAACAGTACGGACCTCTGAGGTACAGATATGAACTCGTCGGTACAAGTACGGACCTCTGAGGTACAGATATGAACCCGTCGGCACCAGTACGGACCTCTGAGGTACCGATATGAACTCGTCGGCACAAGTACGTACCGATATGAACTCGCTGGTACCAGTACGGACCTCTGAGGTACCAATATAAACTCGTTGGTACCAGTGTGGACCTCTGAGGTACCAATATAAACTCGTTGGTACCAGTGTGGACCTCTGAGGTACCAATATGAAACTGTTTTGCACTGAGAACAAAGCTCGAGAGCCCTTGGTCGGAGACATAAGTAATTTTAATACAATTTCACATACCCTGTATCTTCATAAGATAAAAGTTGAAGAGCAGATTTGTCTAAATACAATGTGTACGGATTCAGAATTCTTTATAGACAAACAATTCAATTTACTTCATATATCGCTTTTCACAGTTTAACTGTTTCAAAGCAGCTTTACATTATTAAAAGCAGGAGAAAACACAGAAAATAGGTGGACAACAAAAGTACACATTTGCACCTCTTAGGTACAAAAATTAACTCATTAGGTGCAAATGTGTACTTTTTTAATAGGTACCACCCCAGTGAAAGCCATTTTATGACTTTTTCTGACAGTGTAGAGGCAGTGTATTGTGTAGTTACAGTACAAGAGACTTTCTAATGCAAAATTGTAAACTTTTCCTGTGCTCATATCTTTCATTGAATTTCCCACAGTGCAAAATACATGAGGCGCATGCGAAAACAAAAAAGTGGCACACTCTAAAAAACAAACGGTGCTATATAGCACCAAAACAGTTGCTTTGGATCGTAACGATAGAAGAACCATTTTTAGTGCCATATAGCACCGGTGAAGAACCAGTGAAGCACCAGTGAAACACCAGTGAAGCACCTGTGTAGAGCCATGTAGTGCTATGTAGAACCATATGTGGTGCTATATGGCCCCTATATGGTTCTACACTGGTGCTTCACTGGTGCCTCACTGGTGCTTCACTGGTTCTTCACCGGTGCTATATGGCACTAAATGGTTCTTCTATCGTTACGATCCAAAGCAATTGTTTTGGTGCTGTATAGCACCGTTTGTTTTTTTGGAGTGCAGTTTACGCATTTATGCATATAAAGAACATTGATCTAAACTACACCAAATATCATAAAAATCATCAGTATATCAGAAAAGGTAAAAAAAGGGCTGTATTCAAACACAGTAGCAGAAAATACTGTAGATTATTTGTAACATCCGTGTATCACATCATAAAGATACTGCTTGAAATGTAATCTGTTTACACTGAGACATACGATCACCGCACATGCAAGTGGTTTGAATTGAGGTCATAAAAGCTGTTCTCACTACAATAATTGAAACACCATTAAATTTATGCTCCCCGTTTGAAAGAAGTCCATGTAGTACAGTATGAGTTTCTCCATTCACAATTATTAAACCCCAGCAGGGACTATATTTTAGATAGATGATGACTGGCAATCTTCCCTTACACTAGTAATTGGCCTGCAGTGATTACGGTTTCACTCACATAGAGTGAAAACACAGTCCCAGGTCAATCCCAGAAGACAAAGCTTAACCATGTCTGCTGCACTGTGGGGGTCAATGCACGGACCGCCAAGAAATGCAGAGGAGTTTTCCTGCCCAGATCCTGAGTGGGAACACTCGCTCCTGCTCTATTCCACAGTCTTGGGAGTCAGGCAACAGAGAAAAATGACTTTATGTTCTGTACCCACATACCTCCGCTGGCGCGCTCTTCCTGCTAACTGACTTCTAATGACTTTGCATTCGAACGGAGCTGGAGTGTGCTGAACCGGGCGGAATCTGCAGACAGATTCTGGGAGTCAGGCTTGTAGTCTGTTGTTATGACTTGATGACCCATTGGTGGAGATTTGTGTCTATGACTCTGTCACTACCGGCATGCTCCCAAGTTACCTTCTACAGCCTCTAAATTTTTCTTTTTTTAGAAGTTAACTAGTAAAAACCATTAGGATTGTGTTTATGATTATATACTACATGTATTAGACCATTAGTTAATAGGGCTGGGGTCATATAAAATAAAGTTAGCGTCCATGTCAGATTCATTCATCACGGCAGAAATTTTAATAGACGCTTGCAGAACGTTATACTATGTTTCTTATCTGATTCTCTTATCCGAGTCTATGGGAATTCCCATCTTTGAATCCCACTGGGGAGTAAACTGAGATTGGGGACCCACAAATCTCAGCTGATGTTCTGGATTTAAATCATTCACATTTAAACGTGATTTCGCCTTGTTGTGGCCTTTCGCGCAGTGCGTTCGCGCTTATTTTAGCTGATCCAAAAGTAGCCATGATGGAAGAGAGCCAAACAAATAACTCTTGGGATGAGTCCAATGAGAGAAGTAAACTGGGGGAAACCCCTTTAGATTGCAGACAGCATAAGACAGTCAAACAACAGTTTACTATGCAAAGATATAGACAGAGTAAGCGCAAAAAGAGGAGATGGATTCGGTGTCTTTTCCGTGGCTGTTTGTGGAGTGGCAGCTGGGAAACAAGCTAGGCCGATGTTCTCTGGTTATCCTGAGGGAGCTCGGCCCCAGATGGACTGCTTTAATGAATAGCAAACCAGTTCAACCAGGATGCCAGCTTTGTTGCTCCCACTCCACAGAGAGGCCCACAGAGACCTCGAGAGAATATGCTTCATAAAAATAAAATGATTCATCAGTTTTTCAGACCTGGAACTGAAGTTCATTGATATGACATTTAAGGCCACAGGGGAAAAGGTCTATTTTCACACGTCCAAATTCCCAGGAAATGTAAAGTCAAATTTCCTGCTTAGTGTAAATGTAATGTCAGCACGTGTCAGTCTAATTGAATAACTACCAGCCATACATGTGGCTATGCCTTAAGAGACTAGTGTACACTATAGTGTAGTTTTGTTACAGCCACAAAACGTTTGCTGTTTGATTGGCACACTGTAAAAAACTACTCCGGAGGGGTTAAATACAACCTATGAAAATTAATTATAGTTTACTCAAGTATATGAGCTAGCCAGTAAAATACAAAATAATGGGTACATTTTACCTACACTATCTATTTTTTAACAGTAATAACTGCAACACTAAAAAAAATAAGTAAAATATACCCCGTAACATTAACTTGGGCACCGTAAAGTGCGCATGCATCAACATGCAGACAGAACTGGGAGTCACCGTTTTCCATATCATTGGCACGGCGAGAGAACCACGATTTGTTGAGCTACAGGTAAGTTTTTATTTAACTTAACATTTCCATTCATGATAATAACAAGTTGTAAAACGTTAAAATCAACCAGACAGATTGATAGGTTACAATCAAGTTCAATCATTGAAGTCAAGTTCTTGCACCTGCAAAGTAAATAATGTATAATCTGCTCAGTTACTGGGATTTTCACACACAACCATTTCTAGGGTTTACAAAGAATGGTGGGAAAAGAGAAAAACAACCAGTATATGGCAGTCCTGTGAGCGAAAATGTCTTGTTGATGCTAGAGGTCAGAGGAGAATAGACCGACTGATTTAAGCTGATAGAAGAGCAACTTTGACTGAAATAACCACTCGTTACAACCGAGGTATGCAGCAAAGCATTTGTGAAGCCACAACACGCACAACCTTGAGGTGGATGGGCTACAACAGCAGAAGACCCCACCGGGTACCACTCATCTCCACGACAAATAGGAAAAAAGAGGCTACAATTTGCACAAGCTTACCAAAATTGGACAGTTGAAGACTGGAAAATGTTGCCTGGTCTGATGAGCCTCGATTTCTGTTGAGACATTCAGATGGTAGAGTCAGAATTTGGCATAAACAGAATAAGAACATGGATCCATCATGCCTTGTTACCACTGTGCAGGCTGGTGGTGTAATGGTGTGGGGGATGTTTTCTTGGCACACTTTAGGCCCCTTAGTGCCAATTGGGCATCGTTTAAATGCCACGGCCTACCTGAGCATTGTTTCTGACCATGTCCATCTCTTTATGACCACCATGTACCCATCCTCTGATGGCTACTTTCAGCAGGATAATGCACCATGTCACAAAGATCAAATCACTTCAAATTGGCTTCTTGAACATGACAATGAGTTCACTGTACTAAAATGGCCCCCACAGTCACCAGATCTCAACCCAATAGAGCATCTTTGGGATGTGGTGGAATGGGAGCTTCATGGCCTGGATGTGCATCCCACAAATCTCCATCAACTGCAAGATGCTCTCCTATCAATATGGGCCAACATTTCTAAAGAATGCTTTCAGCACATTGTTGAATCAATGCCATTAAGGCAGTGAATTAAGGCAGTTCTGAAGGCGAAAGGGGGTCAAACACAGTATTAGTATGGTGTTCCTAATAATCCTTTAGGTGAGTGTTTATGTATATGTATAAATTATACATAAATATACAAATGTATATACACATGTAAATATTTCTTAAATACATACACATGCATGTGTGTGCATTTATCTATACAAAGTTATTATACACAATTCACACACATATGATGTAAACAAAACCTTTTTTTCTGCTGTAGATTAAAGGGGCCATGGCATGAAAATCTGACTTTTTCCATGTTTAAGTGCTATGATTGGGTCCCCAGTGCTTCTATCAAACTAGAAAATGTAACTTAGTTTTGGTAAACCATTCTCTACAAGCACATGAAAAAATAGGTCATTGAAATTTGGCTCTCCTTATGATGTCATAAGGAGCTCTCTTTATAATAATACCACCCCTTAATCTGCACTATCCAACCACAGCACTGCCATTTAGTGCAGAGAAAAGCACAATTGAGTTTTAATTGCAACAAACCACCATCATTGTGATCAGTGTTTGAATTTCATCAGCTCATTTGCATTTTAAAGGACACGCCCAAAACGGCACATTTTTACACCCACCTACAAAGTGGCAATTTTAACATGCTATAATAAATTATCTATATGGTATTTTGAGCTAAAACTTCACATATGTGCTCTGGGGACACCAAAGATTTATTAATTATGATATTAGGACAGGAGGAGCATCAAAGATTGATTTCAAAAATTGACATGACCATACCCAGATTGTCAAAATAAAGTCATTAGCAATTCACTCACAAAAATAAAAGTTCTCATTATTTTAATTTAAGTTTTTTGGTTTTAAAGCTTTATATATATATATATGGTATGAAATATAAAAAATATCTTCATTAAACATGATCTTTACATATTATCCTAATGATTTTTATCCTGGTGGTGGTTGAGGAGATTCCCCCTGTTCATATGTAAAAGCGCTTTGAGTACTGAGAAAAGCGCTATATAAATGTAAGGAATTATTATCACTATCACTATCACTATCACTATCACTATCACTATCACTATCACTATCACTATCACTATCACTATCACTATCACTAATACTATTATTATTATTATTATTATTATTATTATTATTATTATTATTATTATTATTATTATTATCCTAAATAAAAATTGATAATTTTGACACGCATTTTAAAAAATATAGCTTGGACTCAACAAAAAAATAATGCAACAGTTTGCATAAAAATTTTTTAGACAACTTACAAACTATATTGTTTTGGATGTACTTAATTTTGTTAAACTAGATGCAATTAAGTTGAATACTTATTCATGAAAATTAAGTTGTTCTAAATTGTTTCAAAATGCCTTCTGATTGAAACATGATGATAAGATAATGCTCGGTGAGTCTGTTCTTCACTTAAGCAAATGCTCTACTCTTTAGCACAAACCCTTTTTAACCTCTTAAACTCTTTTAAATACCAAAAGTACAGAACATTAAACATCAAGTCTTCTCATGTTTTCATGTAGATTAGAAATGCATACAATTTCTACATCTACTCTCACTATCAAGATGCAAAGCATGCTGGGAACCTATATTTAAAAGTTATCAAGCTAATCACAGTGAATTACTACAACTTAAATAATGTTTTAATCAAATAAACACAGATATTTAAGTTGAAGTTACACACAATAAGTTGATGTAATTAACAACATTATGATGTCAGGACAACTCAAAAACGTTTGCAACTTAAAAAAAATTCATTAAATCAATAATTGAGATTTTTTAACTTGCACCAATGCATTAAATTAGGTAGTTGCAACAGATCCCCTGAATTATTTTTTAGAGTGCATACAATGTATTTTTGGCTTTGTTACAAAACCCCGTGATATTCAAGATGGTTTTATAGTCCAGGGTCACATTCACATATGAGTCATTAATATTTTTTAAATGTCCATGTCTGATAAAGGTTAAAGGAACAGTATGTAGGATTGTGGCTAAAACTGGTACTGCAATCACACAGATGGAGGCCAATACACAAAATGACAACATAAACATCAGTTAAGGGGTTCCAACTCCACTTTTTAAATGACAATATCCTGGCCAGACCACTGTTGTCAGTGATATAAGTATTTGAAATGAAAATGATTTCTTAATGTCTAGTGACATATCAGGGACATTTTATGATTAATTGATATAAATTTCTTACATACTGTTTCTTTAAGAAAACAAAATAGTAAAAGCTAACTAAAATGTTTGGACAAAAGGCAAATTGGCATTTAACAAACATCACTTTTGTAACATTTATTGGGAAAGTGATGTGCTGTTATGTTTTCGTAACCCTTCTGCCTCCTATAATCCTGCCACTGATGGCTTGTAACATCATAAACAAATATGCCGCCCTTCTCCCGACCTATAAATCATAACTTGACGGAAAAATGTATCTGAAAACAAAACCGTTCCTTTGAAAGCACTGTGGTGAAGATTAAGCCCATGTCATGTCAGTGTGTGTGGGAAAAATATAAATCGACAGTGAGTGTCACATGGGTCGCCCAGCTCCCAGAGGCTCTACCCACTCAAAACCAAATCCATCTTTATCTCCCTGCTTTCTATTTGATTCATTCCTGTATGAAACATCACTTTTCTTTTCTGCTGGTGTTTTATGGGCCGCTACTACACTGTTATAATGTTCGGAAAGCTGCTTACGATTAAATGGATTGTTTTATTTTTGCTGACAGCTGTGTATACATCGATTATACACAAACAATTTACAGACCCGAATGTGAAACGCAACAAGTAGCATTTCAAGACTGTTTTGAATTCATTCCCACAAATATGTAGCTGAAGTCCACATAGACGGTGGGCCGAGGGGAGATTTCGTGTTATCAGACGATCTCTTGTGATGGATAACCCAGTTTTTTGTTTGTAACCGCTACGCTTTTCAACAAAGCAAATAAAAATTGTTGCCACTTACACACCTTGCACATTACTATAATATCGGTAACTTTCTCCAGGTTATTTTCCCGGCGAATAGAGCAAGCAGCTACGTTTGGGGTCCGAAGTTCATGACGTATTTGTTGCCTTCATCCAATAGCGTGCGTGGAAAAGTGATGACGCGTGTCAACAAACTGGCGAGTTTCGCTGGAAAGATTGAACTTGTTAACTAATTTTAGCCACTAATGCAGTTTTAATATTCAGTTTGACACAAAATGTGAATGTAGAGGTAACGTTGCCCATTCTTACTGTTTTTATTTCATGTAACCATCTTTGTCATGTCCTGTCATTTTTTTGTAATCTTTAATAAATTCACCGTTCTATTTTTTTTTACACCATTCTGATATCTGTTATCGCTTGGAAACACAACGTCATAAAGCAAGACAGACAATTATTTTCCTTGCTTTATCATGTTTACTGGAAAGAAATGTCAAAAAATGAAGTGCTGCATGTATTTGAGGATAGTGGACCCACCATTCCCTTCACAGGCACAAGTTGGCAGAAATTGATTTAATCAGTGTTTCTGTGAAAAAAGACCTTGAATGCAGAGAAAGCAGTACACAAGAATAATACAGGCATATAAGTTACAAAGCCAGGAACCGACAAACAAGTTAATCAAAATAGCTAACACTAGCTACCACATGCAGTGCTACAGCCATTTCACAAATATCACAAAGATAAAAAGTGCACAAAGGAGAAGAGAGGAAGTTTTTATTGAAGAAACTGCAAAGGAAGGTTGGTAGTATATTGTATAGACATGCAGTGAAGAAAGTAGCATGGTTTACAGTAGTATAAATTAAATGCAATGTTTAAGCAGTAGCCTTTAAATAGCAAAAATGCATCTAAGACAAATGGTTTAAGATTATTATAACAGTTACATAGAAAATCGCTGGGGGGTGGCAACATGTACAGTGTATATACATACACATGTGCAGTGTAGTAAAAGTATAAGAGTAGTACAAATGTAGATGCAGTGTATTAACAGTAATATAATAAAAACAACCTACAAAATTTTCCTTTTCAATTATGGCATGATTGGCATCGTTATTATCAACAAAACCAGACACCTGGGGTCTCATTTATAAATCCTTACTAAAAGTCCACGTACGCACAAAAGCCAAAAATGGCACACGGCAAAAAATATTAAGACAAAACAAAGCACTGTTCCCTTTATAAATCACAGATCACCTGCAATTGTTCATACATGAATCATTCTCAGGTCCCACCCTGCAAGCCCATTCTCCCATTAATTTCGGTTTTGTATAGATCACAACCTTTGTGTGGGAACTGGCGTATGCACAAAACGGGGCTGGAAATGTGCGTACACCAGTTCCCACACAAAGGTTGTGTTCTATAAAAGAAAAAACTTAATGAGAGATGGGCTTGCAGGGTGGGACCTGAGGATGATTCATGTATGAACACTTGCAGGTGATCTGTGATTTATAAAGGGACCAGCGCTTTGTTTTATAGGTCTCAATATTTTTTTGGTGCATGCCACCTTTGGCCCCCGTGCGTACGCAGACCTTTAGTAAGGATCATACGCACAGTTTTATAAATGAGACCCCTAAACGATGTGAAATTGGTTTATTACCCATGTTAAGGGAACAGGTGGAACCAATATATTGCTGCGTTCCAGAGCCCATCCAAACCAGCGGGACGCGGGATCCACCCTTCTTGAAGTGTCCTAGCTCTTACTTCAAAGCGTTCCAGACATTTGAAGTGGAACGTAAACAGAAAACATGGACGACCGACCGGTCTTCTTAAGGCTCGTACAGACTACATAATTTTTAAACGTCGGACCGAACTGTGCAGTTCACACTACAGTAAAACAACAAGTTAATCATCTTTACAAAGTGTTCTGGAGCCATTATATAAAAGCGCTGCATGTCGCTAAGTAACTTGGTATATTTTTACCGTATTTTTATGATAACAGATAATAACGACATAATTTCACGCCATAATATAAAAAAACAAGTTGTGTTAAAAGTACAGTGTCTAAAACAACAATACAAGAGAAGTACAATTTATAGTCTATTCCTTGAAGATTTCCTCGCACGACGACGCGATCAATGGGCGCCGCCATTGTCCTCCGACTTATTTTTCTGAAGTCGGGGTAGGTCGAACTCCCCCGAGTTCGCCGGTAGGAGGTTCCACTTCGACAGGCATTCCAGTGCACTTTTCCTAGTTGGAGGTAGGATAAGTCCCACATCCCACTGGCTTGGATGGGCTCTGGAACGCAGCATTAGTAGCATGAGTTTTTCACTGCTGAAAGTTACAAATCATTTTTCTTCAATCAGTGATGTGCAGAACCTAAACCTATTGTTTTGCACTTTTTTAGTGGTAGAGGCAGAGGATGCAGAGGCAACGCCAGTAAAAACACAGGCTCTAAGGTCTTAAGCCCATTGTCTTTACACATCCCAGCAGGCCCCACACCTTGCATTATCTGCAAACATAAGAAGTATAAGGTTCAGAAAAACAGCAGTAAAGAGGTTAAAATAAAATTAACAGTATAAAACAAGGTATCACTTCACCTGCCCTTACAAAAATTAACCATTGTTTTTGTACAGTTAAAAAATGGTAACTGTAGTAAAACCATGGTAACCACAAAACAACTATTGTTTTGACAACTATGGTTTTTAAAAACCATAGTTAAATCGTGGTTAGTGTAGTAAAACCATAGTTTTGCTGATAGTAATCAATACAACAAAATACCTTGGTTACTACACTTTTACCACAATAAAACCATGGTTAATTTTCGTAAGGGTGCTATCGAGATAATACCCGGTACCTCACCACACAAAAACACGAGAACATAAACTAAATGGGTACAAGCACTTCTGCAAAACAGTCAATGACGAGAGGCTGTTAACAACGTGAACTTTGACTGTCAAAGCTAAATTTACTTTTAAAAAAAACTGTGGAAGAAACAGAAGGAGTGAACATTGCAGCTTATAAAAACTATAATACTGTGAAAAGCATAAAATATATCGTAATGTACATTTTCGCTGCTCTAGTTGTCTACACCCAAGCAGCTGTCGAAGTGTGGCTTGCCCACCGGTCATTTTCAAGCGCAGTGGGCGCAAACTTTATGAAATATTACTAGAACAACCGGCTGGGGTGTGTCTCTCTTAAACGGAGATGTAAGAGAAATGAAGACGACACACATATACATATTTTGTGTATGACCGATCTGCGGTAAAAGTTAATCTGCACGGAACATCGTTGTTGTACGGAACGGTTAACGTTAGTCTACGCCTACGTAAAACGACACTTACGAGACGCATACATACGTTTGAACAAACCAGTGTACACAACAAACATTTTAAATAGATATCAATTAAATCAAATGGATACTTACAATCACACAAAGAATGTCCTTGGCGATGGTCAATTCCGCTGCAGCTCGTGTATGAATCCGTAACAGCTGTTCTACTAACATACATCTGATTGGTTAATAATAATCCTATGTCAGTATCTTGCCGCTCTATTGGTTCGACTGATATAGTAGGCAACCGCGTTTGCCTTCATATTTACGGGGACATTTTATCATTTCGGGGGGAAATGTGCAATAAATGCGAGTGGCAACACTTTTCATATCGTTGAGAATAAAACAACCGTCCAAACTTTACAAATTCAGGTTGTCCCTCCATGGGGATCATCCATTTCGAAAAGTAAAGCAGATACGGAGCCTCGGCCCACCGTCTAACAAGCATGTAATTATATTCAGAAATATTTATGCGCACCTATTGGGCTAAAGTCATTGATCTAGACCGCACGCACACACACAACATCCTACTTTCACCATGATGTTTACGTGTTCAGACAAACCAAACATGCCTGCGTTGTAACACTTCTGTCTATAGAGTTCTTGTGTCATTTAAATCAATGTAAAAATTCTAAATCCAGGAAACCGTATTCAACTTCATCTGCATTCATTAATAGCTATAGTCCAAAATATCCACATGTGAATCCAAACGTGAATTTCTGATTGATGTTTACTTTTCAAAAGCTATTCTCGGTTCATTGTGACTTTGCACCTGTTAATAAACAACTGGCACTGTTTTCTGAGCAAGTTCAGAAATAGCTTTCCCATGAGTTTAGGGTTTAAAATAAAGGGTTGACCAGACACGCCCCGACTGCTGGAATGACTTCGTCATGGGAACATTTCAAGCTGTCTGTAAGAATTTAATAGCGTAAAGAAAAACTATGAAAGTGAACGTGTAAATATCTATTTAAACAGTTTTCCAATAAGTAGCAGCCGATACTGTCCTTGTGGGAGAGTATTATTTAAATGTACAGGCCACAGAACTTTAAATCTTGTCATTTAAAAGATGCATGAAAACACTAAAATGTAAAAAGTCAAAACAAGGACAAGAACAAACATACAGAAAGAAGAAAAGTTTATATGGCTGTCTGAGAATGAAGAACTTAAACAAACAGTGACATGCGACTGGTCGTGAACTAAGTGACTCACAACCCCTGAGAGATGTTACAGCAAAGTTATAGCGATAAGGATAAAACATACTGGACTTGATAAACACACCAGATGCTTCAGTATAGGAAAATATTAAATTAACAAAATGTGGCATCTGGGGTATTTCAGAGATGTCATTTTATGAAACAACAACCGAACGTGAGAATCAGATCAGCTTTCCGTATGCTTTTACACTTTTTTGTTTTGTCCTCAAACATTTAAACCAACTTTTTTAAATAAAAAATTAGGAAAACTTAAAAAAAAATCAGTTAACCTAAAAAGTTTACATTTCATTTTATTTAACATTTAAGTACACACTAAATAAAACTACTGTGTATCTAAGAGGCTGTTTACACTTTGCATTAACATGCGTTTTCATTTATTGGATCACAAGTGGACGACGGTAATGCCAGGTGTAAACGGTGTTCAAAACGTTTTGAGCTCGTGCACTTTCGACCACTTTCAACCACATTCAGAGGTAGTCGAAACCACTTTCGATCAGATTGCTTTTGTAGTGTAAACGCACATGTAATTGAATGTGTTCGAACAGCCACATGCGACCGCCTTTTCTCCCCCCATTTATCTTATCTGAGGTACTGAACACAATGTTTTATGTCTTTTCTGACTTCTGGCGTGAACACACGGTGAACTGGCTATTTTTAGCCTTTCATTGATAAAACTAAAGCGGCTGATCTCCGCAGTTTCATTTTGCAAGCGTGTGAAAGTTGCGCGATCCTATTTCATCAATTGCGCTGAAAATTTAGAGAAAGCTCTTACATATATAGAAAACACTGTGCAGCATGTTTACTTATAACAAAACCAATGACAAATTAGTTCGCGTCCATATAAACTCGTCACTACTCCCGCTCGCGTTTAAATGACGGCGGAGTGACTCGTCCACTGTCGTCTCGACAGACCACCCCCTCACAGTATTCAGGACAGAAGCGGTCGAAAGTGGATAAGAGAGACAGATTTAAATACCAGGTGTAAACGTGATGCATCTCTCTCTCTCTCTCGTCCACTTGTGATCCGATCGATGAAAACACATCTTAATTTTTAGGGACTGTTTACCATATACTATACTTAAAACTTATTTTTACCATTTAATTTTGTTCACAAGTCACAGAAACAGAAAAAGTGTAAAAAGACTCAGCTCAGTGCAAACTTTTACACAGTAATTGTTTATATGATAAAGCAACACATATCCGACCTACAGCCTATAAGCACAGGCACTACACTTTTGAACAATAGTAACCACAAAACTAAAAAAAAGCTAACTTCTAAATCTTCAACATAAATAAATTTCTCTTTACTGAAACGACTTGAATATCACTTAATTTCAAAAAATGCTCTCGTATTGCGGGCTCATGCAAAGCATGCTGGGAACTAGAACCTCCTCAACCAATCGTGTTGATATAACTTTAAACTGAATTAAATTTGCAGTGACTCTTTCTTTGCTTACCTGGCAAATTGAACTCATCACAACCACCAAAGGTTTGGAATTATTTGCAGTGTTGTGGTATTGAAATTACTCAATTTGGAAGTAATAAATAAAATTGAGTTAGCAAAGTTCTTTGACTCACGAGTTTCTGAAACTTAAAATGGTAAACTTGTTGAAAACCCATAAAACTTTTAAGTTTAATAAACTTTCACAGGTTTGAGTTCATTTCATTCATTTTAAATGCTTGCATTGTACTGTTAGGGTTTACAGTGAAATTTGTGGCTGTTTGTTGTTTTTTTTTGGAGGGGGAGATGAAATGTAATATTTAAGATATCACAGACAATAGGTCTTATTCACCATGCATGCGTACGCACAAATTTGTTAGTGAAATGTGTGTTCAGACGCTTTAAAAAATCATGAATCAACAAAAACGTTCATACAAAATTTTTAAATGTGTGCAAAAATGCAAGAACAACTTAGACCACATGTACGCAATAATCATGAAAAAGTAAATATATTATATTTTATATATTATATTTTTATATATAAATAAATATAACATATATTATAGTGTTCTTCTTCCTTGTTAATGATTATTGCACACGTGGTCGAAGTTGTTCTTTCATTTTTGCGAACATTTAGAAGAAATTTTAGTAGGAAAGTTTCTGTTGATTCATGATTTGTTAGAGCGTCCGAACACACATTTCACGTACAAATGTGTGCGTACGCATGCTTAACTCTTTCACCGCCAACGTTTTTTTTAAAAGTTGCCAGTCAGCGCCAGCGTTTTTCATGATTTTCACAGAAGTTTAATGCCTTCCAGAAAATGTTCTTCAAATATATAAACATACAATATACCAAATGAAAGAACAGTCCCTCTGCTTTCAAACAAAAAAAAAGGTTTCATCCTACCTTCAGTAGTTTTTTGTAATCAGCTTTTGAATATGGGTAGGTTTCTGCAAAAACACCACATTTTGAGCAAAAAACAGAGATAATTCCATTTTTTGTGACGGACTTTTCATAGAGATCCCATTCAGAGCGATCTTTAAAACAGACACGGACATGCAGCTGCTTGCCATAGGGCAATACTTCCGGTTTTAAAAAGTTGCGGAAGGGCGCCACTATCTATTAGTGGATAATAGCGGTATTGCGGAAAGACGGAAATACTCGTCATTGGCGGGGGAAGTGTTTTCTCTTGATTGACGAGATCTCGTCAATGGCGGGGAAAGATTTAATGAATGAGACCCAATGTTTATCCATTTCCACTTCCAGAATCTTGGCATCAAAGAACACCTTTTGAAATTTTGACAGGCACTAAGCTGCAAAAAAATTACTTTTAGAATTTTTGTTTTATTTTCAATACAAATATCCAAACATTTCCACATCAAGATGTATTTTCTTGATAAGCAAAATGACCTTAGATAATAAGTCTAGTTTTTAGACAAAAAAACACCAATTTAAGTAAATTTGTGCGGTGGGTGAGCGAGAGTGAACGAGAGTGAGCGAGTGAGCGAGAGTGAACGAGAGTGAGCATATATATGGGGTAAGAGTATGTATGTTATTTTTCTTTCTAAAGACTTATTTTTTGGTCATTTTGATCATCAAGAAAATGCATCTTAAATTTAAGAATTTGTAGATATTGGTACTGAAAACAACAAAAATACTAAATAAGTCATTTTTGCAGTGTAAGGTGCCACTATGTAGCAGGGGTTTTCAAAACAGGCTCCGAGGAACCCCAGAAGATTCTAAGGAGTCCACAGAAAGTGTCAACAAAAAGCAAAAATGGTAAGTCTACTGTGTAGTCAATTATTTAAGTTTGTAAACTTAAATACTATCATAAATACTACTTATCTAACAGTTTAAACATTCCTTTATACAAAATATGTATATAATGGATTACAATTTTAGAAAAAGGGGCCCCTCGCTGAAGGTCCATCATAAGTAAATGGAAACCCCTGCTCTAAAATATAGTCTATTTCTTGGCCTGGGAAAAGGGATCTTCACACATAAAATGAATGTACTGTAAATGTCCATCTCTAGTGCATATTAACAACAAACAACAAGTTATTTACAGTATTTACTCGATTGCTATGCTGTGTAAGTGGATTCTAAGAAGTGAATGGTTATGGTAATAAGTTTCCATGCTTCCCTAGAACGGGAGTGTATTTACTTTGAGGTCACTCAAGATATGTTGGCGAGACAAGAGTCCTAGATTGTCATAGCTTAGAAGGCAACTTGGGTGGGCAGGTCTTGCCCAGAGGCCTACAAGAGAGAGCAGATAAAATGTGGAAATTGACAGATTTTATGCCAAATTTCTACTTTTAATGGGCGATGGTGCTTTTAAAGCGTACCTCTCAGAGTCAATTATTTATGTTTTATTAATGGAAGGTCAGAATAAAAAATGAATGTAGATAGCCACGTAAGATATGATAAAAGAAACCCTAACAATGCTGGGGCTAGAATAGAAAAACACTTAAAGACCCAGACTGTGCTTTGTACAATGTTTTGTACTCCTTTAGTTATTTTAAGGTGATCTGGCTGAACATTAAAAAATATAATTGCAAGAATAAATGGCTCACATATCAGGATAAACAAAGTCTATTGCTAAATATATAATTAAATGTCTTAAGATTGATTATCCTAATCATTTGGTTATTATTGCAACACAAGATGTTCTTTAAATGTCACTGTGATATTTCACGCGCTGGACAAAGACGTGAATCGTTGAGCCATTTTTATCCACTAAAGAGATTCCCACATCTTAGTTAACTTCAAATTCAAGGACCTTTCAAGGACTTTCCAGGTCCAATACCCTCAAATTCAAGGACTAAATGTGGGGACAAGTTTCAAATGAGAGCAAGGTTACATTGTGTTACCTTTAAAGGTGCAGTGTGTAATTTTTAGAAGGACCTCTTGACAGAAATGCAAAATAATAAACGCCCCTGATAATTTAGTTTTGTATAAAGACATTTTTATAATGAATCATTATGTTTTTATTACCTTAGAATGAGACGTTTTTATCTACATACACAGAGGGTCCTCTTACGTGGAAGTCGCCATTTTGTGCCGCCATGTTTCTACAGCAAGCTTTTTTACTAAGTTGTCTCCGTCAATTACATGTTTTTCCGGTGGCGGCTACAATAGCTTCTCTATGCGTTTCAAAAGCGAGGGATAAGCAGTGGACTGAGCCATTGGTTGCAATTCGCAACTTCACCACTGAATGCCGCTAATATTTACACACTGCACCTTTAAAGATACATTGTTAAAGTTCCCTTTCAAGGGAACTCCCGCTGCGTCACTGCGGTGACACTTTGGGGACGCCTCCAGGGGTAAGTGCGTCTGAATGTGTATATCAAATTCAACCAATGATGAGGCTTATCGACAAAGACAGGGTGACACGGGAGCCAAGAACTATATCGCTATCTGAAGTATCACCAAAGGCGCCGTTACAGGAACGCAGGAAGTTTGGAAAGGGAGAGGCAGCGTCTCGTTCCCTTCACAGGGAACAAGAGTTACATACGTAATCCCGGACGTTTTCATGTGTCACAAAACTATGCAAAAAACATTTTGGTATGAATCAACATTCACATACAGAAGATATAAGCATTTAAAGCGAACAGTTTAGCACGTGTGCTTAAAAAGTCTAGAATTTAGTTATCCACTACACAGGGAATATGGATTTTTTCCAGAAAACTTCTTGCATAAAATTGATTCAAGCACTTTTAATGACCTGTATCTATGTATGTATATTTTCAAAAACTTCCCAGGTCCTTGAATGTTTTCCCCCAGATCCACAAACTTTCAAGGATTTTAAGGACCCGTAGGATCCCTGGATTTATTCTTCATGCAAAAAATTCATGCAAACTGTTGCCCTTACTTTTAAAATTCTCCTCTATAAACTAAACTAGTATTTACATGTATGCATTTGGCAGATGGTTTAATCTAAAGAGACTAAGTAAGGGATGGTGTGGAGGCAGCCGGTGGTTGTTGGGAGGTGGGCCCCGACAGTGTGATCGGGACCCGACGCGAAGCGGAGGGTCTTGTATCGCACTGAGGGGGCTTGTTTCCCAATAACTACCGGCTGCCTCTGCATTATCCCGCTTATTACACGGCTACTTGCCACATAAGAAAAAAAACTGGACATGAATATGAATTTAAAACATTTTATTGGCATATTTGTTTTAAGTTAACATTTTTATCCTTCCGCGAAACTTTGCACAGCATAAAATGATCGTAATACCTTATTAAGATCCTCTGCTTCATACTTGTCTGTCTGTTTCTCTTTTAGCCAGTCTTTGAGAAGTTTAAATGCCCATTCTGTATTTTTGTGTGTGTTGGCTTCGTAGCTGTCATGCTCCATTTTGTCAAGTTCAGTCTCAGTAAGCTGTCTGTGTCTTGTCGTGGTTGTCCAGTGTTTGTCACAAGATGGCGCCATACAGACAGTAATCTTTATTGATCTTTATTGGCGCGGAACGATTTTACTCGTGCAAGTAGTCCGGCTATGCGTTATTAATTTGGAGCGGTTATTATTTGAAAAGAACGAACCTGCAAATGTCTCAACTGACCAATCAGAATCAAGCATTCCAGAGAGCCGTGTAATAATAATGCATAAAGTATACATTATTTTATCAGCATGCGTGTTTCCTGCACAAATGCAGCATGAAGGTAAAACAAAGTAGGTTGAATTGACTTGCCAAAACAAGTTATGTTTGTTTTCACTTGTGATAAGTTGACATAACTTATAAAAACAAGTTGAAGTTGTTTACCTTAATTTGTTAAGTTAAATTAACAAAAATATATGCTGACATCAGTGTACTAAAAAAATAAGTGACTTTTCATCTACTTTTGGATTCAAGCATCTACCAAAAATGTAATTTCTACAAACACTCTTTTATCCACCCCATCTTAAGCGCTTCATGTAAAAATGTGAAGTTTTAGGATTTATGGCACACCACTCAGTCAATGTTTTATCTTCTTCCTCCTGTCAACCTCTTTCCCATGAATTCTAGACATGCCTGTAGCTTTCTCCAACCACCTGAAGTGCATTATTCCCCCAAACATTCGCTGATGAACATCTGTACCTTGTTTTTGAAGGTCTTCCATAATACTGTACATCAAAGCAGACAGAAAGGTAACCCTCCACCCTCGATAACTGTTTGGAGGCGGGGCTAGGATCTTCTCTTTAACCTTTCATTACACCCGCGACAGTTTTTCATCACTGACTTTGGGAACAATCGAGATGCGATAGGCGGCTCTCCAAGCCAACCAAAGTCAAACCCCTTTCGCTATGAATCTTCAAACAAATGCTCCATCTGCATCCAAAGCCTCTGAACCACAAATCATGTTTTCGCTAAACCTCGTTCGGCAACTACCTGACAAATCCAAAGCTTGCCGTCTCCAGCACATCGGAATGTTCCACCTGTTTATTCTGTATTCTCTTACTATAAACCACTCCAGAGGAATGGTTTTCTTCTCTGGACAACAAAACTAAATATTGTACGCTGTGTATATGTGTTTAGATTACTGTCAAACTCTTTATGATCCCTGGAAAGGGGCATGTTTTATAATCAAAACTTTCTTCTGTTTCATCTGTGTGCGCTTCTACATTTTATTTGTGACATAAACACATATGTCTAAAAGAAATATAGGCATATACAACCCGTGTCCTATGGAAAAGGCTATACAGTATGTTATGCTTGGCACACCTTGCGGAGTTGGACATCGAACAGATATATTCCAGTGGATGAACGAGAAGACAACTGCAAACTATAACATTCAACTAAAGCCTGCAGTTAACAGCCGTTCTGTGATTTGAGTATCTTTTACCACACATATAAGCCGAAGAGGGACATTACTCTGGATTTTTATGTAGTCTGATGTTAACAAATAAGAAACTGAGGAATGTGAGATATGCAAACAAAAACAGATATGAGATACCAGAGGGGATTTCTTGAAGATGCTCAGGAAGCCGACGCCAAGCAGTTAAAAAAGCCTGTTCCTTAAGCTTAGGCATTGTAAGGGTCAGCTGACACTTAAAAGTACACAAATAAACACACATCTGGGAAATGTTCGTGTTTGTTATTCAATTGGAATTAAAATAAGTAAAACAAATCTATCTATTGAGTGGATATAACTTTGGTTCAGTCATAATGTTAGTAACGGCTGATTTTTACTTCTGCGTCTGACCTACGACATAGCCTCTACACTTTACGGTTAGTGTATGGCGATATGGCCCATAGTGAGATTGCCCTATAATCAGCCTGTCAGATCGCTAATATGATAGCATCGGGGGCAAGGCAAAAGTTTACTTATTTATTGGACAAAAAAACAGTACTCTAGACTAGAGCATCCAGCAACACCGCCACAACCGCAACCTTCTTAAACCTGATGCCATTAAGCACGTCATTGATGCCTAAGGGGCCGTGCACACCAAAGCTTTTACGCCCACGGCCGGCGCATGTTTTCAACTGTTTCCAATGAAAGCTTGCGTTTTTCAATTAAGCCAGGAGCTAGTGTTTTTCCACGCTCAGCGCAGAGAGTTGAAAAATATTCAACTTTGGGTAAAAGCTCCGCTAGTCAATGTCAGTTCTCACACGGCTGTCCAATCACAGTGGAGGAGGAGCGGGGCGGGGTATTACCACATCAACCAACTGGCTTAAAGCTGTAGTATCACAGCTACCAAAGCGCTCAGCTGAAAAAACAGCTGGCATTCGGTGTTGTCCAGGCGTTTTCAGACGTGTTTTAAAGTTTTGGTGTGCACAACCCCTAAGCGCTATTGAGCATGCCAGGGAACTTACAAGGTTGGGGTATGAGGAGTCTGAGCCATGTGCATTACAACCTAACCTCAACTACAAGGTCACTTGTAATCGCATCGGTGCCGCAAATGTGGGTTATGCGGGAGTGTGAACTTATGATGATAAAAATAATAACAAACATGCCAACTATTGTCATAAAAGCTAGCGTTATCGGTTGTATGGTAAGGTCTATCGGCACAACCCTAGGGTAAGTGTTAGTTTTCATTTATACTTCTGCGTCATTGTTCGTGTCAACATGCAATTAAACATGCAGACCGCTAGTAAGCAGTGTCCACTGGCATGTTACTGGCGTAACTTACTAGGGCTGGAAGATTCATACTAATAATACCTGTCTGAAATCGATTCTGAATTGAAAAGTGATGTTTTTACAGCTCTTCTATGTATTATGGCTCTTTGATCAGTAGAAAGTCCTTATCAATCTAAAAATCACTGAGTTGGAGTCGTTTATAACATGCATTTGAAAACGCAACACTCATCAAACACAACCATTATAAATGAAGAGTTTGGTTCCAAAATGCGATAAATGCCATTTAAAAACAATTGTTATTGCCAAGGTCCGCCAAAATCAGTATTGTATCTGGTCAGTTTTAAAAAGAAAATTCTTAATTTTACGTAAAATCCGATATCCGGTGTGTTATTCTATTCATCTTTTCTCCCTTTTTTCCCCAAAGCGTGATAAACGCCACTTCTCCTTCTCTGCAGAATGCAATAAATCCGCTCAACAATTCACAGCGCACCATTCCACACATTGTAAACAGGGCCGCATTAACCATAGGGCTAGGCGGGGCTAAAGCCCCGGGGCCCGAACAAGTAGGGGGCCCGTGATTGGCTGTGAAGCAGATTGACTGCTACTAGACATCTGATTGCCAAAGCCTTACCACGCCCCCTACAAATTAGGTTTTTGCCGCCAGCCGCAGCACGCGCTTTTGAAGAAGCGCTGACAGCGGAGAAGCGCCCGACGTCATTCGCGTCGGGCGCATTGTCCAATCGAATGAGGGGAGAGGCGGGCCTTACGTTGTGGTAAGGGAAGGTTACAAGGGCTTTGAAGAACCGGACTCCAGTCGCTCACTTTCTCCTGCGTCTTTGTGCACCTCTCACCCTCAAACAAGGTCAGAGCAAGCGTCCTATTATTAAAGTTTCTGCTAATATGACAGTTAACAGTAAAAGAGCGCTCACGCGTCAATATTTGATTGACAAGACAGCTTACTCGGTGGTTGCTTAGCAATATAAAAAGCCGCGCCGCACTGTATAGGCTGTATAGTCGCAAAACTTAGAACAACATTTGGTCAGACATCACTTTAAAATGGCATAAAATGGTGAAATGCTTTACCATCAGAAATTAAAACACTGAAAGGACTCAAGGTTTTTAATACACATTTAAAGCAATGGCTAAAACTGAAACAACTTTGTGAACGCTGATTATACAGGCTACAACTTAATGTATAAATTTGTTTAGATTCTGTGTTATAGTGACTACTACATCTATTTAAGTCCACATCTTATTTTATGTATTTGATGTATTTATTGTATATATTTTAATAGCTATAAATTTGTGCTTCAATACTCTGTAATCTCTGTTTTAACCTTACAAGCCTAACCAGGGACAGGGGTTGCAAATTAGTCTTGGCTATAAACCTGTATGCATGGAATCTACTTTGTATTTTTTATAAAGCAATGTTTTATGCATTTGTCCCTGTCAAATAAACATTAAATTAATATAAATAAATAAATAAATCAAACATCAGAAATAAAGTAATTTACTGCCATTGACTGAATCACTTTTGTAAAATAAATAAGAATGAATGTTGAATTTATAGTGAAAGATAGGTACTGTATATTTGATTACTTTACACAATATAATATTATTCAGTGCTTTAAGTTTTTCAAGTAGGTCGATTTCTTGTGTGCCTTTGTTCTATTGTTATTAATTGTAACTCTTGTCATCAGTAAGCTTGAGATTATTTTCTTAGGTGACTATTATTTTTTTGTGATATGGAAATTGGTCAAAAGAATTCTGAAATGTTAGTGGCATTAAATTTCCATATGATAAAATTCTTATTAAAAGTAATATAACTTGACTGTGAAGTATATCATTATTGTTAGATAAAATGACTCGTATAATGATATAACATTTAGCTCATCGCCCACCCCTATATTCGCTATTAGCAAGTCATGTTTACAGGTTAGTGTTAATCTAACAGCTTTTTTCGTGCAACTGTTATTCTGAATTATTCTAGATTATATTTATGTAAAACAACTTCAGCAGTGTTTTAGAAAAATGTGTTCTCTCTGTAGTTGGTGACCTAAAGTGGTGTTGGGGGGAGGGGCCTGCAGTAATTCATAGCCCCGGGGCCCAGTGAGCTCTTAATGCGGCCCTGATTGTAAACATTAATGGCGGCGCGTTGAATACAAACAGAATCCTATTACCGTGTGGGAGGGGCTTATAAATGCGCATGCAGACGTGCGCATTTTACTTTCACTTTTGAAATACACAACTGTTTAAATGCAGTGCTTGCGTACGCTGCATTAAATCTCTTATGAATTTGCGTCCCAAGCAGAACAACCGGCTACTCCTCCATAAAGCGCTGCTTGAATGATGAGTTTATTATTTTTCTTATTGAAATATACAAACAACAAAACGATCTCGCGTATATTAAACATCATATATGGATATTATAACAAAAACGAGTAGGCACGCGGCTTCTGCCATCGTCTGGTCAGTCAGCTCGCCTCGCACACTCTGACATGAATAAATGAAATCTGAAACCTGCTGCTCTGTGATGTGACGCACGTTCAGCTCCGCTAAATTCAGGCAGCAGACACATTCAGATGTTAGTGTTTGCTCTCTCTAACAAAACTAAATGATTTAACTCTTTCACCGCCATTGACGAGATTTTCCGTCTTTCTGCAAAAGTCCTTGGGTGTCAAAAAAATTTGGTGTTTTTGAAGAAACCTACCCATGTTTGAGAGGTGATTACAAGAGAACTAATGAAGGTAGGATGAAACGTTTTTTTTTTTTTTAAAGCTTTCATCTGATATATTGTTTGTTTATATTTTTAAAGAAGAACATTTTCTGGAAGGCATTAAACTTTTGTGAAAATCATGAAAAATGCTGGCGCTGGCTGGCAACTTTTTTTAAAACGCTGGCGGGGAAAGAGTTAATTACAAGAAAATATCTAAACGACGGTGAAAGGAGGTGTCGCGGTGGGCAAGTGATCTAACCGGTGAGAGGCTGAAGCTTCTTTATCGTGAAAATATCTGAACAGTGATATAAATATGCTTATAGGAATATCCAGAAGCAAGCTGCGTGTGTAAATGGTATTTCTTCTGCGGCGCATATTGACTTTTCTGCACAACAGCACCATTTTGCATTTGGATGTAGCGGCATTTCACTGTAAATCATTAAGCAGCGTTGCAAGCAGAATCGCACAATTAATAGTGTCAGCCCTATAACTTACAGTATCATGGCAAAAGCACAAGCAGCAGCTTGTTGTGTACCTTGGAGAAACATCAGCAGTGATGGAGGTAAATAAATAGGGACTTTTGTTGCAGCTTGAGTTGTAAAATATTGCTCCTCAACTTGGTTTTTATTATTGTTTATACTATTGCAACCGGAAATGCGTATGAGGAATTTTTTGACCCGAGGGAGGGGTTCTATCTTACAAAATCACAGCGTTCACGGTCCATGTAGAATTGATGCAGTTACATTTCTGGAGAGGTTTGCAGCAGGCTACACAGTGCTAAGCACAGGTCTGACGCAAAAGAATAAATCAGGCTTAACACACTTAGGGACGGCTTTTCGAATAGTTTTATCCAGGACTAGGCGTTAGTTATATTAACTAAGTGCGACACAAACTCTATTTTTCAATCACTCTGAAGAGACTTATATTACTCCGCTGAATTTGGACATACAGATAGAATTTATACATTATTAAAAAAGTTAAACTCTTTTTATTGGGAATGAACACAAAAAATAGACAATGTTGTGCTTTTCGCAAAGTTAAGAAAATAAACATGATGCGCGTTCTGTTCTCTCTTCCTCAGTAAAGTCCTTTTTAGAAACGCCTCTGAGAAATTTACAGTAACTTAGCGAATACTTGCCAAACAAACGAAAAGTAAATGTCTACATAATGCTTGTAATGTCTACTTTTAAATGTAAGTGAAATCGAAAACAAATATTCTTATTCAGTGTAAAATGTATAAGAAGAAGAGGTATAGTCTTTCTTTTGTTACTTCATTATACAACATATACTGAGATCGCCACACCCCCGCACCATTGATAGTAAAAGATCCTTATGCATAGCTCACTCCCCACAGTCAATAGAAGCTCAATCTCTGTAGGCTCTCAATGCTGTGCAGAGTTGTGTTATCTGAGTGCAGCAAACATGACATGAAAGTTCTCTCTAGACACAAGTGATTCTTTTTGCTTCCATCCACATGCACACAAACGGCATCATATTTGATGTGCTTTGTTGTATTCTTATATTGTAAAGAACGTGATTGCAAACATGACATTGAAATCCTTATTTACTTGCGTATGTGTGTACCTGCAAGTTCTCTCCAGACACGAGTGATTTCTTTGTGCTTCCGTTAAACCGTATGCATACACGCACACAGCATATTTGATGTACTTTGTGGTATATTGTACTATAAATAATGCTATTGCAAACTGGACATCTAAAACCTTGTTTTTTGCGTCTATCTCTGCACAGCAAGTTTATTACATGCACGATCACTAGCCAGGCATTCCTTTGTGCTTCTTTCAAACCACACCGATGTATTGATAAGTTGACCACGCTCATCCTTTGTTGCGTTTGTACTATATGGATTACAAAAACACAAATAAAACTCTGGACAATGATGGGCAGTTCTTTTGTGTTTTTTGCCTTCTCTTAGATAATGAACTGACCAACCAAACTAACTCTGTGATCATTTTTACAATGGCCAAACAGGACTTTTACCAGAGTTTAACCACACAATACACTGCATCCCTCACTACATTAACCATGATTACTATAGCATTTGTAGCCAAAAACATGGGTTCTAAATCAATATATTGCTAATATAATGCATAATTTTAAAGAAAAAAAACTGTAGTCTACTAGATCCTCTTTTGAAAAGTCTTGTGAAAACACGTTAAAGGTATTGCGTAAGATTTTCTTTTCCGAGTGGATCACCTAGACTATTGGTCATTCCAGTTGTCAATCATTCTGATGACATGTTGACGTAAGGCCATCGTACATGCTCGTCCCTAGGTTCGCTTTCTGCGCATACGCACTTTAACGTGTATATGTGTGGTGGGCTACGGTTTCAACCATTCATTGAAGCTCGCGTTCTCACCATGTTTTTCAAAATGTCTGAGGGTTCGCAAGAGAAAAGGTGTCTACGAATTGTATGACAAGAAGAGAAAGGCCTCTGAAGTAAGAAACCAAAGTGTTTTTGGGAGAATATTTCATACGCTGGGGTGCGCTAAAAGCACAGGTTGGGCTTGCCATGCTAAGTTTCTACTCAACAGGTAAAGTTTGTCGTGCTATTTGGAAAAATCCATTTAAAATCACTGCTAGTAAAAATTGATGTAAGCTATGATTAGCGATGCTAGCCCTGGCACATGTTACGAACCACGAAGACATGGTAAACATGCCAACAGCAACTTGTAAACAGAGCCAAGAGAAGAACTAGGCTCCTGCATGCTCGCTCTCTCTCGTGCACGCGTTTAATAGGCGTTCCCCCTCGGGAGGAGGTAGTGTGTTGCGTGTGTGCATTTTTTTTTTTTAAAGTGGAGAGGCGGTTCTCTTCAAAAATTCGGGAAAATCTTCCGCTATACCTTCAAGTATGGGTTTTGTGGACTTATCAGTGACTTAAATTTGCTTTTTCAAAAACCATTCATAAATACAAACATGTTGCTCGCATAATATTGTAGCCCAGTTTGTGCTGAACACAATGTATGAGACCTTTTGCCATGATTATGATTTTAAGCAACTGAAAAATGCACAAATGTCAGTGCAGGTCAAAACTGGTGCAAAATCAGCAAAAATCCCAGAGGGTTAAGACATTTAAGTAGATTTTGCAAAGAAACCTTACAAAAAACTGATGCATAAAAAATACTGGTGTGCATCGTGACATAAAACAATAGAGCTGATGTAGTATACTATATGGTAAGATATATCAGTGCAAGGTGTTTTTAAATTAAGGCACCATAAAAACATGCATTTAGTCTGGGACTAGGATAAGCCCAGTCCAGGAAACCGGCCCTTCAGATATTACTTAGTGTGGCCAAAAATTTGTGAGGCACCTCTTTTCATGAAGGGGGGTTTGGAAAAGGATTTGATGCACGCTAGACATTCTTCTTTAACAAAACATTCACATAAAATGTCCAGTATATGTACTTATGCCGCCATAGTTAGTTTGTCTAGAACAAAGCATTCACATAACTCAACTGGGTGATATACTTATGCCGCAATAGTTAGCCTGTCTGGAACCGAGCTGATTTAAACCACAATACTGTGTATAAATATGTATCTCTCTCAGGGGTTTTTCTTCTAGAAGAAGTTTTCCCCCTAGACTAGCCAGGAGGGATTTTCTCCTAGGGGTTTTTTTATTCCCTTGACAGTCGCCATCTTTGGCATAATTTACTATTTTACAGTATACGTTATATTACTACTAAGCTCGCTTGTCTATGCTTTTCCTACATCTATTAATGTAAAGCTGCTTTGAAACAATTAACAATTGTGAAAAGCGCTATATAAATAAAATTGAATTGAAAAAAATAGATAGTTCAGGTCTTCTCGGGTCCGTTCGGCAAAAACACATTTATTTTAAATAACCTGAGACCCTATGCTGTTAATTTTATACCTGAGCCGTGTCCGAGGCACACAAAAAAAACGTTTAGACCCGATTCTGCTCAGGTCGGACCTCTGGCTTTCGGATTCTAAATGGACCCGTGAAGACCTCTAGTGAGAGGTGCACAAACAGGCAGGAGACAGTGGGTGAGTGTGGTCTCCAGTAAATCCAAGTCACTGTTTAAGCCCACCTCTACCCACAATGGAAAAAACACGAAATGACGTTGGGTGATGTTCTGCTCAGATTAGACAGATCAAATTCAGTGCTCCTGCAAAAAAGCAAAAACGCAAGACGTTCGGCAAGTATAAACCGCTCACAGAACGCTCACTGCCCATAGAAAACGATAAAAAAAGGCATCCGCCACTGCCAGAAACACGTTCTGTGTGATCCCCCAAGTCGTTTTGGATAGAAGTCTCTGCTAAATGCATAAATGTAAGACATCATTGTACATGCATATTTGTATGATAATGTTTGCTGTTAAAAATTATTTAGAAGTTCTAAAGAAAGATATTTGTTTTAATAAATGCTCTTATTGGGAAAGTGTATAAAGTTTCGAGTAGTATGTTTTAATAGAAACTCATGCTTTCTTATCTCAAACGATAAGCAAAACTTTTTTCCCATGATATGTCCGCTTACTGATGACCTTAAACAAACATATTTTTTCCATTATTAGCTTTGTGTTTTCAGTTAATGCAATGCTATAAACATTAATCAGCCTTGTATCTAGCTATAGGCCTACTCTATAAACAACAACGTTTTCTAGCCAAGTAGTCTAATGGCTGTTGTGATTGCTCCATTCACGATAAACAGTACGATAACACTGTTCACATGATTTCTGTCATTAGATTTACATCACTGTCAGTACAGACACATGCCAACAGCAACAGCTCACCAGTTTTAATACGAGGAGGAGCCGCCAGTCTCACAGTTCACAGCAGACTTAATATAGTTTAATGGATTCACATGCCAGGGTCCATTATGCAATATGATGTGCTTGTTTTGACTTAGAAAATGAGACTGCTGAATAACCACTAGGAAATGAAAGTGGACTTTGCCAGTGTTGAGGCCGCCATTGTCTGTGATAATCATCGTAATCCCAGTTCAACGCGATTACCTTTCGTGTTTATGTATTCGGCGCTACGTCTGGCCATTCGATCTGGCGAAGCATTTCTTCAACATCTTATTGCATTAGGCGACAAAGATAACAAGCTGTCATCGTAGATTTTGTTTTATTAATCTCTCGCTCAATAGCTTCAAGCAAGAGCAGCTTCAAAATGTTGGCATGGACTGTACAAGTCAGATTCAAGCTTTAATATAGCGATATTTAGATTTTCTCATTTTAGACCGGACTGTCTCTGAAAGTCATGTTTTTTTCTCCTGAAAGTATCCTAAATATTCAGCGAGTTTAAAAAAAAATTGACATTTGGAACACTTTGGAAACTATGCTCTTGCTTGCACAGGCTGATATCATCAGATAAGCACGCTTGTTCCCATGTGATAAGAGCTACCAAACTGTTTAGTGGGAAATGACCACAAAGTGGTGTATTGAAAGTTTTTCTAAACCACTTTGATGACAGTCACTGCTTACACGAATCAAGCTGCAACATGGTACAAAGTAAGTCACACAAATGTGTACTGGGCATTTTTGCAAAAAAGATTACAAAAACATTTATCACCCAGCTAGACAGGGCCGGCGTCAAGGGGGGCATTCGCGGGCAGTGCCCCCCCGAACAGGTTGTTGTGCCCCCCCACAAAGTTTTTAATTACTTTAATATATATCAAGAATAATTAAAATAAATTAAACATTGAATGTTTCATGACTTGTAATGTAATCAAATGAGGAAAATATAGTTGATATAAGTTTTCTTTAATTAAAATAGACCAGTTTCTCTGATTGGATGTATTGCCGCGTCTCACCCGTCTTAGGTCTTTAGCATATTTGTGACTTGATACTAGCAACGTGTTTTTTCGCGGCATTTTATGGATCGTGTAAAATATGGATATTAGAACATTTAGAACGAACCAGCATCGCCTGCTTCATCTTCATGCAAACACAGACTGGCTCAAACTCAGAGATTAGAGGTCGAGGTGGAATTTACAAATCTACAGGACACTGTTTTAAGGAAGTTTAATGTTCTTACAAGCCGTCTTCAGCTATTTTAAAGGCAAGTTAGCGTTGTTTTAAATTACGTAAGCTTAAATGTGAAGTGTGGCTATAGACCGTTAACAGCATTACGACGTGATTATGGTAAAGCGGCTTTTTTAAAGCTAGGACGCGGTGTGCGATGCGCTATGAAACGCATTCATTTCAATGGCTTGCGAGGGCGGTCTGTTGTTGCGTCGAGCTAAGCGCGACCGCAGCGGAGCTCAGCTTGCGCTCACGCCGCGGTCGAAGTTCAATAGTTTTGCGCATAGTTTGTGGTCTTTTGCACTTTATACAGGAAATTAGCTGACAGTCTGTACTAGTTGTATGAGTGTGTGCTTGCTGTATTTGTTGTTTTAATGTCTTGTTTTTGCAAGTTATTGTTGCTATTGCGTGCCCCCCTGTTGGAAGCCGAGTGCCTCCCTGTTAGTTATGGTCTGGCGCAGGCTCTGCAGCTAGAAGAGTCATTTTACTGTTTTCTACTTAAAATCATCCTATATAATGCAAATTACATATATTGACTATACTATTGACTGAGTAAGGTCATGTCAAAGATTGAAATCAATGTGAAACCAAACTTTAATGCTCCTACATAATTAGATTATGAGACTTTAATCTGGATTTCACTGACAGGGTCATATTGAAGCAACGCATTTGTAAACATGAAATTGAGCTTGTTTTTGCAACCTGTGCCGTGATCAAACACTTTGGCCCTATTTTAACAATCTAAGCAGATTGTCTAAAGCGCATGGCGCACAGTCTAAACGGGCGTGTCCGATTCCACTTTTGCTAATTTAACGACAAGAAAAATGGTTTGTGCGCCAAGCTCACAGTCTAAAAGGGTTGTTACTATTCTTGTAATGAGCAATGGGTATGTTTTGGGTGTAACGTACAATAAACCAATGAGAGCCTCCGCTCTCATCCTTTTTAAAAGCCAGTTGTGCTGGGGTCATGCTGATTCCCTATTTAGATGACGGAATTTATGAACTGAAATACTAAGCGGAGAAAGATGACCACCAGTTTAAGATTGATGTTAAATTGTGTTGTTTTCATTTGTATTGAAATTGTTAATTTTTATATTAGAACCTTGAAAAGTCGTTTTCTTTCAGTCATGAAAGTAAAATTAGCAGGCTTTAAACGGAAGAAAGAAAAGAAACAATTTTCTCAGTTTGAAATGAAACGCAAATGAAGTCAGGGCTCTATGAAAGCATCTTTAACACGCAACCCTGGACAGAGCTGACCAATATCGCATTATTTCATCATTTTGCGCATGTAGGCCCAGAAAGCTGGTCAACCATAATAAGTAAATTCCTAAAGCGATAATTTTTTCTTATAACGCGTTTCTCGTTTCATGTGTACTGATCAATCTACAGGTTATTTAGTTCTGTAACACACACTGAAGTTTGATGACTTAGAGTTTTTCAAAATAAAAGTAAATCGGGTTTAAAAGTGAGGAGATCCTGTCGGGACAAAAGTGTTACTTTAAAAAAAACTGCTGCTAATACTGTCGCGTTATGTTGAAAATTTATATTAATCTAATTGGATTTAATTTAATTTTCATAATGTTCAAACTGTTGAATTTAAGTTTGTACTGTTGGTTGCTTTTAACACTTGACATTAAAAAATGAAAATGTAACTTAATAATTTTTTGCAAAGATAAACAACAAAATATGTTTGCAGTTACATATTTACCAGGTCACAGTCATGTATATAACGAAAAACAACGTAACAACGCGTGAGTAAGGGTGTCAGGATTTCGATTTTATATCGAAATCGATAGAAATTAAGTCACAACCTCAAACTTAAAAAATAAAATAATTGGCGATGCTGCCACGCCTCCATGTCGCATTCGGTCGGCTTGCCAAGCAGAAAAAAAACACTTGAGTGATGCGAGTCAAACTCCTCTAACTTAGCTAGCTACAGCCAGTTAAAAGATAGCATGGCAGATGCAGGAGACACCACGCCAGCTGCTCTTTACATGGGAAACAAAAGAACGCGCCTCTCGCCTTCAGCTGAACTCAGAGCACGCAGCAGAACGGCATCTGTGACAGGAACCAGTCATTGAACTGAGATCTGTTTAAGTTTCACAACAACCTATTTCAGTTGCTTAAGAGTTTTAAAAACAGCATTTAAACATGACTAATAAAAGTGCATTTTTAAGGTGCAAAGTACTCACAGGAATGTTCATCTGACAGGAAGTTTTGTTTTATCAGGTATGTGCGTGTACCATATTTTTACACTGGCAGCACGACTAACATGGCAGGGCATCTCCGGGGTCAAGGTCAGATATTATATTTCATAAAAGTCTAGTTTAAAAATGGCATAGCATTTTTTGTGCTTTCAAAAAAAAGTAAAAACCGAGAATCGAATTGTGACATTAGAATCGAAAATGTAATCGAATCGAGGATTTGGAGAATCGTGACACCCCAGTATGTTGAAAGAGAAAATATACTGAAGTCGTTTTACACTTGCTTAAAATTCCACCTGGTATTGATAGACCATGCTTGTGAATTATTGACCACAACAAACGTTATCTTTTAAAATTATGTTTTTCTGAAAAAATGGTACTTGTAAAGAAATTGTTTATTTATTCTAGCTTTAAGTTAACATGCTGGTTTCAAAAACTTAGTTCAAAATCTACCTACATTATAATGGCTGGCATATTTTTAACCCATGCAGGGTAAATATTTAACAACACACCACTGGGTAAAAATCGTGTTTGTCCAATATTTACCCAGCATGGGTTAAAAATAACCCAGCCATTTTAATATAACAATAAACTTGAAAATTGTGAATTTTATCTTCTTAAAGTAAAATATTAGATTTGGTACTTGGTAGACTTATTTTTAGAAGATAAAATGCACCATATAATATTTGGCATTAACTCTTAGTTAAACATGAACGTAAGAAAAACAATTGTATATATTTAGTAAAAGGCTTAAATCAGAACGAAGGAAGATTCACGAAAAGGTAGAAGAGATCAGGTTGGATTCGGTTGACATGAGTATTAAAGGTCACATATTGTCAAATCTGAAATGTTGTGGCATTTTTAATGATAACTGAGGTCTAGGGGCTATGTAACTACCATATAAGAGTCAAATGCACACAGCCTGCTTAAAGTAGCTGTGTTTTGAAACTGTTCGTTTGCACTTACGTAAAATCGTGATGTCAGGAATACACAGTCGCCGCCTTCAGATTTCACCCTGAGCACTGTCCACCGTCCCACCCCCTTTTTGCCAAACAAACCCCTAAGGAAGTTCACCCTATGTGAGAAAATGCTGTTCAATTGATAGATGTCAGGAAACTAAATCATTACACAGGCTTCTGAAAAACATTTATATACGAGTACAATGGTTAATGTTCATTTATTCAGAAATTCCTCAACAATTAGTTCGATTTTAGCCGTCTGTTCTAAACGTTATACAAGTGACTGCTTCAGTGTGGCACAATGTCAGTTTCACCAAGAATCTCAAAGATGTTGCAGTTCTTACTTTTTTGGGTCTGACCTTAAATCCACAACCCGTAAGTAAACACATTTTAAGTAGGGATGCACGATAAATTGCACACGATTGTCACGCGCATCTAGTTGATTAAAAAGCGCCATCACCTGCTTTCAGAACCGGCTGCCGGTTTCCGCTTCTAAAAGCAGCTGATGGTGATTTACTACTTATCAATGAACCGGCTTTACTGACAAGGTGCGCGAGACAATCACATTCCATTTATCATGTAGCCATAACTTTAAAATTACATTATGGAGCCAGAGAAAACAGAAATGATATATGGTAAGCAGTTATGCAACGCTAATGTGATGCTGACGTGTTGCTGACTGAATGCTTACGTCTTGTTTTGTAAGTTAAAGTCTTTGGTAGCCACAAGTTTTGATAGAATATCTGTTGGAAATCAGACATTGATTGTTTTCCTGAGTTCCAGACACCGGCAAAAGTAAGGACTGCAACATCTTTGAGTTAAACATGGTAAGGTTAACATCTCAGAGTCTGTGTCTCTCGGTCTCAGTTTACTAAACTAACATTTACAGTAGTGTACAGAAACTAACATTTAGTGTTCTTCCATGGGTAACTTTATTTCAACTGTGTATTTCACTCATAAAACAATAGGACAATCAGAAGAGAGGCTCATGAATATTACTCATTACAGGCAAAAACGACCTGTTCTTAGCAGAGCTCCTGAAAGAGGAGCAATATATAGTAATATATTGACAATAAAAACAATATATTGTTTTTGGTACTTAAACTGCTAATATATATTATTAAAGGCATCATAACCTAAAATTAACCTAGAAAGATTTAAAAATGTGTGACCTTTAAATGCAACAGTTTATGAAGTACAATTTTAGTTGGATAAAACAATGATTTCAAGTTAACATAATGACAAAAATGTAAAGGTAACAATTTTCTTTTCAATTTTATCATGTGTGATATGGGAGAGCAGGGGAAAAAGTAAAATTTTTCAGAAAAACAAAATTTTAAATGTAAAAGACAATGTTTGAGACAGATATATTTTTGCTGTGGTCAGGAACTCACATGTGTGGTCTATCCATCAGGAGGAATTTTGAACAAATGTAAAACGACTTAATAAAGTATAATTTCACTTTAAACATTAGTTGCACATTGTTACTTTTGACCCTGTCATCTGGGATGAAAGTAAAACACAGGTGGGTCAAATGTAACACAACTGAAGATAGGTTGTGTTACACTTGTTTTTAGTAAATATACATGACTATGACCTCGTTAATATGTAACTGCAAACATATTGTTATTTATCTTTGTAAAAAAAGTAATCAAATTACATTATCATTCTAAATTTCATTTTTTTAAATGTATTAAAAGCAACAGTACAAACTTAAATAGTTGAGAATAAAACTTTTTTTCAACAGTTTGAACACTATGAAAATTAAATCAAATCAAATTAGAATACTATAAATTTTCAACATAACGCAACAGTATTAGCAGCGGACAAAAGTGTTACTTTCGTCCCGACAGGATCTCCTGACATTTAAACACAATTTACTTTTATTTTGAAAAACCCTGAGAAGGCAAACTTCAGGATGTGTTAGAGCACTAAATAACCTGTAGATTGATCAGTAATGTAACACATGAAACCAGAAACACAATGCGTTATATTAAAAAAATTAATTAAAAGTAAACAACGTGATATTTGTCAAGTCTGTCAAGGGTTGTGTGCTTAAGATGCTGTCATAGTTTGGGATGCAAATGTTATTAGGGCTCGAAAAAAAACGCTTTGTTACTTTCCCCCCGGTTCTCCCCTACATTTTTTGGTAACATTTTACAATAAAATTTTATTTCTTATCAATTAGTTAATGCATTAGCTAACATTAACTAACAATGAACAATAAATCTTTGCTCGTATTAATTTTGGCATTTACTAATACATTTATAAAATCAAGCATTGTAACTTAATGCACCATGAACTAACATGAATAATTGTATTGACATTAACTATCATTAGGAATTAATACATGTCGAAAACAATGAACAATATCGTTTTGTTCATGTTGGTTAATGCATTTACAAATATTTATTAATACAACCATATTGTTGTATTTCTTAAAATCAGACTTTTTCCATGTTTAAGTGCTATAATTGGATCCCCAGTGCTTCTATCAACCTAAAAAAAAAAGTTAAAAAGATCAACCCAGTAACGTTGTTTGGGGAGGCCATTTTCTGCAAGCATGTGAAAAAATAGGTCGTTTTAGATTTCGCCTGTTGTGTGACGTATAGGTATCAAGGCGAATTACAATAATACCGCCCCCTTAATCCGCACCATCAAACCACAGCACTGCCATTTAGTGCAGAGAGAAAGAGAGCGAAAAATAATTGACAGCACAATATATAGTTTCAACTACAACAAACAGCCATCATTGTGATCAGTGTTTGGATGTCATGCGATCATTTGCATTTAAAATGACACACCTTTTATGTGGCAATTTTATCATGCTATAATAAATGATATATGGTATATACATTTTGAGCTAAAACTTCACATACGTACTATGCGGACACAAAACATTAATTTTACATCTTGTAAAAAAAACTCATAATATGACCCCTTTAAACTATAGTAGGTCATTCCTTGACAGGTTCCATTGTGACAACTTAGTATATAGTAGCGGTTTCCCGGACAGGGTTTATCCTAGTCCCAGACTAAAAAGCTTGTTTGAGACGCCTTAAATTTAAAAACACCTTGCACTGACATATAGTCCTGGATTAATCTAAACCCACACTCACCATGCGTTTAATGAACTGTATTTTTCCTGGGCAAAACCATTAAAAATTTAATTTGAATATTTATCAGGGTAGGACACTTTTGGCTATAAAATTGTATTAAGTTAAAAGTTTCAGCTTGACTTCTTTTTATTACTGTATTTACCAACAGGATGCTTTTGTCCTTGATGATAACCTTAACGCCTCTTGCCTAAACTGTGTTTTTCTTGACACTGAGATATGACGGGTTTGGAAACCGGTGTAATAGGGCAGTTTAATTATCCTCCAAATCGCTCAGCCACAACTGTGGCCACAAAGGAACCAAGTGGCATTCAACAGGAAACATCATGTAAGCCACTGAAGCGTGAGGTCATTTGTTGCCATAACAGTTATTAATCCTAGTGGTCAGCAATAGACGTTGCATTTAAGCGGCAAGAACTTCCAGAAACTTGTAGGGGTACAATAAGTCACAGACAGTCGAGAACAATTAAACCCAATTAATGATGTTTTGCATGGATCCAGTTTACTGCATCTCACCACATCAGTTCATCTAGCTCTTAAAGTGCAAAACAATATTTACGGTAATTATTGTTTTCCCTAAAAGATAATACTGACACAAATAAACAAATATAGACTAATATGGGAAAGTTATAGAGCAAATTGTCAGGACTTCATCTCTCTATACAGCTATGAGATAACGTGAAAATGATTTATTCAGAAAACCTTCAACTATGGGAATAGCATGATCTATGATAGCACATGTTTAGGATCTGATGCAGTTGGTTTTAATCTCCTCTGGATTTGTTCATTTGTTTCCCACAGACATGTTTACAGGGCTCGAAGTCTATCAAAGCCAAGATTAAGTGTCAAGTCTATTAAGGACAAGTGTGGGTCAAGCCCATGTCAAGTTTTAAGGTTTTTTGTATATTAAAGTTTTGCGTTAATGGTTGTGGTAAAGTTAATAGTTTATTTACTACGCATTATGGAAACCATTTTCCATTAACTACAACAACAGAGAGTATCCCGAATTACTCAATTTAACATAAACAGTGTTGGATAACTATTAAAACTAAACTATGGCTAGGTTGAATACCAGGTTGCAGGATTTGTTGCCATATAGCAAAATATTATATGCAAATATTACAATTTTAATGCAACATCTCCAAAAACCTGAATCAACCGTTCCAGTATTCAATGACATACAGTAATCCAATAATTGAAAAATAAGCCTCTTATCTTCTGTCATTTCATAAAAATCAGACATCATGACCGCACGTGTTCACACTTTATGGCCACTGAACACAAACTTTTAAAGCTACTTATGGAAAAATGCATGATAAATACGAAAACACAAACTGTTTATGCAAATGCAATTAGTAAACTAACGTGTTTTCAGTGAAACGATTGGGAACATCTGCAAGCTTTCAGAGTCATAAAGCACAAGCCAGATGATGGTTACAGCTCAATTGTGATAAACTAAATAAATCCAAATGGACTGTACATGGACCACAGCTATCTTATCACATGTGAATATTTACTGTAAAATCATCGTCATAATGTATTCCAATATCAGCAGATCCACTTACAGCATAAAGGACAACTTTGAAAAGCTCCATTTGTGGTTCATCTCTTAACATTTTTTTATCTTGAAGTAAGCTGACTATCATATCTAAACACATTGATGTTGTTTATAGTGCGTTTTGTTGTCAAAATATTTATAACATGTTTAAGAGCAGTAATGATGCCTTGGACCGTGAGCAGATGTTTCACCTGCTGACCGCTCACCTAAGCAGATGACCTCAAACCATATCTAAACACAGCTAAATTCTTCATACATGATTCACATTTGGATCTTGTTTTATAAGAGATTTACATGTATGTCAATTAGCATAAAAGCACTCCAACTTAGAAAAAGCTACGCAGTTACGAAAACATTTACGTTACAAACAATTTTCAAACATGCAGTGGTGTATGATGACAAAACATCTTTTTTTACTTTTAATGTAAATGATTTAAGTTAACACAACAAACAATACATCATTAGAAAGGTCTAAGGCTCCAGCATTTGTATTTGAACTTTATTTTATTTAGAAAATCTTAGTGACAGTAATGTTTTGATTTCTGTCACGAGTTATGAAAAGGAAAATCGGAGTTCATAACTGTAAAATGAAATATGACACTCAGTCGCATTCACTAGGTACGTTTACATGCAACACAATAATCAGTTTGTAATCGTATTGATGGCTCAATCGTATCGAAAAGCCTTCAAGTAAACACCTTAATACGATCGAGGATGATCGTATGCAAATTTGGATCGTATTGAAGGGGGTGGTGTACTCCGATCTGCAGGGGAAAAGTATGCATGTAAACGTGTGAATCGTAGTATTTTCTCAATCGGATGCAAAAATACATTGTCCGCATGCGCAGAACATTTGTGCTCAAGTTCACATCTCAAGTAATTACCTCTTATATCACATGAAACACGCAATAGCAACACGCACGATTAAGGAAATGTTAATGGGGTCACGCACTGTATACGCAAGTACATTTTGCAGCATTAATGTGTACTTTGAAAACATTCGGCTACTTAAATACAATAGCGTTGTGCCCTTTTTAAAGTGTGTTTTTGTGACTTTTATCTGAAAACTTCTTAACAACTTTATCCAACTCAGCTTTGACTTTTATCCAGAGATAAAGCGTGAACTCGACGAGAGATGTTGCCCACAGCGTAGCGTTGCCAAGTCCTCTGCTTTTATAAGAGTTTAGATTTGGGCTGCTGTTTAACCTATTTCCACCAGTTATTTTTTTCTGCGGGTTAAAGATGAAATTATTTCATTGATTAGATATTGATATTTAGACTGTGGACAGTCATTAGGATGCTTTTGGGCTAGTTTTGAATGTCTATTCGGATGGTTTTGATACGCAAATCTGGCAACCCTCGCCGTGCGCTTGCGCAAACGTTCGGATTCTATAGAATGTACATGTAAACAAACATTTAAATCAGATTTCAATGTTTATGTTGCATGTAAACTGTCTAGTAGTAAACTTCAATCAGATTAAATACAGTCGGATTAACAATTTTGTGCATGCAAATATAGCCACTGAGAAAAATCTAATGCCTGGTTGTCATGAAAGTAGTGCTGGGTTTCGATTCAAATTTGAAGAATCGATTCCGATAATCAAGATCTTGAATCGATTATCATTATTCAATCCGATCAGATCTTCGAGATTTAGATAAGTGTTTTTGAAAAAAAAAAATCCCAGCTGTTACCTGAATTACAGTTTTCAAAACAACCGCTTGCTTAACGTTACTGACCGCAATGTTCGTTGTTTTAATGTCCTTCCACCTTGCGCGCATGCGTGAATTCAATGACGTGGCAAGTTTAAGTTATTAATTATTAAATCGATCATCTGAGTTACGGATTGATCTTTAGAGATTAATGTGAAAATCGATTCAGAATTGGTGAATCGATTTTTTCAACACAGCCCTACATGAAAGCACTTCACAAAACAAGTTCCCTCTGGGCTTTTGATTTAAAGGCGTGCACGTTTGGAGAAATTTATTGATTTTATATGTTTACTTCAAATAAAGAGAGGAGTAATATGTATTAAATTTTTGGCCCAAACACGGCGATATTAGCCACTGATGTTGTTTTGCTAACATTTCCAATAGTCCGTTTATTCATACGTGAAGCCTGAGGGCGCCCTCGTGCAAAGACAGTGCTGAGACAGTCTAGATTTGACACGCGAACGAGAGGTTGGGTCAGTGTCATCATACAGCCTTATATGGGCATTATTCCCCCACCCCCCGCCAATAAAAACATGCACATGCACAAAAGTTGACATATAAAACAAGACAATAAACTCAGTTGGAATTATATATGGTGTATTTGTTTTCTTCCAGTGATGTCAGGTATTTTAACAAACAATACACTATATTTATTATACTGCAACGCTTATAAACATATTTTTAACACTGTAGAATACAAAAATATATTATAGTTACATTTTACGATCCAAAGCCACATCAGCTCACATATGGCTATTTAAAACACTCGACTTCTGTTATAAAGGGAGTTTGTAGCAAAACATGGTTTTAATCCCGTTATTTGTTGTGTTTTGATGGTGTGCTAAGCTAAGATAACGTGAATCTACGGCATGTTAGATATGAAAAAGAGGTTTTAGGAATGATTTTGAATGGTAAAGCTCATTGAAATATTTTGTTTTGGAAGAAATGCATTTGAAACAAAAGTCAAATAAGGTGAATTGAGATATTTAATCCCTCTTTTCTTTGATTAAAACACTGATTAGATCGTTGTCAGTAATTACAAAAGAATGATATAGATGGCCATATTTCGTCTGAAGAGGTGTGAATGTCTATTTCCCTTGACATTCTTACTGGTTACTGGAGGGGGCCGATGATGAACTGGTTAAATGTCTTCTGAAGTGAAGCGATTGTTTTTTAATGTTGCATCAGAGGTTTATTATAAAAACGCATACGACCGTAGTTTAAAATCTGAATTTTATTTATTTTATTTTTTTATACGTAATGTTTTTTTTTTTGCCTTTATTTGACAGTGATTAAGGAGAGGACAGTACATGGAGGAGAGAGGGGTATGGGATCGGCAAATGACCACGAGCCGGGAATCAAACTCGGGTCGCCGAAAGTGCGAAAGCACCACATGTCGGAGCGCTGCCCACTACACCATCGGCTCCGACAATTTGAAATATTAATAAGGATATTATATGTAAAAACTAGTGATGCACCAATGTATCGGCCACCGATATTTATCGGCCGATTTTTGATTCATTTGAAACCTTCGGCATATCAGCAATAGCACGAGAAAAGCCGATACCGATTGTTTATTAATTAACTGCTTAAAGAAATCCATTATATGTAAAAAATGAGTTAATGTTGTTAATAAAATAAATGCTGAATAGCAAAAACCACATTTGAAGGTTGTCATGCTGTCTTATTATATGCCTCTCTTATTATGTTGGTCAGTTGGATGTTAATTAGATCCAATCCATGTTCAGTAAAAATAATTTGATGCAGAAATAAATTAGCTAATAGACCAACTGTATAGTATTGTATACAAGTGTTTGATATCAGTATCGGCCAGAAGTTGTCTGTTTAAATCGGAATCGGCCCAAAAAAATCCTATCGGTGCATCCCTAAACCCAAGTGTTCCCGACATGTTTTCTTGTAAATTAGCATAGGATGCAACTAAAAACATTGCAAAAACTAAAGTCAGAATATAAAAATGAAGAAACTGAGTTTTAATGTGATCCACAGTCATTTTGCGCATCGTCAGTGCACACACAGGCGGCGTTTAGTGACTTTTGCATCTGAGCACCTTAAATGTTTCCTTAGAAAAACCCATCAGACACTATACTACTCGCTGAATTGTAAAATACTCTCAGGTGTGTTTCCCTGTAGGGTTTATTTTTTTTGAAAACAGCAATTTTTTTTAAATCCCTTAAAAAAAAAACTTGCTATGAACCAGACATTTTAAACAGATCTTCAGTAGTGACTTATGGGGCAGTTTCACAGACAGGGTTTAGATTAATTCAGGATTAGGCCTTTGTAAAACTACTTAAATGTCCTAATATAACTAATAATCTCTACAAAAACGATACTAGTGTGCATCTTGAGACAAAACAATGGCACTGATATATGTTAGGATGTCAGTACAAAGTGTTTCCAAATTAAGGCAGCACAAACATGTATTTCAGTCTAGGATTAGGATAAACCCTGTCTGGGAAACCACCCCAATGCGCACAGTAGCAAATTAACCTTGTTACACATGTAAAAGTTTACTGAAGTTGGCTACCTCTACAGTATTTCCTTTGATGCCTGGATCCAGTTTCTTCTCCAAAACAAAAATGTTCTCATCTCTCCAGAGATATTAAACAAGTTAATAATAATTGAAAGGTGGAAATTGAACTTTCTTAAATGGCCCCAATGGATTATAGCGGAACCATACTTTGAAATATAATATAAAAAACATACCTGAAGAGTTTTTAAGGAACCACGGAAGAGTTTGGAGTTGTCATGTTGGGAATGCAAGGGAAAAGCAGTAGATATATCCCTCAGAAAAACAGAATATGTTGTCTTTAGACTCCTTTCTCCATACTCCTTCCAGCCAATATGTCAATGCAGTGCTTTAAAATTGAGTATTTTTGAGATTTCTTGAAAGTATGAGGTTCCTCATCATCGTGAGAGAGTTTATCTGCATTTCTAGAGAGATAAAAGAATACATTTATAGGTTAAAAAAAACTAACTTCTGGCAAACAGCAGCTTTATGGCCACAAGAAAAACACATACTTGATATGCAGAATAGAACAAATGTATTCTTTACATAATCGGTTTTGCTATGCACGGTATGAGTGTAAAATGTAATTGACAGTGCCTCACACGATACAGATTAGATCTTGATACACTGCAGTTTAAGGAAACAGATGTTTTGCCATCGAGTCCTGCAACTGCATAATTGAGGTCCACATTTCATGTTGATCATTGTGTGCTAGCACGCTTCGAAAAAGAACAACATTACCACTTAAAACCCGAAGGGCGAACAGGACCATTCAAAATGTGATTTCAAAAATATGCATGGCTGATTTACCACTAATAATGGCAAAGCTTTAAATGAGTAAACTATACCATGAAACTTACAATTTGGATCAGGCTGATGAGAAACTCCCCCAATATGCAGTCCTACGGTATCTGCTCCTGCCTGTTGTTGCGTGTATGTGTGCGTCTGTCTGTATTTAGAGAATGAGATAAAGAGGAAATGTCAGTGCTGTATTTTACTGTAGATGGGGAAGTCATTAAGTGACATTGCAAGTGTAATGCTTAAAAAAAAGCATACATTTACATTATAAAATGTTGAAAAAAGTTTCATTGTTGATTGGTTTAGCTGCTAGTTAATATTTTAGTTTGATGAGTTTTTTCTCATCTGCTGTCACTTGTCACATAATCTAAAACTAGTTAAGGGAAATAGTGTCCCAGTGTAGCTTCCAAAATATTTGGATAAAAAAAACAATTGTTTCCAGTCCCTGAATCTGATTGGACGATGGTGCTGATACAAGACCAGAACAGCACTGGGACGTTTTGTGGATTTGTTATCATGCTATAAAAACAGAACAAGGCATCTTTTCTTGCTTTTTAAGTGAAGATTTGGATTAGCAACAAAGACTTTGGGCCCGTCCCAATACCTCCCCTTCCCCTACATTTTTGCCCTAACCCTTGCTTTTGCACGTGCACATGTAGGGGTATTACTTTAGGGAGCAAGACGGAGTGCTATTTTCCCCTTAGAATCAACCCTCAAAATGTAGTCAGGACCTATGCAGGCTTAAAACGAAGTGGGAGATGAAATTACCCAGGATACCTTGCGAGCCCAGCGAGCTAGTCAAACTTTTCGACCAAGATGGCAGACGTTGCTGGAAAGAACTATATTTTCGCATATAAGCATGTTAAAATTCTGGAAATTGTTGGAATGTGTTAGTTTGAACACGAGTTTTGTGTTTGTCAAGTTTTGAACGATAATGTTTGAAAATATTTCATGAAGCTATCTGATGACCTCACCCGACTGCTTCGAGAGAGTCTGTCCATCATGTATACATCTGTTCTGGGAAGTTTTGTCAATATTCAGAATGTGTGTTCCGGCGTTCACATGAACATGTATAACCCGGGCTTATCGAGAGTTTAATCATATTAATAATAATCACGCTGCATCTGACGTAGGCGAGCACGTTCGCTACGCTACTTTCCAAATGGATGTGTCCCATTTCATAGCGAAAGATTTGAAACCCCACTTCCCTCAGGGCTCCAGACTAGGAGCATAGGGGCCCCCAACTGAAAATTTTTAGGGGCGCAACCAGAAAATTTAGGGGCACACACTGTAAATCAACATGCTAACCAAATATTAACATTTCTACTAATTTTCACTGTATTACTAATAAATACTTTAATGATAGATGCAGAAAGTAGTGTGCTGTTTCAAATTCAGTGTCACATCACAAAAAAAGTGGTCAAATTTACTGGTTGCACATGTGCGACTGGATATAAAATTCAGTGGCACACTCTTAAATTTTGGTTGGTGGCAGTCTGGAGCCCTGCCCTCATTCAGGGGATTTTACTGTTGAGGGCACTCGAAACCAAGTGGAAGTTTTAAGGGGGTAGAAATTGGGACCGTGCCTTAGGGTCAGTTTCCCAGACAAGGTTTAGATTAAGCCAGGACTGGGCCTTAGTTAGTTAAGGATATTTAAGTAGTTTTTACAAACAAACCTTACAATAAAACATTGCCTCTTGAGACAAAGCAATGGCATTGATATATTTTAAGTTATGTCACTACAAGCTGTTTTAAGTTACGCCACCTCAAATATGCATTTTAGTCTGGGACTAGCCTTAAGACTCGTCCAGGGAACCACCCCATAGAGTCTTGCGCCACAGATTCAAGATCTACGGTTTACGAAAGTATGAGTTTTTCTCCTTGGGTTCGTTAGGAGTGTTCACTTACATGCCAAAATTCTTGCAAGTGGCGTCCAGAGGCGGACAGAAACCATAAGTGAGTGGGACATGACTGTTTTTGCACCATTTATGACAACAAGCAGAATAAATCTGGCAATGGAGACAAGCAGACTTTCGTTTGACAAATATCTTCTCAGCTGTCAATGCGGCATTGGATATGCCAGAAACAGCAAAGACTGCTAAACTCGAATGGTGTACGGTGAGTCATTTACATATGGTAAGCACTGACGTGCAAGTGTCCACTCATACAGTAAGACTCTTAAAACCTAGAGGTGGTTGAGGAAGTGACACGTCCAGACATTTTGAGAGCATTTAAGTGGAGCAGAGTCAACGTGTACTGTATAGTGTTAGCACAAAATCTGTCTCTGACATGTCGGATAGTAAAGTATACCTTGACACAACTTCCTGCGGCTCTGACCAATCAGAGATTAAAATATTGGCATGACAACACTCATCTAGACACACTCTTGATGGTCTTCTCATATTACACCTCATAACATGTTTCATTACTTCTCGATTCAAATGCATTTCATCAAGGTAACCCATTAGAGCGTTTAAGATTGGTAAAGAGCAAGAGCACATCCTAAAATAACTACAGCCAAAAAAAACTCCTCATCACTCGAACTGTTTTCCTTTTCACCAATATTAATCTGCTCCAAAAACTCTCAGCTGGAGACTCAATGAAACTTGAGACAAAACAATATTGTTACTTCAACTCACTGGAATTTACGGGCGGGAATTCAAAAAGAGAAATCCCTTGAGGATCTCCAAAGCCACTGGAGACTCTACAAAACAAGAGAGCAACAAACAAACTCTGTATGCGCATTGCACATCACACACTTTTGACCCTTCGGTCAAAGTTTCCGAGAAAGACTTGTCCCGCAGGCCTTCGATTTCACACGCTGATGATTCAACCAACTCACTTTTTGCTTTTCTTTTTAACAGCCTTGTTGTGTTGGAAGCACCTAATCCAGCCCTTACTTAACATACAATACATCATTTTAAATGGAGGATCTCTCTTTCTTTGAGCATTGTTTGTTAAAAACAAGCATGCATAGCAGGTATCTGCTATGTGTATATCAACCCACAACAAGGCAAGCTTTCAGCAACTGATTTTAAAATGTACATGGTGCATTTACAGTAGCTGCTTTGGACAGGTCAGTGCCGCCATCTTGGAAAGGTCAATTAGGAAACCTGTATGGATGAAAGTCATAAGAGCAGCTGCTGAAAAAACTGCTATTGCGTGGAATAAAACAGCTTGTCACATAATAAATTGCTACCCAGTCTCATGTAGATGCGTAGAAATAGCACGAAGTGTGAAAATCGTGCAATACATACGCCAAATTCCACTTTGGCATACATAAAATACGCCAGTCCTTCCCATTCACTTAAACGGTGCATCTTTTTTTGTCGTTTTATTTATTGGTTTCTAATTTTTTCTGTTTTTTTAAACCATTTTCGCTTGGGTTTAGGGTTAGATTTCAGATTTGCTTAATGAGGTTATTTAATATAAAGGTTTCTCCATGTTTTCGTCCATATTTAAGCCATGGTCGCTTGGAGTTGGGGTTAGAATACGCACAACCGGCACAACGTCATAGAATGTCTCTGAACAGGTTCACGCCCACTTTTGGGGGAAATCAGACTAGACCTTCCATTGACATCCATTCAAAATAGCGGAACAAAGCAACCTTCGTACACAGCCGGCAGGCGTAAATAACTTATGAAATCACTCAGATTAAACATGTTGGGTAATTATCTGTCCACCCTGCCTGCCATAGAGCGTGAAAGATACATTAACATATTTAATTTGGTCATAATAAAAACATGTCCCTTTCATTCTCCCAGCGTCAAATTTTGCTATTTATACGCAACTCCGTGAGACTGGGTTCCAAATCGCTTTAATAAATAAACTGCCTGAGTGCTTAGCTTTAATGTTTGCAATAAAACATTTATCTTGTTAAACTTGGGATGAACTATGCTACTGGTACAGAAATTGCACACTATATGTTTTTAGTGCCATTATACTTTTCTGACTATTATCATAAATCACTGTCATCAAAATAAAAGTCCTAAAATGACATCTTGCTTTGATAATCGTTGTAAGCCTTGCGCATTGCCAGAAACATTACAAAATCGTTCTTATTAATAGCGGTAATATGCTTGTTGTGATATTTTATCCTTGGGTGATTACATCCAAATGTTTTGAAATAGTACATCTACAGACATGAAGTGAGTGAGTCATTTAAACTGTAATTTCATCAAACAGGGTATATGAAGAAATATCTTGTTTCCTATGATCCAAGATGTATGAGAGAGTCTACAATTTGTCTACGCTTTGGCAAAGTCAAGAAAACATGTTCTGACGTCAGGCTTAAAACTGCACAGGGCAATGAAGCAAATTTGTCTTATCCACTTAAACCACTACTGTATGTTCACTAGCGAGCAAGTAAAATCATGCGTTGGAAACTAGTACAAGGGTATTTGTATAAAAAGTGTATAAGAAACTCAGTTTTATAATAAATAGTAACAGATGGTAACAGGTACGCTTTACAATAGTGGCCTAATGGTTAGAGAGTCAAGCTGGTAACCCAAAAGTCGCCAGTTTCAGTCTCATGTGCGATGTTTTGCAATGTCCAATTTCTCACCGGCCACTGCAAAGATAGCTGCCCATTGCACCGGGTGTGTGTGTTTGTTCACTACTCACTAGGGTGGGATGCAGGTTACATTTCGAGTATGGGCTACTATACATAACTTATACTTGACTATTTTAGATCACGCAAGTTAGATTCTCTGAAAAACACTGGGACACTGTTTTGTTTAAGCATAAGGACCAGAAACATGGTGGCCCGCCCAATGGCATGAGCTTGGGGTGGGATTATCCAACCAATGAACGACACGGGAGACTTCAACAAATCCCTTTAAACTGGAATTATTAAAGCAACATTATGTAGTTTCCATGTAAAAATGACTTACAGCTCCCCCATGTGGTTGAAAAGCGCAACAGTGCCTTGTATCAGACACACTTCTGCAGGCAGGGGGAGGGGCGGGGCTGTGTCCTCTACCCTCCACTGCCACTTTCAGAGTGTGCTTGTAGCAGCTAGGAGGCTGCTCAGGTTGCAGCAACAGTACAATTTGTCCAGTTAAAAGTTTTTCTAACACTGAAATAATTTTAGAGACATTATTTAAAGGTAAAAAACTACATAGTATTGCTTTAATGCATGCATGCCGCTAGTAGCGCAGAAACAACACACTTTAGCTTCGAACAAACAGACCATTTCTTATTTGGACTGAACTGGATGAAAGTGTGATGAATCAACCAGAAACTATACATGTAACTGGGATTATGTCATCACATACTTTGTATGAATCACAGCTGGAGAGAAAAAATAAAATAACCTTATCGTTTTAAAATGCAACTTTATGTCACTTTTTCTAAAAATAAGCGCTACGGATGGCCAAAAATAGAATGGCTATTTCTGCCCGGTTTCTTTTGGATGCATACCATGTACTCTGTGATGCTATGCATACAAGGAGAACGTATTTTGTTTTCCATTTTCATTTTGGGGAAAGCGTAAACGATCATTCAGTTCACATTGCTGTATAATGACTCCTCAACTGTGTTTACATCACAGAAATATTTAAACACTGCAGGCAGCGTCTTTTGGCCACAGTGAAAGGGTCTCATTCTATTACTATGAATGGTCAATGTACTGATATCTGATCAATCAATACACGCCGCAATTACCTTTTACAAATTAAGAAACATGTTGCAGCTCCAAAGGATAATCAAACTATTGAATACTCTCCGTCCAGAGAAAACAATGATGGCTAATAGTTTAAAGCATCATACAAACAAGAATGACGTTTACTACCTTATTCTGCTATACTTTATCACAAGATCATTTCGAAATATAGTAGCTTCATTTCATTGTGACATCAGTATAGACAACGCAATTTCACTGCAATTCGTACGCATTTTACAAGGTGGCTATTTCATATTAATTTGTACGCCCATATTCCTACATTTTTGTACAATGTGCCTCGATTGTGACATTGGGATTAGGGGTGCGGTTTCATTTATTGTATTTTTATGATAATCATACGTTTTTGCACAATTAACGTCATACTAATTCGTAAACTCGTAAAAATTCTTGTGAGATCAGGCTGGTATAGACCTAAGCCCCTTGCTATGAGAATGAATTTTTTTAATGAGTTTTCAGTGGCAATGGGGCTTTAGATGAATAAATATAAGTTTTAGAGCTGAATATAAGCTTTAGCTGAGTAAACATGTGTTTTGAACTCCAAATTACACAATGACTATGTTTACATGCACACCAATAATGCGATGATTCCAATAATCAGAGTAAGGACTTGGATCGCAGTAAAATGTTTACATGACTGGAGTTAACCTCTTCAATCCTGTTTACACACAGTTTTTATTTTCTGATTATTCACACATTGCCCAAAGCAGAGCACAAATGATAAACTCGCATACAGTGTCGTGTTCAGCGTTTTCATTTACTTAGATTAAATGACAAACACGTTCTTATGGACGCATTTCGTCATTCAGTGCCGTGATGAAGACCGAAATTTTATGACAGTGCCTGTAACAATTGTATAAGCCGCGGTCGGGTTATTTGAGCTGTTTCTGGATGAAGAGTTCTAATGTCCTAAGTTTAAAACGAATATGCGATTAACACAAGTTGCGATTAAAGTGGTAACATGGCCACATACTGCTAATAAAAATGGCGTACGCCAAACTCAGTTTATTTTGCTTGTTATCAGAAACACATTTTTTTAAAAGGACTCAATTGTTATTGATTCTTCGAAGTTTACCAGAAGTTACATTTGTTCCACGAAAGCAATTTCTTTATGTTGTTTCTGCTTAAACAGTCTAAAGAAATAGTGTGAAAACAGTGTACAGCGCTATCTTAAGGCTTTCATTGATAAAACTGAAGTGCCTGCTCTCTGCCGCTTTCATTTTTCATTACATATAGATGGTTTCAGCAGTAAAAACAATCAAATGGCTATCTTGGAACAAGCGTAACTTCCAGTAAACTTGTGACGGTTAGCCTTATCGGTTGAGTTACATATTTTAATGGTGTCAGATTTGACAGTGTGACATTAAAAGTTAAAAGGATAAGACAGACAAAAGAAATAAATTGTATCCAAGGTGTATTTTGGTCAGTGACAAAAACTGTTTGGCAAGATGAGTAATTCAAAAATCTTTTAAAAAACCTTGTTTTAAAAGCATGCATCAGGTTTGTTTCAATAAAGTGTTTTTATGTTGATTTTAATAAAATAAAAAAATTAATGCATTTTATTAAAAATTACACCAAAGAATGAAAAATATTAAATAGTTTATCCACCTTGATGGCATGTAAGCCTAATCAAAAATAAAAAGTAAAATATAATTCTATTAGTTATTTCTAAATGTAAATTTGAATGCGTTTTTGTAATATTTGTCCAGACATGCGCTAAAAACAGCTCTGTTTTCTAAATAATCTTTGACAAATTAAGTAAAAATAAAACAAATCATATTACATATTACACCAAACTAGATGATTATATTTTATTCCAATTTATTTTATTTATTTATGAATACGTTAGTATTTTTTATGAAAATATAAGTTGACACCAACTAGTTACACCACATTGACATTTTTGCAATTATCCCCCAAATAATCTTTTTTTTTAATGAAATAAAACTAGAAATTTTAGACATGGTCATCAAAAAGAGAATGTATGCAAGTAATCAGCAAATTTATTTTGAAATTTTAACCCTTTTACATTTAATTGAAGCATACGGACACAAAATAACTAACGTCTTTGACCGATTTACAAGATTCACATTAGACTTAAAACAACACACTACTACTCAAGACTGTTAAAAGAAGGGAATATAAAAAAAACGAACCTTAAACAATCTAAAAGTCCAAGCGTGTTAAAAGTCCAAGTGTGCAGTATTCACCATGTTTAAACAATCCAAGGAAAGTGTTTCAAAAGTGTCTTGAATGGAAAGTCCCATCAAAAAAAACCTCCACACTCCAACAGTCATTTTGTAGTTGCGCTAAAGCTAAGCTAACCGTGTGCTCCTGCTGCTGCCTTTTATAGTGGCCATTTCTATTTCCTGTCATGTGATCCCTCACATGACAGGAAGACCAGGCAAAATAAAAGACACACACATATAAAACAGCAAAAGGAATCAAACAGAATAAAATGGCTAAGAAAATACACATGTGTATATATATATATATATTATTTAATATATTAATTAATTTTATTTGGGTAAAAATATGTGTTCTATACCAAGAAAGTGAGAAGATGAAAACCACTATTTTCTGTTACAAACTTTCACATAGCGTCTTTAGGTTATAATAACATTAAAAATTCAAAACCATAATTTGATTTTCAAAAATGTATTATAAAAAAATTTATTATAAAAACTGATTATTTTTTCCACAATATTCAATCAATATATAAATGTGCATTCATCGTTGCCATGTTATATTCATTTAGTTGACTAGTGGTATACACTGATTAAAAAAATAAACAATAATGCCCTTAATCTTATTAAGTCATATTATGTCATATTATGTCATATTAAGAACACTGTCATTGCTGCTTTCGTTGACTTTGAGTAAAATAATGGAAAGTTTTTCATAAGATCCCCTGGGATCAATGCATGACAGAAACTTGATGCTGCCGTATGAGAACATGCAAAAGCCGTCATTTTTCCTTCGCCTGAGTGCCTCTCATGTAAATTATTAGATGTTGATGGCAAACGTTTCTTCCCCGCCACAGGAAAGCACCACAGGTTTATCAATGCCATCAAAATTACTATTTTGTTTTTATTTGTTTGTTGATCACAAAGTACATCGGCAATGCCATCCCATCAGAACCAGCAGGCTAAAAAGCAGGTGGTTTCTATCTGAAGGCTGACAATAAAATATGTTCCCCAGCTGTCACTGCGGTGGCACCCTTTCAAAAAACACACCAAAAAGTACACGTCCTTTGCACCTAAAGAGTTCATACTGGTACCTCAAGAGTACATATTTGTACAAAGAAGAAGTGATTAGTACCTCAGATATACATATTAGTATCTCAAAAATACATGTCTGTACCTACAGTAATGGTACATACAGTGAGGAAAATAAGTATTTGAACACCCTACTATTTTGCAAGTTCTCCCACTTATAAATCATGGAGGGGTCTGAAATTGTCATCGTAGGTGCATGTCCACTGTGAGAGACATAATCTAAAAAAAAAAAAACTGAAATCAGTGCAGTCACCCTGTCCCATGTGCAGAAAAACACCCCCAAAGCATGATGCTACCACCCCCATGCTTCACAGTAGGGATGGTGTTCTTGGGTACTCATCATTCTTCTTCCTCCAAACACATTTAGTAGAATTATGACCAACAAGTTTTATTTTGGTCTCATCTAACCACATTACTTTCTCCCATGACTCCTCTGGATCATCCAAATGGTCATTTGCAAACTTAAGACGGGCCTAGACATGTGCTGGTTTAAGCAGGGGAACCTTCTGTGCCATGCATGATTTCAAACCATGACGTCTTAGTGTATTACCAACAGCAACCTTGGAAACTTTGGTCCCAGCTCTTTTCAGGTCATTGACCAGCTCCTCCCGTGTAGTTCTGGGCTGATTTCTCACCTTTCTTAGGATCATTGACACCCCACTAGGTGAGATCTTGCATGGAGCCCCAGTCCGAGGGAGATTGACAGTACTGTCCATTTTCTAATGATTGCTCCAACAGTGGACCTTTTTTCACCAAGCTGCTTGGCAATTTCCCCGTAGCCCTTTCCAGCCTTGTGGAGGTGTTCAATTTTGTCTCTAGTGTCTTTGGACAGCTCTTTGGCCATGTTAGTAGTTGGCTTCTTACTGATTGTATGGGGTGGACAGGTGTCTTTATGCAGCTAACAACCTCAAACAGGTGCATCTAATTTAGAATAATAAATGGAGTGGAGGTGGACATTTTAAAGGCAGGCTAACAGGTCTTTGAGGGTCACAATTCTAGCAGGTGTTCAAATACTTATTTGCAGCTGTATCATACAAATAAATATTTAAAAATCATACATTGTGATTTCTGGATTATTTTTTTAGATTATGTCTCTCACAGTGGACATGCACCTACGAGGACAATTTCAGACCCCTCCATGATTTCTAAGTGGGAGAACTCGCAAAATAGCAGGGTGTTCAAATACTTATTTTCCTCACTGTATTAGGACCTTTTTAAAGAGTACACAGGGGCACATCTTTTTTTCTAACAGTGTATATTCTTTATATATTCCTGGTAACAGTAGTAAATGGTTCGTAACTTTTTCTATTTGGCGACCTAATACAGTAATGAAATCCTCTCTTGAATATTTCGTCTAATACAGTAAATATGAGAAATATTGATACTGAAATTCATAAGTACAGACAAAATGTTAACTAAATAAAACTCTGAAAGACGTAAAGATGAAAACCATCTTATGACAAAATGAAAAGTGCAAAACTAGAAACTACGATGACATGCACACCATTAGGGCTTTAGATGATAAGGAAAGTATATGAAACACACACCATAATGTTTACCGGTTGTAATATGCACCAAACACTACAGGACCATTATATACTGGACACGTGTTCATTAATAAGCACAAGGTGACTGAATGCTGCATTGTGTCTTGCTCTAGCCATAAATTCGTAATCAAGTTCCTATGATGTAGGACAATAGAAAGAGAAAACCAGAGGACTTCTTTTGTTCTTACTGTGAGCGACTCTGCTCAATGATGTAATGTTTCTAGAAGGCAATGGGGCAAGCAGCAAACACTTGAAAGAGCAGATAATCAAAAACACATTGTACCTGACAGGGGCGTTTCTAACATGTTTGCTTAGCTCGGCCTCAAGGAGGAGGAGGACTTCACAGTGTCAATGAAACGCACACAAACGCGATCTGGGAGAGAGGTTAGGGAGGGATGAGCCACTGACTGCAGCTGACAAAGGCGAACAATTTGCCAAACTACATAAAAGAGAGATCTGCGCCTGTATCGAAGCGAATTTCAACCATTTGGTTTTAATTAGGCCTGGCTCCTGGGATCAGCCCTAAAGATACGTTCCTTCTGAACGTTTCAACTTCTATAAACAACCAATCTTTTTGTTACTGACCTGCCTGTCCTCACCAAGACATCTACACATTACCTCAGCTATACTTAAAATCTTATTTTTAATATATTTATTTACATTACACACCAAATATCCACAAAGGGTCTACGCTGAGCCAAAAGATATGTTGAACACATCTGCCTTCAAATTTGTCATCATTTACTTCAGACCCATTTAATGTGGGAAACAAAAGTAGACATTTAAAGAATACTCATACTATACATCCCCACACAATAAAAACTGGATCAAGACCAGGGCCTCCAAAACTGTAAAAAAGCACCTTCAAAGCTATCATGAAAGAAGCAACATGGTCTGATGGGAAAAACAATGTTATATAATGCTATTGAAGTTCCTCCACATACAAATCACTGAAATTTACAGGTATAATGTCCAATGAATGGTGCAAAAAGAACTATAGCTCTCACGTCTGTTAAGTTAATGAAAGACAGAAGGAAACATCTGAGTCTGTATCTCACAGAAAGCTTAAAACACCTATAAAGAAAAACTGGAGTGAGTATACAATGAAAAACTTTATCTGCGGCTTAAAATGTTGCTGTAAACAGGTTTTAATCTAGCTGCTGGTAAATCATGCCACTCTCAAATCCAAAATCACTCCAGAAAACACACAACCTGACAAAATGTACCTTAAATGACCTTTAAATGCATGCAAATGGATAACACGATGTTGTGGTCTGCTTTGAAGCTTAATGTAGGAATATAAATATAGGCCTATATAGCCTACAGTAATGGTAAAAAGTATGTCCAACTTTGAACAATTGATATCTTCGCTCTTTATTCAAATATTTTATTAAAAAGATGCATTACAAATTGGAGAATTAACTAATTATAAAATATAAAGAAATTACACACAACACTTGCAAAGTTTATAAAGACAAAGTCCAGGAGAATGACTACACACTTGAAGGTGCAAAAGCTGTCACTGGGGCAGTACCCTTTCAAAAAGTACACATTTGTACCTAAACACTGCATATTAGTACCTCACAGGTACAGTGGTGTGAAAAAGTGTTGGTCCTTCCTGATTTTTTCTGTTTTTGCATGTTTGTCACACTTTATTTTTTTAGATAATCAAACAAATTTTTTAGTTAAGGTGGCAGGGTTGGGCGAGGCAGAGGGGCATGGCAATCAAAGGGGCGGGTCGTACGCGGCATGATAAAAATTTAAATAGTTTTATTTAAAACAGTCAAATAAAACTTAATTTTGAAGAAACTATGACAGAAAATGAACACATACTAGATTATTAATGAATTAAATGTTTTTACCTCTAACAGGAATAGCTGCGTGATGAAGTGAAACTAAAGGGTTAATAAACACACACTGAAGCAGATGTTGTAAAACGTCTGGTGAACGATGATAGATAGCGCAAAAATTGTAAAAACTGATTATTTCCTACTATTAATTTCATTATCTTAAAGGAGTGTAACTACTGTAGCATATAAATAATGCACATAAATAGCGTGAGCAAGAGCGCTCAACAATTATATCTAATCAACAGGCACGTGAAACCTAGCTAGCAGGTTGCTCAAACAACAAAATCACAATATAACTTACTTTAAATTTGAAAGAACTATAGACGAATACAAAAACAGGCTTAAATAAACCCAAAACATAAGTTCACTTACAGTTCTCACAGACACGTGTTTTATCAACTGGCTATCCTCCAGACATGATGGACCACTTCTTTATCTCCTTTCGGCTGTGTGGCGGTGTGAAGCGCGTAAGCGCTATTCTCCGAGATGCACTTGACGCGGCCTTTTGTGCAGCTAATTTTTTTTTTTTGGATGACCTAGTTAAGGCGGTAGGGTTTCCCAGCTTAGGTGGGCCACCCGAACTGAAATGTGTTGCGGAAAACCCTGGAAGGAAAATCAAAACACACATGGCCCTGTGTAAAAAAAGTGCTTGCCCCTAAACCTAATGGCAGGTTAGGCCACCCTAAGCAGCAATAACTGTAATCAAGTGTTTGTGATAACTTGCAATGAGTCTGTTGCAGCGCTGTGGAAGAATTTTGGTCCACTCATCTTTGCAGAATTGTTGTAATTCAGCCACAACGGAGGGTTTTCGAGCATGAACCACTTTTTTAATTAACAGGATTGAGGTCAGGACTTTGGACTAGGTCACTCCAAAGTCATTTTGTTTTTCTTCAGCCATTCAGAGGTGGACTTGCTGGTGTGTTTTGGATCATTGTCCTGCTGCAGAAACCAAGTTCGCTTTAGCTTGGGGTCACAAACAGATGGCCGGACATTGTCCTTCAGGATTTTTTGGTAGATGGCATGGTTTCATTTATCATAGCAAGTCTTCCAGGTCCAGAAGCAGCAAAACAGCCCCAGACCATCACACTACCCCCACCATATTTTAACAATAAACTGACACAAAGACATTAATTAGTATCATTCCACATACAACAACGTCGGAACGATCCTCTTTCAACACACTTGTAAACACTGGGCGGAGTTTTGCGTTCGTCCTCTGTGACATCTTGACATCATGACGTATTACGTGAGGTCACGCTGACGCTTTCAGGACCGGAGGAAGAGGAGAAATTGTGGTTTAAAAGTGTATATTTGTTATTTTTCTTGTCAAAAATGACAATCGTATCGCTAGATAAGACCCTTATGCCTCGTTTGGGATTGTATATAGCCCTTTGAAACTCTGTTGAAAAAAACTGTTACGTGTTGAGTTGGGTGTTAAGTGTTGGTGTCCATTAAAGTGAGAGTCCTGCGGTGTTTTCCTCAAAAAAAGCATAGTTTCTTCTCGACTGAACATCAACATTTTGGATGACATGATGGTGAGTGGATGATCTGGATTTTTCTTTTGGGAAAATTGAATATTCCTTTAAGGTTAATGTTTCAAATGCTTGCCTCATAAAGGTGGCGTACAGTCATAGAAAATATTCAGTTTTATATAAAGAAGATCAGCTTAGACTTTCTGCTATAAGTCCTTTTGTATTTCACAGATAAACATAAGAGGTTTTTAAAGACACACTGTTAATTAAATATAGTACTATAAATATTATTATTATTGTGTGAACTTTTCAGAATTTAAGTCCTTCTCTCTTCGTCCCACAAAACATTTTATTACAGTTGCCCCCAAAAGTATTTCAACAAGATTTTTCTGTTGTTTCCATCCAGTCAGAGCACTTGATGCTAAAACAATCAGACTCAATAACAGAATCAGCACAGTAAACACACATAGCTTTCACAACAATATAATTCAATTATTATAAATACAACCACAAACATCATCTATGAAAGCATATGCAGGCCTATAAATACATCATTACACAACACTAACCAAATGTTTAATTTCATGTAGAGGCTGGACCTGATGAACTGTATGTGGACTGAATGAGTAAGGAGGTTAAATACTCACAGTATGTCTTCAATGAGGCTCACTGTCACTAGAACCTGAAGTCAATGAGAAGTACGAGAGCGCAGGCTGCTCCCCTCCCAGCTGCTGAGACGAAATACTGTGTGTTACTCTTTGCTGCCATCAGAGAGGAATCTGTGGAGAGATGTTATCAGCATTCTCCTGTGAGCTTTTACATTACTGAATTTTAATAGACATAAACAGACATTTCAGAAATAATCACGTTGAATTTTGATTTTGGTGTTGGTTGGAGTCACAATGCTTCATGTTGATGATGAACTGGTTTTTATAGACGGTAAAAGCTTCTCATGTGAAAAGTTCACATTAAGTGCTCCAAAGGGAGAGATGGTGTTTGAGATATGTAATCAGTTGTGATTTATAGTTTGTTATAGCTGCCTAAAAGTATTGATAGCTTTTACTTTTAAACTGTAAAAACCTTATGTACAAATACTTTGATGCTTAAACTTCAAGTGGAATCTCCAAACAAATGATCTTTACTTCTCTTGTGCTTTTTAATAAAATTGTACATACTGTATGCCAGATAACATATTACATATATACAGACAACGTATATTGTAGATAACAAAATAGCTATCCAAGCAGCATTTATTTTAAGTTTTGGTGCTGAAGCATCTAAACATTAATATATTTTTGGATGCCACTGTTCAGTTTTTTTTTTACTAGATTAACATTCTTGCAATATAATAAGTTGCTTTTACTGTTAAGGTATTTGCTTACAGTAATAAAATGAAAATCTACTACTTATACAACCAGATCATCCTCATTGTAAAGCAGAGAATATTTGATATGATAGTAACACTACAATAAGGTTGTGTGTGTGTGTTAACATTAGTTAAAGAGATAGTTCACCCAAAAATAAAAAGTTGTTAAAGGATTAGTCCATTTTCTTAAAAAAAATTCAGATAATTTACTCACCACCATGTCATCCAAAATGTTGATGTCTGTCTTTGTTCAGTCGAGAAGAAATTATGTTTTTTGAGGAAAACATTGCAGGATTTTTCTTATTTTAATGGACTTTAATGGACCCCAACATTTAATACTTAACTCGACACTTAACGTTTTTTTCAACTGAGTTTCAAAGGACTCTAAATCAGGGGTCTCCAACCTTTTTATGAGCAAGGGCTACCACAATGGATAAAACAATCTGGAGGGCTACTTTTTGATATAGTCTACTTAAAACTTTTTTGTTTTACTTGTTTATTTTATTTTATTTGACTTGTTTATATGTTTTAGTATTGTTTAAAATTTTAACATACGTAAACCAAGCCAAGCTAATATAAAAACATATGTAATGAATAAATATTACAGTTGAGACTATTAATAGAATGTGCTTTGGCAGGCACCTCACAGACTCTGTGCGGGCTACCTGGTGCCCGCGGGCACCACGTTGGTGACTCCTGCTCTAAATGATCCCAAATGAGGCATACGGGTCTTGTCTAGTGAAAGGATTGTAATTTTTGACAAGAAAAATAAAAAATATGCACTTTTATACCACAACTTCTTGTCTATCTCTGGTCCTGTGGCACGCCAGCGCGACCTCACGTAATTGTGTAGTGACGTAGAAAGGTCACGTGTTACACACATTTGCGGACCATTTTAAACAATAAACTGACACAAAGACATTAATTAGTATCATTCCACATACAACAACATCGGAACGACGTTTCGCATACGTCATCCGTGACCATTTGACGTGATGATGTATTACGTGAGGTCGCCCTGGCACGTCACAGGACTGGAGATAAACGAGAAGTTGTGGTTTAAAAGTGCATATTTTTTTATTTTTCTTGTCAAAAATGTCAATTGTTTCGCCAGATAAGACCCTTATGCCTCATTTGAGATCATTTAGAGTCCTTTGAAACTCTGTTGAAAAAAACTGTTAAGTGTTGAGATAAGTGTTAAGTGTTGGTGTCCATTAAAGTCCATTTAAATGAGAAAAATCCTGGAATGTTTTCCTCAAAAAACATAATTTCTTCTCGATTGAACAAAGAAAGACATCAACATTTTGGATGACAAGTGAGTAAATTATCTGGATTTTTTTTAAGAAAATGGACTAATCCTTTAAACCTTTAAAAAAAAATGCTGAACACAAATGAAGATTTTTCAAGTATGTTTGTAACAAAGCAGATTTGGGGCACCATTGACTTCTATAGTAGTGGAAAAATAATACTGAGGAAGTGAATGGTGACCCAGATTCTTCAAAATATCAAAATATAAATAAAGACATTTGTACAGGTTTAAATTAACTTGAGGGTAAGTAAATTGACAGAATTTAAAAATTATGCTGTAAAGCAATAAAACCTCGGTCGCATTTGATCATTGCTACCAATTTAAATGTGGGTTTGCTTAAACATAATGTTAAGGCTTTTAACATTGTCTCTTACCAACCGTATTGATATTACGCAGTGCCCAAAAATAGTCCCCCTTGGTAACTTTCAATAGCAGGGGACTATTTTCGGCTGCTGCGTAATATCATTCCGTCTTATGCAGCCATTTTACGGCAGCAAAGTCCTTGATTATTACGCCAGAATGAGAGTATAGTTCCTAGCCATTTTGGCCTAGAAAACACAACTTTTAATTTTCCGTCGGTTTTAGTACATGATGTAACTACAGAAGAGTCAAGTTTTAAATTGGGAAAATTTCGAAACTCTTTGGTCATTTTTGAGCGTGATGCTAATGGTCTAATCAGATTCAATGGATTATGCTAAGCTATGCTAAAAGTGGTAGCGCAGATCAGCTGAATTGATTCCAAAACGATAAAAATCTAATATTTTACTATAGAGGAGCTGGAAAATGAGCATATTTTCAAAAAATGTTGAGTGTCTCTTTAATGCATTTACTAATGTTAACAAATACAACTTTATAGTAAAGTGTTTACTGGTACGACAAGCATTAGAGAAAAAAAAGAAAACATTAGGCAAAGGTAATGCTAAGATTTTAAAGCTGTCTGGTCTGACAGGAATTGTGGTTGTGACGATTACCCCGTCTGAATTTTCAGAATTCATTCATTGAGTGATATACGCTTACCCACACAATTCTGTTATGACAGGATATTGATTGTAATCATTCAATGAAACATATGGAGCCAACCCAACCCTCACCTTTAACTTGTTTTGCGAGCACTCCTAACTTGAGATTTATTTTAATCCTTCTCTAATGTTACTTGAGTAAGACGGACTACGGCCAGCTGTAAAACACGATGATGATGACGACATCACAATCTAAATTTAGGGAGATTTTTGGGTTCATGAGCTATAATTGGACTCCAGACCAGCCATGATGTCAGGTTTTTGCAGTTTCGACTGAGGAGAGAGTAAAAATATGCCATCCAATACTAACAGAGACCGCTGTGGTGTTTCACTCTCCGCATGAAATGTAATGGCAAAAATGATCAAGAATATTTGCTTCCACACGTATTAAACCGAAAACACATTCCAGTTAACACAGCTCACGCTGAGAAGACCTTCTATCATTCATCAAATTTCTCTCTCGGTTTCTTTGCTGGCTATTTACATCAGGTTCTTTCTATCCCAGTTGAACTGGGTTTTGAAAGATCATCCTGGTTGTCAATAGCAAGTTTGCTGATATCTTATAACATTTTGTATTTATTCACTAAAAGAGCATCAATAGTCCAGCAAAATGTTACATGAAGCATTGTGTGGAAAGCAATATTCCTGGTAAAATTTTATCTTCCATAAATACGCTGAATGAATTTGTGTAAATCTATCAATTCAACATTTTCTGTGTGACTGAACGGCAGGCGGTAATAAAATGTGACTTTCTTGACTGACTGAAATGCAAGGATGAATTATAAAGCAATGATACAATTTTCAAGTCATGAAACATTGCCTTCAGCAATAAGGGAATGAAAATATAAGAGCTGTTACTGATTACACGTAATAATTTGATCATAAAATGATGTTGCAGCAATGATGCTTCAAAACATTCTCGAGCTAAATATCAGAAAACTGTTTAAAAATGTCAAATTGAGAACGTATTGCAGATATTACACTGCCATAATGTCACATTTCATTTCACATAAAGATAAAGACAGAATTGGCTTTAATACAAATCTGTCATTGACGTAAACAATCAAAGAACTGAAAGATCTCTCAGTGTGTGCAAGATATTGGGTTGAATTATGTGTACTTGCATGCGCTGTCTGTTTTCAATGTGTGTCCCCAACAAAGCTTAACTTCTCTGAACCCTCAAGGGGAGACCAATAAGATCCAAATGCTCAATGAACCGAACTGCAAATAACAATTATATAAAATTGTCCCCCTTAAGCCACCTTGCCCAGTAACAGTGTGCTGAAATGGTAGTGAATTATGTCAGTGATCATTTTAATGCGCTCAATGGAATTATAATAGCAAATACATTTTGTGCTAAACGGGGAACAGTTTGGACAAAGACTAAGACTGTTGATTCAATAAATCAAGGAATGTCTTGAGGTCTTGGATGGCGTGCGATATTAAATTATGGAATTTCTGATTACTGTCAGATGAATTTCTCAGTATACTGTTTGATATTCCAATGAGTTTGGTATTCCTGGGGCAAAAGCTTTCTTTGATTATAGAGTATTGTGTACCGAAATGTTTGCTACAGTTTACCGCATACTAGTTATGTGCTGCGACAAGTATATGAGGATGCAAAACCACCAAAAACAAAGCATTGCATTCCTCGCTCTAGATTCTTCGTGGGATTTATAGCGCATGTTCACAGGAATTTCTCCACCCAATTTGCGTCATTCGCATCTCCCAGCGCGAATTCGCCTCTGTTTGTGTCTTTGCATAGACTATGTATGTAATCTACTCGTGCAAATAGTTACATTTGCTTCTGGTGTGTACATAGCAAAAGATTTACTAAACAGGGCGAATTTGAAAAAAAAGCGCAATTCCAAAAAAACACTGACGGGAGTGGAAAAATCTGCAGGTTATTTACTAAAAAGGCACAAAAAATAACACAGGCGCAACAGCTGATTAACCAACTCAATCTGCTAAGAGCAGCGCAAATAAGTTCAGGAGAATAAGCAGTCAGCAGAGCTGATGAGGTGCGGGTGATCTACTAACGCCTGATGCGCTTGAGTTCAGCACCACGGACATCTCAGCTGAAAATTCAGTGTGTGTAATCCCAGCTAACTAAGCCATAGTACACTGAAAAAAATAAGGTTTAGAAGTTTTGGTATTGTGTGACTTCTCCCAGTGACTCTTTTTTTATTTACTCCAGCAAATAAAAAAATAACATGGCTTGGCAAACAATATTTTTTAATAATATGTTCCTCTGGCATTCCAAATAAACTGTTACCGTGGGTTCACACCAGGCGCGTTTGAGGCGTAAAAATCGCGTCTACCGCACCTAGTTTGCCGCTTGAACAGTTGGAGTGTACTCGCTTCATTCGCGCATGAAAGCCACGTGTGAAAATCAAGTCATCGAGACATTCACACGGAAATTCATGTCATGGGAGGGGCTTCTGCGACTCTGCTCGCTTTCTGTAATCACGTCACTACTAGAGCAAGCTTCTGATTGGTTAAAGCGGCGCGTTTTTCCGTCAAAGTTCACATTTTTCAACTCGCACGTTTGTCGTGGCAACGCTCAATTCGCGCCATTCGCGCGAATGAGGTGGAATCGCGTCTACCGCGTCGTGTTAAATTCACATTGCGAGACCTCCAGACGCTTGTCCACCCGTCTTGACATTGACTTGGCGTTGAAGTCACTCGCGCTTGACGCCTCTACCGCGGCTGGTGTAAACGCAGCATAACAAGTTAAAACAATCATCTGCCTTGAACCATGCCCTCTCTAATCTCTGCAAAGCCTCATCTATTAGCAACAATGCAGCCATTTCAAGTGTAAAATTATTTGAGACATGCTTTTTTGGCGTGAAATAATCGCTCAAACATTATTAAAATCACATTGTGTATATCATTTAAATATTCTTTTCCCATTTTGCGTCTGAAAGGGAAACTTCTAGAAATGCATATGCGATAAGGTCAGTCGCAAAAATAATAGACCACATCTTTTCAGCGCTAATGATCTGCGCATCTTTAGTAAATCCTGACCAAAATAATGGATTGTGCTGGCGCAAGCTGTTAGTAAATCTGTCCTGTTGTCTTGTAAATAAGCCTTTTTTTATTTGGCTCAGTTTGGTTTAATTTCACTTTAATGGCAATGAAAAGGTTATTATCAGTCAGCAATAAAAACTGCTTTATTTTCAAAATTGTCACTTCAGTCATTTCATATTCAGTCATTATTTAACACTGTCTTTCACTGCAAAACCCTCTAAGTGCATCCACTTCTAAAAAAATCCACCTCTTTGGACAGGACTTTGGACAGCAAACGGTTGCAAAATCACCAAAGATGCAACTAGAAACATTGCAAATGATAAAAATCAGAATGTAAAATGAAGAAACAGAACCACACATTAGGGGGCGCTGCTATGTATGTGATTGCTGCATTCAGGTTTAATTCAGGTCCAAATATTCACAAGGGACCAAAGTTTAAATGTGATCCACTGTCGTTTTGCGCTGCCGTTCATCAAATTAGTCTTCTGTGCACTTAAAGGACTTGACGTGGCGCTTAGCGGATTCTGCCAACTGCTATTTCTGAAAAGCCTGTGTGATGTAATATGGCCCGAGAGCATTCAGTTAATATCATCCAATTTTTGACAGAGGTGGCTTTTGCATCTTAGCCCTTCAGCCTTCATACTGTTTTTTTTTTTAACATTTGCGTGTCAACATGAAAGAAATGTTTCTATTGCAGAGGACAGATGTAATAAAAAACAGTTAATAAATACAAACAATATAAAGCTTTCAACCTAAATTCAATCTGAAAACTTAACCAATTGGTTTACATTTCATTTTAAAATCTTCAAACCAGATGCAGATAGTCTGCTGCCAACAAGATGACCTTCAAACGCTGGGCTTAAACAACGCTGGCATTACAACCGTGATTACCAGATGCCTTCTTTTTATTTACTTTTATTTGTTTGCTTTAAATAATACTCATCATTACAAAAAAAGAGGCAATAAGAGGTGAGCGAGAAATGAATATGTCTCATACACAAACATGATACTTTTCAGTATATTTGTACAATCACTGGTTAAACAAGCTCGAGTTAATCAAAGTAATAAATGAGGCTCCTGCTTGCTGCAAATTTTAAACACATGCGATGTGATACGTTTCATTTGTCTAAAAATCGTCTGTTAGGATATGAAGTTTAGCAAAAAAAAAAACCTTTTTCCAAACACGCAGCTTTTCATAACATTGTAACAGAATGCCGTAATTTAACAAGCCTCGCGTGATTGAATTTACGGTCAAAGCCATGCGCTGTGTGTACACGAACCTAAAGGCGCATGACAAACTGTGTCTCATAAAATAGACATTTTTTCTTTCGCCTTTCTCTGGAGTGTCTAAACATCATGTAGCTGTGACTTTAATCTGTCAACAGATTATGAAGTATATTCCCAACATGCCAATATAAGCACAGTGCTGTTGTTTTAAATCTAGAAGGACATCTTTACACTGTCTGGATTTGCACTGCTTACAGAAAAACAGACTTGTAATGTGTCCAGAAACAAATCTGTGGCCTTAACTATTCAATTTTTATAGGCAATGCCGACAATACAGAACAATAATAAATAGCATTCCGCAAACATTGCCGCTGATGGCTTAAGATCTGGCCAAGAGTCTCGTTTTTCAACATTTTCTGGATCGGAGTATAAGCGTTTACATTCCTGAGACTGTCCTTTCGTTCAGCGTTTGGAGAAATGTAATAAATCTGGCAGGACTACAGTCAAACAACAACTCGGCGTGTATACAGGCGGATTACCTGTACGCGTCCGTTCTTTCGGGAACTAGATCATAACTGGCAAAAGAGAGGAGAGCGATGATGTCATTATTATACTTTTCTTTAGCGTCATTGATAATGATCAAAGAATGTTGTAGTCAAGCAGGATGTCTAAGTCTTGACAACTCTCTGAATAGATTTAAGCATGTTAATGGTTGACATGTTAATGTATTTGGTCTCGTTGAATATCTTGCCTTTGCGGATAAAAACATTCTTCTGCTAAAACACGCATCCGTGTGAATCATGCTGCTGCACAAACAGACACATTATCACCTATCAAACTAGGTCATCTAACTCCCCAACAATGTAGATCCACCACAAAGACCACATACTGCTACAGAAAAAACTATTTTCGGTCTCAGTAGACTACAGCAGATCTGCATATATAAAGACTTACTGTATTACTGCTATACAAACAGTATTTCCCCTGAAAACAGGAAAACTTTCTGAAAACAATGCATGGATAAAAATGCAGGTAACACTTTATTTCGATAGTCCACTTTAGACATTTTACTAACTTTCTTGTCAATTGCCATCATTAGAGTACTAGTAGAATGCCTGCTTAGTATTTGCAAACACTTTATTATGATGATCCCCCAACAGACAACCTCATTCATACAGCACTTTGGTCCCAGAAAATTTCCGTAAAATCGGCAGAGAGTTTTCTGTAAATGTTTTGAGATCGCTCGCAGAAAAAGGACCTAGTAACACTGCCATAACATACAGGGAAAGCATTGTGTGTGAACAAGATGCAGAAACAATGCTGCAAGGGGCATGTGAGGATGTGAGTGTCATTGCAATAAGAAGTTATGGTTCAGTTCTTTGACACAGGGATTTAAAAGCAGAACAACATTAACGACCAGAAATGTTTGAGAGAATGAGGAAAAATCGCAGATAATTTCAGACGCATCTATATTTTATGGCGTAATAGCACTTTTGGGAGTACTTCGACTCGGCGCAGTAACACCCTCCCTCTCCCATTATGAGAGTGAGAAGGGGAGCGGACTTTTCAGGCGAGTCGAAGTACTCCCAAAAGTGCTATTACGCCATAAAATATAGTTCCTCTTTTAAATCCGCTTAGAAAAGCGCTACGTTTTATTTTGTACCACCAAACTTGCTCGTATAACTACTCGTCTTAAATAGGAAAAACGTTGATGTGTTTGGTCACTTCTAACTTTATCTCTAAATGGTACCATTGAATGAATGGGGCTAAGCTAAATGCTATCGAAGCGTCGCAGCACGCACACAGATGATAGAGGGATGTATCAACAATTCTTAGTTAAGGTAATAACATATTTTAATATTGAAAATGAGTAGACTATTCCTTTAACGTTGGCTGCTAACGTATATTTTGCATTTTGAAGTAGACGCTATCTGACGAAGCTTGCGCTATTTAATGTGCACTTCCGGTTTATGATACCCCCGAGTTGTCCTAGACGCGACGGTGAGCTGCGCGTCCAGTGTGCGACCCCCTTAAGGCCTAAGGCATTGTCAATTTTTTAGACGTATACAAGGGTCCGCATACTGCTGGATTTTTAAAACCGCCGCATTTGTTTGCCGTGCACACACGTAAAGGAATACGTAGTATGTAGCCCAGTTGATGCATTGCATTTTGTGGCAATGTGCATGCATCAAACGTCTGTGTACACGTACGAGTCAAATAAACTATACTTTGCCGTGTTCAAACCGTCTGAGTACGTTTGCGTACACGTCAGTGGTGGCCGGTTAATTTTTTTTTACGAGGGCGCTTAATGCGAAGCTCGTCACAACGTGTATGTAGCCCGTCATGTGTGTGGTTCGTAATTTCAAAATACGCGCCGAGTGAACCTATGTGCATCACGTGTCTTGTCAAAATAAGTGCCAGCTGCAGACGCGTCTAAAGGGTTTATGATAAAAGAAACGCTTGCGTTTGCCAGATACTCGCATAATCTCATGTGTAATCAGAGTTTACTGTTAAGGGAGTGTCTTGAGTGTATTTTGTGAACGTGAGTCATAAACGGTTTTGACGCGTATGCAGCAGGCACTTATTTTGACAAAACACGTGATGCACATGACGCAACAAACAAATGTTTTGAAAACACAAGCAACACACATGACAATCTGAATATATACAGTATTTTGGATTTGTGCCCCTCGGATGACCAGTCACGAGCCGCCACTGGTACACGTAAATAAACAGACTATACTCTGGGTTTAAAGTGGACTATTGAAATAAAGTGTAACCAATACCAAACCACGGGTCAGTTTCCCAGACAGTGTTTAGATTAATCCAGGACTAGGCTTTAGTTATATTAGGACATTTAAGTAGGTTTTACTTACTTCTGCTCCAAAGACTAAAGAGCAAAGACACCGTCAGTCCAAATCCAATTTTTGTGCATATCTGATGGGAATCTGTTTATATTTAGCAAAAGTGAATAGCAAAAAACCCACATCCAATTTAATCCAATTTTTACAAGCTGTGGTTTCAAGTCATATTCAAATCGTTTTTGGAAATCCATCACAGTTGGGATTTGTTTTTTTGTTTCGTTTATGTCACATTCGAACATCAGACGTCATTGCACAAACAAAGTGGTTTTGTTGTTGTCGATGTGCATGAAATAAAGCTGAAATGCATAAAATGGCTTAATGTAACTTATAAATATGTGTACGTGTCTTGTGTTGCATGTGTCATCACGAAATGACGTTTGATCATCACTATTAATCAAACTGCTGGTTCATTTATGTAAACATTTTACCTGGCCCTTTACTCACCAGGATTTACTTAGCTTTTTATGCATTTTGCAAATGCTTTGATAAGTGACTTGCGGTGCACTTAAAGTATATTTTTACAGTATGTGTGTTCTGAAAATGACAATATTGCAAAGTGTTGTTAAAATACTATCAATGCAAGTGTATAATGGATATGAATTGAAAGAAAAAAAATATACAACCTTAAACAAGAGGTGAGCACGTCAGATCTTTGGTTCACTTTTGCTTTTGTGTTTAAAATGTAAGTTTTTTTCAAAAAGCAATGTATGGCAGCCTGTGTCTTCACCCAAACTCGTATATGATAAACTGATTCATGACCTCATTGTATACATGAAATAAAGTCCAGACTGAAGTTAAAGACATCTACGCCACCAAGGTGAAAGCACTCTAAGCTAGCCCTCACTAGGACAAATGCAGATGGAAATTAATAATTATCATGAATAAACTATAAACAGTCAAATGACATGTGGTGAAATAAATTGGAAATTTCAAATAAACAATCACAGGGCTGTTTAGAGGCACCATCTCTACAATTGACTAACAACAGGACATTGAAGGAACAGTTAAGAGTCATAACTCACAGCCAAGGGAGTTTAAATAAACAGTGTTATTCAACAGGCATATACACATATCCTGAATTTACTTTACTTAAGTTGCAGTGAAGCCGTAGGGTAAAGGACACAAGCCGGGATGTAATGTTGGTACCAGAGAATTAAGCAGAGATGTTTTATGTCAAAACTAAAGCACTAAAAGTGTGGGTGGCTTTACAAGACTGTATTCGTTTTATAATAAAATCTATATTTCTGTCATGGCAAACATGACACACGATCATGTTGTAATAGTCTTTTATAAGCCTTTACTTGAAATGTTTTGCTTTATAGAGAAATAAATGAGTTAAATGCAGTCTAGAACAATAACTGCAGATTCTGTCATTATTTACTCACTCTCATGCTGTTACAAACCTGTATAGATTTCTTTGTTCTGATGACCACAAAGGAAGATATTTTGAGGAATGTTTGTAACCAAACCGATCATGAGCCTCATTCACTTCCATAGAAGGTAAAAAGAAAACAATGAAAGTCAATGGGGCTCATGATCGGTTTGGTTACAAACATTCCTCAAAATATCTTCCTTTGAGGTCATCAGAACAAAGAAATCTATACAGGTTTGTAACAACATGAGAGTGAATAAATGATGACACAATTTGGGGGGAACGATCCCTTTAAAGTACTATTCGGACGGGATTAGTTTTACATAAGGAGGTGGGGTAAAGCCATTTTTATCAGAGCTTCTCAGTGATTTTAGTCCTGTCCAAATGCTCCATGTCAGTAATCATTACGGACAATGTCAGTAAAGATTACGGCGACTTTTACCTTCTGTAAAAAGGTCCGGAGAAATTACCTCAGGTAATACTAATCCAGTGCCAATAGAACAGCTGTAAATATACACGTCAATTGCGTCATTTCCTGTTAATTTGCGTGTTTCTTTTAAATATAAAAGCACTTAAAGAAGCATTTACTTGCGTTCAAGGCGGAAAAACAAGTCAGTGGCAAGTCAATCCTGAATAACACGAATAACACGTCAATCCTGAATGCACTTCTCAGATGCACGTTACTGTTTCTATAACTGACGTTCTGCCCAAACAAAATTAAATACAGTGTTTAGCGGTTTCCTCGTCTGTGTCGTTGTTTGCACATCTGATTTCAGGAAGCAAGGTAATTTGCATGTGACGACGAGAGGTGACGTGCTGCGCAATCGAGTTACCACTCCCACTTCTAAATGTTTTACTGAGATTTCTAATCCAGTCCGAATTGACCATTATTATTACAGACGTCCTGGGGTAAAATTACTTTATGCCATCTACTCCCGAAAACTAGTCCCGTCCGAATGGGGCTTTAAAGACCATTTTTGACGGTCTTGCCCTGCTGAAAAAAACAATAAAACCATTACAGAAAATTGTAATGGTTTCCATTAAAATACCAATAGGAACCATTAGCTTTTACCATTAAAACCACTACGTTGTAGTGTGTTTTGGGCCATATTTCATTAGAACCAATACATACCATTAGAGACCAACAAAGACCAATACACTGTAGTGCTTTTGGGCCATATTCCATTAGAACCAATAAAATTCCCAATAAAACCAATAGAATTTCTGTGATGGTGTCTATTGGTTTTATTGGCAGGTTGGTCTTGTCTTAACTGCATTTGTACACAATCTTGGTCTAGGTCTAAAGCCCGGGATACACTGCACACTGATTATTGCCATCCTATAATGCTGCGTTTACACCAGCCGCGGTAGAGGTGTCAAGCGCGAGTGATTTCAATGTTAAGTCAATGTGAAGACGCATTGATGCGTGTCTGGAGGTCTCGCGGCGCGGATGAGGCGTTTGGCGTGGTAGACACAATTCTGCATCATTCGCGCGTCTAGTTTGCGCGAATTGAGCGTATGGTGCGGTACACACGAATGGTGCTTTTTGTGCATTTTGCGTTTGACACGAATTTGCGGCTGACGCCTGAATTGAAAAATTTGAACTTTGGCGGATTTTCACGCTGCATTAACTAATCAGGAGCCTGCTAGCTGCTGTGGCGGCAGCCCTGCCCGGAGTCACTCATTCAACATGGAGGAACACTTGATATTGTCCGTGAGCACTGAGCAGTCACCCGAGCTATACAAGTTCTTATTTCTATAGAGACAGGAATAAAAAGGACCTCGCCTGGAAGAGTGCCAGCGAGGACACCGGGCAACCCAGCAAGCTGCAAACACACATTTCACCCTTGAGTCACGTGACGTTCATCGACCCGCGCCATCCATTTTCCCCCTATAGTAAGGTGACTAAATACAAACTGGTAACTCTCTCGATAAATGCACATCAACATCAGCCATCCTGCAAACAGACAACCGCATAGCACTTGGCCCTCCCACAAGAAACGGATTTTGCCTCTAACGCAAGTCAAATGCTTGCTTTTTCCGCACGTACACTTCGCACTTGACACGCGAATGCATTCAAACTGTTTAAGCGGCAAACGCGGTTGGTGTAAACGCAGCATAAGACCTTATAACACTGTGTTAAACCTGTTAAACCTGGTTACAACAAGCATCTAGACCAGGGCTATTCAAATATTACCCTGGAGGGCAGACCACTACAGAGTTTAGCTCCAAACCTGATCAAATTTAACCACCTTAAGAGGATTTAAAATTATATTTCAAGACTTGTTGAATTACAGCTCAGGACCACAGCTGTTAAAATAACACTGGTGCATTGACTTATTTGTTAAAGTCAAATAATGTGATTGGATGTAAAACCTCAGTAAAACCTCAGATACGAATGGCGGATGTCAAACATATCAACAAAATAAATACAAATGGCTACAAACTTTAAGATGCGATTGCAAAAAAGAACTTGTTTTTGTATATCATATGATATAATCAAGTCATGAGCAAGACAGCTACAGTATATTCACGAATATGAGCTCAAATTGCAAACCTGCAATTTGTAAACTTTTTGTTTATTAAATATTTAAGTGATTCACTTTTTAACGACAAAAGGTTTTTGCTAGGCGATGAAAAACGTTTACTTGAAACACTATGGGTCTTATTTTATGAGTGCTCTTATATACACGCTATATTGCATTTGCCTTGCAATTTGTCATGTGTCACCGCATCCCTGTGGATACTATAATTCTGAAAACCAGACTCTGCAGAAGCTCTCATCATGCACACCTCTGTTTCAACTCAAACCGGCCTTTATTTTACATCGCAAGATCTTTAGAGATGAGGCTTCTGAACTTTGCGTCCTTTCCAAGCCAAAGTCTGTGTTACAAACCCAGAACTGATTTATAAAACTGGGTTTGGTCCAGGAACGTTCTCCAAGGTGACCTCATGAAGAAATTCCTCGTTTTAATTGAGCTTTAATTGGTACTGATTGCATGATTATGAAGGGACTTCAATGAGAAGAAACACAAACCCCACATTGGTTTTGTCCTACTATAAGTTAGGTGCTAATGTTAAAGACTCTCCCGTGTAATGAGCAAAGTGTTCACCTGAAGTCCGACGGCCCGTGTGACATAACTCAAGCAGAGATGAGTTGAAGGTTTGTGTACGCGTAATACAAATATCACTCCACTACGCTGCTGCGCCCATCATCTATATTCTTCATTTGATATTAGCCAGGACTATGTTCCTATTGTTTTTTATGGCATTATTTTCCACATATCCAATTTTCTCTCAAGATCCACACACAGTCATTTATCAAGTGCAGTAAGTGTATTTACTCTGTGTCTTTTCCATTAACGCTCGTGAATGTAATCAGGGGAAAAACACATTTGTATTCAATATGACTGAAAAAGTAACCTTAAGATCTTTTACATTAGCTTTCCCTATATGGCTCGAATTTGTAGATGATTGTACTTTGTCTAACTGTGAATAGATCTGGGAGTTTGGGTCATAAATGTCTTAAATTTGAATAAAGATAACATTCGTTTTAGGGTTGTGCTGATAGACGATACTATCGTGTATCGACGATCGTCAGACATCTGGCCGATAGCAGGCTTTCAAGACCACAGTTATTATTATCATATTTTCACATTAACCAGCTAGTTTGTTGTTTCCGCTCCCTGTCACACAGGAAATTTCAGAGCGTCTGGAGTTAAAGACGCGCTTGGATTAATGGCATCAGTTTTAAGAAGGTTTCGGTCATGACAGTGTTGTCCTAAGAGTAAATCAGCTTCTTTTTGGTCCACCAATCAAGTGACTTGTCATAAATTAGTAAAAATTTACGAATAAATAAATGAGTAAACTATTACAGCGCCCCCGATACAATCGTGTATTGGTGATCTCACAGGCTGACGATAAGACGATCTCAAAATGGGGCATATCGCCCAACTAATTAATTTTAAATTCAGTCATTGTAAAGCATACTTTGAGGCTGTTTACACTTGGCCATAACATGTGATCCGATCGATGAAAATGCAAGTGGACGACGTTAATGCCAGGTGTAAACGGTGTTCAAAACGTTTTGAGCTCGTCCACTTTTGACCACTTTCAACCACATTCAGAGGTAGTCGAAACCCCTTTTAATCGGATTGCTTTTGTAGTGTAAATGCACATGTGGATGAATGTGTTCGAACAGCCACACGCGACCGCCTTCTCTCCACCCATTTATCTAATCTGATGTACTGAGCACAAGAAGTTTTATGTCTTGTCTGACTTCTGGTGCGAACACACGGTGAACAGCGCTATTTTCAGCCTTTCATTGATAAAACTAAAGCGGCTGATCTCCGTAGTTTCGTTTTGAAAGCGTGTGAAGTTGCGCGATCCTATTTCATCAATTGCGCTGAAAATTAAGAGAAAGCTCTAACATATAAACGTACAAAACTCTGTGCAGCATGTTTACTTGCTAAACAAGCAGCGGACTCCGACATAATATTAGTTTGCATCCATATAAACTCATAATTAGTCCCACTCGCGTTTGAATGACAGCAGAAAACTCGCCCACCGTCTCGACAGACCACCCCCAAACAGTATTCAGGACAGAAGCGGTCGAAAGTGGACAAAAGAGACGGATTTAAATACCAGGGGCCCTATTTTAACGATCTGAAACGCAAGTGCGAAGCGCAAAGCGCAAGTGACTTTGTGGGCGGATCTTGGGCGCTGTTGCTATTTTCCCGGCAGGAGAAATAACTCTTGCGCCAGGCGCAAATCAATAAGGGGTTGGTCTGAAGTAGGTTCATTATTCATGGGTGTGGTTTGGGCGTAACGGCAAATAAACCAATCAGAACGCTATCCAACATTCCCTTTAAACGGAAGGGCGCAAGTTCCATGGCGGGTTGCTATTATTATGACGGATTTACCAGGCGCACGCCAGGAGCGGTTCACAGCCGAGGAGACCCACGTTCTTGTAAGAGCAGTCAAAGACAGAGAAGCTGTTTTGTATGGGGATAAAAGAAACCCGCCCAAATCAGCGTAGGGTAAACAGGCGTCAGAGGAAATAGCCACAATTGTCTCATCAGCTGGCATGCCCATCGTTGCGCCAAGCGCTACAATGATGTCAGGAGACGGAGGATCCCAAGCTTGCCAGCATAAATCGGGCACGCCATGTAACGGGAGGTGGATCTGCCTCTACATATGACCTGACACCAGCAGAGGACATCGCTGCGTCCACCCTCACAGCTGAAAGGGTTTGGGGGCATCTTCGGGTTCAGGGTCAGATATTATATTTCATAAAAGTCTACGTCTAAAAATGGCATAGCATTTTCTTGTGCTTTCAAAAAAAAGGTCTCAAATCGAATTGTGACACCACTAGTTTGTAAATTCTTTATCTGTTACAATATAAAAGCTTTTTACTTTACCTTTTTTTGCATATTTGTCAATTTTTATCAAAAACCTTTTTGAGATTACAGTAATCATGCATCATACTTTATCAGCCTATTTTACTTAATACTCCATGACTGAAATAATGACTTTTAGAACCAAAGCTTTATTTACAAAAATGAACATTTTAATGAATAAATTTTTTTAACATCAATCTTAAACCATGATGGTTTTCTTCCTCTGCTTACAGCTTTTCCGCTTACAAACTCCGCCATCTAAATAGGGAATTGCATGTTACGCCCAAAACACACCCATTATTCATTACGAGAATAGGAACAACCCTTTTAGATCGTGCGCCAGGCGCACAAACCATTTCTCTTATTGTTAAACTAGCAAAAGTGGACCATGCACATTACACCATGCGCTTAGATGATTCAAATAGGACCCTCAATGTTAAATGCAATCAAATGCAACAGACCCTACAAACAGATCTTCAACTGCAGCTGACTTCTAATGTCTCCTAAAACCCGCCTAGGCTTAACTTATGTGTTTGATTTTCAAAACGTGTTAAACCTCCAAGAGACTGGCTGTTACCATGACTAAAATGTATCAAGATGTACTTACAAAGGGTACAAGTTTATTTATTTAAAGCAGAGATACAGATGTTCCTGTAGCTCACTGCTAGACCACATTGCTGTAAATACCAAGGTGATGGGTTTGAATCAAGGGAAACACACAACACAAAACCGCTGAAGTTTACCTTGAATGCACTGTAGGATGATTTTGAGAACTGTCTTGTCCATAAAATGCATAACAGCTCAAAAATATGCACTAATATAATCTTTGTTCAAAACATAGCTTGGGACTAAAAAGATTCTGCGATGTTGTCACTGGGGCGGTTCCAGAGTTCATATTACTACTTCAAAGTTACAGATTAGTATACATCAAAGATACATATTGGTACATATATCAGGGTTCCCGCACCTTAGCTTTAAATTCAAGGACCTTTCAAGGACTTTCCAGGTCCAATACCCTCAAATTCAAGGACTAAATGTGGCTACACATTTCAAGTGAAAGCAAGGTAACATTGTGTTACTTTTAAAGATACATTGTTACAGTTCCCTTTCGAGGGAACTTGCGCTGCGTCGCTGCGGACACTTTGGGGACGCCTTCAAGGGTAAGTGCGTTTGAATGTGCATATCAAATTCAACCAATGGTGAGGCTTAACGACAAAGACAGGGTGACGCTGGAGCCAGGAGGATATATCGCTATCTGAAATATTGACAAAGACAGTGTTACAGGGACGCAGGAAGTATGGCAAGGGAGATGCAACGTCTTGTTCCCTTCTCAGAGACGTTTTCATGTGTGAAACACAACTATGCAAAAAAGCATTTTGGTATGAATCAACATTCACATACAGAAGATTTAAGCATTTAAAGCAAACAGTTTAGCACGTGTGCTTAAAAAGTCTAGAATTTTTATGATATTATCCTACAAACACAGGGAATAATATGGATTTTTTTCCACCAAACTTTTTGCATAAAATAGATTCAAGCACTTTCAATGACCTGTATCTATGTATGTATATTTTCAATAACTTAACACGTCCTTGAATTTTTTCTCCCAGATTTACAAACTTTCAAGGATTTCAGGGACCCGTAGGAACCCTGATATCTGTACCCAAATCGTACACATTAGGAGCTTTATAAAGGGTACTGCCCCATTGACAGCTTGGGGTTATTTTTCATTTTTGTCAATGTAATCATGCATGTCTAGACACCAAATTAAAAATTGGTCGCTTAAAACGTCATGATGTATCGTGAAGAAGAAATTGATTAAAATAGTAGAGATTAATGTGAACTTTGAAAGGTTTTATTTGTTGGCTAACAAAAACCGTGATTGTAAGTTCCAACATCTTGTAAAACATTTCCTAACTGAAGTTGGATCATGCTGGGCATCTGTTCACACAAGGCAGGCCCTGTTTTAAAATCAAATAAAGCATTTGTTCTGCACTTTCACTGACATAATGCTCCGGGAATTTGAAACAGAACCTGATTCTTGTGATTCCAGAACCCGCTAGGTAAACTTTTGGTGTTATCATCAGAAGTGACATCATGCCTTGAGACCAAACTAAGCTATCGGTAAACCAAGTGGTGACCTCACACAAGGTTGTTTACGTGTAATTTGTTTATTGTCATGATAAGTTAACACATTAGAGGTCGCATTTATGGGATTTTAAATAATGAGTACACAAAGCTCTTGTTGTAATAATAACAATAATAAACAGCAGATGGTAGCAACGCTTTAATAAAAAAGCGATTCATACCAGCACATCAGTTTGAGGTGTATGAAGGAGGACTGTCAGATCCCATTTAAAAACAATTAGTAAATAAAGTTACGTGTGTGAAATTTGGAAGGGACTCCATGAGATCAGTGAATACGCAGAGCAAATCCGTTATTTATTTCACACTGAAAGGTCCCTAGACAGCCATTACTAACCTAATATCCTGTTTCAGAGTGAGCCTCGCTTTAGCCTGTTGGTCTTGGCTATTCACCAAAGCGTGAAAGTATGAAAATTGTCCAGTCATGGCCTGAAGCACTTGAAACCACCGATGTTCCAGGGCTCTGAACATGTGTTTAAGAGAAGTGCGCCACAAAACTGCAACTATATTTGCAGCTACTTGCCGTCCTACATATTTCATTGACCACAATGGTCTGAAAGTGCAGTTATGCCGGGGCATAGATAAACACGCCACACTTCCTCCAGGCATTTTATCAGCATTTCTCATTCTGGCGGGCTTGAACTCTTCCCCTCCAGCGCTAAACGCGTCAAGACCCTTTGGAGAGGCCAGAAATAGCTTTGACGTGTTGTGTAGCGGACATGGAAACAAAAGACATTATAGCAGGCCTCATTCAACAAGACCTTCCAAACTAACTGTACAATCACATTACTTCATAATATTTAACTTTGAATGGTGTAAAGTGAGCATTTCCTATTATGTCAAGAAAAACCTAAACAATAAAGAACATCTTAGTGCCTGCAAAAAAAGAGACCTGCATTGCTCAAATCAAGATCCAACTTCATCGGTTAGCTATGTCTGTGGACAGCTATTGCTTATTCAGTTACTAATATAAAGAGGGGTTACATTCATTTGCATTGTCTAACATATACAGTACTGTAAATCCCAAAGGTGTTATAATACATGCCAGAACTCTTTCTAGAATAATTTGTAATGGAAATTCATTATCCACAATCTAACTGTAACATCAGTGTTTTATAAAACCAAGTGAGGCAGTTTAAAAGAAAAAAAGTTCATGTTTTGTAAAACCTGTATAAGTTTCTTCATTCTGTTGAACACAAAAGAAGATATTTTAATAAATTATGGTAAGCACACAGTTGATGGCACCCATTGACTTCCATAGTATTTTTTTTCCTATTATGGAGGTCAATAGGTCAGCTGTGTGGTTCCCATCATTTATCAAAATATCTTTTATGAGTAACAGAATAAAGAAACTCATACCGGTTTAAAACTACACGAGGGAGAGTAAATGATGACAACATTTTCATTTTTGGGTGAACTATCCCTTTAATGCATTACTTCATGTCACGTGCGTTGCTTTAGCCCCCTCCATTGGTTTTAGACTATAAATAGAAACATTTCTTGAGATTGTTGTAAATTTATGTGCTTCCTTTCATCTTTGCTTTTCACGAGGTAATGAAACTTATTGCTTTTAATTCTGCCGTTTCAAATCTACTCTTACTTGATGGATGAATCCACATTACTTTGATACCACAGTATTTTAAAAACAAACAGGCTAGCCCAACCAATTACAGTAAATGCTGAAAGAAATGTGGTTTAAATTACTATTGATTCACAAATTGTTGCTAAATAGCCCTAAAAGTGGTTCACTGGCTCGTAATGATAGGGGAACTACTTTAAATGCAAAACATCACCTGTGTAGAAGCATATTGTGCTATTTGAACCATAAGTGGTATTATAGTCATGCTTTAGCAAAAATTATGGTTATACAGAGGTACTATAGACCATTTCAAAAGATGTAAACAACACTGGTCCAGAAGCACTTCCTGTTTCCGTTTTTTAACACTAGATAAACGTTGGAATAAAATAAACCAACAGAACACATAAACCTGAATTAACTGAAGTTAAACAAACATCTTAAAGATAATAATATATGTGAAATAAAAAATAACTGTCACAAACTGTAACAGGAAGTGCTTCTGGACCAGTGTTGTTTACATCATTTGAACTGGTCTATAGAGACAGAGCGCAACGCATCATAACCTGAAAACCACGCCCACCGGAGGGGAAAACAATCCATCCGTCTCCATTGACTTTGTATTGCATGAGGCCGCCTCCTTGTCATTTCTGGCTTATAACAAAAAACAGAATAATGCTAAACCCAGAAATACGTTTTTATAAGCTGTTGACCCAAAAAAACGAGCGTTTAAAGACACAAAAGTGGATACAGGCTAATTTTTATAGCACTACTATTATTAGAACTATGCCCACTGGAATGAAACGTAATATGCGATCCACTTTTGTGTCTTTAAATGCTCGGTTTTTTTTGGGTCGTCGCATTTCTGTTTTTTTTTAGCTTGTTAGCTGTACACCTTGTCACACAGCAGCTTTTAGGCATTATTCTGTTTTTGTTATAAGCCAGAAATGACAAGGAGGCGGCCGCATGTAATACAAAGTCAATGGAAATGGTTGGATTGTTTTCCCCCCAAAATCAAATTAGCATAACTGCGCTCTGTCTCTATACTGTACACTCACCTAAAGGATTATTAGGAACACCTGTTCAATTTCTCATTAATGCAATTATCTAATCAACCAATCACATGGCAGTTGCTTCAATGCATTTATGGGTGTGGTCCTGATCAAGACAATCCCCTGAACTCCAAACTGAATGTCAGAATGGGAAAGAAAGGTGATTTATGCAATTTTAAGCATGGCATGGTTGTTGGTGCCAGACGGGCCCGTCTGAGTATTTCACAATCTGCTCAGTTACTGGGATTTTCACGCACCATTTCTAAGGTTTACAAAGAATGGTTTGAAAAGGAAAAAACATCAAGTATGCGGCAGTCCTGTGGGCGAAAATGCCTTGTTGATGCTAGAGGTCAGAGGAGAATGAGCCGACTGATTCAAGCTGATAGAAGAGCAACTTTGACTGAAATAACCACTCGTTACAACCGAGGTATGCAGCAAAGCATTTGTGAAGCCACAACACGCACAACCTTGAGGTGGATGGGCTACAACAGCAGAAGACCCCACCGGGTACCACTCATCTTCACTACAAATAGGAAAAAAGGCTACAATTTGCACGAGCTCACCAGAATTGGACAGTTGAAGACTGGATAAATGTTGCCTGGTCTGATGAGTCTCGATTTCTTTTGGAACATTTAGATTGTAGAGTCAGAATTTGGCGTAAACAGAATGAGAACACGGATCCATCATGCCTTGTTATCACTGTGCAGGCTGGTGGTGGTGGTGTAATGGTGTGGGGGATGTTTTCTTGGCACACTTAGTGCCAATTGGGCATTGTTTAAATGCCACGGCCTACCTGAGCTTTGTTTCTGACTATGTCCATCCCTTTATGACCACCACGAAGTACCCATCCTCTGATCTTTGGGATGTGGTGGAATGGGAGCTTCGTGCCCTGGATGTGCATCCCACAAATCTCCATCAACTGCAAGATGCTATCCTATCAATATGGGCCTACATTTCTAAAGAATGCTTTCAGCACCTTGTTAAATCAATGCCACATAGAATTAAGGCAGTGCTGAAGGCAAAAGGGGGTCAAACACAGTGTTAGTATGGTGTTCCTAATAATCCTTTAGGTGAGTATAGATAGATAGATAGATAGATAGATAGATAGATAGATAGATAGATAGATAGATAGATAGATAGATAGATAGATAGATAGATAGATAGATAGATAGATAGATAGATACCATCATAATGTCAAATATAGAAATCTTAATATACGATATAACATTTAGCATATTTATTGTAGGCCATTGGATGCTGGACTAAAGCTGTCTGGTATGGGAGAATGATCCTTTATATACAGTAGTACATGCAGGAGATATGTATATTTATCAATTATATGTCATTGCAAATTTTTATTGACAATGAGATAAACCTAGATCACAGACTACAGTGAATTACAGTAAACAATGTAGTTGCTAAAGTAGATTATATTTACATAGACTATATTATTATACATGTTAAAAGCCTATCAATTGATAGACAGCATTTATATGGAAGAAAAGGGTACCAAAGAAATGTTACTTTGTATTGTTACACAGTGCTTATAGTACCTGTAGTAGTTTAATAGTAGCACAATAGTTTGTAACTTTGTTTAGATGCTCTTTTAAAGAAAATGTCTGAATGTGTTGTGGTTTACTACCATCTAGTGGAATTTAATTCTTCTTACAGTCATTAATAGTTTTTATACAAACCCTTACCAATTATCTCTATGCTTACTCTGTCTGTTTTCTTACACACACACAATTACAGTACACGCACATCTAAATGTCTTGAAATGAAAGATAATGATTGATTTTAAAGTATACAGAAGGAATTTGTAAGAGGGCGTCAAATGTAGTAAAAGGGGGATTGATTTCACTTACTATATTTAAGTCCCAAGTAAAATGCAAGACATAATCAGCTGACTTTCATTTGTACTCATTCAGATATTTTAATGAATACATACATCACCCAGTTGTCTTATGGTAAACACTTGTCTGAGGAAGATAAAAGGAAATGTGAATGAGTTTATTGTTTAAAGAGTTGTTGTGTTTGACTGAGCTTCAGCGCTGTTGTTTAGAGAAGTTGTTAGAATATCTAATGACATTACTGCTGCCTGGCTTTTGTAAATATTTCCTCATTTTATTTGTATATATTGAAAAAAAAACACCCATTAATATTGAACAGCTGTCAGGAGGAGGCGTCATTTTGGTTTATTATTTTGTTATAAGAGAGAAAGATAAGAAACAGATTTGGTCATGTTTGCTTTTGCTTGGATTGTAGCCTTGTTTTTGGTTTGTTTTGCAGGCCTGACCTCCTCCTGAGACTAAAAGCTTTTTATTTTTTGTTTTGTTTATGCTCTATATATGTAAATAATTGATATTTACTGAAGTATTATGGCAAGGCTTTATGGTTTTGAACCCAGTTACTAATATTTTTTTTCCTGGGAAAGTGCATTCTTTTTATTTTTTATTTTTTTAGATTTCCCAAGAGCACTGAGGATTGAGGTTTTGCACTTTAAATTCTGATACAGACCATAAGCCTTGATCGGCATTATGAAACAAACAGTGAAACCTTTTGTTACTACTGTACAGTGTATAATTAAACCCAAAACATCTACAAACATAGTGCTGAAGATTGTTTTGAGATTTACTTACTAAATCTTTCAACAGTAAGTGCAACACATGCTGTGTGTAACTTCACAATATCACAAAATTTAATATCACTACACACTGCCTCAAAAACTGTACTCCATCAAAAATTGGGATCAGGTTCAATTTTCTCCATGTTTTGCATCTGTAACAAGTATTTTCAGAGGTGTTTTGACAATTCAGAGCCACCGTACAACAGCACAAGTCCAATTTTTAAATGAAATCACTTGACATGCACTCGGTGTAACATGCAAAGATTATAAATAAAAGCATAACAATAAGAAACTGCAAGCAGTTATTTTGAGATGGGTCAAAGGTCAGAGCTAGCAGTTGCAAGTCGACGGGTCAGCCTCAAATGTTTGGTTTACTTCCTGTCTCCTAAGATACCTTCATCATCTTGTCCCACAATTCTGTGTGTAGGCATGCGCGGGGAATGTGATTGGTCGAGCCTATGAGTTTGAAAAAATAAAATGGCGGCCAAGAAAGGGGCTGGAGCACAAATTTAGTGTAAATAAAATTATATTTTCACTTTTTACACCTTTTGACTGCATTTCCAGTGAGAAATTAGTATTGTAGTTTTTAAATAAGCGATTAGTTATCACAAAGGCACTCTCTGTTTATATTTCAAACTGAATTTCATTACGCTGCCTATGAAGGTTGTCAGAAAGCATTTCTCAGAGCTGTCTTCATGCCGCCAAAATCATTGCTTCGTGAGGCAGCGAGGCAACAAGTCAGCTACTTAAGCTTTTGGACGCAGCCAAGGTCATATTGTTTTGCATTGCACACTTTACTTAACGAAGATACTGTTACTTAATCCAAATAAGGTATTTCAATATCACTCCATCATCACAGATCTCAAATATAAATAAGAAAGCCAAGACTAAAAAGCCCAATATTCAAGTATTCAAATAACAGAAATGACATAACATGTAACAGGCAACAAGGTGTAGAAATGGGCACAAAAAGAAGTACTTACGGGTAGACTCAGATATGGGATTAGAGATGAGGTGGATTCCAAGTGGCAACAACATGATCATCAATTGCACAGATGTCCTTTCTCTGATAAGATAAAAAAATTACCGTAAGTCATTACAAAAACAATGCTTAAAGAGCACCGATGGTCCAATTCATGATTTTACATTTCCTTTGGTGTGTAAGTGTGTATTAGTACATATTAACGATTTGCAAAAGGTACATACCCAAAGTAAAGGATGACGCGAGTTATCGTCTCCAACGTAAATCTCTTTTCTAGGACTACAACAAACACATAGATTGTAGGCAACAGTTTACTTCCTGAGATTGGTGATGTAGAAAGAACGACATGATCATAATTCCTTCCACTTCGGACTCACAGCCTGTAAGCCAGGGGTCGGCAAAAGGCGGCCCGCGGGCCAAAAGTGGCCCGCCAGCAATATTTTCTGGCCCGCCGGATTAATTTGAAGTCCGTTTTTTAATTTTTTTTTTAATCAGACTTTTTTATCTTACAATAACAGTTTACAAAAATGGCCCCGTGTATCATTCCTTCATTCGTTTTTTCAAATCAAAACCAAAAAGAAAATAAAGAAAAACGACTTGTTTTTCTATTATTTATTTCCTGAACTAAAATCAAACGACTCGTTTTCTGAATGTGCGCTCAGATCAAAAATAAAAAAATTAATGAAAACGGGTTCAGACAAATTTTAATTGAACACCTTAGCAGACATATACCAATGAAATAAATTTAAACAGATCAGGTACTAGATTACATTTTAACCCTTAAGAGATCCTTAAAAAAACTTACGTATGTGTTCCTAAGGACAGAAAATGTCACCTTCCCAAAAACTGCTCTAAAATATCATACATCAATATTTTTTCCCACTTTAAACGATTCAGTCTTGTAAAACTACTTCTGCTTGAAACATACATATAAAATATTAATTAGATTTGTGAAAATTTTAACCCTTTATATGCCATTTTGTTTACATTAACCCCTGTTTTTTTAACAGGAAAAAACAAAAAAACTAAATATTTTCCAAAAAAAACTTTTGAACTACCATTTGATTATTTTAATTATTAGACCCTGGGATGGGTCAAAGATTGGTGGCAAAATTTATTTTGATGCATTGTTATTTTTTGAACAGGGTCAAATTTTGTAAAAAAACTCACACTTGTGATCCTAAGGACAGAAAATGTCACCTTCCCAAAAACCTCTCTAAAATATCATACATCAATATTTTTTCCCACTTTAAACGATTCAGTCTTGTAAAACTACTTCTGCTTGAAACATACATATCAAATATTAATTAGATTTGTGAAAATTTTAACCCTTTATATGCCATTTTGTTTATATTAACCCCTGTTTTTTTAACAGGAAAAAACAAAAAAACTAAATATTTTCCAAAAAAAACTTTTGAACTACCATTTGATTATTTTAATTATTAGACCCTGGGATGGGTCAAAGATTGGTGGCAAAATTTATTTTGATGCATTGTTATTTTTTGAACAGGGTCAAATTTTGTAAAAAAACTCACACTTGTGATCCTAAGGACAGAAAATGTCACCTTCCCAAAAACCTCTCTAAAATATCATACATCAATATTTTTTCCCACTTTAAACGATTCAGTCTTGTAAAACTACTTCTGCTTGAAACATACATATCAAATATTAATTAGATTTGTGAAAATTTTAACCCTTTATATGCCATTTTGTTTATATTAACCCCTGTTTTTTTAACAGGAAAAAACAAAAAAACTAAATATTTTCCAAAAAAAACTTTTGAACTACCATTTGATTATTTTAATTATTAGACCCTGGGATGGGTCAAAGATTGGTAGCAACATTGATTTTAATGCATTGTTATTTTCTGAACAGAGTCAGATTTTATAAAAAACTCACACTTGTGATCCTAAGGCCACAAAATGTCACCTTCCCAAAATTGCTCTAAAAATATCATATGTCAACATTTTTTTCCACTTTAAACGATTCAGTCTTTTAAAACTACTTCTGCCTGAAACATACATATCAAATATTAATATAATTTGTGAAAATTTTAACCCTTTACATGCCAGTTTGTTTACATTAACCCATGTTTTTTTAACAGAAAAAAACAAAAATCTAAATATTTTCCCCCAAAAAAACATTTGAACTACCATTTGATTATAATTATTATTAGACCCTAGGATGGGTAAAAGATTGGTAGTAACATTGATTTTGATGCATTGTTATTTTTTGAACAGGGTCAGATTTTATACAAAACTCACACTTCCTAAGGCCAAAATGATCCTATAAGGCCAAAATGACACCTTCCCAAAAACTGCTCTAAAAATATCATACATCAATCATTTTTTCCACTTTAAACTATTAAATCTTTTAACACTACTTCTTCCTGAAACATACATGTCAAATATTAATTAAATTTGTGGAAATTTTAACCCTTTAAATGCCAATATGTTAACATTAATCGAACCACAGTGTTCGGCTGATGTCGTGAAAACTTTTGTGGGATATCGTAGCCCAGATAGTGACCTGTCCTCATTTCTCACTCCAGAGACTGAGGGCTGATTCATTTTTTATCTGTAAACACCGGTCAGAATGAGCAGCCCCACATAAGCCTGCAGTTTCTCTGTCTCAAGATCTCTCCAGTCTGTGACTGTCTCCCATGTAGGTTTGTCATGGCCCCAATATGCTGCAGGATTTCATGCATCAATGAAAAGCTTGAAGTCAGGGCACTGATTTGGGCAGTGGCATAGTGTGTGAGCCCTGGGATCAAATCTCTGGCTGCTGGGAAGTAGCGGAGCGTCTCCATGTTTGTGGAAGACCAAAAGATTTTTCAATTTTTGATGTCCATCCTGCCGCCACTTCATCAATCTCCTCTCCGCTCTCACCTTCTGACAAGTCTTCTGAAGATCCTTCTTATGAATTAGACTCCAGCTGGTCTACTTCTACCTCTGAGGCCTCCGTGTCGACCTCAGAATCCTCGGAGGAAGATGAGGAGCCATCCTCGCTCTTGAAATGCATGATTATTTCAGGAGCCTTGTGTGTGCTGTAATGCCTTCCCATTTTTACTACTTCTGCTATACTGTTCATACTTATAGCAGTGTACTTGCATAAACAACATGAGCGAGAACCAAAATGAACATTGATTTTGTTTCGGTTCTGGCCTCTCATCGTTTTTATTACTGAATTAGTTTATAATGCAGAATGTGCCCTTCAAAGAGAGAAGAATTTGGATATGTTGAATATGCCCCCCTGCCCCACTCAACATCGACTCCACCCCGACATCACCACCACCCCCTTACCACTCAGACACACTTTTTTTACACACACACCAATTTTCAACATTAAAGGTTTATCTTTTCAGCAGCTATGCGGTCCGCAGAAAACAGCAAAAATTGTGACATTTTGATGAATGCATGAAATGGTAAAAAGTAGCGCCACCTGGTGGACAAGTATAAAAATTGAAACTTCAAGGCCAGTAGTTCAAAATGATATATTGACATAAAGGTATGTATTAGTTTATGTTAAGATAAATGGGGGGTCAAAAATGGTAGTTATAATGGTTTTCAATGGGGCATTTTTTGTCCCTAGGATCACATGTGTCGGTTTTTGCGTAGCTTAGCCATTTTAAGCTAATTTAAAAAAATGAAACCAAAATTCTAAAATGTATCAAAAATGATTAACCTTTGGCAAGTTTGGGCTATATTCAATCATCACAGTCAAGATGGTTTAAAAATCAAAATCAAAATGGCAGAAAATGTCCCTAGGATCTCTTAAGGGTTAATAAGGGTTTTAATAAGGGTTTGAATAGCAACCATGCTTTCCTGTAAGTCTCATTCGCTTACAGTCCGACTTTTGAACTTTTTTCATTATTATTTATTCGCGTATAACACACTGACAAATAGCAAGAATGTCCTGAAAAAAATGCGTATAATAGCTATCTTAACGGGCCGCTTTTTCTCGTTCTCTTTCTCTACCAGCGCATCCGCGATCATAACTGTCATTAGATTTTGAACATACTTCTAAAACACAATCGATCAAATAATTGCAGAGGTATGACTTAATGAATCATTTGGAAATTTACCTCGTAAATCATGTCAATTCATCACGCGTGAAGACGTTAAACTCCGTGACATTGCAAATTACTGAAAAGTAATTGCTGGCTTTTAGAAACCACTACAAAATATGATAAAAATAAACTCTTTTACTGCAGTAATATTTTAACTAATACACTTTTAAAGTAGATTTGAAAGGAATACTATTGTGTTCTGCTACTTGAACTTGGGGCTCGAGCCCGACCTAAGGTTCGACCTGCCTTCGAAAACAGCAAGTCAAGTTCGTTTACCGTTAATTATTAAGACTAAATGGGCAGGTAAATTCGTTAAAAAAAAATGAAAGTAATCCGCCAAAATATGGTTTTACATGTCTATTAAAATAAAGCCATTATTAATTTTCCTAACGCATAGTTCTTTGATCTTTACCTCCGTTTAAAACGTTATAAATTTGGCAAAGGAGGATGTTCAGCAATTTGAACAGCAACTCCGCAACCAACTCGGTTTATGATGGTGAGAAATTTGAGTGAGAGGCTTTGTCCTATTTAATTTATTATTTATATTTCATTATAAATACAATGAAAACAATGTTAAAATAATATTTTTATTGGCACGAACACAATTTTTGTATAACATTTAAAATTATCTGTCTCTTTTCGTTAGAGACATTTGAATGTGAGATTCTGGAAACGTGACGTTAAGTTTTGCGGACCCGTCAGGTCAGGAAATAAAGGGGGTGAACATAAAGTGTATGAATGTATAAATAGAACCTTGTCGGAGCTGGACAAAAAACAGTCCAGCGGAGACCTCCTTAAACCTTATGTGTGTATGTGTGTGTCCCGGATAAATATTAATAAAAAAAGGAATAGTACAAAAGTCGGACTGTAAGAGTATTTCATGAGAGCATAAACCTGTAATATTACCACTATAGTACTTGATCTGTTTAAAATGATTTCATTGATATATTATGCCTATAAAGGAGCTAAATAAAAAAAGTCTAATCCCGTAATTAATTTTTTTATCTGAGCACACAATCAGAAAACCAGTGGTGGTTAATTTTTTCATTTTTGTTTTTAATTTGAAAAAAAAAAACGATTGAACGAATGATACACAGACCCATTACCATGTTTTTAGCAATTTTTAATGCCGTCTTTCGTCTTTTAAATAGGAAATAAAGACAATGTTTCTTGACAAAAGATCAGATAGCCTATACTAGGCAAATTCAAAATAAGACGTAAGTGTGCCAACAACAGTTGGCCCGCCATCTACTGGCTAAAAAAAATATTGGCCCGCGGCCAAAGTTACTTGCCGACCCCTGCTGTAAGCTAACTCCTGTTAGCATTGCAATGTGACCAAATCTTTCAAACATGGTAAGGAGCGTCACATTTCCGGCTGACGTCAGACGTATTCTGACCAATCACAACGTATAGGTTAGCTGGTCAATCAGGGACACAGCTCTTTTCAGTAAGAGAGTGAAATCTGTATGGTATGTTTTTAACCACAAACCACGCAAACACTTTGTATCATACCACAAAAATGTATTTTAGCAATGAAATAGGTGCTCTTTAAAATAACAGGAAACATTTAAAGGGGACATATCATAAAATCTGACTTTTTCCATGTTTAAGTGCTATAATTGGGTCCCCAGTGCTTCTATCAACATAGAAAAAGTGGAAAAACACAGTAAGTTAGTTTTGGTAAACCATTATCTACAAGCATGTGGAAAAAATAGGTCATTGAAATTTGGCTCCCCTTGTGATGTCAGAAAGGGATAATACCACCCCTTTATCTGCACTATCCAACCACGACACTGCCTCTGGGTGCAGTGATCAACTCATTTGCTTTAAAAAAAATGTAAAAAATAAAAAAGTGTCAATTTTAACATTTTATAATAAATTATCTATATGGTATTTTGAGCTACAACTTCGCATACGTACTCTGAGGACACCAAATATTTATTTGACTTTTTTTTTTTAAATCTTATGAAATGTCCCCTTTTATATATATAAAATCAACTTCACCAGGCTATTTAATTTGCAGATAGACACAATGAAGCGCTCCTGGGCTACTACTGTACTTGTGAAGCTACAAGCCATGAAGTGAAGCTACATTGGGTCATTCATGCATTACCTTGATGTCTGAGGAAGATTAAGGAGAAAAACTGCACTGTGTGATTTGAAGATCTTCAGGTTTGCGCTGTCTGCAATCATGGGCTTGCGAGCTGATTTGACCCAGGCATTATTCTTGGTGGACAACACTTTATGAGAAACCATTTCTGTTGAGAGAAAAAACATTATCTTTATTATCCGGAAATAGTTTTTTTTTTCATATCGCCAATGCTATAAACATATAGAAAGTTGCAATATAGCTGGGGCTTGATGTTTATTTTACATTCATCTGGTTTTGTTGACAAGAGAAAGAGAAGGGCAAATATATTATAAGGAAAATGAATACAATGCCCATAAATAATTGAAATACATTCCTACCTAGATGATGACAGAAACATCTTGGACAACATTTCCTGCAGCAACAGATGAGGACTCCAAGAGAGCAACTGACTGCTTTATAGAGGGAGTGAGCTCCACATTAAAAGACTGCAAAAATAACAAATATTCCTTTATGTTAAGAATAAATGTGTTTGTGTCGCTTAAAATGTCATCAGTAGAGCCTAACATAATAAATCCTGATACCTACTTTGAATATGTTCTTCATGTCTTGTCAATTGGTATAGAATGGTTCCAGCAGTTTGGGCTCCAGTATCCCACTGTCAGGCTTTCGAATCTTTGAAACATGCCCGTGGGATCACTCCAGCAAACCTCTTTAAGATGGTAGAAGCGTACAGAGCACCAACCATCCTCCCTGTAGCAAACATGAGAAGAAACCATTGTAAAAATGTAGACATACATTCACCTAAAGGATTATTAGGAACACCATACTAATACTGTGTTGACCCCCTTTTGCCTTCAGAACTGCCTTTATTCTACGTGGCATTGATTCAACAAGGTGCTAGAAGCATTCTTTAGAAATGTTGCCCCATATTGATAGGATAGCATCTTGCAGTTGATGGAGATTTGTGGGATGCACATCCAGGGCATGAAGCTCCCATTCCACCACATCCCAAAGATGCTCTATTGGGTTGAGATCTGGTGACTGTGGGGGCCATTTAAGTACAGAGAACTCATTGTCATGTTCAAGAAATCAATTTGAAATGATTCGAGCTTTGTGACATGGTGCATTATCCTGCTGGAAGTAGCCATCGGAGGATGGGTACATGGTGGTCATAAAGGGATGGACATGGTCAGAATCAATGCTCAGGTAGGCCGTGGCATTTAAACGATGCCAAATTGGCACTAAGGGGCCTAAAGTGTGCCAAGAAAACATCCCCCACACCATTACACCACCACCAGCAGCCTGCACAGTGATAACAAGACATGATGGATCCATGTTCTCATTCTGTTTACGCCGAATTCTGACTCTACCATCTGAATGTCTCAACAGAAATCGAGACTCATCAGACCAGGCAACATTTTTCCAGTCTTCAACTGTCCAATTTTTGTGAGCTGGTGCAAATTGTAGCCTCTTTTTCCTATTTGTAGTGGAGAGGAGTGGTACCCCGTGGGGTCTTCTGTTGTTGTAGCCCATCCGCCTCAAGGTTGTGCGTGTTGTGGCTTCACAAATGCTTTGCTGCATACCTCGGTTGTAACGAGTGGTTATTTCAGTCAAAGTTGCTCTTCTATCACCTTGAATCAGTCGGTCGATTCTCCTCTGACCTCTAGCATCAACAAGGCATTTTCACCCACAGGACTGCCACATACTGGATGTTTTTCCATTTTCACACCCTTCTTTGTAAACCCTAGAAATGGTTGTACGTGAAAATCCCAGTAACTGAGCAGGCCCGTCTGGCACCAACAACAATGCCACGCTCAAAATTGCTTAAATCCCCTTTCTTTCCCATTCTGACATTCAGTTTGGAGTTCAGGAGATTGCATAAATGCATTGAAGCAACTGCCATGTGATTGGTTGATTAGATAATTGCATTCATGAGAAACTGAACAGGTGTTCCTAATAATCCTTTAGGTGAGTGTATATGCATGGTGTCACCTTATAAATACACATTAGATTTGTTATAAGTTGTGCAGTAAGCTTAGCTTGACTGATACAGTATGACAATTTTGTTAGGATTTCTTAATTAAATGGCTCTTTTAATAAATAAAGTCAAATCACTTAATTTTAATGGTCAATGAAAGGACGCCTTCATAATCTTCAAAAAAAAAAAAAAATGCTGATCAAAAGCCATTTTCTATTCATTTTGCACCTGCCACCTAAATTTGAGAGGAAGTCTACATACAGGTCAAAACATTCATTTGTAATTTTTTTAACAACAACAATAAGGATTTGGCTTTATTGATCATTGGAAGTCATTAGCCACCAAAATACTTAAAATAATATAAATGTCTGAGATATGAATGTTATTTGTACCTGATATAGCTGTTATACTCAATGAAGGATAATGTTCCCTTTTATTTTTTACAGCGCTGAACAAAAAGGCTATACTGTATTTCTCTAAGCACAAACTTTTAAAATGTGATATAAGTTGGTTTGATAGATAACAGCCCTTAACTGTTAAACAATTACAGTAACTAATAAAAATATAAAAGTGCAGTATTTTTATCCAAGCACATTTCATTAAAATCATATCATAACAACATCATTGTGCTTTATCAGTTCTTATCTTAAAACCTCTCTCTAAACACCACATTAAATGCATGTATTATTATTTTTTATGTAACTTATTTGCTAATATTGTAGCCTACCTCGACTGTCCTTGTCCTTTTACTCTTTTTATTGATAGCTAACATTACCATAGGCTACAGTCCTTTATGTTTTAAATAAATTTTAAATGACTATGAATTAACTTTGAGATCCTAAAAACTTGAACGTAACGTTTGATATAAAATGAAGACTTTCATAAGGTAAGTTAAGTTTAACAGTGTACAGCACAAAAATAAAAAACATAATTTACTGCATTTAGATACTCACCTCAAGACATTAAATGACTGAATTAAATGTTGTTGTTTAGTCACGTCGTGTACGTTGTACTCTCTGGGTTTTGCCATCCACTCGTACATTTCTCAAAATTGTTTTTGTTTACACTGTGAGCTGAACACTCATTTGTGCAGGTTGGAGTTCATACACAGACCGCTGGATGATGTCAAGGCACCGCGAGAGCGATTCGAAAAAAAGACTCGTCCGTATGATTTATCGAATTACTCTCGCGGTACTTTGATGTCATTTACCTGTCTTGCACCTGCACCTGTGTTGCAGCACAGCACGAAGTCGAATATCGTAGGTCAGGGTTCCCCAAATCTTACCCTGGAGGCTCGTAAAATGTATTGTTATTTTCTTTTCTGATTTGGCTGTGAGATTAATTAATCCATCTAAATCACCAAGTCATATAAATCATTGTTATGGTTTCTAGCTATGACCACAAAATGGCGGCCGCGATACCGAAACGCCACCTAGTGACTGTTACCGGAAAAGAATGATCCCTGGGTGAACTTATTATTTAAAACATTAAAACAGTATTATTAAAAATATATATATTTTTTATTTAAACAGTTGCATACCGCAAACGTGACGTCACCTTCGGTGTAAGTGACTGCGGTTACGCCCACTGAGTGCCAAAAGACAGCGGAAGAATTTGTGTACAGTGTGAAATCAGTGAAAACACGGTAAACACGTGTCTAAATGGGAAAAAGCTGTTGTGCGATAGACTGTACTAACAGATTAACAAGAATTCGCAGCTATCGTTTTACAGACTGCAAAAAACACAGAAAAGAGAAGTAAATAGATCGTTCATGCCAACGTCCACAGACCACAGGTGGGTTAAGTTGCTAGGTTTACCCCGCTAAAAAAAACAGCATACCAGCAAGACCAGCATATGTTGTGTTTTGGTGCTGGTTTGCTAGTGAACACCAGCTAAACCAACACCAAACCAGCATTAGCACCAGCATCCCATGCTGGTCATACCAGCAAGACCAGTGTATGTTGTGTTTTTGGTGCTGGTTTGCTAGTGAACACCAGCTAAACCAACACCAAACCAGCATAAGCACCAAACCAGCATTAGCACCAGCATCCCATGCTGGTCATACCAGCAGCAAGACCAGCATATGTTGTGTTTTGGTGCTGGTTTGCTAGTAAACACCAGCTAAATCAGCACCAGCTAAACCAGAACCAAACGAGCATTAGCACCAGCATCCCATGCTGGTCATACCAGCAAGACCAGCATAGGTTGTGTTTTGGTGCTGGTTTGCTGGTGATAATTCCCATGCTAGTTTGATGCTGTTTTTTTCAGCAGGGACTATCAAGCAGAGGTTTTACCTTCTACTTAAAAGTATATTTAAGTATTTGTATTTTATTTGTGTTTTTCTTTGGAAAACATACATTCCAAAGTAGAGATAGACCGATATCGGGCCGATATTTGCGAGTTGTATCGGCATCGGCCGATATGTGGCTGCCGTGTTCGCCAATTTTTTTCCAGCATTATTTACAGACAAGAGTTCTGGAAGCCGAAAGCGATTGCAGGTCATGTAACTAAAAACAACCAACCTTCCCATTACAACATCGAAAGCTCGGCCTAACAGCTGATCATAGCTGAACAAAGCAGATTTTTATTTCTCATCTTTATTGGGCGGTTTCCCGGACACGGATTAGACCTAGACTAAAATAAATGTAAGAACTGTCCAAACTAATAACATCTTTTTTTAACATATCTTAAAATACATCAGTGCCCTGTGTTTTGCCTCAAAATGGACACAAGTAAAGTTTTTAGAAAAGGCATGTTTGTTAAAACTAGTTATATTTCCAAATTAAGAAATTAATATCCTTTGCTGATAGTTCATCGTCATTGTGGAGAGTGCAGTTCATGGTTCCATAGCAACCTCACCTGTTTTTACTATTTGTTAAATATAGTTTTTTTTTAAAGTTCAATAAATGTTACTTTTTTAAATTTAAATGTGTAACATTTGGCATCATTGTGTCATTTTTATGAAGTAAACTGAGTGAGCAAAAGCATTATCGGCTCCAAATATCGGCTCAAGAAAATCGGCAGGCTGTATCAGTCATCGGCTAAGGCTGATGAAACAAAAATCGGTATCAGCATCAGCACTGAAAAATCCATATCGGTCGATTCCTATTCCAAAGCATATTATCATAATTTTTACTCTATTACATTTCATAAGTACAAGTTTTTGTTTAACATTTAATATTTGGGTACATAAACATACTTCTACTCAAGTAAAAGTACACAATTTTAATGTAATTAGGTATTAAATCAATTTTAATATGCAATATTAAAGAATACACTTTGCTTTATACTCCCTCGGCCATCAGGTTTTTTAATTCTTTTGACCCAATTACCATACTGTAGCTTCTCTAACAGACATAGTCGCCAAGTTGAAGCCTACTGCCTCATGTCTTGATACTCTTCCTTCATGGTTCTTCAAACTGATTTTTGAGAGTGTGGGTCATTGGATTTTACCTATTATAAACAGATGCCTTAATTCAGGTTTTGTTCCTGCTCTCTGGAAACATGCTTTGGTGAAACCCATATTAAAAAAGCCAAACGCGGACATCGCCGAATTGACAAATTTTAGACCCATCTCTAACTTTCCTTTTATTTCTAAAAAGACTGTGTCACTACAACTACAGAGTTTTCTTAATGAGAATAGTATCATGGAGAAATTTCAATCGGGTTTTAGGGCTAACCATAGTACTGAATCTGCTTTTTTCAGAGTTCTAAATTATATTTTGGTATCTCTTGACTCCGGGGTCTCTGGGTCTCTATTTTAATCCTTTTGGACTTGAGTGCGGCATTCGACACGGTCAATCATAGAATCTTACTGTCACACCTTGAATACTCTGTGGGCATTCAGGTAAACGCTCTTAGCTAAGTCATATCTTACCTTTTCAGTTGGTATTGGAGATTCTATTTCGTCCGTACCATCTCTTATTTACGGCATTCCTCAAGGCTCCATCCTGGCTCCTACTTTGTTTTCACTGTATATGTTGCCTTTGGGAAAAATTTTTAGAAAATACGTAGTGTCTTTCTATCTTATAGGATCTACGCTTATATGATTTTGTTTCTCTCTCCTTATCTCGTCCTCGAACTCGAAGACATTGATACAAACAGACCCAGTTCCGGCTGCGGTGAAGGTCAACACACACTGATCTACTGGCCGTCCTTCAACATGATGCCCAGCCGATATATACAGTCAATATATATATATATATATATCCCAAGGGTTTCCTCCTAGGACTTTTTTCACTCCTGGCAATTATGTTTTTCTCATAGGGGGGTTTTCAACCCCTGGGAGTCAGCCGACATTGGCTTAACTTAGCACCCTTGTCTATGTGTTACATTATTAATACGCTCACTTGTAAAGTTTATTCATAGGCGCTGTATTTTGCTACTTATGTTGTCTGTCTCTGTGTTTCCCCCTGCTTCTATTAATGTAAAGCTGATTGGAAACAATCGCCAATTGTTGAAAGTGCTATATAAATAAAATTGAATTGAATATCTTAGTCTACAAGCTAACGAAATGTCATGTGGTAATTCACTTCTTTTCAGTATCAATTTTTGTGAAGTGTGTCTTAACTGTACCCAGTCTACTATATTTGTCTGTGGTATGGTAGTATACAAGTTTTGTAGGGTCCACCTACCGTATAGACATAGACTGCATCTTGACAACTTAGTATTAGGGTAGATCACTTGGTCAGTCCCCTTTTCTATATTTTAAATCTGTATCAATCTGTTTCCAGTCAGATGAACACAGTGGCTGAGTTTATAACTGGTCTGGTAGTCTACCTATTATATCAAATAATAATATTAACCTATAAGATTAACAAGTCCGGTGGATTACATGAACATGGTGACGGCAGCAGTGAAGGTGGCATGAGACAGAGTCAAATTCCTGGCCTTAATTATTGTCCCAGTTCTCCCCTGGCGCCAGTTATGGACTAAAGGCTAATCATGAACAAGCCTTATCTGAGCTGAGGGCAGACAACAGTCTGAATAATTCCGGCTTAAAATCTAAAGCCAGTTCAACCGAGCCAGAAAACTGACACTTATTCTGCCAGTTATGGACTAAAGGTTGATGATGATATAGCCCATCCAGTGGCAAAGGCAGACTATGATCTGCTGAATTCTGACACAAAGGCTGACGCTATTCCAGCCGACCCTCAGCTAAAGACTGGCACTTATTTGGCCAGTTATGGACTAAAGGCTAATAATGGACAAGCCTTTCCTGAACTGAGGGCAGACACCAGTCTGCATTGTTTTGATCTTAAAGTTGATGCCAAGCTTAAAACTGGCTGCAATCCGGCTGTTCCTGATGTGAAGGCCATATGATTCAGTTGATGCCAAAATGAAGGCTTGCACCAATCCCAAGCCAAAGTGTACCTCATCTACTAGCGGTGAGTCTGTCATTGTTTGGCGTTTTGGCGGTTGGAGTTCATTTAAATCAATCACAGATTCTAGCGGTCAAAGTTTTTGTGTTTTTCATGATCTGTGCTTTCTGATTATAATATTGATTCAGATGAGGTGGTTGGGGTGATTGGCTTTACCAGCAGGATGTACCAAGAAAGAGAAGACTCAGATGGCAAACAGGTAACAAACTCAAATTTCTTTCAGCAAACATTGTGCTCTTTACATAAAGATTTATGTTTACTCAGAACATATGTTAAAAGAGTTAACCGATTGTAGATTCTCAAAGCTTTAAAGTTATGTGAAGAGTGTCAGGTGAGAAATAAACTCGCAAGCATATTTTTCTTTCTGTATTTGCAGGTCACCATCAAGCAAGTGTTGAAATGGACCCATAACCCTTGCATTGATATTGTAAGTTATCAAAAGAAGTTTGTGAAAAACATATTGTTTCATCTAATGTTATTTATTTATATATAGTTGATTTTGTGCTTATTGCTGTAATTAATATTCCTGCAGGTAACATTAAAGAGCACCTATTTCATTGCTAAAAAAACTTTATTTTGTGTATTTGGTATAATACAATGTGTTCATGTGGTTTATTGTTAAAAAACACATTATTTTCAACATTCTGTACATTTTTGTAGCTCCAGATTTCACTCTCTTCCTGAAACGCATGGATTTGAAAAGCTCTGTGTCCCTGATTGGCCAGATAATCTGTACGTTGTGATTGACCTGAATACCTCTGACGTCAGCCGGGAATGTGACGCTCCTTACCATGTTTGAAAGATTTTGTTGCTAACAGGAGTTAACTTACAGGCCGTGAGTCTGAAGCAGGAGGATTTATAATAATGTCGGTCTTGTCTACATCACCAATCCCAGGAAGTGAACTGTCATCCAAGGAAAGACATTTACATTGGAGACGATAACCCCCGTCATTGTTTACGTTGTGGTTTGTACCTTTTGCATATCGTTAACATGTATTAATACACACTTACTAGGGATGTCAAATTATGCAATTTCCCATATTCGATGATCATTTAAATTAACAATCAATCAATCGAATAATCGTTAACAGTTATAGTGCAATAAGACATTACAGCAGTGGCATATAGCCAATGACATAAAAGTGTGCATAAAAATGCCAGCTTCCTCACGCAAATTAAAATGTTTTATTTTGTCTAAATAACATGCTAGTGGGATTGTAAAATGAGTCAATGTAGTTGGTGTTTTAATAAAAATCATCAATTTAATCTCGTAATGACATACAATGACTAACAGACACAGTAAACTCCGCCTCATAATGGGCACTCCGCACAGTCGGATGAAAGTCCGTGCGTCCATGACAAAATAAAAGTTTCATTATCATCAGGTGTTATTTTTCTAGTTGTTCACCTAGCTTTCTGAGTCGTTGATACACCGTTTGTTGTTATTAGATCCAAGAAGCACATTTTCCCGTTGTCACCTCAGCTTTAACGTTAGACCTGTGGCGTACTTTCAGCAAAGATGCTTATATAATGAAGACTTCAACCTTCCATTAGAAAACCCGCAACAGTGTTTAGCGTGTAGCGCCTCAGCCAGTCAATAATGATGATCAATGATATGTGTTGTGGGCGTTCAGAGTGTAACGACAGTCAGTAACAGTTTACATTAACAGTTTCTTGCCAGAATTTAAGTTTTACATTTTAATCTGTTTATTAAAAACAGCTTCTGGTCTCCTTTCCTGTGTATAGCAGCGTTGCTATGCTAATCTTGCAGGCTTCCCTGAAGAGGGTCTTTGCTTTCATTAACCGTGTTTGCAATTTTGGCATCAGACCCTCTCAGATCCACTGCGGATGCCATTTCGTTGCGTTAGCAGCCAACCTCGTCTCGAATGAGTTTAAAAAGCCCAGGTGTGTGTTTGGCATCGAGCATCGTTGTGATCATGGCTAGTTTAACTTCTGCGAGCTTGTTTAATTTTTTCAGCTGTGTATGTGCTTTGTGCAGGCGCCGCACACACGTGCTTGCTTTTTCGACAATCGTTAAGTTTTATCGATTTAATTCTTATCGACAATTAATCGAAGATCGAGTTAACATCCCTAACACTTACACACCAAAGGAAATTTAAAAATGTAAATCGGACAATAGGTGCTCTTTAAGCATAGCTAAACAGACAGTAAATGCTATAAGCACCAAAGAATATTGAGCTAGAAATGCTCTATTGACCATACTTATAAACGAGCAATGTAAATGATATCTATATTCTAAACATTTAGATCTAATAGACACAATTATGTTTAATTGTAAGATTACATAAAATATTGCGCCATTGACTTGAGACCGGGCTTTAGTTCAGGTGTGGGCATTCGCTTTAGTTGGTCAATGGCGTAGTCTATTTCAGTTGCTTCAAAATCAACTTATTCTCATGACTACCTTTAGAAAGGTTGTGAAATATATACGGCAAACTCTAATTTTGGGTGCATTTGATCCACCAGTCCTTCCCTTTCACTTAATACCACGCATCTTTTCGTGTCATTGTATCTATTGGTTTCTTAATTTTTTCCTATTTTTAAACCATTGTCACTTGAGTTGGGGTTAGAATTGGGTTTTGGGATAGGATGTCATTCCATCTAACAGAAAGTTGTTCTAACCCCAAACCCAAGTGACAATTGTAAAAAATTGAAAAATAAAAATGGGGAAACCAATACATAAAATTACATGAAAAAATATGTGGTATTAAGTGAATGGGAAGGACTGGCCTGCATGAAAATTTTGATTTTGGTGTATTGAATGTATTAAATGACTTTTTAAAAGGTGTGCAATTTATATGCAAACCATGAGAATGCGCTTAATAGGCGCAAATGCATTTGCTATTTAAAAAACATGGTGCTGGATGTGAAAGTGATAATGGCGTACATTTAGGCATTTAGCAGACGCTTTTATCCAAAGGATAAGGAAACAATAAAGCAATTCATCATAAGGAGGCAATAATACAACCCAGTTTGGCTAAAACAAGGCTAAATTAGGGCTGCCACTGAAAGTCTAGTAGACATCTAACCATAGCCCAAGAATAGACGATGCATATACTTTTAGAACATGTAAAAGAAATGAAAGCAAACACCTTGAACACCTGTTGACTTTGCCTACACGTTGGAATATCATACATCTTCAAGTTATTTTGGCAAAAGTGGCATGTAACCAAATTCAAGGTTATTTAGGGAAGAAGTGGGCTACTCATAGTCGGACTATATTGAGTCTATAGTTAGCCATCATTTCAACATCTCGGTTTTTGCTTGCTGGGAAGAGGTGCCGTATATATTTTTAAACTATGCTAGATGAAGTTAAAACATTATGTTAGATCAGATCTCCACACCAGACAAAAAAAGAATAAATAAATAAATAAATAAATAAATAAATATTATCCAGCCCTGGACACCAGATCACGTCAGAAAATATAAGTTTACTTGTTTAACAGGCTTCTGTCAGTTAAGAGGTTGATCGATCGTTGCTAGAGAAGAGGACAATCAGGACATGAGACGAAGGTTTAGATGCTAAATTTTTTTTTGAGTTTTATTGATGGACAGTTTCAGTTGCATATGTCTCAATGTTCAAACCTCGTCCCACCCGCATGAATTCAACATGCACTGTTAAATCAAAATTGCTTAACATCTCATAGACCTTGGGCTTCCATAAACATTCTCTTTATCTGTCTCTGTTTACACACAGACAGGACAGCTCATGAGACTTCACAATGTGAGACTGAACCACCATGAAATTAATAAGACACATATATAATATAGAAACATAATGAATAAATGAATAAACAATGATGAATAAATGAATGGATAAATGAATAAACAATAATGTATTGATAAAAATAATGATAATGAAATTGATAATGATAAAATAATATTAAACAATCAAAAAATAATTATATGCATAACTAATGATTGTAAAATGATTATGATGATTATGTTAATAAATGATTAGGGATAAACTCAAGAATAAAAACACAATAATAAAAACATTTTGCATGTGGGGATCTAGTGGAGACACACAAAAAAAAGTCAAATTGTGTTTGTTACCTTTTACTACCTTTCAAGGGCAATTTTGGTAGATACTTTTTACTACCGCACGGACACCCTGTCATAAAACTTACATTTACCCATTGTGGCCAATCATTCGATTCACACTTCAATGCACAGTTGGGGCTCTTGACTGTCCAACTGCATAACATCCAATCACAGCAAGCAGTCCTGCAGCAAAATTGGTCAATCACTGGCAGCGCGCAAAACATGAGCATCATAAAATAAATGTATTATAAGAAATTCTTGATATTTATATTTTATGAAACTGAATGGGTCAATAGTTTGGAAATTCATATTTTTCTCCATACACAATTTTCTAACCCTGACTATAGATGATGGGGAAAGGATCGATAAGATGATTTGCAGGAGTGGTTCTGAATCAGGTTTTAGAGCAGATGGTTTTATCTGAAAAGAGAACAAGAGTTACATGAGAGAATGTCATTTACTTTGAAGGTCATCCACAATATAATGATTTCATAGACTAAGCAGTTTTCTACTGAACTCTGTCAATAATTCTCATTTTAATGCCTTATTTATTAATTAATTGTGCTTTATACATTCACAGGAACAAGCTCTCTAATCTGTTCCAGGTGTATGTCCGGCGAAAGTGGTGGATAGTCTGATAAACTTCTCGAAAGTTAATCAGGATGTTCTGGAACATGTTCTGCAATTCATTTCTGACCTGATTATACTGTTGCTGACGTTGCTGTTGCAGATTTTTGTTTTGTTTCAGCCAGTGATCGCGGGCCATCGGGTCTACATACACATCATGTTCCACCATCTTAGTGGCGATCAACTTCACTCGCTGACAAATATTCATAGCTTCATCTCTGTCACAGTCGATAGCTGTAGAACTCTTTAGCAATTCCACAATTGTTTGTCGGAGCTGCTTCACATACTCGCCATACACACAAGCATTATAATCCACATAGAAATCCTTCTCACTACAGAGACAAACACACCAAAAACAAGTTATAATAAACAACTGAAACCAAAAGTGAAAAGTCTAAGGGGCCAATCACACCAAAAGCATTAATGGCAGTTGCAGACCCCTTTTTTGAATGATATTCTATGGGAAGGGAGCGTTTGGGCGCTGTTTATGCGTGCCGAACGCCTTGCGGTTTTTGCTGCCAGCCGCAGCACGCACTTTTACTGTGGGTTTACACCAGATGCGAGTTCACCAATTTGCGCAAGTAGATTACATACAAAGTCAATGCAAAGACGCGATATGGGCGGCGCGTTTGCCGTGAAAACACGCGCTATTCGCCTCAAACGCGTCTTCGCCCAAGTTGAAAATATTCAACTCAAGCGAAAAAATTGCATGACACGAAGTTAAATCCCGTGAGTAATCTAGAACGAGCAACGCGATGCAATTGCACGCTTTGTGTTTGATGTAAACCCACAGTTAAAGGAGCGCTGAGAGCAGAAAAGCGCCCGACGTCATTCGCATCTTTCCATTGTCCAATCAAATGAGGGGAGAGGCAGGCCTTTCGTTGTGGTGATGGAGGTTTACAGTTGTTTGCAGCAACCGGACTCCACTCACTCACTGTCTTCTGCGTGTTTGTGCACCTCTCACCCTCAGAGCAAGCACCCTCTTTTTAAAGTTTATGCTAATATGACAGTTAACAGCAAAAGAGCGCTCACGCTTCAATATTTGATTGACAAGACAGCTGACTCAGTGGTTGCCTATAGCAATATAAAAGTTGTGTCGCACTCTTCTTTTTTTAAAAGGCAGTGCGTCGCGCCTTTCGTTTGCAAGCGTTTAAAGCGCATTTGGTGTGATTAGCAACAAATTATGCAAACTAATCTCAAAATGAAAATCAACTGAAGCTTTTCTCAAAATTTTCACATAAAATTAAATAGAACTTGGAATGACTAGAAAGATTTATATTTGCTACTTAAATGACCAAAAAAATAAACACATTGATTTTTGCTTGTTTTAGCTTATTTTAATGCTTGTTTTGTCCAGTTTTTTATAATTTTAATTAATTTTAAAGGTGCAGTATGTAACTTTTAGAAGGCTCTCTTGACAGAAATGTAATATAATATACAAATCTATATTATTACTGGTGTATAAAGACCTTACTTACATAGTGAATCGTTATGTTTTTATTACCTTAGAATGAGACATTTATCTACATACATCGAGGGTCCCCTTACATGGAAGTCGCCAATTTGTGCAGCCATGTTTCTACAGAAGTCGTTAACGGAGAAACTTTTTTATTAAGTTATCTCCGACAATGACATGTTTGTCCTGTGGCAACTACCATAGCTTCTCAATGCGTTTTAGTGAACGGTGGACTGAGCAATTCACAATCTCACTGCTAGATGCTGCTAAAATTACACCCTGCACCTTTAAGCTGAGGCCCCCTTGGAAATCTGCTGAGGCCCTCTGTGGTCCTCGAACCCCTAGTTGGGAAACAATGCCCTAATTGTGTCCCGTACCAAAGTCTATTCAATTTAAAATTGTTGTTAGAACAACTTATATGTTTAAGTAAACTTCACTTAAATCTTTTAGGGTAACAAGCTACCTTCATTTTTTTAACTAAACTCAACTTATCCGGGTTTACAGTGAAGATCATTGTTATTTAATGCCAAAATAATGGTTTGCGCTGGCTCAAGCTGTTAGTAAATTCTCGTCCTTAGTGTTTAGGTCACAGTGGAGTTCTTAACGGGCGGGTTCGGGCAGATAACTCATGTCGATGTGTCGAGGTACATCGGGTAGAGTTTTCAACGGGCCTGAAATTTACAACCCGACCCGGGCTGTGGCTTTTAAAGCCCGGACCCAATGTAACCCGTCACATCAACATGAACTATCTGACCAAACCCAACCCTTGGCCTGAGCCGGGTGGGGTTGTAATTTTCATAATTTAACTTAATTTGGAGTAAAAGAAAAACTTATGTTGATTTTAAAATATGTTTACAGTGTACTACACTTGCAAGCTAAGGTGTGTACACAGACAGGACACACACACTAACCCGAAGTGGACCGCCATATCTCCAATATCTTTTCGTGCATCTGTGCTGAGTGTGATATTAAGACGCTGCTTCAGAAGTTTCATTTTTTCATCAGGGATTAGGATGTTGTCATTTTCGAGCAGGGCTTTCTGCAGGTCATCCAGAACTTTTTCGTGAAACTTAAGGAGTCCGTTGTTAAAGACATGCTGGCCCCTTTCCGCTCGATGTTCAGAAGCATACAACACAGCGTTAGAACCAATAGCATCTAGTGCAATCTGGGCAGCATTTTGGAGTTGATTCCTTATAAAATCATTGTTATCTATCGGTTCTGTCAGGAAACAAAGTGGTGACATGCACACTGTGTTTAATAGGTGCATAAAACAAAGCTGTATATTTCATGAATAGATAAAACATACTTAGGTAAAACTAAGGTAGGTAGTAACAGTAAGGAAACAGTAGGTAGTAGCTTTAGTGTATCTCACCTATAGGTCTGATCATGCATACAGACAGTCCGAGCAGGATGCCCATCACCCTCATCACCAGCACAGTTATCAGGTCCATCTCTGGTCAGTAAGTTTATCTGTGTTAAAAGCATACTATTTCACAAAATGGACCCAGAAATGTTTCAATGTGCAAACAATTATTTAAAAGTAACACAATGTTATAAGATTAAAATGACTAAACTGAATTTAAAGTTGTATTGTTTCTATTAATTTATCTAATTCATCTATATGCATAAAGACAGTAGGACCTTTTTGTCCCCTTTTTTTTAGAGTAGAAAAAGTTGCAGCAGCTGCGAGGACAGTTGAAAATGCAGTCAGTGTCAGATTGGTCGAGGGGGAGGCACTGTGTTAAAAAATACTACATATTATATAAATTAATATGCATATGTACTTATATTAATAAAAATATGATTTGTTCAGTAACTTCAGTTTGAAATTCATTATATTTTATATTTAAATAAAATAAAATTGGATGATCTAACTATTACTGTATGAAGTATAAAATACTTCTATACGTATAACATCAATTTATTTATATGCATATGTACTTATATTAATGATTGATTGAGTTTGAGATTCATTTTCTTTTATAATTAAATAAAATAAATATTCATCTTCTTGGTACGACGCCAAAGTTCGCCAGAGTTCACGGGGGCGCGGAATCACACATACTCACATATGAAGGAAATTTAATGCAAAAATTCGTTCCGCTAATAACTTATCTAAACAAATCATTATTGAACATTAAAATCAATCACATTGCTATAGCTTATGTCATTTTCATTAGTTATATACTTTATGGATTTAAAATTACATTATAGGAATGCAGTTTTGTGCAAAAAGGTGCATTAATGACAGAATTAAACAAGTCATTTATTAAAACTTTAATAAACAAAACATGCTGTTTCAGATGTAAATATGATGCCAATATGTCATTATTCCAATTGAATAGTATTTTATATAAAAGTTAGTCAACACTTTTATTTTGGAGGTTTTTGCATGAAGGCAGGGGTGTTCAAATTGTTAGAAATGTAAGTGCCATGGAAATGACTTAAAGCTCTATAATATTTAGTTTGATGTCTGTGTATGCACAAATTTCTGTGAACTGTGCACACTGTGCCCCCTTTTTGGTGCATAACGCCCCTGAATATGGTAACTCTTTTATTTGAATGTTTAAAATGCCACCTTAAAACAAAATCTGACATTTTTGTCTTAAATATATGACTTACATTAAGATTTTACTCCATATAGCCTATAAAAACCTAAGCAAATAACATGATGTAATAAAGGAAGACGAGTGACGCATGACTTCCCTACTGAAAAATCCAGCTAAGACCAGCATAAGCTGGTGAGCTGGTTTTAGCTGGTCCCCAGCTTGGTTTTATCTGGTTTTGCTGGTGTAGGAAGCTGGTTTTGCTGGTGTAGCAAGCTGGTCTAGGTGTGTTTTGGTCACATTTTAAGCTGGTCTAGCTGGACTTAGCTGGTCATGCTGGAATACCAGCTGGCCCACCAGCATGACCATTGTGCTGGTTTTAGCTGGATTTTTCAGTAGGGTTATTTCATGTAAACACACATAATCTGCTTTTTCAGACAATAAAAATAAAGTTTTTAACCATTGCATAAACTGCTCAAGCAACTCTCACAAGACATTTCTGAACATCTGTGTCGAGGTTAAAAGTTTAAGTTGTTTATCCTGCACCTCAACTGTGTAGGCCTACTCTGCACCGAGTCAAATCAACCCCACTGTTTCCTTTCGTGATTTTGGACCATCATCAGGACAGACTCTAGTCAACACTTCTCAAGAGGATATACTAAAGTTAAACAACCCATTTGCTGGGTAAAATGAATAACTCAACTTGATAAATCAAGCTAGCCTAGCTTCCTAAGGCCTGCCCAGCCGTTGGGCTAAAAACAACCCAATGTGAGTTGTTTTTAACCCAATGTGTATACAAATGAATGTAATGAAAATATAAGTATAAAAAAGATATTCAAGATAAAAACAAACAAGATTATTAAGAGACTAAAAGAGACGTACCTCTTTCACAAGAGTCTTGGATTCTCACAGGAAAATGAAGTGTAGTACTGTAAGGAAGAAAAGTAATCATGTGATGTCATAACTCATGGGGAAAACTGTAAAGGGAAAGCCTTAAAGAGATAGTTCACCCAAAAATGAAAATTCTGTCATCATCAACTAACTCTCATGTTGTTAAAAACCGGTATAAATTTCTTTGTTCTGATGAACACAAAGGAAGATATTTTGAGAATGTTTGAAACAAAACCATTTGTGGACCCCATTTACTTCAATAGTATTCTTTTTCCTACTATGGAAAACTGTATTTTAAAGCTATAAAATATGAAGCTTTAGTATAGCTTTAAGATTTGTATAAATCATGGTATGAAAACCGTTATGTGTAATGCATGTATTAAAGTTGCAATTTGTAAGATATTTGCAGTAAAATGTCCAAAAACCACTAGGCCAGTGTTATATATGTTGTCCAGCTGATTACTATCATCAATATCTGTAATGTTTTCAAAAATTTGGAAAATGGAAAATTTCCATTCAAAACATTGACACGGGGCAGTGCAGTCTCCTGTCAATGACGTTAATATCCACGTGACCGTTTGTTACCGCCTTTACTGACGTAAAAAGCACATGACAACAGTGGTCGAGCTCGAAAAAATAAAATGGCGGCCAAGGAAGCGAATGGAGCACAAATTTAGTGTAAATAAATTATAATTTCACTTTTTACTCATTTTGGTTGCATTTCTAGTGAGGAATTGGTGTTGTACTTTTCAAATATTGGATTAGTTCTCACAAAGGCGCGCTCTGTTTTATATTTCAAACACGCTGCTTTTGAAGTGCGTCTGAAAGCCTTTCTCTGAGCTGCCTTCATGCCTCCGAAGTCATTTCCTCATGAGGCAGCGAGGCAACAAGTCACTGCCTTGAGTTTTCGGACGCAGCCAGTGTTGTGGACAAATGCGGAACTATGTGTTAGCGCCTGTGGGCTACGCGCTTGCTTATGGACTATGGATTACACTTTACCGTCTGCCGCTGGTTGTGTCAGCTCCTGTTAGCGTACGGGCCAACCAAACGACCCAAGAAGAGTTTGGAACAACACGAGATAAAGAATGAGAATCAATTTGTTGGATTATCTGGATGGAGAGAGCTTCACGACAACATTTAACTAGACCGAGATTCTGATCCTGCTTGTGTTTTACGCGATGTGTGAGTTGTTTTGATTCGTAACCCTTCAAAAAACGTATGCTATTATATTGATCACAACATTAGTGTGTAGATTGTAATCAGCGCGTCTTCCCGCGGACGATATGCACATCAAGAGGTATTCTACAGCAATAGAAATGTTCATTTTAAAACACTTCAAAATAAGATTTGTACTGTCAATACATTATGTGAAAAATCATTGTAGATTGTAAGTTGAAAACTTAATTCTGTGCTGTGTTAACCATCGAATTTGGACTAATAGTGTAACATCTTTGACTAACAATTTCGTTTTGAACATCACATATAAACTTACATAATGAAATAAACGATGTCATCAAACGCAACATTTATAAGACTTGATTACCTTATCCGTCAACGTGATTTCTCGTTCGCGTCTGATTGATGGGTATCAGCAGTTGAGTGAAAGACTACAAATCCCATAATTCCACGATGCTTCAAAGAGTCATTAAACAAGTCATTGTTATTGATTTGATCTGGCGCCATCTAGCGGCGCAGATAATACAAATTGCATCTTTAATGCACATCATAGTTTCAGTTCCATCTTTCTCTATCATTTATTTCTTTAAATCCAGAGGAGTTTGTTCAGGCAGGTCAGAGCACTGCATGGATGGCTGTTGTCCTGCTCATTAGATCTGTTATGGGAAATGGAGATGATGTACCTGTCACAGTGAGTGAGCTTACTTCATTCAGTTCACTGTTTAGTACACTGGCTGCTCTTCCATGATCCTATATTAAATGATTGTATGTGTTGTCAGTTTCAGGTCTCCTACAGCTCATGGTGGAGAAGAACGACACTGTCCTCCTGTGGTTGAGTCAAAGCTGTCAAAGTGTATGGAGCTCTGGCCATGATCAGCTGAAAAGAAACGACTCTCTGTCCACAGGCGGAGAAACTGCTATAATACCTGAAATGCTTCAAGGTAAACATATTTAGGATGTTATATAACTGTAAACAAAAATCACTGATAAAAAATAAGTATGACATTTAGATCTGCTCTGTCAGCCCTGATTTAAAGTTGTCCAATGGATTTAAGTTCAATAGAAACATTATTAAGGCCATAACAATGACACATTATCCCGATTTACTATCTACTAACATTGGCTCAATTGTTTGTGAGCAATTTTGAAGTTATAAGATTTGATCTGTAAACGTCACACATTACACGATAATCTGAGCCAAACATCAGACCCAGTCCAGATCCTGGACCCCATTATCTTTAGATTCTCAGGAGGGAAAATTCGAGCAGAAAATCCTGGAAGTCTCACAAGGTTTCGTAATATAGTCACATAAATTTTTTCTTTTTTCGTGACATTATCACGACTTTCCGCGTGATCGTCTACCAAATTTCTGTTTTGTGTGATTATCACATATTGGCTACTCAACTGTTTTGTCCTATTTTCCTACCATTGTCGCTTCGGTTTAGGGTTAGATTTGGTGCTTGCATTAGAAATTCACTTTATACATTGGTTTATACTATTTTTTCTGATTTATTTTTTTATATGTCGCCTGGCGTTAGGGTTAGAGTTGGGTTTGGGTAGGGCTGTCATTTTATGTAAATCTAACACTAAACCGAAGCTCCAATGGTAAGAAAATAGGACAAAACAGTTGAGTAACCAATACGTGATAATCACACGAAAACATGAATTCGTTAAACGATCACAAAAAACAAGGAAAATCATATATTAGGATATTATCACGAAAAAATAATAAAAAAAAATATGTGACTATGAAACGAAATTTCATGAGACTGGGCAGTGTGAGCCCAGCTCTGCAATGCATTTGAGCAATATTAAGCAATTTGATCAGTATGTGTTCCCTGGGCATTGAACCCATAACCTTTGCTTTAGCAATTGAGTTACACTTACTGTATAAACCTGGCTGTACTTTTGTTTTTTGGAAAATTCATGAGTCAATCTAAATTTCCTTTAAACCATTGCTGCCTTTCTCCTAGAGTGAAGGATGATGGTAGTGGCTCGCATTTTATCTCTTTGGAGCGGTGCTGCAGTCGATTGTGTCCAGGCAAACACAAGTCCACAGATCCTATCCCATCGCCCACTCCTACATCGCTCATCTTACCGGGCATATGAAAGGGAAGTACGGGCACCCAGGCCTGTCTGGTGGAGCATTTAGGAACAGAGGATCTTCTGAGGCTTAAGGTTGGTCTTTCTTCCAGGCTGCTGGGTTTGCTGGGAGATCAGACGTTGGCACCGTAGGCCAGCGATCTGCTGGAGAAGCTGTTTGTGTGTCTTAAAACCCAGCTTTGTGCCCGCCCGGATTAAAGACAGTCATGCCTGGTGTTTCTGTATTTGGGGGAAAAGCACTTTCCGGATTGGCTTGGACATGATAGGAAACTGTGGAGGAATGAACAAACGAATAATGGTGAAATGTATATTAATCTGCCCACAATTGAGCATACAGAAAGGACATTTGCCTTTATTAAAACGTGTCAATTATTTGCTAACTCAACTATTAACTCTTGAGGTCTTGATTTGTGTGGCCTGAAGTGCTCTTTTGTCTTTCAGAATATCTTCTAGATTGGCTTCTATGGCAATACGGTTGCTTTGGTATGTCCAAAACACCAAACACAACATGAAGGAGATTATAATAGGTGTGTTGACTCCATGCGACAGGCTCTGCAGATTGATTAATGCTTGACATCAGAATACAGCAAAAGCAGTTCAAGAGCAGACTGATTTGTATGCATGTTCTTGGAGTACTTAGATGTCATGCATCGATCTGTCTGTGCAGTGCTGTCAGTCAAACAAACACACACGCACGCACGCATGCACGCACACACACACACACACACACACACACACACACACACACACACACACACGTGATGACAATGTGTAGCCACAGTGCTGCACTACGGAAATGTAATGGCAGAAATGTTACTTATAAAGTAAAAGGTTGAAAGTAAAAGTAGACTATTAAAACAAAGTGTTACCTGCATTTTAACTATGCTCTAGTCCTGCCAGAACATACCTATGAGGTACTAATATGCAGTGTTTAGGTACAAATGTGTACTTTTTGAAAGGTATTTTCCCAGTGACAGCTTTTACATCTTTCTTATGTAGCTTGTAGTCATTCTCCTATGACTATGTCTTTATAAACTTTGCATGTGTTGTGTGTAATTTGTTTATACTTTATAATTAGTTTATACTCCAATTTGTAATGGATCTTTAAAGGGGACAGAGAATGAAAAAACATTTTTACCTTGTCTTTGTTGAATAATGGTAGTCTACCCACATTCACAAACATACAAAAAGTGCTAAACATGCTAAACATCTCAGACTCATAGAAATTCCTCTTTTAGAAATGTCAGCCAGAAAACAGCCCAATCTGAAAAACTGATGCTTATGACATCACAGGCATCTAACTGCCCCTCCACTTTAACATAATTGGCTACATTTTTTGAGTGGCAGCAAAGTCAGCCAATCAGTAATGAGATTGCAAGTTAAGCCAGTAGGGGGAGCCAAATAGGTGCAAAACCACTTGTTTGAAATCCCCCACCCTAATAGAGCTATCTAAGAGAGGTTTTTAGGAAGCTTCATTACAGACCCAAACAAAAAAAATTGGTCTACATGTCACATCACAGAACAAGGATAAATACTCCGTTCAATCATTCTATGTCACCTTTAATAAAATATTTGAATAAAGAGAACAAAATAAAGCAATTGTTCAAAGTTGGACATTACTTTTTGCATTTCATTTTTATAGGCCTATATTTATATTCCTAAAATAAGCATCAAAGCAGACCACAACATTGTGTTATCCATCTGCAGGCACTTAAAGGTCATTTAAGGTACATTTTGTCAGGTTGTGTGTTTTCTGGAGTGTTTTGGATTTGAGGGTGCCGTGATTCACCAGCTAGACTGAAACCTGTCTACAGCAACATTTTAAGCCAGATAAAGTTTGTCATTGTATACTCACACAAAGTTTTTCTTTTATATGTTTTTTAAGCAGTATGTGAGCTTTGTGTGAGATACAGACTCAGATGTTCCTTCTGTCTTTCATCAACTTAACAAAAGTGAGAGCTTTAGTGTTTTTTCCTCCAGTCAGGGGAAATTTATGTGTAGGAATTGCTATATTTTATAGCATTTTCCTCCAATCATACCAGGTTGTTACTTTTATGAGAGCTTTAAGGTGCTTTTAAACTAATTTGGAAGATGTGGTCCCCATCCAAATTCATTATATGGGCATGAATATGTATATTTATGTCAACTTTTGCGTTCCACGGAAGAAAGAAAATCATATGGGTCTAAAGAAACATAAGTGGAAGTAAATGATGACAAAATTGTTTAAGGTGGGTGAGATTTAAATGCTTCAGTATTGTACACACTCCAACAACAATACTTGGGGGCAGTTTCTTGGACAGGGTTTAGATTTATCCAGGACTAGGCCTTAGTTATATTAGGACATTTAAGTAGTTTTTAGATTTTACAAACAAACCTTACCAAAAACAATACTAGTGTGCATTTTGAGACAAAGCAATGGCAATGATATATGTTAGGATACGTCAGTACAAGGTGTTTTCAAATTGAGGCAGCTCAAATATGCATTTTAGTCTGGGACTAGGATAAAACAGATGTCTTTTGCCTCATCATAAACTTTTGGGGATATTTGGTGTGTAATGTAAATTAATCTATTAAAAATAAGATAGTTAGTCAAAGGGAATGTGTAGTAGATGTCTTGGTGAGGACAGACAGGTCAGTAACAAGTTGTTAATAGAAGTTTAAACTCATAGGGGTGGTTTCCCGGACAGAGATTATCTTAAGCCAGGACTAGGCCTTAGTTTAATTAGTTTTAACAAACAAGCCTTACTAAAAACATTACCTGTGTGCATTTTGAGGCAAAACAAAGGACACTGATGTATTTTAAGATATGTCAGCGCAAGTTGTTTTTAGTTTTAACAGCTCTTACATTTATTTTAGTCTAGGACTAGTCTAATCCCTGTCCGGGAAACCACCCCTTAGAAGAAATGTAGGGCTGATCCCAGGGGCTAAGGCCTAATGGTCGAAATTCAATAAATATTGTTTAATTGATACATTTATTGACATTCAATTATTTTAAAATAGCATTATTGTTTAATAAATTTATTTATATATATAATAATATTGTATGTTTTAGTCCACCGTAATCCACCTGTGTGAAGGCATTCAGCTCCACGCAGACTCTGTCTCCATGGTAACAGCCGCAGGTTACAAACAATAGGTTACTATGGGAACAGCGGCTTACGCGAGTCTCAGTCAGTGCAGCCAGTCATCTGGACGTCGCCAAAATGAATGAGCAAGATTCGCAAAAAGTTGATAAAAGATTTGTTTTCTTAGAGATCCGCGTGTTGTTAACGTTTCAGCTAAAACCTGAGACTTGGCAAAAATGTCTTGTCATAGAGGAGCAAAGACAAGTCATTCAAGACTTTTTGGACAAATCAAATCACACAACTCTTGTGGTGTCGTTAAACTCATCGGGACAGCTGGTTCCTTCTTTCGGATTTGCGGGAACCGAGAAGAACAGATCAGTTTATTTTTGTAAGCGGACTAAAACCACCCTGTCTGTTGATACAATGAGGGCACAGTTAAATTGGGGAGTCGTGTCATCTCCTTTGGAGCAGTTTTCAACGACCGTCGAACAGGTGAGTTCGGTTTCGCTTTCTGTCGTACACAAACGGCTTTTAACAGTTTCAACGGTTCACAGAAAGTTCAAAAAGTTATAGACAATGAGCTGAGGGAATGTTGTGTAACGTTAGTTACTGTATGATGGGGTGGCGTAAACAGACCTCTCTGCTGGGACAGGGGCGAAAGGACCAAAAGCATTACTTTAATGTAACGTTACTGTACATAACCAAATGTAGGCTTCTTTTCGACTGAGTAACTTTTGAAATTGAGGTGACTGTCTGTGCTAACATATCTGAATTCACCCTAATTATTTATTAAATAAACTGTAAAGTCTGTCTGCTGAGCTTTTAAATAATAAACTCTCATTTTGTCGTCATGACAGGTTGAGAGTACATTTATGTTTATGAACTTTTATCCAAAGCAACTTACAGTCCATTTAAGATAAACAATCGTTTGAGTTTATGAGTCTGTCAAAGCCTGGATTTCACCTTATTTAACTTCAAAGGTACAACTGCTGAACTGTTGTTTGATTGACACGCAGAGTTAGTTAGTAAGTTAGTGAGATAGCCTACAGGGATCACTGGATGAAGTGTTTATTTAATAAACATGAAATCAAAACTTGGAAATGTATTCCATCACTTTATAAATAGTGTCTTTAATAAGTTCAATATTTTCAAGTACATCGAGACACTTTTTAAAAATTGCACAATATTGTCTATATATTGTATGTGTTTGTTGTTGTTGTTGTATAAGCTATTGTACGCTGCAGGTAATCAAATGTCCCACCTAAAGTTTATGTGGTAAATAAATCCTAAAATATATCCTTCTGACTAATAACACTACCATTTCGTCTACTTTTGTTTGACAGATTTAATGACAAAAATGTGGATCATTAAAAGGGGAGTTAGTTTTAATGATTTGTTTGCCCTAAATAAAACTAAAAACACAGAATACGCTTTTAATTATGTCTTAATTAAATTAAATAATGTATTGTTCTTAAAAATATATTTTTTAGAACAATCTTGCTATTATTTTGTAAAAAGTGTCAAATGTTTGGACAGCGCTTGCTGCTTTTACACATTTTGACCAGCAGGTGTCGCCAGCGTTTGTGGTGTTTCGAACGCTTCGAAAAACTGAATCAACTTGCCAAGCAATTGGTTCAATTGATTCGAAGCTTCGAAAAGCTCCGTTTCGTTTCTCTCATCACTAGAACCGACACATGGATGACGTCAAAGTACCGCGAGAGCGATTCGCGAAATCATACGGAGAAGTTTGCTTTTAAATCACTCTCGCGGAACTTTGACGTCATCCAGCTGTGAGTTATTGCGGCGCCCCATGAAGTCGAACAAGCCTGAATACACACCGGACTAGTCCATTACGAACACACACCGGGGATAACACAATTTAAGTAAATTTAAATAAATTCATTTTACAAAGAATGTAAAACACCCACAAAGATTCAAAATTCTATAAAAAAATCATAATCTAATTAAACTATTATCAAATATACAAATAATTTATCAAACAAACAAATGATCCTACATCCCCCCAGCTAATTTTCAACATAGAACGTCCCGGGAACTTAAAAGACGGTCTTTGTTGCCAGCCGTTTCTCTATAGATGCGGATTTTCCCAGGCATTCCACAGCACTAAACAGCGTCCGGCCTCCGCTCCTCACACAGGTAACTTAAACTCAAAGAAATACACATTAACTAAAGGAAATAAACCACTAACTAGGAAGTGTGCACCCAAACTAGTCGGTGGTATGAAAAATTCTACGGAAAAATAAACGTATGAACAAAGCAACGGTGTCTGTCGCTTTTATTTACTGTCCTGTAACAATATTCCATTATTAAATACTAAAGATAAACAAATTATATTAGCAGAGAAATGTGAAAATGTAGTGTCATGTAGTTACCGCTCTTAATGTGTGGCTGCGTCATTGGCAAACATGATTGTACGGTTTCAATCGGATGCACGTGCGTTGGCGCAGAACGCGTTTGGTCGGAACTTCACTACCGGTAACGTTAACTGTTTGTTTAATGGTCTGACTGTTTAATGGCATGACTAGTTGTTAAAGTGAAATATGGAACAAATACCTCGTCGAAATAAATGTTTTGTTTTCCTAAAGAGGGGAGACGGCGATTATGAATCACCGCTATTTGAAGGGAGATTTGGCAGCCGGGGTTTTTAGTTAACACTGTATACATTATAGTACACAGTAACGTTAGCCCAGTATCGTTTTTATACGCTTTAGTTATGAAATATGAACTAAGGTAATCTTCTGGTTTATTTCCGTTGTTATCAGAAATAAGCTACTCAGAAAGGACTTTGTTGTTATTAATTCTTAGCGGAGGTTACCGGAAGTTACGTATGTTCCACGAAAGCCTTACGTTGTTACTGCTGAAACCGTCCATTAACTCCCGCCAAATGCGGGTAGATTTCACCTGTGGCGGGTAACACTGGCCACTCCAATAGCCACTTTGGCGGGTTGAATATATTTTTTAATGGTAGTGTTCTTTAAAGCCATGTGAAGTAATAAACAGTGCGCGGTGCGACACTACGAATCTACAACTCCCATGAGCACTCCCTGCATCAAGTTCAAGGTTTTTTGATATAGAGCTCCAGCGCTGATGGATTTGCGAACGCACAGGACGCAGTCTGAGTTGCACTTTGCGCAAGAGGAAAGGTATGCCATTCCATTAAAGACATTTAAGGTGTGTGCACATTCTTTGAGCCAGAGCGGAGAGAAATCCACGGAGATCCAGTTTTGTACAATGACGAATGAAACCCTTAAGGAGATTAATCTGCTTTTGTAGTTTCACCAAACATGCCCTCTCGACATTTGTCAATAAATTAGCCTTAAATTAATCACTTTTAACAGAAACCATAATCAAGCTTATAAAATACAATCTGCAATTCTGCATAAACGAGTTGACAATAAAAATCATGTACATGTTCTGACTGAGTTGTGTTTAATGCTGTAGTTAATACATTTAAAGTGTTTTTTTTCTATGTGTTTATCTTAATCCCTCACACCCCTGCAACCACTTTTATTATATTCACAATAAGCTCTATTTATTAGGGATTTGTGATTAATCTTTTTTTAAAGTGGTCGATTCAAAATCGATTATCAAAGGTAAATCGATTTTTTACAAATGCAATAACCTGACCCTGTTTGATCAAGCGATGCGACTGTTCTGACTTTTTTTTTTAGCATTTTTCATCTTGCATCAACATTGTATTGTATTTAACATAATTGTATGCATTTGAAAATAAGAGATGGCTTCTGTTTTAATGACCCCAAAGGTACCTAAAATAAAAGAGTTTAATATACAGGTTTGTGGCTCTTTTTAATTATTTATTAATTCTTTTTATTAATTACCCACTTGTAAACGTGGTCTTTTCACTGTTAACTTGTTCTTTTTTATAAATTATTTGTAGGTAACACTTTACAATAAGGTTTATTAGTTAACTACACTAGTCAACATTTGAAGTGGATCAAAAAGTTAATCAAAGTTGTCCTGAGACAAGAACAGGTATTGTTCAAAATGTTAACAAAACTTTTATAAAAGGTTTTGATCCACTTCAAATGTTGACTAGTATACATTAGTTAACATGAACTGCACGTATACAGCATTTATTAATCTTTGTTAATGTTAATTTCAACAATTACTAATAATATATTAAAATCTTGTTAATGTTAGTTAATGCACTGTGAACTAACATAAACAAACAATTAAAAGCTTTATTTCTATTAACGCACATTAACAAAGATTAATACATACTGTAACAAATGTATTGCTCATGGTTTGTTCATGTTAGTTATAGGGGGGTGCAAAAATATCGATACTATCGATATTTTAAAAATCATCAAATCCCTCTGTGTGGGTCAAACGACCTCCTCTGCCGCTGCTGTTGTTGTCATTGTCCAGTTGTCTGCCATTGGGGCCAATGTCTTAGAAGTTAGAGGGAGTGAGAAAATGGCAGAAAATTTAAAAACTGCAGGTGCTCAACTCAATTTTTTAAATTTTTGATAAAAAAGGAAAAGTATTGCAATGCATTGCGACATGCAACGATGCGTATTGTATCGTGATACGAATCGTATCATGACCCCATGTATCGTGATGCGTATCATATCGGGAGTCCCTTGCCAATACCCAGCCCTAGTTAGTTATTACATTAACTAATGTTAACTAATAAACCTTATTGTAAAGTGTTACCCATTTGTATTAAATCTATATTCATTGAGTTGAATTGAGAATCGAGTATAAAAATCAATTCGAGAATTGTAATCAAATCGAACCTAGAATCGAAATCGAATTGATCTGGAACATCTGAATCGATACCCAGCCCTGCTATTTATGCCTTACTGCACTGAAAAAATACTTTCTTAGTATTTTTGTCTTGTATAAATATCTAAAAAAAATTCCTTAAATCTAGAAGCATTTTCTTGATGAGCAAAATTACCTAAGAAAATATAAAATTTAAGTGAATCTGTGCTTAAAACAAGCAAAAATCTGCCTATATGGTAAGACAATGTTTCTTGAATTAAGTGTTTAAGAAAAAAAGTTCAAGATTTTTTTCTTACCCCAGTGGCAGATTGTGTTTTTGCTTGCTTTAAGCACATTAAATGTTATGTTTTTGTCTAAAAACTAGACTTAATTTCTTGGATCATTTTGCTCATCAAGAAAATGATTCTTAATTTAAGAAATGTTAGTATTTTTGTCTTGTTTTCAGTAAAAATATCTAAGTAAGAAAGTAATATTTTCAGTGTAAACCATGTTTTTCATGCAGCTAAATATATATGATGTGATCTGTATTAAGGTATATACCAGCTAATATGTAGTCTCAATTTGGGTGTCAATCTTTAAAAATTAAATTTAGCATGCCGAAGTCAATTTTAATTAGGGCTGGGCAATATGGCCAAAAAAATCAGGAAAATGTTTTCCATATCGGTCGATATCGATAATTATCATGATAAATAACAAATCTTTATTCCTGTCAAATTTAAAGGCAGATTTTTGCTCCTCAATGAAAATTGTAAAAACCAGACAATTAATAATGGTTTTAAACAACTTTTTATTCAGAACATGACAGGCGAGGCTTTGACGAACCCTATTTGCGCGTCCAACATTACACAAAAGGAAAATGTTTACGCGCATTTGGATTCCGTCCTCGTTATCCGCATTGCGAAAATCATAGGGCTCTACTTATAAATGAAAACTTGCCTCCTCTTACCCCACTCCTTCAAGTCTAACTGACACTGTCATTGTAAACCAAGAGCGCGTGCCGCATCCGGAAGTGCTTGCGCAACATTACACACAGTGCATGAACATTATCGATCACTCATCAAACCGCCGTTATCGCTTTATTGGGGAAAATTATACCGGGGAAAATCATCATTATCGAAATATCGCCTAGCACAAATTTTAATCATATAAAATGTATTTTTTCATAAACAAAATTGTGGCCAGCGAAAATGCTCAGTGGCTAGTAACTTTGGAAAACCACTGGCCATTGTGGCTGGTAAGCAAAAAGTTGTTGTCAAGCCCTGTACATAATATATTATCGAAACATGTATTTGTAGCTTGTTTTGTTATGGTCACAATTTACAGACACAATCTTTAAAGAAATCAACACCTGAAACCAGTGCCGGCGATTGCTATAGGCAACTAGTCAGTCGCCTAGGGCGACAAATGTGTTGGTGGCGCCGGCTCCCTTTGGTGTAGCGGGTGGGAGGGGAGATGCGATATGTTAGGCAAGTGCTCAGGTGCTGACGTGTTCATCTAAAATGAAGTGGTCTACTAAACCCTCTGGCGCACAGGGACGAAAACGGAGAAAGGAAGAAGATGAGAAGAAACATGCCGTTGAATGTGTCCGGTCCAGCTTCAGTCAGACGTGATCATCCCTTCAAAGATCAAAACTCTTGATGTGTAAACTTTAGAGAGAGTTGCTCTACTGTGTCTCAAACTGTAGTCCATTAACATTTGGCGAATAGAGCAATGAAAACAACAATGTTTTTATGTGGAGTGAGTTTTTAATGCGCCGTTTGGAATTCGCCCTCTGTCTGTGTGTGCTTGCCCGTTTAAGGGCACTCAAAAGTGCACACACGGAGAGATGTGTTTCAAAAAGCAAACAAACATAAAATCGTTCTGTTCTTGACAGGCCGCATACAAACAAAATGTTATCCACAATGTTCTTTTTCTAATAAAAACGTGTTTAAGCTAAACTCAATCTCGCCTAGGAGGTGAATAGGAAGGCAATAAATTTGTGAGACGTCAATAATCTTTGCAATTTTTTTGTTCATTCTTCATCGATTTGAAGGTTTTCACATTATAGCAGAAAATAACTTTGGATTGCTCAAGAATACTGCATCTGGATGAATATTGAATATATGTTATGTTGCATTACGATTATACAACCAAAAAAATATGGGCTTATACACTTACCCCCATGTTTCTAAAGCTACACGCACAGGTGTTTAAGCCTTACATAATTAATGACACCCCAATTTTCCCATAGTCACATAATTTAAACCTAACATGGCTCCTACAAGTGTATCCTACAACTTTGTCAGGCCACAAATAAGATTAGAGCATCTAGCAGGGCATAGGGTTGTGAAATAATCTGGTATTGATCGTTTTCATGTGACGGCACTCACTTAGGGGAATGCCCCCCTGGAGGGCAAGAAAGATATGCCACTGTCTGCAGGTTTAAAATTGGACAGTGGGCCCCAAATACTAAATAATTGTTGTGCAATAAAATGCACTAGCCGACGAGAAGACAAGTCTGTTTAAATGGCTTTTTGTTTGGGTGAAATGTACTTTTAAGAAAATAAATGTAAAGTGAAAATAATATGCAAGTAGTGTAGATTAAAATTTGTTATAGTGTCAATTCTTACAAATGTTCACCATTGTTAATGGATTATACAAAGTCTGTATTGAAATTTGAGAAAAGTAGCACCTGATGTCAACAGAGAGGGCATTCGTATATTTAGAATTTTAACGTTGTGTTTAGGGTTACCAGAACTGGTTGGAAACAATGCTTAAAAGCTCAGGTGATCAATGAACAATTACCATGTGCACTAAAATGGCGGTTTGTCTCAGTGTTTGTAAAAGCATCAGCAAAATTATGAATTAGTGAATTAGTGCTAGTAGAAACATCACAAGAGGATTTGGGTTTAACTCACTGACCTGAGATTATTTACAATTTACATTTACAATTTTATATCTTTTTTAGGTTGTTGTACCACTGTTGTCTAACAAGAAGAACCACAGCGACGTGCCCCGTGTTGTTTCTCTGGACCTCACTCGACATGTCGATGTCCTTAAAAACAGTGTGTGTTTCACTATGGGACAAGTCAAAGGCAAAACGTTACTTCCTCTACCTACAGGATCTGAACGATTTGAGGAAGCCGCTCATGAAAGAGGAAAGGGGTCAGTAATTCCAGAAATTAGTTTTTACTCGACCTAAAATAGAAAATTGTGATTTACCAAGTGGATTATGGTTAAAAGTTGCAATTCTACTTGATCTTGTGATTGAGCTATAAACTTTGCTGTAATTGTTTGATTTGTTGCAGCGGCTATCCTGTGGATAAAAGCCTCATTTACTCTATGGAGACTGTTGTGATTGATTGGAGTAATCGAGTCTATAAAGTCTTGAAGAAAGATTCTTCTGAGACACTTCTTAAAGGCAATAACCCAACCCCACATGTGGAGATCAACTTTTGGAAAGACAGGTTAGCTTTGCATACTGGGATTTTCCAAATCAGGCTTACTTTCCTGTATGTACCTCATTCTACATTCTATATAATTCAAAAATATGTTGCTGCAGATACTAGCAATGTATCTTTCCATAGAATGTCCACTAGAGGCGTTTGAGTTTTGATATGGGATTTTTAAAGGGGCCATACATTTGTCGATTTTATTGTTTTATACTGTTGTCTGAGGTCTACTTATGATGTTTGTGTGGTTTTTACGTTCAAAAACATCAAAGGAATAAGTAATTGGCTATTTTGTAACATGGATTAGTGACTCTCTGGAGAAATGGTTCGTTTAAAGGGGTGGGCCGCATTAAAGACCTGGACGTAAGCGCCCACTGCTATGATTGGACAGCTTCATTCACCGTCATTACATGTGGGGAAATGTTTTAAAAAGATTAGTGTGTAAAGATAGCAGCCGAATACATATATGTTTGAGCCACAAAAGATTCTGGGTGCTAAAGATGATACACATAAATGACAATGCATATAGTAAAGGAGAAACAAAACTTTAAACTCGACGTGATTAAATTACCGTATACAACACAGTAAGCGCACCTCAGAATCTAAATTGCGGCTGGTAAGTCCTCATCACTAACTTTGTATATTTCTACTGTTAAATTACAATCGTATTAAGTGTTGTACCTTTATAATCGTTTAATGTTTTTAGTAAATTAAAAACAGTCAAACATACATGTTTAGGCACGGATGTTACAACAGGGCATCTCTTACAAAGCAATAGTGAAACGCAGTAACATTATCTTAAATAAAGTAAAATGTTTTACTTACTGTGTCATTTTTGTCAGATCCAATATTAGTGGTGCTTTTAATAACAGTTTCTCTGACAATACAGCATCGAATCGTGGCTTCTTTGAATGAATCTGCGGTACACAAAGTAAACAAACACTCCCCACGCGAGCTGGTGGTACTTCAAAAACAAACTCTAACCACGCATTCCTAATGTTATGTTCCAAGCCTCAGAGTTAAGGTTATCCAGCGTTGTGTTGTTCCCAGACGGTTCTTCCACAACCAAAGACTGTAGCCGTTTCTCAATGTCAAGGATACTTCCTTGGCAGGACAAGTCCTTACAAGTCACTTCCTTCAGAGGCTAGGCGAGGCTCCTTTTAAGCATTCGGAGAACACGTTAAATGAAACCGGCTAGCAAGTGCACGTCATTACGTCATTGCGTGATTGAAAGGTGTGCTTTCGGTGCTGCGCGCATAGGATTGTGGGTGATTTCAGCGCGTGAAGAGCGCGAAGGATACAAATATGCATCCTTTCCTGTATATTGGATATTTCTGGAACGAAGGACTCAGTCCTTGGCTGAAATTTCGAGGATCCTCAACATTGGAACAGTCCTTCGACGGACGTCGATGACGTAGCATCCTCGAAATTCTAGCTTCCGAGGATCCTTCCTTGACATTGAGAAATGGCTTCTGTTTCCATGGTTACTCATAACAGATCACCGTGTCAAAATAAAAGTCTCTCTAAAAATTTTTATTTAAAAGTCATTTTGGTTACATTTGGCAATCTTTAAAGACATGTTTACTGATTGTTGAGACACTGCATGGTTTACTTTGCCCCTGGCCCACACGTGTGTCACGTGAAGCTGTGGGCAGGGCTACAAAAGTGGTGGTTGTATTTGGGTTTAGGGAGGTGTTTCAATTCTACTGACGTCATATTTCGGCACATTCCTGAACCAACCGTTTTTTTTGGCTTGCTGCCAAAACTGTTATATTTCAGTAAAGAGGATGTTTTCAGTTTTGAAACTTGCAGGATGTTCATTTAAGTATATTGACCTCTTATATAACAAATTATCAAGTTAAAATTGATTGATTCACCGCTCCTTTAAAAGTTACCAATCACACGCATACACATTAAATCTGCTTGCCTTTGTTAAAGATTTGTGCCGTTGGTACCTATTTATAATCATATGCACGCAAGCACACGGCATGCCTAAACGACTTATGCTATCCATGCAGTTTATTTTTAATAAAACACAGCTAACTTAAGCATACAGATGTATTTTGATAATTTATTACGGTCCCTTTTGTAAGTCTCCACTATGCTTTCTGTAAATAACAAGATTTTGACAAACCTCAGCCGAACACGATCAATCAGACATCAGACGTTTATCTACCAGAGTCACACTAGCATGAACTGATGGATGTAGTCCAGTAATGCTCTTTATTGTCTGCTTTGTAACCTTGAATGAACCAGAATCAAAACGGAGAAAAACAAGCGCCTCCAGTGCATCTAGTGTACACTCCAACTGAAAGATGCAGCATTATGTACATGAAGCAATGTATTTTAGGTTATGCAGAAATGTAGGCAGGCGTACGCAATTCCAGTGAGCCTGTGTAGGGAATTTCAGTCACTCAAATGCTGTGTAAAATAGTCTTTAACCTTGTTCTCTTTATATTCTGTTATTTGGTTGTTTTATTTTTTTGTTACAGAGTTGCTGATCTTCAGGGCATACATGACCAGCTCCAGTCACCAAAGATTGCAAAAATGGCTGAGCTAATGGTTGCGGTAGAAAGCGTTTACTATCCCTATTTTGAAAAAATGCTCCAGGATGTTGCGGAAGGTATGACATTGTGTAAAAACATTAACTTCAGGTCAAAAACTTGTGATGCTACAGCTGTAGTGCTACAGATAAAACTTTAATTTTATAACATGTTATTTTGTTCTTGTTAAGCTCTAAATGAGGCAAGGGAGATCAGTGTCTTCCTGAAGCCGATACAGAAACCTATAGAAGACCTTGAGAATCAAGACTTCATAAAGCTAAAGGGGAGTATTGTTGCCCTCATGCACACTGTTTGTGTGATCTGGGCCAACTCCAAATACTACAACACCCCAGCCAGAGTCACTGTGCTTTTACAAGAGATCAGCAACCTCCTTATCCAGCAGGTATTTTACGTATCGAGTTAGAATTAAGTGTCACTGTTTAATATATTTATATATTGTGAATTTTCAGAGATGCCACAAGTTTGTAAAGACTTTGTATTATTACGCTACTTTTATGTTCTGTTACTGAATTGAAAACAGTAATTATTATATATAACCACTATAATCTCACATAAACAATAAGCACTTCTCCGAGAATTATTTACAAATTTAAATAATACAGCCAGTCTATCCACCTGTTTTTGATGTACAGTAAATGTGGGCGCCGCCATCTTTGAGCTTTCCTGTTTATGACTTCCGGTGAGCCACTAAAGCTAATGGTAGTCTATTGCGGAAAACACAAGTGTGCCATTTTAACTGGCTGTTTAATGTTTATTATGAAATCCAGCAAGACTGACATAATTTGGCAGTTAGGGGTTGCCATAATAGCTTATACAAACGCAGTAAATCTTTACAAAACATTTGTTTTAACCATAATCCATGAACAAGAACTGAATGTGTATGTGGTGCACATGCAATCATGATCTGTATTTACAAAATTCATCCAGTAAAACCTTTCATAGAAACTGCCAGTAAACAATAAATACAATCATTGTTTAAAAACAACTAATATTATGCTGATAAAAATATGCTGATTTATTTATTCTGCTGCTATGTATTATTACAAAAATGCGATTACAGTACAGAATATATAAAACATAATCTGTTTAGTTAATGTTTATAATAGTTTATAATGAAAAAGCAAAGACTTTAAAAAGTAAGCAAATAATTTCATAAGCTCATGTCTCCACCTAGTGCATAAGAAGCGATGTAATAATATTTTCATAAAACGAAAACAATACTAAATACATGTAGTAGTTTAATATGTTTATTATGGTTTGTTTAAATAACTTACAATGTGTTGAATGAGAAAGATGCTGCTGACTGTGTCGGACCGCGTGAAGCTCGACGTGTCACCATGAATAAGTCCACTAAAAATTGTTGTTTAAAAAAACCTCACACCAGAGGGACAGATGTGACATATTAAACCAACCCCTGAAAAGTTAAAAACACGAAGTCTTAGTAAATTCCATGTACAAACACTTGACTGACTTTCCCATTGTAAAGATACTGGTATGTCTCTGTGCTTTTATATTTGCACATTGAAGACCCGTCACCTCCGATCAACAACACGAAATGATTGAATATATCTTCATATATCAAGCCACTTCTTAATTTCATCCTCACACTGGTTCATACATGGCAGGTGTAGTAAATATTAACCGTTTAAATCATGTTTTATGCGTGCTCCCACTACACTGTTTTCTACCGGCTGGCTATTGAACAGGAAGTCTTGCACAAAAAAGGGAAATACGTCATATCACTCACTTCCGCGTTCGAGAAAAAGGTGGATTGAATTATTTTTTGTTTACTTAATGTTTGCTACTATAAGTTACAATAACAGAAAGCAGGGGTTGATTTTATATTACGACTAGCCTAAAACGTCATATACTGTACAATAAACAGTACTCATTCAGCTTGACATCCTGAAATCACTAGATTTTTTGTACCCTGTAAGTTTTCCACTTTTATATTAAAGCTTAAGAATCGGTTTAGAGCAGTAATGTTGTGCACAGTAGTGATAGGATCTTAAATCTGTGTTATTTTTATAGGCTCGGACTTACCTGAACCCAGAAGACATCCTAAAGGGTGATGTGATGGAGAGCCTCTCACAAGTTCAAACTGCTATAGATGTTCTTACACATTTCAAGAGCACATACGAGGACAGAAAGGCCAACCTGAGTCGGTACCAAAGAAATGAGAAGAAGGTTAAGCCCTGGGATTTCTCCCCCCTATTGGTGTTTGTTCGGCTTGATCACTTCATGAAGAGACTAAGAACAATTGAAGTAAGGAAGCATTTCAAATAATTTAATGATTATTTTAACAACATTGTGAGATAATGGGTAAGGAGTAGGATCAAACTTTGTTTTATCTATAGCCACTATCTATATCTAATATCTATCTATATACCATAATTTCTCAAGGTATACCTAAGCGAGGGTATATTATTTGTGTGTACAGTAGATATTCTGATGGTATTGATGGTATTGATACTGAGGTTGTTGTCTGAGTTTACCACAGTATATTTTAATGTCATTGTTTAGACGCTACTGCTGACTGTCGTTGATATGATGAAGTTGGAAAAGGTTGTGTTAGGAGGCATTCGAGGAAAATCTCTCAGTCAGCAGGTCCAGTGGTTACATGAGGAATTCTTGGAGACATACAAAGTATTCTCAGAGAAGACGTATGACTGCCTTGATCTTAATAACATGGTAAGTTAACATCTCAAAATCACAACAAAACAAACATGGTTAAAGATCTTTTAAACCCCTTAACTGGTACCGTCCCTTGAGCCGGACATCTGAGTTTACTTCAATATTTTGCATGTAAATTTTTATATATCATGACAAACTATGTATCATTGGAAAGGTCTAAACCTCTAAAATACATATTTTAACAGTGTTTTATAAAAATAAATGATGTAGGGAGAGTTATTGATTCATTTATGATAAGAGTGTGCCTCAAAACATTTATATCCTACGAAATGTCACTGTCTCACCAACGGGACACCTACGTTTACTTCAGTGTTTTGCATGTTAATTCTTATACAATCATGACAAACTATGTATCGTTTGAAAGCTGTAAGAGTTTTGTAAAGAAAGGACATATTGAGAGCCATTTTCTAAAATGCCACAGGTGGGCCTACTAATACCCTATTCTAAACCTAAACAATCTTGACAAATTATATATTTTTGGAAAGGTCAAAGAGTGTAGTTTTCATATTTCATCACCATTTTGGGAGAATTATGATGTAGTAAGAGTCAGTTTCTAAAAGGTCACAGGCCCAAAGGTAGACCAATTATTTTGTTAATGTTTATAACACTAAAACCCTACTCTAAACCTAAACGAATCATGACAAACCATATATCACTGTAGAGCTCCCAGAATGTAGTTTTCATATTTCAATGTCATCTGATGATAGAAATAATGTAGTGACATAACACTATGTCCTATTATAAATCTTCTAAAATGTTGACAAACTATATATCATTGAAAAGCTCTAAGAACCCGTTTTGCATTGATAATAATGCAGTGACAGTAATTTATTAATTTGTGACAAGAGTATGCAGCAAACTGTGACATCTAATGGCCGTTGTTGGTAAAACCAGTAAAAGTGTGACACAAACCACATTTTTTTTGTGATTTTAACTTGAAATTTGGATTACAACTACTTGAGACTTGTGGCATGTTTACATTATTACTTTTGTGAAACATTTACATTTTAATAATTTCATTCATAAAATTAATGTTATTGCATTATTTGTATTTATTAAAATGTAAACTGCTGTAACTTTTTATTTTAATTGAATATTTGTGAAATATCTGTGAAAAACCTTAATTTGTCTTTTAAACTAGACAAAGATTAGGCTTCTAGATGCCAAAAGTTATATTAATTTGAAGGTGTACATCACAGCTTCACCCCCCACTCAAAAGAAATTTGTGCTAGTTAAGGGATTAAGAAAAGAGGTTTCTTTGTAGGAATTCGAGGCTGATGTCATGAAGTTCCAGCTCAAAGTGGAGGATACTGACCGGTGCTTGGGTACAATCTTTTGTCGTGGTTTTGATGATGCTTCTGATCTGGGGAGCGCTTTAAAGGTGAGTGAGACAGTAGCTACCATACAAAAAGTATCAAAAAGTGAATGTCATTGAGGCGATACCCTTAAAAAAAGGACACCTTTGCCCCTAGAGTTTCTATTAGTACCTCATAAGTGCATGCTGGTACCAAACAGTTCATATGAGTAACTCAAAAGGTACATATTGGTATCATATGTATAAATATCTGTATTTAAATGGTACATATTATGACTTTTTTAAAGAGGCACTGCCCCAGTGACAGCTTGGGACAATTTTTTCAGTGTACCAACAGTTTCTGTAAGTGTGCTGCTCCTAGTAATAACTTTAGACCAGTGCTTCCCAATCCTGGTCCTGAAGGACACCCTCCCAAAAAGTTTTAGATGTCGTCTTATTTAACACACCTGATTTAACTCATCATCAGCTTGTTAGGGAGACATGTTTACCATTTTGAATGGGGAGGATAAGTTGAATCAGGTGTTTTAAAGGTGCACTGTGTAATTTTTAAAAAGATCTCTTGACAGAAATGCAAAATAATAAACAAAACTATATTATCAGGGGTGTATAAAGACCTTTTTATAATGAACCGTTATGTTTTTATTACCTTAGAAAGAAAGTTTTTTCTACATACACTGAGGGTCCCCTTACATGGAAGTCGCCATTTTGTGCCACCATGTTTCTACAAAAGCCCTCAACTTTTTTCACTAAGTTGTCTCCGTAAATGACATGTTTTTCCGGTGGCGGCTACTGTAGCTTCTCTATGCGTTTCAAAAGCGAGGGGTGAGCAGTGGACTGAGCCATTGGTTGCAATTCGCAACCTCACCACTAGATGCTGCTAAAATTTACACACTGCACCTTTAAATAAGGAGACTTCTAAAAGTTTTTGGGAAGGGGTTCTCGAGGACCAGGATTGAGAAGCACTGCTTTAAACTATATACAGTAACAGTTTCTGTAGATATCTGCATATTATCCAGTCCCCAATCAGGAATGCATCCTGAATTTTAATATTGGACTGCATAAATCTCTCCAGATTTATAATCCTTATCAGAGCTCAGTTTCAAACCAAAGGAGAAAAAAAATGTATGTATTATGAGGAGATCAGATGTAAAATCTGCTAAACACAACTGTTAAAGGATAATTCCGGTATTTAACACTTTGAGTCTCATTTCTGGTTTGTTTTGGATGAACTACAGTGATGGACACAGAAATTTTGACAATGGGTCGTGTCTTGACTTTTCGACTGATTTAGAAGCGTCTCTTGACTGCTTCAGAATGGAAGTCAATGGCCATGCACAAACATGTCATTAAAACAACACTTAACGTTCATTTTCAAAACTGTACTACTCACCGAGTGGTCCGTGGTGTTTGTTGATGATTAAAAACAAATATATTGGCGCAATGTATGATTTCAATCCGTGTTGTTTGCTATAGTGGAACTATTTTTTCAGATACCTCACAACCGCGTATATACTTCCGCTCTATATTTGAGTCTGAAGCATGAATGACCATAGTCCAACAAACTGTAATAAAACGGTAGTATACTTTCAAAATCAAGTTTATTTATAACAGTTACACCATCCAATATGTTTTTTCATCAGGAAAACAATAAATAAAATATTTTGCAGAAACCCCACTGCTCCGTCATGCAAGTCAACAGATCCGCACACTTTAAGAGATAAAGCATATATATCCAATACAACAGTAATCCCCCATAACTCCGTGTGACATATTGACGTCTTGTGAAGCAAATCAATCAGTTTTTGCAAGAAACTGAACGTTATTTACAACATTATTAGCGTGAATGCCAAAGCAGGAAGCGTGCTTTCCGTTTGAGGTGATCTCTTCCACTAGTGCTGTTGGCTCTGGATGTTGGTCTCTCTGCGCCACCTATAGAGCGGGAGCGTGAAGCGCACTTCCTGCTTGGCAAAAGCTCTGCATTAACGCTGTAAAAAAAAAATATATATTCGAATCTCAAAACTGAAAATCGAATGTCAACCCACGAATCGAATGTCAGCCCTACAAATATGGGAAAAATTTCTTCTGAGAGTAAACAGCCCCTTTTCTGTTTCCCGGCGGCGGAGTGATATATCAGCGAGCATTGCGTCTTCCTAGAGAAGTCAATGGAATTTTACAAAATGCCAAATAAAACACGACAGAAACTGTATTTCGCTACACAACTTGTTTTTAATCATCAACAAACACCACGAACCACTCAGTGAGTAGCACAGTTTTGAAAATGAACGTTAAGTGTTGTTTTAATGACATGTTTGTGCATGGCCATTGACTTCCATTCTGAAGCAGTCAAGAGACGCTTCTAAACGAGTCAAAAACTCAAGACACGACCCATTGTCAAAATTTCTGTGTCCATCACTGTAGTTCATCCAAAACAAACCAGAAATGAGACTCAAAGTGTTAAATACCGGAATTATCCTTTAAGAATGAGATATTAGCCGGACGCTCTCAACATGTATTAAACGTTCATCAAATACTTTTGCTTCAAATATGCTTAGTCCAGACTCCAGACCTTAAGTCATTCAGAAATACTGTTTTGTTGGCAAATTTTATTAAGAGTAATGAAAAGTGCTTATTTACAAGAAAACATGTCAGATGCACTTATATGTTGTTTATTGACCGTTTCATCGTACGCACGTGCGGTAACGCGAAATGCGTCTGGTCCGAACTTTACTTCCGGTTTCAGTTTTTTTTAATGGTCTGACTAGTTGCTTAACTGAACTCTTGAACAAATCCCTCGTCGAAAATAGCAAATGTTTTGGTTTCCTAGGTAATCTCAGGGGTGCAAACTTGTCACCTTTCGGCGAAATTCGCCGTTTTTGATACAAAATAGGTCATTCTTGTGATTCGTCTAGATCCGATGAGTTTTTGAAAATGAGGGGTAAGGGGGGTCTGCGACATGGTAGCAGTAAATGAAATTATTAAAATCATGTCCAGCTATTGTGGTAACGATGTCAAATTACTAGCCAGTTTGGCGGGTTATGTTTTACAATTTATAGCCACCTCATTTGCTGCCGAAGTTTAAGCAGTCTGCAGATTGAGTGCACATACTTAAAGGGGCATTTCACCCGTAGAAACATTAATCTTTATTGAAAGTGCATTATATTTGTAGTCGAAATGTAACATACATTTAGAATTTGGTGCCTATTTGACAAAGAAAAGGGGTGTTTGTAGTCTCACTCCCTCAACAAAGATATTGCACTTCCTTCTTTCAATGATGCAATATGATGATTTTTACATCATTGAAAGAAGGAAGTGCAACACTGAAATCTGTATTTCTCCTGTCTCAGCGGCAACTTGATGAAATGATGCATGACCATTCAAAAACATGACTGGGGTTCTAACTATACAAAGCTTAATGCATATGGGTGAAGTGTCCCTTTAACTCGTAGTATTTTTTCATTTGAGGTTACGCGCCCACGTCACGTTGCTATGCGTGTGGTCATAAAGCTTAACATTTGTTCACGCACCGCAGTTTTAAGTTAAGTGATTTTAAGCCGTTGACAACAGTGCTATATGCGCTATATACCCGTTTCTGTTTAAGAGGAGCGTGCAAGCCGCATATCCGCTTATATAAGAGCGCTTGTGTCTTGTCACCTTTTTCACCCCTGATGAGTTTGCACCCCTGAATCTACGTGTTGTTTATTTTGCTTGTTATGTAAATAGCTATGTTTAAAGTACTTTGTTGTTATTTTTTCTTAGCCAAGTTTACCGGAAGTTACGTGTTGACCACGAAATCCGCTTGTTTATGTTGTTACTGCTGAAACCGTCTGTAATATATGAAATGTTCGTATGCATACTGGTATTTTTGCACAATGTACAATTAATAGTGCAGTGAACCTTAAAAACGATCTAAACGTTTTTGGAAGTAGATTTTTTTACCCAATTATATATTGCTTGGCAGGTTCTGGACATGTTTGGCAGTCTTTTGGAACGACCCCTGATAGCAGCCGATGCTCAGTCAAGATATCCGATGCTGATCAAAATGTTTGACAGTGAACTAAACTGTTGCAAAACACTCTTGACAAGCCAGATTGAAGCAGAGGAATGTCAAGGTTAGATGTCTTCGTAATGAACAAAAGTACAGCTTGTTTTGTTTGTTAATTTAGGTTTTTCTTGTAGTCACATCTTTACTGTCTTCTGGTTATTGATCTTTCAGGCTACATGCCCGTTCCCAAGAATATGCCTGTTGTCACGGGAGGCCTGAAATTTGTCCAGCAGTTGGAAGAACGCATACAGATTCCTTATAATAACTTCAGATTCGTCAACCACCCGTAAAAAATTAATAATTATTTCAGTTTGCATAGAGGCTTTTTTTGAAAAGCCATATAAACAATATAACCATTTTATTTGAATTTTAATAGATGTGTGGAGTCTGTGGATGCAAAGGAAATGTTCCAGAAATATGATGAGTTGATGCAGCTAATTAAACAGTAAGTTGACTAATCTTGTTTTATCTTAAATGTCTATTAATCATTAAATAATAAATGAAAATTCATTATTTAGGCCTACATTTTTCTAAAGGCATATGACAGCTTAGTGGGAGAACCAGACTACAATTTAAGTTTGTGTGTTTCCCAGTTGATAACTTTATTTTTTTTTCAATACACCACTTTGATCTGCCTTTGTTATAATAATTGAGCTTCTTTATTGTAGTATCAAGATATTTTCTGCTGCAGGCTTGAACAGCAACGCGTATCAGATAGATTGGATGAAATTAACTGAAGGACCTTAACATCCTACACAGAACAGAGAAATAATAAACATATTTGTTCATTAAAGAAGCTAGCGTTTGTTCTTCAGATTATTACTTCAGGGTTTCATTTCCTCCAGTTATATGTAATGCGCACACAGTGTTGCATTAGCAATTGTTCTGTAAAGTGTAGCTAATAAAGGATCGCATGATCGTAGTGTTGTATGTGTGTATGTAGGTGTAGCTGAGGATGCGTAAACAAATATCATGCAATTTCCCTTCATTTTTGAAAGTTATTTATAGATCTGAATTCTCTCTAGTCAAAAATTAAGCCTCCTTGTTGCATGATGGTAATCGTAGGTATTGCGTAAAGACAATCCAGCCTAAGATATTATTGTTATGTGTTATTGACACAGAGACGTGACTTGCGTGAAGCAAAGACGTATTTGATTTCATGGACTGCAGCTCTGCAACTATAACAAGGCAATCATGCCTATACCCAGTGCACAGAAATCCAATAAACAGAATTAGGAAAAGCTTTATTGCAAAGTGTGTTTGCAAACGCAAGGAATTATTTACTTTAAAAAATTTAAAGGGATAGTTCACCCAAAAATCAAAATTGTCATTTACTCACTCTCATGTTCTTACAAAACTGTATGAATTTATTTGTTTTGATGAACACAAAGGAAGATATTTTGATACAATTAGTTTGAAACCATTAGTTTGAAACCAATAGTTTGAAACAAATCCGATTCATGAGCCCCATTCACTTCCATAGTATTTTTTTTCCTGCAATGGAAGTCAATGGGGTTCCTGATTGGTTTAGTTTCAAACATTCCTCAAAATATCTTTGTAGTCGTAACATTTGTACTATAAATATCTTAGCAACTAGCGGTCAGCTGGGATCCAGTAGGGATCTGATGGTATCATTTATGTAATACCAGTCTATCAAATCATAGACAGATGTCAATGTAATCATTTAGCCCTGTGATCTTTGGTTATGTGGGATGCAGCCTCCAGGGATCTGTTGAAGATCCGAGTAAAGAAAAGCGATAGCTGGTCTACAAACTTTCAGTAAGGTGGTAAGACCTGTGAAGGTTTGGTGCCTTCATGATTGGTTTCTGGAAAAGAAGACACACCTATCCTCTTTGCAGATCCTAAGGGCGCACTCACATTTTCCAAACCAAACCAAACCATGGCCCAGCGCGATTGTCACCCCTCCCTACTCCCCCAGATGCACGTACTCACACTGTACTTTTATTGATCCGAGTCCGGGCGCGCTTTCGTCATTAAGATGCGATTGTTTTGAAAAAAGCAGGAAGTAAAGCTCTCTCTTAACACTGGAACCCATCGTAATGATAAGTCTGTTTTTTATTCGGGAGTCGTTTGGTGCGCGATTACAGACAGCCTTCTCACATGTCATCATATTGCTTAGTTGATCTGTCACGTGCGCAGCTCGGACATTCACGTAACTCCGCTGCGCGCATCAAAAGGTTTTTACGGCGGCAGATGAAGGTGAGTGGTCGCGCAGCTGACGTCTTCACCTTTTGAATCGCGCTCAGGCGCGAATGCGCTCACACCACAGCCTTCCGCGCCTGAGCCCAAGTGAACCGCGCTCCGGCCCACCTCTGCAACCCGGCCGTGGCGCGATTAACCAATCCGCGCCCGGGCGCAGAACAGAGCGATCGCACTTGTCAAACAAACCAGGCTTTGGGGGTCAAACGTGCCCGAGCGCGGTTTGGTTTGGATAGTGTGAGTGCGCCCTAAGTGCAGGTTGAGAATCGAGAGGGAGGTGTTAATGGTTGCACAGATAGGTGTGGGGTGTGAGGAAGACTTTGTTCCCTTCTGTTACCCTTTCTCTCAGTGGCTAACCCTGGTTTGTTAGTGTTAAATGTTAAGTAAATCATGGTGGGAATGCACAGGGAATACAAAATGTCACAGTATCGGTAATCTCATCCAGATCAGAGTATCAGTAATCTCATCCAGATTAGTGCTGTCCAATCAGTGCAACTGAAACAAACTCTGCACCCTTAATAAATGTTTTGCTTAGTTCCCACAGTTAAGACATTCTTGTACAAATGCAATCCTACGTAATCATTTTTATTTAATAATTCATATTTTTTTTACTGAATCTACAAAGGTTTTAGACCCCCTTGTTATGTTGGAGCCTGATACTACAAGCATAGTATTTTCCCCCTCATTTCTCTACACTCCACACAATGACAAAGTAAAAACAGAATTTTAGAAATGTCTGTAAATGTAATAAAAAGAAATAAAAATGGTGGCGTAGATTAACGCAGATGCTTATGATATCCAAGGAGATGTTGATGCTTGGGTTCAAATCTGTCTTGAGTCATGCAACAATGTGGCACTTTTTTCTTCTGTGAAACACAAAGTGAAGGGTAGAGGTCGACCCATATGTGTTTTTTAGAGCCGATGTCGATACAGATTATTACTGATCAAGTAGACCGATAACCGATATTTTGAACCGATATGTCTGGGTTAAAAAATGAAAATTATTGTCAAAATTAAGACTCGGGCTCTGACAAAAACTCTCAATGCTTTGAAACAACATTTTTAATTCTGACTCTAAGAAATATTATAACAGTCATATTAATAATAACAAAAAAGAGCAGAAAGCACCAATAAACTATATATACATAAAAATCGGATAGCTCTCACTAAATTGATGGCTGCGTCAGAGCCAAAAAAGCTCCTTTTAAAATTATATTACTTTATGCAAACCTGCTTTTAAAATGGCTGATGTCGATCATTGGCAAAATGCTTAATATCGACGTCGATAATTGGGCAGATCGATAATCGGTCGACCCCTAGTGAAGGGTGCCCAGGCTGCCCCTTTCCAATAGTCAAAATGGATAGTGATTTATACTACCAAACACAAAACAAAGTTCCAAAAGTATAAAAGTTTTAATCATCTGCATTTTCTGGATCAGATTAAGCTCATATTTACTATGTAGTAAAGATCAGTCCAGGATTTAGCGATTTATTTTTGTGATCTTTGCGATCAAAATGACAGATTTTGTGGCAGTAATTTCCATAAATTGTGCTGAAAATTGCGTTTTTTCTCCCCTCCTCTAATTAGGATATCATGCACCATTAGATGCCAAGATGGCGACGGCAGGCATGCCTAGTATTTGCATCAAAAAGATTTTTAGAAACCTATGAGTGACGTCACAGACACTACTTCTATCTTTTTTTACAGTCAATGATAAAACCACATCATATACAGATCAAAATGCAGTAAAAACTCTGTGTATGTTTTTATCACCATTCTCAATCTGATCGCTAATAAAAGTCCTTTATAAAACGCAATTATTTCAGCTTTTTGCTCAAAAATTGGTTATTTTTAAAGAAACCTACCCATATTTGACACATGATAAGAGAACAATGAAGATAGGATGAAATGGGTTTTGTTGATATATTGTTTATATATTTAAAGAAAGAACCTTTTCTTGAAGGCAATAAACGTGACAATAATAAAAATGCTGGTGCTGGCAACTTTAAAAAAAAATGCTGGCCGGGAAAGAGTTAATTGTTTAATTAAATTTTTTGGAGCTGATTTTGGATAACTAAAATAGACTTTGCAAACATGGCTATCGAGTTTGAAAAGTTCCCTAAAGATAATCTGATACAGGTGTGGCTTGACCTAAATATTAATCTACTAGAAAACATGGAACTATACAAACTTGATCAAATCTAAACCGTTTACTAGTAAAAGTTTTTTTTATATATTTCAAGTTTCTAGACTATTTTAAGTCATAAAGTGAGATGAATATGTTTGGAAAATGCATGCACGGCTCGCATGGCCGTAGCCAGGGTTTGAAAATTAGTGAGTTCCAGGGGTGTAAAGTGAAAAAAAGTGCCCTAAAAAACACCAAGTACAACTTAGTAATGTAATTTTTTGTGCACTAATTTTGTAGTTAATATACCAAAAATTAGTCTTTAGAACTTTGTAGAACATCTAAGTGTACTTAACTGTGCTATTTTGAGACACCATTTATTTTAATATCAAAAATCTGTTCTAGTATTACTGGTATTGTATACTTTTTTAGTTGCATTGAAGTACCACTGAAGAAGAACTATATACTTTTCATTAGTATATTTGCAATGCATAACTTTCACAAAATACTTATTTAGCTGTAGTTTAATGAAGTATTCATTACTTTTACCTTTTGTCATTTTACACTTTGGTTACACATTCTGGTTATATGTTTTGCGGGGGTATTCTATTCCCAATTTATAAGATCACAATTTGTTAATACTTTACTGTTGACCTAAGGTGGATAATTAATTTTTTTCATGCAACACTGCTTTTTTATAGCATTATAGTGCCAGACAGTTCCAAAATCAAAAGTGACTTGTATTGCAGTGTGTCATGTAGCTGTCCATCAATGTAAACAATGTGTGCAAAGTAGTTAAAACCAGTAAGTGCACTAAGTTATTGGCTTCTAAAGAAGGGAGTCAACTCTGAACCGCAGTTTTGATTCGCTTTGTTTGAATTTTCTGCCTGTCTCCAAGTATAAAGGAACACATAGACAGCATAGTCTCCCCCTATAGTCTTGCCTGGGAGAAACAAAAACTCTGACCTACCCACATACACTTCAGCTAGTTGGTGTAAAGGCAAGTTTGTGGTGTTTTCACTACAAAAGGTTGAAGGTTGAAAAATACTTTTGCAAGGTGGGATTTACTAAAGATTGTTCAGTATCCACTTTATTTGGAACAATATGCGTCTCCTAACCACAGCCTGTAAGTATGATCAAAGTCTGCTCAAAGTCTATTGGTCGTGGGTCATCCCAATGTGTTATTTCCCATCTTTATCATTCTTCTCAATAGGAGCGAGTGGTTCTGTGTGTGTTTTTTGAAACACTTCTCTGAAAGGCTAAAACCAAATGAATCTGCGTTAGAGCGCCCCCGTCAGGCTGAATTACAGAAAGATCTCTGCTCAGTGTTCTGCATGCGTTCAGTCATTTAAATGTAAAACTTATATCACTAGCAGTTAACTGTACAGCCAACGATATAACCCAGAGTCGGCCCCATCTAAATTTATAGTAGGAGACGCTACTGCTCTGATGTAAATAATTAGGGCCCGAGCATCGAGAAGCAGGCCGTGGGTACAAAGCCCTATTGTTTTTGCTCAGTTTAGTATTTATTTCCGAAATGAATCGCATTTTTGAGGGCCTAGACATGCTCAAAAAGTCATGAAAATTTGCACACGTGTCAGTAGTGGCGAAAATTTACATGTGGTATAGGTTGCACAATTGGGCATGTAGGAATAGCTCGAGAGCGCCACCTACAAATTTTCAAGAAAACAGCCCCCCCCCTCCGTTAAACGTATAGGTACAAAATTTGGCATTTCCAGACTTCATACTTTAACGAACTCCTCCTAGAGATTTGATCAGATCATCATCATATTTGCTTAGTCTCATCTAAAGGCCTAAATTGGAGATCTTGACTTTTCGTTGGAGGGTGTGTCCGTGGCGGCCTACCAAATATCTGTGTTTTGCCATAAAACAGGAAGTTGTTATAACTAAGGCAAACGATGTCCAATCTGCCCCACGCTTCACATGTTTGATAAAGTCCTGGCCTGAACACATTTCAATGCTAATATTCAGCTTCAGTCATAGCGCCACCTAGAGGCAGCAGGAAATGCCTCGTTTTACGCTGTGATTTATTGCTCATAGAAATTTAATTAGATCATCATCTTATTTGGTCAGACAAATCTTTTTTGCGATGATAAATTGCGAAGATCTTGACTTTTTGTTAAAGGGCGTGTCCGTGGCGGCCTGGCAAAGTGTGATGTTTCGCCATGAAACAGAATCCTGTTGTAATACTGTTGTAATTCAGGCACACATTGTACGATCTGCCCCAGACCTCACATGTTTAATAAGGGTCCTTGCCTGAACATATCACCATGGTAATATTCAGTTAACGTGATCACGCCACCTAGAGGCAGCAGGAAATTCCATGTTTTACTGCTCTTAAAGGTTTAACCATATCAACATCATATTTGGTTAATCTAATCTTAAGACCTTTTGAGATGAAAATGGCGACGACCTTGACTGTTTGTTAAAGGGGTGGTTTAATGGTATTTCAAGCATTCTGATTTATTAACACAGTTATAGAGTTGTTTCCTCATGCTAAACGTAGGCAAAGTGTCAAAACAGCAGTTGGACGTGTTACAGAGTATTTCTGTGCCGAATGCACTTTGCCAGGGTTCGTACAAGTTTCGGAAAGTTTTTTTTCGATTACAGGTCCAACTGACGTTTCAGGGGTTTTCGATACGTATCACTTCTTTATATGGGCACTTCCCCCGGAAAACCCCGCCCACCCGTCAATCAGCGGGAGACGCTGGAGCTTGCAAACATCTTATCACGCCACTCAGCTTTGTTTAATATCAAAAGTCAACAATGGCACGAAAGATGAAGTGTGTCTTTGGATGTAAGGAGAAGAAATCCAGCCTTATGAAAACAATGGATATAGTTTACTATCCGGGGTAGCAGCGGAGTTTTGCGTGTGTTTGATGCGCTGGATTTTCCCAACCGGGTCATGACAGTTGCACGCGGTAAGTTAGACTTCTGTCTTATGTTGGAAATAGTTGCGTGCATATTATATAAATGACACGAACATGTAGTGAATCATAAGTTATAAGTGTTGTAGAGTGTTGCATGACTCGTACTCGCTCCACCCGCGGTAGTAACTCCTCCTTCTTCATTTTTCGTACGTTATCGGAAAGATTTGGTAAAGCTAATCTTTCTTTTATAAATCTGATTAAACTAAAGACTTTTCGGAGATATAAAGGATGTCATACTACTCTATAGGTACTCCAGATTAACATCAGAAATGCAGAAACAGCGTGTGTTACGTGAGCTTTAAAGCGTCCGTGGCGGCCTGGCAAAGTATGGCTAAATGAATCACATTTTTGAAGGACTAATCAAGCTCAGAATGTCATGAAACGTTGCGCACATGTCAAACGTGGCATACATTTAAATACAGTATAGGCTTCAGAAGTGGCTCAATAGCGCCACCTACAAATATTCAAGAGAGCAGCCCCCCGCTACGTTAAACGTACTGTACAGGTACGAAATGCGGTAGGATCCTAAATCACCCCAAGACTTACAAAAAGTTCCTAACCCCACAGGAAGTCAGCCATTTTCAATTTTCTCTGTAATGTGGGTGCAAATTTTAATCAATTCCAGGCTTCATACTTTAACTAACTCCTCCTTGAGATTTAATCAGATCATAAGGCCTTTGTGATGCTACATTGCGAAGATCTTGACTTTTCATTGGTGAGTGTGTGCCTGGAAGCCTGCCGAATATCGCCTTTTCCCGTTAAACAGGAAGTTGTTCTAACTCAGGCTTACAATGTCTAATCTGACCCACGCTTCATATGTTGTGATAAGTGCCCTGGCCTGAACACATTAACATGGAATTTTTCACATACAGTTATAGCACCACCTGCTGGCAGCAGGAAATGTCAGGTTTTACACTGTGATTTATTGCTCATAGAAATTTAATTAGATCATCTTATTTGTTCAGACAGATCTTACGTTTTTTGCGATGATAAATTGCAAAGATCTTGACTTTTCATTGAAGAGCGTGTCCGTGGGGGCCTTGCAAAGTTTGATGTTTCACCATGAAACTGGAAGTTGTTGTAATTCAGGCATACAATGTCCGACCTGCCCCATACTCCTCACAGTTACTAAGGGTCCTGGCCTGCAAAATGTTGTTTGTTTAAGAGATTTAACATTATCAACATCTTATTTGGTCAGTCTAATTAAATATCCACATATATTTACACAGTAAAATTCATATCCCCACTGTTCACTGTTTTTCCTAATGCCATTGGGTGACGGTGCACATGTGTGCGAGGGCCCTTCAATTGCTGCTTGCAGATTTAATTCTCTCTTATTATTACCAGATACTCTTCAAAACTCTATGATGTTTGGACTGAATCGGTGTCTGAGAAATCACAATATAATCTTCAAAAGCCATTGATATCTCGGGACTCTAGCACAAGACTCATCTCTGTCAACTTCAGCCCACAGGTCAGGCTGTCTGGCTTTTTATAAATGTGTGTTTGTAATATGTTAATATGAAATGTAACTCTCATCTTGTCCTCTAGCTGGTGTCAGTGCTGCGAGAGGTGAAATATCTGAAGGCTATGCAGGCTGAAGTCTATACCACACCAGATATAGCGGCTGACATTTATTCAAACAGGGAGCTGCTGTGGCAGTATGTGGCCAATCTGGAACTAACAGCCAGCTGGTACAACAAAATAATGAGCACAGTGCTTGAGGTAGAGAATCCACTGATCCAGGACCAGCTGAGAGATGTCGATGCCAAGCTCAAAGAGGCTGAGGAGAGCATCTGCTGGACAAGTCAAGGTACATACAATACAGATTTATTTCAGTCTTGAGAGAAGCAATGGATATATTGAAATGAGATTCACTGTAGCTGTAAGTGAGTTTTGGGCATAAATAAAATCATTATGTAGACATTTAATGATCCACTTGCTGGGGTTTCTAAATCTACCCTAAACAAATTGCAGCATGTCCAAAACTTAGCAGCTAGAATCCTGACAAGGTCCAGGACATGGCTCCCTGTCAGGTTTTGCATCGATTTTAAAATTTTCACGCTCACCATGAGAATTTCAAGGCTATGAATTGTTTAGCGCCACAATATCTGTCCGAACTTTTAACTGCATACGCCCCAGGAAGCAATCTTCGTTCTCCTGTTTCTGGCTTTTTAATGGCTCATTCAACGCGTTTACGTTCTATGGGTGACCGGGCCTTTTCTTCTTTTGCTCATAAACTTTGAAATGCTCTTACCATTGAGATTTAACAAGCTGCCTCGTTGAGCATTTTTAAATCTTCACTTAAAACATTTTTTCTTCTTCTTTCTAGCATATAAGTTATTTATTCTCGTTTTAATGCATCTTTTATGCTCAAACATACATTAGAATAAATTTTATTTACAATATATTTTATCTATATGTTTCTGTGAAGCGCTTTGAGATCCAACTTTTATAGGAGCTATCTAAAATAAAGTTTATTATTATTATTATCATTATTAATTTAACTTTTAAAGACTGTAAAATTAGTATATTGTAAACTAAAATTTTTGGGTTGCACATGATTGAATTGTTTATTTTTTTAATGATTTTTCTTAAAAATCGTAATTTAATTATGTACAGCAGTTCAACATGATTGAATCAAGTTTTCTTAAATTGAAATACATTTTAATTAATGTTAATTTCATTTTAATGCAAACCTTATTTAATCACGTGCAACTGATGTCCAAATTTTTTTTCCAGTGTAGACGTGGTTATTAAGTCACATGAATCCAACTTTTTTTCCAAGTCCCCCTTTGGTCGATAATTTTATTGCTCATTTAGGTAATTTTTTATCATAACAATGACACATTAAACTTTTTGTCCTGTGAACAAAAATTCTTTATGCCTTAAAGTTGCATTAAGGCACACACCAAAAGATAATCACACATTCCTCCTTACAATCCTAAGTAAAGTTTTGATCGTCTTTGTGGTGAACCGATTATCTTAACAGATTTTTTCTGTGGTGTTAAGAAAGTCTGAATCTGCTTGGAAGCATGTCGAATGTGCTTTAACATGTTCAGAAATCCTGTTGTGTGGGGGGAACCTCGAACCACACGCACGTTGTAGATTGTCACGAGAAACAAAACGATATCCAATCAGAAAGTGAGCTGATCAAAGAGGAAACCATAACAACTGCAGGCACAGTCCAAAGTAGGCTTGGGCGGTATTACGGTATATGGTATACCGCGAGATCTAAAAATTGCAAAGGTATCAGTTTCAATATCGTCATACCGGCATAAAAAAACAATGCACTTATATAGAAGACAAGGATAAAATATTAAATTAGGGATGGCGAAAACTAAAAATTTTCTTGACCGTCCACCGAGCCATTAACTGATTAGTTTAAAATATTTTAGGCTGTTTGAACCTGTCGAGCCGCGCCTGCAATTTCGCAACTCTGTTGCATCTCTCTGCTGGTGCTGGTTATTATATTGTTTGCTATATTTGCTTTTTATTTATTAAATACATGCAATTGGTTGATGAAAGATTTATTAAAATTAAGATACAATTTATACAAAACGAAATTCACTTTAAAGAAAGGCTTTCTACAAAGCAAAACCTAATTAAGTGGTAAAAATGTCTAACGATTTACATAAACACAACTTAATCTGCACTTAACTGTTAGCCTAATAGACGTAAATGTTAATAATTTGGAACGCAATCAGAAGAGACTTACGTTTTAATTATTTTATTGCTGTATTTTATTTGCTATTCAAATGAAGGATTTTACAAAAAAAAATTATATGCTGGAATATGTAGAAATATAAATTAACAGAAGGAGGACTTTTTATTTCATTAAAATATGGTGGAATGTGCAGAAAATAAATTTAAATGTTCAGCAATTTTCTTCAAGTCTGAGACTGTTGCTTTGATTAAATTTTTGCTTAATGCAATGTGAGTTTGTGTGAAGTAAACACAAACATTTGTGCAAGGTCACGGCATTTCGGTTCTGGCGCGAGGTCACGGCATTTGGTTTCACACAAAGATCCTGGAAATTGGAATGAGATGGCTAACTGTAGTGGCGTTTAGTCTGTCTAAAACAGCCTAATTTAGAGATCACTTTTTTAAACGAAAACCGGTTAATTCTGTTTGGCTGTTGTATTTAACTTTTTTATAAACTGCTAATTGTTGCTAATAAGTTGTTAATATTGTAGTGCATGTTATTTTGTTATTGTTTTAGTATTAGTGTTTGGTGTTCAGTTTCTGAAGGGTTTAGGCACAAGCCAACAGTTTAGTGACGCTGTCTGAGTCATAATTTTATAATTATTCACGGTAATACCGTATACCAAGGTAAAATAGGGAGGCGATTTGATGGTATCAAAATTAGGATACCACCCAAGCCTAATCACTACATAGCAGCAATCAACACACATCAACAAAAATGTTTGTGGTCTCTGACATTTTAAAATTCTGATAAGATTTTTGTGTGGCCCTAGCTTTAGCGACACAAAGGTTGTTGGTTTAATTCCCAGGGAACACACATGCTGATAAAAAGTAGCATAAATGCACTTTTGATTAAAGAGTCTGCCGAATGCATAGTGTTGTAAAATGCAGAATGAAAAACTTTTCTTAATCATGCTTTTTTAATTCATTTATATTTATCAGGTCTTTATTATGTTGTTACTATTTTTATTATTTTATACTCTAACTAAAGCTTTGTGTAAATTCCTAAGCACATTTACTGTGGTGTCACTGTGGTGTAGGTATTTGGGAATACATCCAGGATGTTCGTGAGACGGTACATGACTTGGAGCAGCGTCTACAGAGGACTAAAGACAACGTGGAGGAGATGCAAACCATCATGAAAAGCTGGACTACCTCTATCTTTGAAAGAAAAGAGGGAAAGAAAGATGCTCTCTTAAATTTGGACGATAAGACTGAACGTTTGGAAAGAACGTATGGCCAGATCCGTGCCTCGGGAGCAAAGATCCACATGTTACTAAAAGTATACAAAGCTATATGCAAATTCTATTGCAACAACAACTTACCAGATTAAGAATTGATGATCCTTTTTTCTTTCAGGATAACGCGTCACTTTTCAAAGCAGACCCTTCATCTGCACAGTGGAGGTCTTATGTGGAATACATCGATGAAATGGTAATCGATGGATATTTTAATGGTATTGAGAGCTCCCTCAAGTTCTTCTTGGAAAACACAGGTGTTCTTTCTCATTTTGTTCGCACTAAAAGTTAATACAGGGATTTCCGAAGAGATTTCGAGAAGTAAAGATTAATTTTGTTGCTCTCAAACTATTATATCCAATACAGAAGAGAAACCTGGATTAGCCCCGCTCTTTGAAGTCCAGCTAGATCTGCAGGTTCCTGAGATTGTTTTTCTTCCATCTTTGGAGCTTGGTGCTTCAGATGGCTTCTATGAACTGGTGGAGAGTCTCATCAACAGTGTCTTTAGGATCTCCGCTCTTGTGCCACGATTATCTGAAAAAAGTCATTACCAGCATTACCAGGTACTGTAAGCATGCCAGTAGCCAGCTATGAGGTCACCGAGGTCCGGACCTCGGTACATTTTTCATATAAAAAAATTTAATTTAAAGTTCTGTGAATGACGAATTAGTTTTTTTAAAAAACGCCTTATATTGGCATCCGTGTAAATAATTAAGTTTGGACAGTTTAGTGTATAATTTAGCGTAAAATGACGGAGATTGACTCAAGCCGCGAGGGCACGGGTGCAGAGTTTGTTGTGTTGCCAGATCCCATTGTTAAAAATCCTTTTTAGACGTAGTGTTTTGTTTTAGTAATTGATGAGACACTTTGTGATATTTATAAAGTGATGATTAGGTAGGTTAGTATTAGCGACAAGGTTTAAAGTTACTTTGTTCTTTAAGGCAAATTATTTTTGCTTGTTTTTCTTACTAATATCTGGCAACGCGGTGACAGCACCTAAACTGAAAGTTATCAAATAAGGCACATCATTCAGCACGGGCAGGTTATTGCTGACTTCAATCGGTAAGACAAAAGCAGTGATCATCATGATTGTTTCTGTAAGAGTATCAACACTATCAAAAAAACAGAAAATAAATTATTGGGTTTAAATGAAACATGCCAAATATGTTATCACCCCAATCGTTAAACAGTAAAGCTAATCTGAACAGAACATAAGCATTAAGAATTCTGTTCTTTTATTCAATTTAAGATTTAACCTTTAACAAAGTCATCCTGAAAATATTAATAGTTCTTCATAATATTGCTTATTAAAATGATTACAATAATAAGCATCATTGCATTAAAAAAAAAAAAATCCACCCTTAGTCAACAGTCCATCCCCCAAAGGGTAAAATATATTCGGACAGAATACATTAGATCCCAGGTAAAAAAAAAATATACTTGAATGTATTAAAAATACACTTAAATACTAGCAAGTAAAGTTGTAAGGTTATGGTACAAATATACTAATTAAAAGTAAAGTTTAACTTTGGTAGTACTTCAGTGTGCCTGAAAAAGTAAATACCAGTAATACTTAAATAGATTTTTAAGTGTATTGAAATAAATGGTGTCTCAAAATAGCACACTTGTGTACACTTAGATGTTTTTAAGTAAATAAAAAGACAAAGTTGTTATTTTGATATATTAGCTACAAAAGTAGTTCACGAAAATACTACATGGGTCGTTCTATGGAAATGTCAATTTTTCTGTCTCCTAGCCTTTACAGAAATATTAGACTTGAAAAACACTTTAGGGTTAATTTTTTATATTTTAAAATGAAACAATGTTATTTGAACAATTACACCTTCTTTAGCCATCAATGTAGCAATATTTGATTTTTATTAGTTAATTAGAATTAGAAGAACCACAGAAGTGCTCGTCCTTACAGTCATGTGTTTTCTTCCATTTAAAACACAATAATGTGTCTATAACTATCAAATATATGATGTAGACTACATTAAAAAACAAAATGCTAAATAAATATTATAAAATATATAATGAAAGTAGTGGTCCCCTGGAGTTGTGTCACTGGTGTTACCGTTTAACAAGAAAGCTCTTATTTTTAAATAAAATCACACTGATTTCATTCAATTTCCTGGAGATCTATGAAGAGAAGTCCATGATAAGTCTACTGTCTCTTTTCAGTTTTCAGAAATCTTCTCATTTATCTCATGATTTTATATGAGGCTTTTAGTTTAAGTCACTGGTAGGACCTCCTTTATTGTTTGGGAATTGCAAAAAACTAGAATACAAATGGATTAAACTACTTAATTTAGTGAGTATACAATGATTGACAGCATGAGCATGTGGTTTGATACTTTTCAGCAGTAATTTTATAAAACACAGTTTTCATGAAAATTGTCACTAGTGTTACTGTCACTGGTGTTACCTTCCTTATGGGTAACACCAGTAAAGATCAGTAACACCAGTGACTGGTGATTTGTTGTGTCAGTGGTGTTACTGTGTTTTTTTTTTCTTTCACATTAAATAAAATCTTTCACTTGTGACATGATCATTTTAAATGCATTGAATTCTGCTACACGTAAGAATTAAGCTTAAAAGCTGAAAATAATTAAAAATAATATTTCATAAACACCTTTAATATTGCTAAAGAAGTAAGGTAACACCACTGACAAAAAAATGGTGTATGCAGTCTTTAAGTACATGCACACAAAAAAAACTTTATGTGTACTCATAAAGTCAAAGAGTAATCTAATAATGTGGTCTAGTTTAAATGTTAGAAAAATAAATACATTTTAAGACATCTTGCCATACCAAAAGTGGACGTTTCTGTAGAATGACCCACATTTACAAAGGGCCCTATTTTAACGATCTAAGCACATTGTCTAAAGTGCTCAGCGCAACGTGTAAATGGGCGTGTCCGAATCCACTTTTGCTAATTTAACGACAGGAAAAATGGTTTGTGCGCCGAGCGCATGGCCGAAAAGGGTTGGTCCTATTGTAATGGGAGTATTTTGGGCGTAACATGCAGTAAACCAATGAGAGTCACAGCTGTCATCCCCTTTAAAAGCAAGTTGCGCTGGCACTATGTCTAATCCCTATTTAGATGACGAACTTTGTAAACTGAAAAACTAAGCGGAGGAAGAAGATCCCCAGTTTAAGATTAATGTTAAATAATTGTGTTGTTTTTCACTTGTATTGAAATTGTTATTTTTTTATTAAAACCTTTAAAACCCGTTTTCTTTTGGTCATGGAAGTAAAAAAGCAGGCTTGTAATTGCTTTAAATGTATGGCTATCCAATATCATCAAAAAATAATTTACAAGTATGTAAGATAAGGTTTGTACTCTAAAAATACTTTATTTGTAACAAACAGGAGATAAAGAATTTACAAACGGCTCTCCTCACGTTTCAGCACTTTGGACAGTGGTTTTTTTAGCAAAGAGTTTTTTTAAGCATTACTTTAAAATGTTTCTCATCTCACCATATCCACAGGTACAGAGTCATCATATACAATAAATCCGTGAGGTAGCATTAAAAAAAACATTTAAAAACAGATGCATTTGTTTAAAGCAAAGCATTTATTTATTTACCAGGCTGCAGGTGAAGCAACTCTTTACGCCTTCTAACGTCTCATAATTAGTCCTCATTTATGTCCAAGAGACTTAATAATAATCTTTTACATTCAATCCTTTAATCTTTCATATTTTAAAGCATTTTTGTGCTGCTGCGCATTCATGTAGCCTACTTTGTGGTAAGCAAACCCGCGTTGTCCTCCCGTTTATAGGCGCATATTACTAACGCGCTCTTTAAATAACAAAAACAATGTTGCGCCATTGACTTTAGAGCAGGTTTATGTTGATCAATGGCGTAGTCTATTTTAGTTGCCTCAAAATAGCAACGCGCCAACAATGCGCCTGAACACACCTCGTTTTCAGACCAGAACGCCCATGGGCGCAAAAGGGGGCGCAAATGCATTTGCTATTTAAACGACGCGGCGCTAAACGTGAAAATTAGGGTGGAAACTAGCGAAAGAGACTTGCGCCGCGCATTGCGCTGCATTGCGCCGGGTGTAAGATAGAACCCTAAGTTTTTTTTAAAAGAAAGTGTATTTTAGTGCACTTTTTTCACCTGGGGTTAGCACTTGCGTACTCTTAACACTCCACCCTGGACCTCACTAATTTTCAAACCCTGGCTACTGCCTTGACTGTGAGATGGTTAATTTATCTGGATTTATCACATTATACCCATTGATATCTCAATTCTCTAGCACAGACTTATCCTTGTCAACTTAAGCCCACAGGTCAGGCTGCTTGGCTTATTATAAATATGTATGTTATACTGTATGCTAATATTTTGAGCGGTGCGAGAGGTGAAAAATCTTCACGCTACTGTAAACAGGCTGAGGTCGTGACAGGTCACTTTCTCTAGTTTAGCAATGATATTCACATGAATACGTATGAGATGTGTTGTTAAAAGTCAGAGTGAAATGCTGGGGTTGAAAATGTTAATTCAAAAGTTAGGTAAGTTATTACATTTAACATAACATTTGAAATAATTATAAAACAATTAATAATTACATCAAAGTGTGTAGTTTTTTTTAGACTTGGTGTCTGATTCTATGGCCAAAAGTTTCAAGTGTAATGTATTTTTTTTTTAATTTTACATAAAATTGTCTTTAAAACTTCAGGTTGAAATGGAGGAAATGGCTGACTTGGTGGATATGAGGCAGCTTGTTATGGAGCGTGTACAAAGAGTCATTATAAAGTGCTGTGAATACTGCAACACGTTGGAGCGCTACGCCTACCTCTATGTGGATGACAGAAAGGAGTTCATGCAACAGTTCTTGCTGTATGGTCATGTTCTCACGAGTGAAGAGATCGAGGCTCATGCAGAACATGGCATTCCAGAAAAACCACCGACACTCGACCAGTTTCGGGAGCAGGTGGACTCGTATGAGACTTTGTATGAGGAAGTGCTGCGACTAGACCCCATCCATGTGTTTGATGGCTGGATGAGGGTCGATGCACAAGCTTTTAAACATGCCCTGCTTAATATCATCAAGAAATGGAGCCTGATGTTCAAACAGCACCTTATTGATCATGTAACACACAGGTATTTGACATGCAAACAGCTAGAGAAAGTAGCTGCTACAGGTTTATAAAATAATTTGCCAATTGTTTGTATTTTACATACTTGAAGACACATTGTTTGGATTATTTCAGTGTTAATGGGTCTATAACTCTGCCTTGCATGTTTTTTTTATACAAACTTTGTCACTTTGTGTAACTCTGCTTGTAGTCTTTCAGACCTGGAGGGCTTCATCAGACAGACTGAGAGTGGACTTAATAAGAGGGTGGAGGAGGGAGACTACAATGCTTTGGTAGAGATCACAGGTTACTTGGTGTCTGTAAAAGAACGACAGAGCACTACAGATGATATGTTCGAGCCTCTCCAGCAAACCATTGATCTGCTGAAATCATATGAGCAAGAACTACCAGATTCAGTTTACAAACAACTAGAAGTAAGTGTCTTCCTGAAATGATCAGATTTAAAGACCCCGTGAATTACTTCTGATGATCACAGTTTTTTGTCCAAAAGCTTTAGTCTTTCTGAAATTATCAGATTTAAAGACCCCGTGAATTAGTTCTGATGATCGCAGTTTTTTGTCCAAAAGTTTTAGGGGCGGTTTCCCGGACAGAGATTATCTTAAATATCTACATGATTGGGAGCGTTTTTATATATAAATAATAATTATACACAGTACCCACACATATGTTATGTAAACACACACTTTTATTTTGGATGTGATTAATCGCGATTAATCTTTTGACAGCCCTAGTTTATAATAGTTACACCTCAGATCTAAACACTATGGGGTGGTTTCCCGGACAGGGATTAGACTAGTCCTAGACTAAAGCAAAAGTAAGGGCTGTCCAAACTGAAAACAACTTGGGCTGACATATCTTAAAACACATAAGTGCCCTTTGTTTTGCCTCAAAATGCAGACATGTAATGTTTTTAGTAAAGGTATGTTTGTTAAAACTAGTTATATTTCCTAATTAAACTAAGGTTTAGTCCTTGCTTAAGCTAATCCCTGTCCAGAAAACCGCCCCTAGATGTTATGGTTATGTTTCAGATAACTTTTTATTTGCTCTTTTCATTGCCTCAGTTTTTGAACAGAGTAGAGACTCTGTGCGTGCATGCGTGTTTGTGTGTGTGTGTGTACGATCATCTAAAATGCTAATGATGTTAATTTTTTTGCCAACAAACACATAAACACTATGGTAATTAATCACCTCTAAAAAAAACTACCGACGTCATGTTCACCTATTGCTCGATAAGTGGATATAGTCATTATCGCGACAGGCCTAGGTAGAAGATTACTTAGCAGATTGGGATACATTTATCACATTTAATGGCAAATAAATTCACTTGTAATCTATTATACTGAAATTCAATTTTGTTCAATTCAATTTTATTTATATAGCGCTTTACACAATTGCAAAATTCTTTACATTAATAAAAACGTTACATTATTCTTTACATAATTAACATTAATAAAAACAACATTCATTTACATTAATAAAAAAATAAAAAATCATAGGACAACAAAGTAGCAAAGTACAGCAGCTAAATATGATATGATCTGTATTAATACCAGGTATATACCAGCTAATATAAGTAGTCTAAATTTGGGTGGTCAATCCTTAAAACTTAATTTTAGCATGCCATAGTCAATTGTAATAATATAAAATGTATTTTCCTAACAACAAAATTGTGGCTAGTGAAAATGCTGAGTGGCTAGTAACTTTGGAAAGCCACTGTGGCTGTTAAGCAAAAGAGTTCATGTCAATCCCTGCTTGTGAAGGTATTAGGGTCAGCTTGTTCTGAGGTAATAGTAGCGGTAACGTTGTGTGTTAGAACCACAGGTGCAGGTTTGCTCACAAACAGTTTTTACTTTATCCTGGTGAAGGTCTGACTCACACATCCATGGTCCCATTCAAATTAGGAAAGAAAACTTCCTACAGATTTTTCACATTATTGGTAGAGATGATAGATAATTAGATTTTTCAACTAGTGCCCCCTCCCTGTAGTGTGATGTCATTACTATTAAGTACACATTCACTGACGCTTTGACTCGGGGAGGCACAGTAGCGGCAACATGTGAGAAGTGTCGGAACACAAGAAAAGGTGAAGGTATGCTAAAGATTAAAATCGAGAAGTGCCGGTACTGCTTACTGGTGAGTAATGGCCCACTTCAAGCACTGATTTTAAGTTTTAACCGATTTGTTGCGAACACTCACAACGATGGCCCTCCCTAAATTCGATTGTAAATCTTCATTAGCACTATTTGTTACAAATGTAAAAAACTTGTTTTGAAAATATTTGCCTGTGCATTCTCAAGATAAAGCATTTATGTTTGGGTTTTGATTTACAGAAGCTGCCAGAGAAATGGAGTAGCATAAAAAAGCAAGCTGTGTTGGTGAAGCAGCACATTGCTCCCCTTCAGGCCAATGAGGTGGCTAACCTACGCAGGAAATGCGCCGCATTCGACGTGGAGCAGTATACCTTCAGGGAGCAGTTCCGCAAGAATGGGATTTTTAGGTACAGTAGATGGAGAATAGAGAAATATTTGATGTTCTGAGAGTGATGTTAGCATTGTATTGTTGTGAAAGTGTCACAGCGGTGATATATAACTTTAATCAAGACTCAGTAAGTCAGTTTCCCACCGAACATTTGTCTTGTGTTGTCTCAACTTGTGATATGTTTTCAGATTTTACTGTGTTAATCCGCATCAGATGCTGGACACGGAGCATAAGCAAATTCTGAAGATGGAGACGACAATGGCTGAGCTTATCGAGTCAGCCGGCCTTTTTGAAGTCAACGTACCAGACTTTAAACAGCTCAAGCAGTGTCGTAAAGAGCTGCCAATTCTTAAAGATTTATGGGATATGATTTTTGTGATCCAGTCCAGTTTTAATTCATGGGAGAGCACTCGCTGGCGAGAGATAAATGTGGAAGACATGGACCTGGAGTGCAAACGGTTCTCTAAAGAGCTCCGTGTGTTGGATAAAGAGGCACGTTCGTGGGACGCCTTCACCGGGCTTGACGGTACCGTGAAGAACACTCTTACCTCTTTACGAGTGGTTGCTGAGCTTCAAAACCCCGCCATCCGTCCACGCCACTGGCAACAGCTCATGAATGCAACAGGTGTACACTTCACAATGGACCAAGACACTACGCTCGCCGACCTGCTTCGCCTAAACTTGCACCACTTTGAAGATGAAGTCAGGAGCATCGTCGACCGGGCGGTGAAAGAGATGGGCATGGAGAAGGTGCTAAACGAACTGGATGCCACCTGGACAAATATGGCATTTGGCTATGATGCCCATCCACGTACGAATGTTCCTCTGTTGAAGTCAGATGAGGAACTTATTGAAACCCTGGAGGACAACCAGGTGCAGCTACAGAACCTCATGTCTTCGAAGTACATCGCGTTCTTTCTGGAGGAGGTATCCACATGGCAGAAAAAGCTCTCAGTGGCTGACTCCGTGATCTCCATCTGGTTTGAAGTGCAGAGGACCTGGTCACACCTGGAGAGCATCTTCATAGGCTCTGCGGATATTCGCACTCAGCTTCCAGAGGTCAGATATGCTAATCATCATGGAACGGCCCTAAACATCAATATGAAATGTTTTTCCACCAAATGTCACCTAGTAAATGTGAAATCTGTAGTTTGGATAATGTAATGTGAAACATGAGCATGTAATACAGACATTTGAGCAGTGGTGGCTTGTGACTGCTCTTCCGAGGGGCGCAAATTCAAAATATGTGTTCGGAGTGTCGTGTGTTGTTCATGTCTTCAAAATATGTGTTTGTTGTGTCATGTGAACCATGTGCATCCTGTGTTTTGTCAAAATAAGTGCCTGCTGCACACGTGTCGAAACCGTTTCCCTTAACAGTAAACTCTGATTACGCAAGAGATTATGCGAGTGTCTGGTAAACGCGAGCGTCTCTTTTATCATAAACCCTTTAGACGCGTCTGCAGCAGGCACTTATTTTGACAAGACACGTGATGCACATAGGATCACTCGACACACACTTATTTTGAAATTACGAACCACATACATGACGGGCTGCATACGTGGTTCCCACGGGTCCTTGAAAGTTTGTGAATCTGGGGGAAACATTTCAAGGTCCTGGAAAGTTTTTGAAAATATACATAGATAGATACAGGTCATTGAAAGCGCTTGAATCTCTTTTATGCAAGATGTTTTATGGAAAAAAATCCATATTATTCCTTGTGTAGTGTAGGATAATATAAAAAAAATCTAGACTTTTTAAGAACACGTGCTAAACTGTTCGCTTTAAATGCTTATATCTTCTGTATGCGAATGTTGATTCATATCAAAATGCTTTTTTGCATAGTTGTGTTTGACACATGAAAACGTCTGGGGTTACGTATGTAACTGTTGTTCCCTGAGAAGGGAACGAGACGCTGGGTCTCCCTTGCCATACTTCCTGTGTCCCTGTAACACCGTCTTTGGTAATATTTCAAATAGCTATATACTTCCTGGCTCCTGTGTGACCCTGTCTTTGTCTTTAAGCCTCACCATTGGTTGAATTTGATATACACATTCAGACGCACTTACCCCTGGAAGCGTCTCCAAAGTGTCAGCGCAGTGACGCAGCACGAGTTCCCTTAAAAGGGAACTGTAACAATGTATCTTAAAATCTAACAAGATGTAACCTTGCTCTTACTTGAAACGTGTCCCCACATTTAGTCCTTGAATTTTAGGTTATTGGACCTGGAAAGTCCTTGAAAGGTTCTTGAATTTGAAGTTAACTAGGTGTGGGAACCCTGTACATACATGTTGTGATGAACTTTGCATCGTGCGCCCTCGAAAATAGTCACCGGCTGCCACTGCATTTGAGAGAAATTCATGTTTCAGAAAGTTTTAATGGAGAGCTAGGAACTCACAGATTTGTTTAGCATTTATATTCATTTCGGTGAGAGATAAAATGTTCATCTTATGCTTTTGGCTGAAAACATTTGGATAATTACTGTTGTCTACATATGGCCAGAAACAGATGTTGCTCACAATGTCAATGTTTTTTTTTCTCTGGCAAATAAATTTGAATGAAATAATTTCTTCATGAATCTCTCCACAGGATTCCAAACGCTTTGAAGGCATTGATGGCGATTTTAAAGAACTGGCATACGATGTTAAAAAAACACCAAATGTTTTGGAGGCCACCAACAAACCTGGACTCTATAGCAAACTAGAAGACATTCAGTGCAGGTTTGTTTCTGTATTTAACTGTTTATCTCAGGTGTGTGTGTGAGCTAAAGCTATCGTCCATACACAAAAAATGGGTCATCATTTACTTAACCATATTATTTTTTTCAGTAAAACACAAAAGGAGGTGGTAGGCAGCAATAAAAGTTTCTGCTAAACTGAAGCTTTCTAAAGGCTAACATCTTTTGTGTTTCACCAATGATATAAATATTGGGCTGGAATAAATTGGGAGTGAGTTAATTTTATTTAGGTTTGAATGATTCCTTATAGAAATCTCATTCATCAAGTAGGTGATTAGATGCACTCCTAGGTGTTTTCATTGTCCAATAAAGCTTTGTTGTAGTCTCATAATCAGTCACATTCAGATTGTTATTCAGTCAATGCATCTTTTTCTGCAGACTGGCTCTTTGTGAGAAAGCCCTGGCCGAGTATCTGGATACAAAGCGTCTTTCCTTTCCACGGTTTTACTTCATCTCCTCAGCAGATCTGCTGGACATCCTTTCCAACGGCACTGACCCTCATCAGGTACAGATTGTTTAGACATTTTTGAAAAAGATTAAACAAGAAAGATGACTAAAAATAAATAATGATCACAAATGAACTGATCCCAGTCTTAAGCTTAAGTCACTGTTTTAATGATTTGGTCACTGTAGTTTAAATTTAACAGCTTTTTTCATCTTGACAGCCATGTGCACTATTATAGGAATATTCCACTTTCATAAAAATATCCAGCTAATTTACTTACCCCCATGTCATTCAAGATGTTTGTCTTTCTTTGATCAGTTGCGAAGAAATATTTTTTTAAGCAAAACATTCCAGGGGCCTGATGTATAAATATGCGTACGTAATTTTCCACGCACATATTGGGATTTATAAAAACAAACTTAAATGTAAATAAATACGCACTATACGGATGCTCTTGATCGTGTGTATGCACTCTTTTTGAGCGGAGTGAAAGAACACAAACTCTGTTCTTGTTTTAATACACATTTAGTTTTAATATTCCTGTTTCATTCATGAAGATCAGCACTCAAATTGCATCTAGGAGTTGCATCTGCCTATGAGCAGCGAATATTTAACAGATGAAAATATTGAAAAGACAAAGCCTCTACAACGGGGATGGGCAACTTCGGTCCTGGAGGGTCCTGCAGAGTTTAGCCTCAACTTGCCTCAGCACACCTGCCAAAAAGTTTCTAGTATGCCTAGTAAGACCTTAAATGGCTGCTTCAGGTGTGTTTAATTATGGTTGGAGCTAAAGTCTGCAGGACACCGGCCCTCCAGGACCAAAGTTGCCCATACCTGCTCTACAGTGAAGGGAGTGCCGCACACATCTGTCATGAGCATGTTTGAAACGCAAGGCTATAAAGAACTAATCTACGAATACCTAGACTTTTCTTCACTCAACAAATACTAAAGGCTAATGTTTCATGTTTTTGAGGAACGATGTGAAGTTTATTAGTCTTTAATATCTAATCATAGACAAAACTTTAAATTTAATTGCTTAAATTTAGTTAGGCCAAATGACAGAAACAAGTCTGAGTGCCTACATCACTACAATAGACTTTATAACCTGTAAGATGATAAAAATAATGTGATGTACTAGGATATTTAATAACGTAGCCCATTTAAAGTTTAGCCTAATATAAAGAAACTTTCTTACAATGCAGGTTTATAGAGAAAAACGCGTAAAAGTATTTAAACTCATTGGTTTTTATATTCTGGTCTCATCTGCTTACCTGTAAATAGTATGCTTTTCTAATGTTTTGATGCACTTGCCGCCTCAGATTTGTTCATTCTAAAGATGAACATAACCAACACGATTTCCACCACCGCTGGTCAAAAACATTTCATCTTCCTCGGAGTTTGTTTTCCATTAAAAAATGTTATGAACATAATGACACCTGTCTGGCCATATGTGAAACCAGTATCAACTTCCCAAAGTTCAAATCAAATCAAATCCCAGTGTTTAAACAGTGTTTTCATGATTTCATGAAAACTCATACAGCAAAAAAAAAATTCTCTGACCAAAAGTATATTTTAAATATATGCTAAATAAGTTAATTTTATAGAGTATACCTCAAAAGTTTACAGTTTCAATTTAAAAATTGCAGTCTCAATGCAGCTTCAAAGGACTCTAGATGATATCAACCTAGGCATAAGGGACTTCTCTAGCAAAACAATGTCATTTTCACCACAAAAAAATAAAAAATATGTACTTTAAATCCACGAAAAATTGGCAACCTTTTCGTTTTGCACTAGCCGTGTGACGCCCCAGCGTGACTACGCAGGGCTCTTAAGTCTCACGCATTCACCGTGAGACAGACACATTTCAGTCAGCTCACACGCCACACATTGTATTTTTCACATTGAGAAGTAAGAGATAAATTGTCCTGCTATATTTTTAAGTGTGATCAACTTAAGCAAGAGCCGACAAGGTTTTCAGACGCTTCATTGTGTTTATTTCTTATGAAGAATTTTCAGTTTTTGAAAAATATATTCATTAATTTATTTTAAATGTGTTGTGAATGAATGTTGTCTGCCAGGTAAACCTTGCCAATTTTTTTAATTTAAATATTCACAACATTTTTGAGAATTAAATGTCAAAGCAATAAAACAGACCATTAATCGTCATAACGTCAAAGCCCTAAACAGGCAATTAATCATCATAATCGCAAAATTTATTAGACATTTAACAGCCCTACTAAACAATATCCAATCAGAAAGCGAGATGATGGAAAACGGAAGCAGTCATGGCGGAGCACAAAGTGAAGTTGATGCAAAGTGAACTTGTACAGACAATGTTCCCGCTGTCTCCACGACTTCACCCGAACCCTTTTCTTTTTTCCCTTGAATTTTCCGTGAAAATCATTCCAAACACTATCATTGACATTTCTTTCTGCATATCATCTGCCATGCTTATTCTGAAGTCTTGCGAGAGATTGTGAGATTTCCTGTGTTCACAGTCAAGAATCTGATTGAAAACCTGTTGGTGTGGGGTGTGCTGTCTTTGACACATCATGGCACACCACACACTATAGGAGCAAAATGGTTTAATCTAAGATTTTTATCCTCATGTTTGTAGTCTATCACATTTTGAAAATCTTATAAGATGTAAAACATCTTTTGGTTTGTACATAGCATTACTTGGGGGAGAGTAAATTATTAGATTTTTTTTTAAATAAAAGTGATAGGGCTGCTGAGTATCGAACGTCGATACTTTTATGGTATCGAACGAAAAACTCAGACACTATGATTATAGAAAAATTATTTATCTTTCGTTCCAAATTTCGGTTTCAAAGCCAAGCGGCTGTGTCTGTGTGAGCCTGTACTTGCATGTAAGGACCTAAAGCACCGGCAATTGGCTGTCCATCACCACGTGACAGGGAGGATTTCTGAAGATACTCGCAGTCTCCCAACACAAGTGTAAAAAGGATGCAATATGAGAAAGTATGAGCGCAAGTATGGCTTTCTCTGTGAAAGGCATGTCAACCAAAATGTCGCTTCTCCTAAAGTGACGAGGGGTTTCAATTTAAAGCACGCGCACAGCCTGTGTCTCTCAATGCTTGTTACTCACGACTGGTTCAGCATTGCAAGATTTCGCACGCGCGTCTCCCACAACAGTCTGACAAGGTGTTTAAACTTAACCCACGCGCGCAGCTTGCGTCTCTCAATGCTTATGAAATACCCGCGCCTGTCTCTCCGCATCGCAAGACTTCATGCCCTCGTCTCCCAAAATGGACGATGCGTTAAAACCTATTTTTTTACAGGATATGGTTTAAACTTGACGCACACACGCACCCAACACTGCTTACAAGCCTGACTCGTTATTTAAAACAAACTAAAATTCCATTTAACTGGTTTGCTAATTACACTTGAATGAAATGACATTGAATGCATTTTCTACTCATTTTACAAATCCCAAATGTATTTAATATTTTGATAATTATGAAGTTGAGTATTACAGTTCTTTGTTTACAAAAAACAAACATGCATAGAAATCTTCCCAATAAAACTCCATTTAAATTTTAACTTTTTGTCAAAGTTGCAGCTATAATGAACCCACTTATTTAAATACTGTTTGTCCAATCTAGACCATTTTACATTTCATAAAATAAAGCAGTGTTAATTATATTCTTAATTTCTTTATATTTGTTTCCTTATTTTCATTAAAAAAAAAACTGATAAGTGTGTCTGCTGGCGCACCCCTATTCAAAAAGCACAACCAGTTTTATTAATAATGTAACTCTTAGTGAGAAGTGTTAACAGAATTTGTTTAAATTAAGGTGAAAAATAAAAGGTTTGTGTTTAATGTATTTTTGTTGATGTTTAAATGGATTTTAAAACATATGGTAGCGAAAAAGTATCACTAGGAACGGTATCGAAACTGGAACTGAAATTGGCACCGGATCGAAAGATTTTAAACAATCCCCAGCCCTAAAAAGTGAAATTTCTTTAACTGACAATGTTTGAAATGCCATTTTTCAAAAAACGTATTGTTCCAGAAAGAAACAACATAAGGGGTGAGTAAATGATGACATAATCGCAGTCTTTGTAAACTCTTCCCTCCTTTGAATATATTTTAGTATGCTTGTAACCGAAGGTCTACTTAACAACTTACTCGAAGTGTAGAAATGTGCTTTATTGATGTTTTAACACTAGATGGCAGTGTTGATCACTATTTGGAAATTGTCTTCGAGGCAAATTCAATATGACTTCTTAGAACAACCTTACATCAAATTAGCTGGGCAGCTGTAAAGCCTTCCGCTTTCTCCCTCAGGTTCAGAGGCATCTGTCAAAATTGTTTGACAATATGGCAAAAATGAAGTTTGAAACAGATGGGGACGGCAACCTAACCAAGACAGGGCTCGGCATGTTCAGTAAAGAGGACGAATATGTTCCCTTTAATGAGCCTTGTGACTGCACCGGCCAGGTACAGCAATTCTCTTCATACTTTAAACGGCTTACCCACAATGCACTATGAATTAACACGAGAGCAATTAAAGGAGATTGTTTAGAGAAGCACAGATGTGTTTTTATTCTGCATGCTAAAGGCATTTTAATCTGGATATACACTGTGGACATGTAACACATTATGTATGAACAAAACATCAGAAAGTCCTTGTTAAGCTTTGTAGAGACGGCATGGTCATCTCTTTATACTTTGTCAAGTAAGCAACTACCTAGCAACCACCTAGAAAGCCTTAGCAACCACTGCATCACATTTTCAAGCATCACCCGCAACACAGTGGCTTTCTATTTGCGACTTTCTCACAAACACATCTTCAGCAAATGTAAAACTTTAGTTGTGTTACACAGTGTGTCGCACAACATAATGTTATGGATTATAATTCGGCCTCTGAAGATGTGGGGTTTAGCTTTTACACTGTTAACACACCTGCTCATGTATTTAACCGATGCATGCATATTTTAACAGCGACTTAATGTAAAATATAGTGCTGATGGCAAACCTTACCATACTTCAAGTTTGGATAAAAACTGGACTGTTTAACAAAACAAGCTGTGGTTTTACAGGTTGAAGTGTGGCTAAATCGTGTCCTGGACTCCATGCGCGCCACCGTAAGGCACGAGATGACGGAGGCAGTGACAGCTTATGAAGAGAAACCCAGGGAACAGTGGCTGTTTGACTATCCAGCTCAGGTATTTAACAGCCTTTCGCTATTGTCAGTTATGCATCAGACACTAACACAGTGCACGTAAACATCCCTAGGCTGATTTCTCACAGAATAAGAGATTGTTTATGAGAAAGAAGGAAACTTACTGTGTGAAATTAAGATGTTGAAAGATATTTCTGGCAGTATTACTTCATGAGCCGGAGGGTGAGTCTGTACAGGATGACAGAATGAAGGCACATGATGTCCTGTTTTTGTTTTTTTTTTGCTTTTGGGCCTGGAGGCTTCAGCGACTGCCTGTCCATATCATTAAATTTCATAAAGTGTGGACTCCTAAGGTTTAAGAATGTTAAAAATATAGATTTTAAAATGTTATTTAAACTTAAAAGTATGTTTTCGGTATTACTACTTTTACTGTAGGTCATTGATCATACAGTACTGTGCAAAAGTCTTATGTCACCCCCACCAACATTGTTGTTTTAGCAAAGTTTTAATTTCCATCCATATATTTATTTTTTGCTCTTTTTTATTAAGATACAAACGGAAAATACAGGAAATATGTACACAAAATTAAAAGTCGAAGTCATTCGATTACACTCTAATGGCTGGATTATTTTTAAACCATGTTTGGTAAATATTGGACAGAACACAGAAATTATGATAATTTTTAACCCAGCAGTGTTCTGTCTAATATTTACCCATTATGGGTTAAAAATAAGGTTAATAGGTTCAAATAGGCCAATGAACCTATGTGTCTGCATTTCATTATTACAAATTAATTTCTGGATATCATTTCTAAATAAGATGCATACATTTGTTAATGCCACAGCGTGAAAGCTGCAGAAAAAAAAATACTCTAAATAGAATATTTATATGTAGGCTATTTTGTAACCTAACATGAAGTTTTGTGCATTTAGCCAAATAAATGTTTACATACTGAAATAGAATATTTATATGTAGGCTATTTTGTAACCTAACATGAAGTTTTGTGCATTTAGCCAAATAAATGTTTACATACTGAAATAGAATATTTATATGTAGGCTATTTTGTAACCTAACATGAAGTTTTGTGCATTTAGCCAAATAAATGTTTACATACTGAAATAGAATATTTATATGTAGGCTATTTTGTAACCTAACATGAAGTTTTGTGCATTTAGCCAAATAAATGTTTACATACTGATTTTTCTGTATTTGGGATTTTAAAATCAAGTAGAAAACATGTTGAATGCATAACGTCATTTCTCTCAAAAGAAATCAACAGAATTTTAACGTGAGGTTAGCAAACCAGTTAGGGAGATTGTACATTTATTTTAAATGATGTGAATGTTGATTCAACATGATTTTAGCATACATGCCTGACAGGCTTGGTGGGCGCGTGCAGCAGGTGATGCCAACTCTGGGTCCTCCGAGGGTTAGACCGTCTCATTTCACTTCTCTTCGCGGACTTCTAAGGCTGCCACCTTGAAAGACCGAGTGCTCGCCTTTTAAGGTCGCATGCTTAGCAGGTCGCAGTCCTTGAATTGGGACACAGTTTCTGTCTGCACGTTATGCACTTTTGAAAGATGCTTTGACAGATTGCTTGTGTTTTCGCACTTACATGCAAACATCTTGTTGCACTTACCTGTATGACAAAGAGCGTTGTCTGCATCAACTCTAGTAAAGTATAACCACACTTCTGAACGTTTTGCTCTATCCGCCATTGTCACTCTTTGTATTAAGCGGGAGTTTTCATGCTGTTATGCGTGTGCCTGCACTCGTTGTTGGTGTGTGTGTGTGTGTGTGACAGACAGCCTCCAAGGCGCGCATGAGAGATTTCGCAGATCTCACAGACAAATGTCTTAATATTATTGCAAATTAGAAATGTTTGGTGAGATAAAATGTGCACGAAAACATTATTAAGAAAGAATACATAGTACATTTATTTTTTATCCAGGACCGAAAGCAGAACCGATAGCGTCAGATCTTACTGATACTACGGTCTTTCAGAATTTAGCACCGGGGCCAGTTTAATACCGGGTTTCGGTACCCATCCCTAGACACCATAGCAGATGCATTTCAGATTTTTATAAATAAATATTGTGCCTTTAAAAAAAAAAAAGAACATGATGCGTTGATGCAGATTAAACTATTCAACAGTATATCAAATTTAACAACCTGGGCCCGTTTTCATAAAGATTCTAAGAGTCCTCTCAGAAAACTGAGAAAACTTAATTTATCTTAAAAACTTTTACGTAGGAGTCTTAGCTTAAGAGTGATTCAGGACTGATCTGAGAGCAACTGTCTATCTCTATCTCTTCCGCAACTTATAAAAACCGGAAGTATTGCCCTCGGGCAAACAGCTTTAAGTCCGTGTATGTTTTAAAGATCGCTCTGCATCTGATCTCTATCAAAAGTCCTTCACAAAAATGGAATTATCTCAGCTTTTTGCTCAAAATTTGCTGTTTTTGATGAAACCTACACATATTTGAGAGGTGATAAAAACAGAACAGATGAAGGTAGGATGAAACTGATTTTTTTGTTTGAAAGCAGAGGGTCTGTTCTCTTATTTTATATATTATATGTTTATATATTTGTGTTTGACACATGAAAACGTCTCTGGTTACGTATGTAACTGTTATTTCCTGAGAAGGGAACGAGAAGCTGCATCTCCCTTGCCATACTTCCTGCGTCCCTGTACGCCATCTTTGGCAATATTTCAGATAGCTATATACTTGCTGGCTCCCACGTCACCCTGTCTTTGTCTTTAAGCCTCACCATTGGTTGAATTTGATATACACATTCAGACGCACTTACCCCTGGAGGCGTCCCCAAAGTGTTACCGCAGTGACGCAGCACGAGTTCCCATGAAAGGGAACTGTAGCATTGTATCTTTAAAGGTAACACAATGTAACCTTGCTCTTACTTGAAATGTATCCCCACATTTAGTCCTTGAATTTTAGGGTATTGGACCTGGAATTTAGTCTTAGAAAGGTCCTTGAATTTGAAGTTAACTAAGGTGTGGGAACCCTGAGATTTTTGCACAATACTATAACATTTGTGACTATTTAAATTGTATTAAAAGACATTCAATTGAAGCACACAAGATGTTATTTGATACATTCAAATCAAATTCTAGGAAAACAATATGGGCTGGACACAAGCTATGAGTAAATACAGTACTTTTATTAAAGCAGACATATCTAATACCAAGACATTCTGAAATACATATACATAGTTTCTTTTGAGCTTAATTTGAGTATAAAATTGTCATGCTCAAAAATATTTGGAGTCCATTATAATGTATCCCTCCTATCTGTGTTTTGTGTGTGTTCTGATAGGTCGCTCTCACCTGCACCCAGATCTGGTGGACGACGGATGTCGGTATGGCATTCTCAAGACTGGAGGAGGGACATGAGAATGCAATGAAGGAGTATTATAAAACACAAGTCAATCAATTGAACACACTCATCACCATGTTGATCGGCCAGCTCACCCCTGGAGACAGACAGAAAGTTATGACCATCTGCACCATTGATGTCCACGCGAGAGACGTGGTGGCCAAAATCATTGAGCAAAAGGTACAGCCATTCATCTCCATATCGTCTGTCTTATTATGACCTATATTCAGTCCGCTGTCGCGAGTTATTTTCTTCAGTGAGAGGCTGTTTACACCTGGTATTAAGATGCATTTTGGTCGATTGGATCACAAGTAGACGACAGGTGTGACCGTGGTATAAAGCTCGTGAACTTTCGTTCACATTCAGAGGTATTCGAAAACAGTTTTTGTCTGGATTGACACTGCCTACTCTCTGCCTTTTAATCTAATGTGTAATGTGTGGAGAACAATGTTTTTACATCTGACATGACTTCAAGCGTGAACACTGTTGATAAAACTATCATTGATAAAACTAAAGGGGCTCTTTCATTTTTGTTTAATTTTGCGAGTGTGTGGAAGTTGCGTGATCTTATTTCATCAATTGCTTTGAAATATCAGAGAAAGCTCTTACAAATACATGTACAAATGTACATGCCCTGTTCAGCATCTTTACTAACAACATAAGCACAGCGAACTCTGACATATTAGTTTGTCTCAATTTGATCTTGTCATTTCTGCCGCTCGCGTTGAAAAGAAGTCAGACTGATATGCCCACAGACCGCCTTCTCGGTAATTAGGACAGAAGTGGTTGAAAGTGGACAAAAGAGACGGATAAAAATATCAGAGGCCGGTTGCAACAGCCGGTGGTAAGCCCTACGTCGAACTTGGCTACACAAAAGGTAACAATTTGCAGATTAAATAATTCTAATAGTTCTGCTTTAAAACAAAAGTAACTGAAAGCTTTTAATAAATTCTCTGTATCTTTGTAAATATTTAGGTATTTTATGTTATAATAATTTATTGGTATGATTTATTGGTAAGATCTCTCACCATACCTGTCAACCATCACGTTTTTCCTGGTATTCCCCCATATTTTGGCATTCTTTCCCGCCATTATCCTGTTTAAAAAATTTCCCATATTTTTAGTCTTTTTATAATATAATATTTGCTACATTCACACCGGTAAAGCAGGTGGCAGTATATCTATAACATTTCAACCAGTGAAACAAAAAGAAAAGCTTTCCGAGGATAGGTGGAGGATGAAAAGCTGTGCGCAAAGCTACAACCGCCTCGCGCATTAGCGCGTGTGTCCGCCTGCCAATGTACACAAACTCACATATTTGGATGTGCAGGCTGATGCCTGTTTTTCTACATTTTTTTTGTAACTTGGGGAAACACTGCTGTTTGTGCTCTACTGCTTAAACGCAAGATAGGCAGGAATTATCTAAAAAACTTTTTTCCAAATTAGTTTAAACGGTCTTTATATACCAATACATAAGTAAAATGTAAGTACTCTGAAAAAGAGAGTATAAAACTCGAGTGTCTGTAGACCTTTCATGACTGTTTTCAACACAGCTAATTATTTCCATTTGGGACGAAACACATGATTGGCTTGCATGACTATCACTCTCTCTCTCTCGACCATGGCTACCATCCCTGTTGCTACAGGATCTGCCCACACATGCGCACACCCTATTGATTTGAAAACGCATCTTGTTAAATGATACAAAGTATAAACAGCCTCTAAAAATCACATGCATTAAACATCAAATAAAAGAATAAACAATACTGGCTCTATCTGAGCATCTCTACTCTATAAAGAAGCTTCATGATAATGGTTTAATCTTGCTCGGGTGTTTTATTTTGTTTTCGCTAATCCTTCATAATCCTTCCCCTCCTGAGGTTCATGTTTGTCAGACTCTGTTTGTGTTTTTGGCTCACAGGTGGAGAACTCTCAGGCTTTTGTTTGGCTGTCCCAGCTCCGCCACCGCTGGGGTGAGAAAGAGCAGCACTGCTTTGCCAACATCTGTGATGCCCAGTTCCTCTATTCGTATGAGTATCTGGGCAATACTCCAAGATTAGTCATCACGCCGCTTACAGACAGGTACGATGCCCTTTCTTTGCATGCAGCAAGCCCTTACTTATTTCCTCTCCCATCAAAATGCATTTATAATATTTTTACAGTACACGCATTCATTAAAAGTAGTACTGTATATAATCATACATAAAAGCTAGGGGTGTGACGAGATCTCGCGAGATTAAATATGTATCGCGGAATTAATTGTCACGAGATTTCTCGGGAAGGTAATCTGCTGGCCGTTTCTCAAACAAAAGGCTGCATCCTTTTTAGGTCGCATTTGTCTTATTACAGAATTTTAACAATTATAAAGTTTACTATTATATTAAGTTAATCGTAAATTGTTGTAATATGCTTATGACGTGCGAATGTAATGCTCAGTTAAGTGAAATAATCCAGGCTTGAAAAATCTCGTCTCGTCACGTTCTCGTGAACCCAGTCTCGTCTCGTAGATTAAGTGTCTCGTCACACCCCTAATAAAAGCACATCAGTCCTTTCCCTGTACATGCAATACCATGTATTTACTTCATGTATATTGTTCATCCATGCTAAATCCTGTACAAGCTAGCATTCTTTGCATCACCAGATTTATTGTTTACCCTTTAAAAAGTTTGGTTGTTTTTTATAATGGGAACGATCTTTGTTTTGGTTATGTGTACACAGAACGGTTCTAGATCTGTCACTTTCGGTTAAAAGAGGGGTGACAGAGATTTAGCAGCCTGTTCAGGCAGGCAGTTTAGTGGTCTTTCACAAGCAGTCTTGCACCCCTTTAAAATAATAACAAAGCATAGACAGTCCTGTTTGATAGTCAAATAAAGGGCAGTTCAACTTCTTGAACATATGGTCAGATTCTGAGACATACAGTGCACTGGTGACCGTGTCAGACTTCTGTCTTTCATTCTCACTGAAATACAAGCATGCAAAAAAACTAAGGCCAGTGATAGCACAGATGGCCCCATTAAGCTATGATGGGCGATGAAAGTTATTAATGTGCAAAGTTAGCATATTTATCAGTCCTTTAGGTTAGGCATGCGTCTACAAAAATGTATTACAAGTGGCATGTTGCTATAATGCATAAATGTTACTATATTCACTCCAAAGTCCTGATGTACTTCAGATAATTTTTGTAAAAGTTATATTTACCATAACAGACAGTTCCTGGCTCAGTATCAATGTTTTTTCTGTAACATTTCTGTCATGCAGTCATAGGAATAGCGTTAACCTTTAGCTTAGCCCTGACACTTTATTCAGAACCCGGTTAATTAAAGCCCAAATCTTTTTTCTGCAGGGCAGTGAGAATGAAATGTAGTTTCCTGGGAAACCTTGTTGGAAACATTCAGCATTTAGAAATGCATATTTACAACAACCTGGACATGAGAGGCAAAAAATACATCTATAAATTTTCCCACTAGGACTGAACACTTCAGCTGTATTTTAAAATGCATGAAATATATATTTAATATATATTAAATACATTGAGAGTCGTAAAAAAATTAAAGTATTACAAATATCAAATTGGCATCAGCAAAAAAAGATGCTAGAACTTTCTTTCAACTAGCCATTTTCTTTTTTAATAGCCAATACTTTTTTAATTATTTTGAATGTTTTGACCATGTATAGACGATTTTATCAGACGCACATGCGTTGTCGCTGTTGCGCTTCTGGTCGGAACTTTACTTCCGGTCTCTGTTTGTTTAATTGTCTGACTGGTGGCTAAAATCAACTTTGCAACAAATACCTCATTAAAAATAACAAATGTTTTGGTTTTCTAAAGATGAGGGGAGACGGTGATCATGTATCACCGCTATGTGAAAGGAGGTTTGGCAGCCAGTTTGTAGTTAACATTGTATACATTATAGTACACATTTTAGCTCAGTGGTGTTTGTTATATGCTTTAGCTATATAAAATATAAACTACGTTAATCTACTTGTTTATTTTGCTTATCAGAAATGAACTACTCTTAAAGGACTTTATTGTTATTGATTCTTAGCAGAGTTTGCCGGAAGTAATGTTTGTTCCACGAAAGCTGTTTGTTTTTGTTGTTACTGCTGACACAGTCTATATACAACCTAGAGCCCGACCGATATGCGTTTTTTCGGGCCGATACAGATATTAGGGAGTAAAAAAAGACCGATAACGATATATCGGCCGATATTCTTTATGTGTATATTATAGTTCAGTATATACTACAGTATATTATACTACAGTACTGTACATAGAATACACTATATACTTTAACATTATATACTGTATATGAATAAATACAATGCAATGCAATGATCACTCACAAATGTGGTGATCACTCACAAATGTGGTGATCCAACACTTATATTGATGTGACAAAGATATGTACTATAGGCAAGAAGTTAACAATAAACTTTATTATCCAAAATTAGTTGGATATCAGTGCACTAAACAGTAAACTTGACTTATTATAAATAACTTTAAAACAAAAAGAGAACAAAATACATAAAACTTGCATCATTTGCAGTTTTGACGAGAATAACGTCATAAAGAGAAACTTATGAAGTCATTGATTATTAGCTTTACAGTAAGTTGTGTACTTCACAAATTAATTAGCCACTCACAGTTACGAAGACAATGCTTGACGGAGCACATACTAATGTACGCTATGTTTAATGTTGTGCACAACGTTTTTATAACACAAACCCAGGGTTCCGTGCAAACTTTAGACTTTTATAAAACTAAAGCATCTTCGCTCCGCCTCTTTTATTTAGCAAGGGAGTAGAGTTGCGCGAGCTTATTGAATCAATTGCTAACTAACAACACAAGCAGCAGTAATCTCATATAGTGATATATAAGTGCACGGCTGCACGTAGTTTAAACGTGTCATTTCTCCGTCTCGCGTCATTTCTCCCGCTTGCGTTTTAACTCGCAAGTCGACAAAGAGACGGATTAAAAACACCAAATGTAAGCGGGAATGCGTCTCTCTTGTCCATTTATAATCCAATCGACCAAAGCGCGTCTTAATACCAGGTGTTACAATGTTGTGAAGAAGACACTGCGTGACTGCTTCCATGCCACCTGAACTAAGAGACTGACTGAAGTGAAGGGGGTGGGGGATTGGCTGGTGTCACTACAGTGAGTGATCTGGGTCGCCATTAGCAACCAGTATGGCGCACTCTGCTGGACAAACAAGTACTTACATCTTTCAAATGCATTTAATGTGTTCTGTAACAAACGTTCATATCGGCGCATATCTGCGGCTTATACGCCGATACAGATATATCTGCAACATGCTCATATCGGCCGATAAAAGCGGCAAAACGATAAATCGGTCGGGCTCTAATACAACCAATATACAATCTATACGAGAAAGAGCCAATGCTGCATCTTTATAACTGTTACAATTACTGCAATAAGACACACAATTTAATGTTTTTACAAAGTTTTGTACATTGAATTGTGTGCCATCTTATAGTAATTGCAAAGTAATTGTAAGCAATATAAGTGCAGTTTTAAAATGTATTTAGTGAGGTCATTTGAAGTGACTAGTACAAATAAACAATCAAAATATGGTTGTTTATCTGACCCAGTCTGCGAAAACTTACCTGAAATAATGTTTTGTAATTTAGTGTTTTCTACATGAAATCATCCCAAATCGTGTGAAAATATAATCTTGATATCCGGAATACTGACTGAATACAGTCATGTATACGCCAAGGGCCCTATTTTAACGATCTGAAACGCAAGTCCGAATCGCAAAGCGCAAGTGACTTTGTGGGCGGATCTTGGGCGCTGGGCGCTGCGTCCACCCTCACCGCTGAAAGGGTTTGGTGGCTTTGAAATCGGACACAAGAAACGCAAGCAAGGTTCAACCCCAAAGTACACTTACAAATCAAGTTCACATACATGAAGGTTTCTTATGAAAACATTTTAATTATTATTTAGATAAAATAAACGTAATACAGCCACACAACAAACTTATGAAAATATTTTAATCGTTATTTGCATGATAATTGTTTAACGCTGCCACACAAAATAAATAAAAACTATCACCACGATGCTCACCACAATGATTTTCCTTATCTCATGTGTTAATATTTTGATTGTAACAATTTATGATTTAATGATTTCCCTTATCTTATATTTTTTATTGAAACAATTTATGATTTGCAAAAATAACTGTTGCATCTGTGTAGATTAGATAAGCAATGCGCGTTGTGCACGCTATACATTATTGTCAAGCATGCGCCCTTAAAATAGCATAATGAACCACGCGCAACGTGCCACTGACTTTAGACTAGTTTTTTTTTGGTTAGTAGCGCAATTGTTTTTTGAAACTGCAAAATAGCATAAGAGATGGTTTGCGCCGGAGCACGCCTCCTTTTTTGCGCTGAACCGCCCAGGGAGCGCAAGTTCATTCCCTAGTTTGCCGACGTGCGTCTGTGAAGGGAAAACCCGCTGTGCGCCGGTGCAAAATACGAAATGATACATGCGTCACTGACAAAGTCAATTGCGCTGGGTGCAAGATAGGGCCCCAAATGTATACGTTACTCGGAGGTTGTCTTGCAAAACAAGTGTCAGCTTTCAAAACGTGTGTTCACTCAATCTAAGAAGAATGACAACATAAGCCCAATTTGGGCATCTTTACACTGTCTACCCGTTAAATATCACATTTACAATATTGCTAATCACATATAAAGCCTTAAATGGCCTACAGTAGCACTTTCGTATCTTAGAGAATTACTATCAGAATACAATCCATCACGTACACTACAATGTTTAAAGGTGGTCGATCCTTTTTCTACTTAGCCCTAAGCTCTGGAATGATTTACCAAAAAATGTTTAAGAACCTGACAGTCAATCAATTTAAGTCTAAACTACAGACATTTCTCTTTAACAAAGCATTCACATAATTTGTCTAGTAAATGTACTTACCCCGCAATAGTTAGCGTGTCCGGAACAAAGCATTCACATAACTCATCTGGGTAATATACTTATGCCGAAATAGTTAACCTGTCTGGAAACAGAGCGGATATTAAACACAATACTATATAACACTTTCATTACACTAATAGGATTTTGTTTCTCTCCCTGCCTCGTCCTCGATCCCGGGGACAATGAGAAAAATCTATAAAAGACTTCTTCCTGTATTCATGTAAGAAGGCTGTGTCATTTTTTTTCTTGGAGTATGGATCGACTTTTTTCTTAGTTAAACTGTTGGATACATGAAAATAGCCATGTTCTGTGGTAAAGTCCTTAATTTAAGAAAAAATTGGTTCATAACGAAGTTGTAAGATAAGGCAACCTGCATGTTTTTTTTTTTCGTTTCATGTTTATTTCGTTTTGTTTTGTGTAGCCCTGGTCATTATTTTTCTGCAACCGTTGCGACTCTGAGTAGCAGAGCAACATGCCTCCACGTTTTAAAAATAGTGTGTGTTGATAAACGTTAAAACTAACATTTTGATATGCTGAAAATATATATTTAATATAGATGTTAGTGTAGGCAAGTTAAGTGTTGATTTGAGAGGCTCAATTCATCAAACATGTCATCAACTTGCTGTCAGCCGCTAACCGCTTGGTCATCATAAAACAACTTTCATTTAACAAACAAAAAAATAAATATAACTATTTTGCCATTTAAAACAAAACTGAACTGCTTTAATTGCTGCAAGAGTAGTATATCTGTGTAAGGGGTTATTTTCTGCGGATTTCTTTTGCAAAATCTATGTTGTATTTTGCAGAATGATATAAAATGTTTTAAAATGATCTGATAGAATGGGCACTGTGAATTTTACAAAACAATACAATATTTTATAACTATAAACATTTTTATTTAGGGATTACTCTGAATTAAACTGGACCAACATGAACGAACAGATAATGTGCTGTCACGACCATATAGTTTTATATAAAATACATATATTACAGTGTAACAGTTAAAAGAAAAGGCTTCTCATAAGGAATGTAGCATATAACAATATAAAAACACAATGTATATTAAAATAATAAATAATTGTCGCGTCACAAAGCTACAGAGATGATTGAGATCTCCTTAACTTCTCTGCTGTAAGTTTTATTTCAAGTTGTACATATCAAATATCAAATGGTTTGTGCTTTTTCTCATAAAAAAGTAACAGCAAACAGCACAGACTTGTACTCACAGACACACACACCTGATGCAGTGACTAATATCTGTGGTCACAGATTCCTAATGGGGAGGATTAAAAAGGTCGGACTCGGGCCGATAATTTTTTTGATAAGCTGTTGGGCTAGGGCCGGGTCATGGCCTAGATTTCAGGCCCTTGCAGGGCTCTAGTACAGTTTAATCTTTGCCGATGTATTCTGCTGCTTATGTTGTCCATCAATTTTTCTGTGTTTTTTCCTGCATCTATTAATGTAATGCTGCTTTGAAACAATTAAAAATTGTAAAAAGCACTATATAAATAAAATTTTATTGAATTTGAATTGACAATGACACTGACAATGACAATTTATTTATATAGCACAATTTAAAACAACAGCTGTTGACCAATGTGCTTTCCATATAGATAAAATAACAGATAAAAGACAGAAGAGAAAATAAAATAAAATCACATTAATTTACATTTACTTCAAAGGCTTTTGAGAATAAAGTTTTGAGTCTGGATTTAAAAGTAAGGAGAGATGGAGCTTGTCTTAAGCTAACAGGTAAGCTGTTCCAAAGCCTTGGAGCCGCACTGTAAAAAGCTCAATCTCCCCTACACTTTAATCTTGATTTTGGAGTATATAATAGAGCCTGATTAGACAAACGAAGAGATCTTGGAGGGTTATATTCGGTCAAAAGATCAGACAAATAGGTTGGTGCTAAGCCATTTATGGATTTATAAACTAAGAGTAATACTTTAAATTCAACTCTGAATTGAATGTCAAAGATTGAAATCAATTTGAAATAAGGCTGCACGATTCGGAGAAAAAATCTAATTGTGATTTTTCTGATCAAAATTGCGATTCGTGATTTAAAGTGCGATTCATTAGTATATAATAAAAGAGGTACATCCAGGTTTGTTGTGTGGTTTTAATAGCACCAAAGAAAGATGCTGTGCTCCTGTTTATTTAAAACCTCTTAAACATTGTACCAAGTTGTCTGCAGTACTTTGCTCTTCTGCAGACAAACTTTTTTTTTTTAATCTAAGAACATTAAAATACAATTTAACAAAAATGTATTGAAAGTTTTATTTAAAATAACATATAGGCCAATGTATTTTGGCTGTCACTACAACAATGCTTCTGACAAGCAAATGTTTAGTTTTTTCTTTTAATCATAAGACTATACTCATCTTGTTTTACTTTCAGGCATCTGTAATAAATGTAAATATATTAGTTATTAGAATCTATGACTTAACATCAGCAAAAAATACAAATAAAACACTGCACAGTCCTCACTGTAGGATTTTAAATGTGGAGCTGCAGAAGCTTGTTCAGTTAAGAGTAAGGACTGATTTTAGTTTTTGGTGTGTAATAAACATTTCTGACACAGAAAGCACCAGGTTACTGTCACTTTAAGACACAAGACAGCTTTAAAACTGCTCTGCTTCAATATAGCCTACTGATAAACATCCAGCTGTTTATGTTCACTTAGACAAGAAAGAAAACTTAAGTTTAGTGATCACGCGTGTGCTGACTGCTCTCTGTGTGCGCGCTTCATGAACCCTCATGCCTGTAAATATTCAAAGCGGTGCAGATGTGCGCGTGCAAGAAAGTATACTGTACCTCTTTCGTCTGCTGTGTTCCGGGCTTTAATGAAACCTGCTTATAGTCTGATGAGGCGCTTGTCATTGTTTGCGATGCATGACGAGAAACTTTAAGTCCAACATTACACAAAAGGGAAATGTTTTCGCGCATTTCTGTCCTTTCATTTGCCGGTTAATGAGTTATAATGCGTTTTTAAAATGACTGAATACAAAATATTCCAACTTCATGATATTCCGCGTTGTACAGTTAATTCCATTTGTATGCATTTCGCGATTCTGTCCGTGTTTTCCGCATTGCGGAAATCATATGGCCGTACACTTTGTTGAGGAGTTGAACTGCTGCTCGCGCTCATGTTTTCCAAATGATGTTATCTGACGTGTAGTCAGCACCTCAGTGTTAATGCACTCTATTGGTTTAAACTGCATCAAACGTAAAATGTGCATGAAGCGAACTGTCGAAAACTGCGTACTAGATGATTGTTATATTTGATAGTTTTGATTCGAAATAATCGCAGCTCTTGCGATTCAAAAATCGCATCCATTCACATCGCGATTTCGGTTTAAAAACGATTAATCTTGCAGCCCTAATTTGAAATCAAACTTTGATTTTCCAAGTCTCAAATGATGGGCCTGGATTTTACAGACAGTAGTCATACAGTATCGGTCTTATTCACACTTTGGATTTCCTGTGGAAGAAAACCGTTTCTAAATTTCCTGGTCTTAGATCCACCTGGGTGCTCCCTGAGATTTTTGCCGTGCACATGTCACACCACAGATAATAGGGATTCCTCCAGATAGTGGTGGTATTTCTTTTTCTCCACACAGATGACAGATGTTTTTAAAGGATCTGGGGATGGGGTTATGTGCATGGCAGTTTTCACTATCCCCTGCAGGGTGTTTCTGTCAGACACAGAGAAGCTCTCAAAGCAGACAGTTATGGAGTTTGTCAAAACATTATTTATGAGATCTTTAGAAATGACAAGGGTCTTCTCACCAGCTCTCTCGAGTCTCCTTAGGAAACAGTAGTGCATTTGTGCCTTCTTAACCCTGGTGCTATCTTTAAGGTCCCTGAAACATCACTGGAGACATTTACACCCAGGAATTCGAAGCTTAGCTTTGTACCCACGACTTGACCACCTTATATGCCGATAAGGGGTTGAGCTGATCTGTGCTGCCTAAAAGTAATAATCGGCTTCTTTTTTAACCAGCGAATATTTTCAGATATTATCATAAATATATAATTATGTGGTTTTTGCAGGTTGATTCGGGCACATTCGTGACCCTGCCTATGAAATCCAGGTTTATAATGCAATTATGAGATTAAGAACATCAAAATTTGATTTCACTCATTGATTTCTCAATCAATCTCTGGCATGGCGTTAGTTAATATTAAAGATCTCAAGATTAGGTTTTCACTGAATGTTAATTTTATGTTAAAAAACAAAACAATAGATTACAAAATATGACATGCAGGGTTACATTTTCTATTCAATTTAGGGTGTTTTCACATATAATTCATTTTAAAAGAACCAAACCCAGTTCACTTAAAGTGAACCAGAAAAGGAACTAGCTGAATGTGACCTCAGTCCTTTTGGTGTTCACAATATAATGGACTCAAAAGAGGACCTAATTCTTTTTTTGGTCCTCTTCAGAACTGAAGTGATCTCAGTCCCTTTCTTGTTCCCATCACAACTTCATAAGAAGTCAGACCCCAGCTTTCTGTGCAGCAGTTTATTTTGATACAATGTCAAAACCACACGCGAAACAGACCGGGACCTCATTGATTTCACATCAAAAAGAAATCGAACCACAAAAGAACCCAAAAGCGAACCGTACTCAGACCACCTCCAGAAGTGGTCTGAGTTCGGTTCGCTTTTGCGTCCTTTTAGGGGGGTCTGAGATCACTTGGTTTGTTCACATATACACCCTGAACTGCTCTGAGAGCGTTTGGAGGGCTCAAACGAACTAGGTGTGAAAACACCCTTAAATTCAGTGCCACATAAATCTCAGGTCTCAACATCTGATGACATGCAGTGTTAGGTAAAAATATGTGTTTAACAGAGGCTCATCTCCCAGGTTTGAGCTGTTTGCTTGGGTTGAACTTTCTGAATTGCTTGTCACAACTTCGGCAAACTGCAGTAATGGTGTTTATATTTAAATTGAAAGCAGTCTTGTTTTTTGTGTCTTTGTTAAGGTGTTTGTGTGTTTACTAAAGTGTCTTTGTCTCATCCCAACACAGGTGTTACATCACCCTGACCCAGTCACTTCATCTTGTCATGAGTGGAGCCCCAGCTGGTCCGGCTGGCACAGGAAAAACTGAGACCACCAAGGACCTGGGCCGAGCCCTCGGGATCATGGTCTACGTCTTCAACTGCTCAGAACAGATGGACTACAAGGTGACAAATACAGTCAGAGATGTGTTAGAAAGTATTAGGGGGTGTTCACTTAAAGGGAACTTTTTTTAGATGTCAAATAAATCTTGGGTGTCCCCAGAGTAAGTATGTGAAGTTTTAGCTCAAAATACCATATAGATAATTTATTAACATGTTCAAATTGCCACTTTAGAGGTGTGGCAGTTTACTTGATGCTAAAACTAAGTTACTGGGTTGTTGTTTTTTCCGCATTTTCTAGGTTGATATAAGGACTGGGGACCCAATTATAGCAGTCAGATTTTCATGATACATCCCCTTTAAAAAGTCTTGAGTGTACTTCAAAAGTCAATTGAATCTTTCTTTTTGATTAGGGTTTTCAGTCTTCCCTGTCAATGCTATGGGCTTCTGGTTAGCATACTTTTTAAATGGCACCCATTTCATTGCTAAAACAACAATATTTTGTGTATTTGGTGTAATACAATGTTTTCGTGTGGTTTATGGTTCAAAACACATTATTTTCCCCATACCGTACATTATTGTTGCTCCTCTATGCCCTGCCTCCCTAAAACACGTTTTATTTTGTTCTGTATCAGTGTCATCTGATTGGCCAGCTAATCTGTACGTTGTGATTGGCATAAATACCTCTGATGTCAGCCAGAAATTTGACGCTTCTTACCGTATTTGGAAGATTAGCTCGCAATGCAGTACTGACAAGAGTTAATATCATCTTTACTACCTTACGTCTTTACTATCAATACTAGGGATGCACCGAAATGAAAATTCTTAGCCAAAATCGAAAAAAGGAAACCAAGGCTGAGAAACCGAAACACCGAAATAAATTATTATGCCATTTATTAGTACAATTGCATTTATGGCTATCACTGTGTACTAACTTTACTAGGGGTGTGTGACGGTTAAAAAAACTCAGTTCGGATCGCATTACAGTTTTTGAGGCACAGATCAGATTATTTTTCGGATCAGCAAAAAGCGGGTGGGAAAAATCTAATAAACAATAAAGAAATTGCAAACATTTACAAAAAAGAACAAAGTTGTACATTAATAAGGTCTGAAATTAGCATTAGGTACAGAAATCAAATTAAATGAATCATAACAAAATAAATTAAATGTATTATTATTTTTAGAGCTATTTGTCTCTTTGTCATGGGTTGTTTGATTAACATTAATGACACAATCTGACTGTAATCTATACATACACTTAAGACATAAACACATGTTTTTATTAGAAAAAGAATACTGTGGAGATAATTTTGTTTATATGTGCCCTGTCAATAACAGGGAGATTTTATGTTTGCTTGTTTTTTTTTTTTTAATGCGTTTCTCTCGTATGTGCACTATTGAGGGCACTTAAACGCGCACACACAGAGACCGAGGGTGAATCCCAAACATCGCAACAGTCGCTCCACATAAAAACGTTACGTTGTGTTTCGTTGCTTTATTCGCCAAATGTAGCTATGTTAATGGATTACAGTATGAGACACATTTGCGCGACTCTCTCTAAAGTTTACACATCAAGACATGCTTAATCTTTGTAGACGCTTGCAAACAGATAGACCGTGAGTGAAACCTGCTTGACCACGAAGGGGAGGGGTGGGTGACGACTGATCACCGTGAGTGAAACCCAAGCGCTAGCGCACGGATGGGAGGGGCGCGGTTGACATTCATTTTCGGTTGACATTTTCGGCTGGATTTTTTATTTCGGCCCGAAACCGATAATGCCATTTTCGGCCAAAATTTTCGGCGACTGAAATTTCGGTGCACCCCTAATCAATACGAGTCGAATCTGATCCAGAAAATTACAATCGTGGCCATGTCAACAGGCTGAGGAAGTAAACTGTTGCCTACAATTTGTGTGTTTGTTGTACTCCAAGAAAAGAGGTTTACGTTGGAGACGATAACTCACATCATTGTTTACTTTGGGATTTGTATCTTTGCATATGGTTAACATACTAATGCACACTTACACACCAAAGGATGTCTATAATCATAAACCGGTGCTCTTTAATTTATTCCAGGTTGGAGTCCTATATGTGTAACTTTCCAATTCGTCTCTCTGTTTTGGCTTAGACTTAAAAGGTCAATGTCAAGGGTCACATCTATAGTGTATCTGTAACACTTTACAATAAGTTTGTATTTGTTTACATTTGAAAATGCATTAGTTAACATGATCTAACTATGAACTATACGTCTACAGCATGTATTAATATTAGTTGTTAATTTAAATTTAAATCAACAGTTAACATTAATACACAATTAACTAACGTGAACAATTATAATGGCATTAACTTACATTAAAAAGGATGGATGCATTTACTTATGTTAACAAATATAACCTTATTGTAAACTGTTACCACTGTATCCCACAATCCAATGCTTGATATTGTCATGTGGTTGTCCTTTGGACAAGTACATTTGTCATTCACATCAAATTTGACCAAAGTCAAATTATTTAAAGTCGACTGTTATGACATCAAAGTCTAGTTGACGTCGACTAGTCGTTGATGTCAATCATACAAAACACAAGAGATGGGACTGCTTTGCAACATGCCACAATTTATTAGCAGAACATTAATAAAGATGCTGATTATACAGCTTATGTTGCGACTTAAATTAAAAAATTTTTACAGCTCATATGTTTTAAACTTAATGTAACAATGCAACAATAAGGCTGCGTTCACACTGTACCATAATACGGTTGTCAAACCCGTATTTGAGTCCTTAAGACGGTTCCGTTCACACGCAGTTCGGTTATTTACGGGTCTGACAACCGCATTCTATAACCGACCTCACACCTGTAACTTTTCGGGTTTCACAACTGTATTTACAGAGAAGCTGTGCCGTGTGAACGGAATCGCACTGGACAACCAGTTGTCTGTCACGTCATTCGTTGCTCTTTGTGTTAAGATATCGTTGCAGTGCATGAAAATGACTGCAAACTACGCAACAGAATTTCTCCATAAGATTAATGTGATATTATATTACCTTCATAGACGCCACAGAACATATTACATTACGCCTAAAATCGCGTGCAGCCCAGTAAGTGAGATACATAAAGTTTAAACCTTAAAAGTGGACGATTAATATAATGTTAAGTGTAAAATAAAATGATATAAAAATTAGCTGTTTATTTACTCACCTTTTATCTTCAGTGAAGCAATAAAGAAGATATTTTGCAAAAAAAACCCCATCTGTGATTCATATGCAAGGCAAAAGATGCGTCACTTTGAGAGGTCAAAAAGCAGATATATCCAATACAAAAGTAATCCCCATGACTCCAGGGCCCGTATGTATAAAACATCTCAGAAATGCTCTTAAGAATAGTCTTAAGCTATGACTTAAGTGTCAAAAAATTCTTAGTAAGGAGTAGGACCAGTTTGAGAATAGAAGAAGTTTATAAAGAGGCTGAAAGCAACTTTCAGTAAAGTGTAAGACTCATTCTTAATTGCTGACTTAGGTGCCGCAAACTGAGGACTACAATGATTTCAACACAAAATGGCCGCCCTTAACCTCTGAATCAGCCAATAGAAAGCCGACAATGTTGTACAGTCACAGCAGCATGTGACACCATACAATCATGAAGACATTACAATTATATTAGTATTTAAATATTTTAATTTATATTTGCTTCACGAAATGTTTAACAATATTACAAATAAGTACATGCATTTATTTTACACGATTTTGCACCATTTTGATTAAGTTTCAACATGTTAATGAAATATACAAACGTAATGCTTTTTAAAAAATGAATCATTTTGATTTCACTCACAAGCTGTTTATAACGAAAAGACTAAGTTTGCAAACACTTAGATAAAAAAATACTTTAATGATCAAGCCTGAACAAGATGATCAAGTTAAGTTGGATTTCTCCACTTAAACACAATTGTAAATTTTGCCATCTTTGTCACTTTCACCTTTGGCTTGCTCACTGCTAACATTGCAAACATTATGTTTTGGGTCAAGGTTTTATACTCTATTAATATCACTTTACATGTCACTGCAATCTTGTAGATACTTCACATTTTTATTGTAGATTTTATTTATATTTTATGGGATTTTATTTACCTATCATAAAATGTAAAAGCGGCTCTACTTAAAAACTTACTTCAATTGGTAACATCTAATATTTAAAATGTTTTGACTTTAATTATTTCACTTAAGAAATTCACTGAGAAATTTAAATTAAAGTGTAACTAAACCCTAAACCAACTTTTTTTAGTTAATGATCTGTAAGAATGATGCTTTATTAGTGCTGTTCATTGATTTTAGTAACTTTTTTGACATTTGGATATAAAGTGTTTCAAAACTGCAATATATGGTGTAAAAACGTCTGAGTGCTGCCCTCTTCAGGTTGAACGGTGGCTACTGCAGTTGAATTTTCCTATTGGATGTTGAGTCCAAAAAATGACTCGTGACGTAAGCAGATTCAAGCTCACCACGCCCTTGTTACAATCTCACCACACACTTGGTACGAGCTTAGTTCGTCCCCTCTATCTCTGTTGGGATCTGCCCACTTTTCTTGCATTTTTCTAATATTGCCAGTGGGCGAAGTCAGGCTCTGACCAGGGGTTTAGTTACGCTTTAAAAAAAAACATTTTTAGGCATTATCAATAATTTGATCCAACTTTAACTTTTTACAGTGTATATTATTAAAATGTATATACCATTGCTGTCTTGATAATCCCATAAAAATTCTTGGTACTGTGCAAGCACTTGAGTAAGTTTCACTAATCTACATCTTAAACTGTATATTATATTGTGTAATATAATATACATTGTATAAAAACCCTATACTCTTTATATTTCATGTTATATTAATTCCTATATACTGTCTATATACTATTATACAACAGTTCTCTCTGGTTCTCGAATCTGATTGGCTAAGAGCTATACGATATTGTACTGATAACGGCACTGTAGCCGCTTCACCTTTCGTATTATTCCGCCACCTAGTGAATGGAGGTCCTAAGCAGGCTCATCTCTGAATGGAAAAACACAGACGCGCTGTGTGAATCACTCTCCGTGTGTGTGTCTCATTAGTTTACTAGCTCATAAATCAGTCTGTGAATCCCCAATCAGAAGTATTATTCCGTCAAAGATCAGCGCTCTTGGATGTTACGTTAAAGTTAATGGGAGAAATGTCTTGTCACATCGTGTGGACGCTTAACACTTGGAAAGAGGAATATAAACACTCGTTTTTTTCTGGAGCTATATCTTTTATCAGAACGCGAAAACACCGTGAAACTGCAGGTAAGCACCGCAGCTTTTAAATGTGGACATTGATCATTTACTTTATCGTGACATGACTATTAAAACATGTTATGAGATATCGCCACTGGTATATTTATAAGCAGCATGCAAAAACATCTCTCTGACACTTATAAAAAACCGTTTTGTATAGTACTGACAAGAACAAAGTTTAATAATAATAATCGAGTGCTCGTATCGCGTTAAGAATACATGAGAAAGCAATAGTAACGTTTAACAAGTATAGTTTTATTAACTTTTACCTCGCGCCAAAACAATAACAACACAAAAGACACTAAATATGAATAAAAAAACAAGTACAAGTTTGATCATGACACCAAATACTGCTGATTTGATCTCATTTTGACGATCATCATAAACAAACAAGGCCAACATGAGAGCCAGGGTATTTCTGTCAGAGATGTAGCCCAGAGAGGGCGGTGGTCAGCGGGGCGAGTGAACACTGATGTCCGCTCATGCTTTGGTTCTCATTTGTACCGAATCTCACTAAGCAAACGTTCAAACAGGTGCTATCTTTACTAATCGACTGCAGATTTAAATATAATACAGATACATTCTCGACTGAACTAATCTTAAAACTACACTTTGTGACCAAGAAACAGTAATATAAAGAAACGGCTTTTCCGTCCATTGAGTTGTTATGAGCTTCAAAGCAGCCGAAAGTTTTACCTGTCATTCTGGCCGCCCTCAAATCCGTGGCGGAAGAAGTAGTTCTCAAACAAAGAGGCTTTTAAAATAACTCCGTTGTTGTTTTCTAGTTTTCGTTTTTCAAACGTGTGCCGTCGAACTGTTGTATAAAAGCAATATCGCTCTCGGAGTCGTGTGATATAGCTCTATATCATCACGGCTGTGATTGCCTCCGGCACTCGGCCTGCGGCCTCGTGCCTCTGGCCTAATCACAGCCGTGATGATATAGAGCTATATCACACTCCTACTCGAGCGATATTGCTTAACTAACATGTATTTATTGTACATTTTCTGCTCTGCAACAATGTAACAATATTTTTTTTTCAAAAGTGCTATAGAAATACATTTGAATTAAAGTAATTCTAACACATTCTTTGTTGTAAAGTGCATGATCCTCCACCTCTCTGCTGCCCCCTTGTTACTCTTAACTAGGTTAAGAGACCTCTCCAGCTCTCTTAAATAATTTAGGAGCTGAGACCTAGTCTTAACACTTAGTTGGCTTTATAAATCAAACGTATTTTTAAGTCTAGGAGTAAAATGACGTCATTCTTAGAATTTTGACACAGTTAAGACTAAAATTTTACTCTGAGGGGCTTTATAAATACGGGCCCAGGTGACATTTTTTGCAGCTTGTAAAGCAAATCGGTCAGTTTTTGCAGGATATTGAATGTTATTTACAACATTATTAGCGTCCATACAGAACTGTGGCAACATATAAAGTGCGCTTTTACACTCCCGCTCTTTAGGTGGCGCTAAGTTTTGCCTGCGGTTGGCAAACCATACTCCCTGCACCACCTACAGAGCAGGAGCGTAAGCGCACTTCCTATTTGGATGCGTTAATGCTTTAAATAAAGTTAAATTTCTTGCAAAAATGGATCAATTTGCTACACAAGTCATTATGATTACTTTTGTATTGGATATATCTGCTTTGGTAAAACGTGCAGTTGCTGAAACTGATTTTATATTCATTCATTTTGAAAAATTAAATCTTTAATAAGGAACCACCCTTGTTTATTTTTCTCTGCACAATGGTAAGCGTTACACCAGCCAGCTGTTTTTGTTAATTACATAAATAAAGTTTTGCCCATTGCATAAATAATACTTTTTTTTATTTTATTTTTTTAATATATTCGTCCGTCACTATGGTTACGGGCGCCGCGTGTAACTAGCATACGGGTTTGAGGTCGGTTGCTCGTTCATACAGACAGTGTTCTATTTGTGTCTTTAATTTGCTGTGTGAACAGGACACTTCCAGACTCACACCTGTAAGTAAATACGGTTGTCACTCCCGAAATTTTGTCGTGTGAACGCACCCTAACTCCCGTTTAGAGCATTTTTTTATCGATGCATGTCGGCATAACAATGCTAAAATTACACAGCTCCTATGTTGCAACTTAATGTTAACTAGGGATGGCAAAAACTAAAAATTTTCTTGACCGGCCACCGACAAATGGCTGCTTAGTTTCGAAATAGTTTGTACAAGGTGAACGCGTTAAAAATAAAGGCGTTTGTGAAGCTCATTTGCAAATTGCAGCAGCTCATTTAAGAAAATGACAGCTCCGAAGAGACTGCGCTTTAGTTTGAGGTAGGCTAGTGCTAATAATAATAAAGAAAGAGGATGATCATCATCACCTTATCTGTTACCACTGAAATGTAATGTATTTCCAAATCTAAACCCATCTTATGCGAAATGTTGCCTAATACATTGGTTCTCAATTCCAGTCCTCGGGACCCCCCTCCCAGAATGTTTTAGATGTCTCCATATATAAAAACACCTGATTCAGTTCATCAGCTTGTTAGTGTGTTAATTAAGAAGCATGATAAGTGAAATCAGGTGTTTCATATAAGAAGACATCTAAAACATTCTGGGAGGGGGGTCCTGAGGACTGGAATTGAGAACCACTGGCCTAATAGACTGCAACACGATCAAACCAATGGATAAAACGGGCACCTTCAGAATGCGTAAAAGACGCACCGGCCAAGGCGAGTCTAACTCACTGTGTACGAGAAAGCCTTTGTCTGTTCTAGAACAAATGCAGCAAAATATTTAATGCTAATGTATGAGAATTATAGGGCTACGCTGAGTTTTATTCATTTATGATGAGGTGCGTTCTAGTTAACAATGCAATGCAAATGAACACGCCGTGCCGGCTATTATATTCTCTGCTATATTTGCTTTTTATTTATTAAATACATGCAATTGGTTGATGAAACATTTATTAAAATTTAGATACAAACCGAAACGAACATTCACTTTAAAGAAATGCTTTCTGCAAAGCAAAACTTAAAGGTGTAGCGAAGGATTTTCTCGAATTTTAGAAAATAACCAGCTTCTCCACTTTTTTAAAAAATGCAATTGCACAACACTCCTGATTGACAACTAGGACGACCAATAGTCTTGATGATCCACCCGGAAAAAGAAAATCCTCCCCAATACCTTTAAGTGGTAAAAATCATGTCTGAGGATTTACAGAAACAAAACTTACTCTGCACTTTACTGTTAGCCTAAAATACATACATGTTAATAATTAGGAATACAACCAGGAGATATTTTAATTATTTTATTGCTGTATTTTATGTACTATTCGAATAAAGCAATTTATTTATTTTTTATTTATTTTTAAAAATAGCCTGTAGCATTTACTTTTCGCAAACCTTGTGAGCGTGAGAAACCAAACGCAGTGACCTCGCGCCAAATGTTTTTTATTGGTTTATTAAGTACAAACAGGCCAGTTACGAAAAACTGAGTGTGAGGGATTTGTTCACTTAAAAAAAAGGTCTTGGATAGAGATGACTAACTGTAGTAGCGTTTAGTCCACTGTCTATAATAGCCTAATTTAGAGATCCCTTTTTTTAACCGACAACCCAACTTTGACCGGGGTCAACCATCGGTCAAACGTCATCGGTTAACATCCCTAATGTTAACAATGCAACAATAAATCAAAAAAGTATAGTGATCAACGTGACTAGTCGATGTCAGGCTTAATGCGTCACGACATTGCATGAAGGTCGACTAGTTGGTTCAACCCCTAGTATTTGCACAGGGTGTTTTCACCCGCAGGTCGGGTAATATACAATATCACAGTTCTTTCTGGTTCTCAAATTTGATTGGCTGATAGCAGTGATATATTCTACCAGTGTCGTCACTGTAACCCCTTCACCATTTCGTATCGTTAACATATAATTTTGCCACTGATTATTGAGTGAGGAAGGCGTGAAGCACTTGAGTTGTACGGTCGGTCTATGACTGGAATAAACTGCCAGCAGAGCATCACACACTCGGGCATTAAGCTGCACAAACGCTGGTTAAAACCCTTTCTGTGTATCAATCAGTTCCCTAGCTCCCCATGTCGTGAATCGGGTAAAGTGAGCAGCCTGATGCCCTTCACAAATCAGAGGTCTTAATGTGTAAACTTTTGAGGGAGTTGCGGTCATTGTGTCTAATAATGTAGGTGATTAAAATACACTTGACAAATAAAGCAATGAAAACAATATTTTTTTCTTTACCTGGAACGTCTGTTTGCACGCGTCCCCTTCCTCAAAAGGAAGGGCTGCCACAGATAAATCAATGTATGGGAAACACTGAAAGGGCTTCAAATCCATTGCAGAAGAAAGTAGTTCCTCACAAAAGAGGCTTTTAAAAACACCCTGTTGTTGTTTACGAATGTCCTTTTTTTAAACTTGTGCCGTCGGGCTGTATAAAAGCAATATCGATCTCGTAGTCGTGTGATACAGCTCATCACTTGAGCATACTGCACATTTTGCCTATTGTAATGGGCCATCTGGATATTCTCCTATATGCATGCAGAAAATAATACAAGTAGTATGGTGTTTTACTATTCTAAACACATCCAAGTTGTCTTTTAGATTTTAATCAAGTTCACCTCGTGCACAGCAAGTGTCCAGTGATGAGCCTGTATCTCTGTATCCCAATGTCATCATTGCTGGATACACTTTTATTTCTTGCCTGATTCTGTCTTTTATTTGATAAGTGTTTATTATGTTGTCCTCGGCTGTCTTTTCCCTCCACGGGGGCCAGCAGATTAGTAAGGCTTTGATGCCCGGGTTTATTTACCTCTGAAGCTCATCATCATCCTTACCCTCATCATTACTCGCTGCTATTGGTCTGCCTGCAAAGAAAAAAGCCATATAGTGTGGCGGTCAATAGAGACGCAGTGTTAATCTTCTCATGCAGCTTGTACCTGCATGCTGAGACTGCCGCATCATTACCGGCCATGGCTCACCATGAGAGAGAGAGAGAGCATTTTATCCACTCTGGGTATAAGATCACAGACACTGACAATCAAACCACAGGTCACCCCTCATCTGTGTCAATGAGAACTCTTCCTCCTTTGGAAGGCTCCATTTGTAACAAGCCCACCGAAAAGATTGTGTGCTGGGTACTCGGGTGGGAGAGTGAACAGAGACGGTGGTTGGAATATGAATGTGGGTTTGAAGATGCTGTTCATTCTTTCAGAAACGGCCTGCTTAGCATTTGTTGTTGTAGTCTTGAATTTTAGTGAAGCATGTCTATTGAGCATGGTTCTGGAAAACCAGCAATGCACTGCATAATTTTACATATTATTTTACATACTACACATATTACATATTTTATAAAGTACTAAAGTGCTAGTTTGTTCACAAAGAATTTGTTGAGATTGATGATGTAGGGTTAGGGAATATTTGTGGCTTTTTATTCACATGTGGGATTTTAAATGTAAATGATCATGCTCGTTTTCGGATTTTGAAGGGAATAAAGTGAAGAGGAATTAACTAAAGGGACAATTCATAGAAATTCAGCAAAGTCACACTAATGTTTTGCAAAAACGTCTAAACTATATTATTAAAGGTGCAAACTGTAACTTTTTGAATGGTTATAAATGAACAAAGGTGAGCTTTAAAATAATGATTTGTAAGTTGAGATGTCGAGTCAGATTTCGTAGGAAAGTCAGTTGTTTCTGAATAAACGTTAAGATAAGTACAGTGGGGCAAAAAAGTATTCAGTCAGCCACCAATTGTTCAAGCCCTCACACCCAAAAAGACGAGAGAGGCCTGCAACCTCCGTCAAAGGTACACGTCAACCACGAGAGACAAAATGAGAAAAAAAAATCCAGAAAATCACATTGTCTGATTTTTTGAGAATTTGTTTGTAAATTATGGTGAAAAATAAGTATTTGGTCAATAAGAAAAGTTTATGTCAATACTTTGTTATATACCCTTTGTTGGCAATGACAGAGATCAAACGTTTTCTGTAAGTCTCCACAAGGTTTTTACATATTGTTGCTGGTAGTTTGGCCCATTCCTCCATGCAGATCTCCTCTAGAGCAGTGATGTTTTGGGGCTGTCGCTGGGCAACACGGAATTTCAACTCCCTCCAAAGATTTTCTATGGGGTTGAGATCTGGAGACTGGCTAGGCCACTCCAGGACCTTGAAATTATTCTTACGAAACCACTCCTTCTTTGCCCGGGCGGTATGTTTGGGATCACTGCCATACTGAAAGATCCAGCCACGTTTCATCTTCAATGCCCTTGCTGACGAAAGGAGGTTTTGAGTCAAAATCTCACGATACATGGCCCCATTCATTCTTTCCTTAACTCGGATCAGTTGTCCTGGTCCCTTTGCAAAAAAACAGACCCAAAGCATGAGGTTTCCACCCCCATGCTTCACAGTAGGTATGGTGTTCTTTGGATGCAACTCAGCATCTTTCTCCTCAAAACACAAGAAGTTGAGTTTCTACCTAAAAGTTATGTTTTGGTTTCATCTGACCATATGACATTCTCCCAATCTTCTTCTGGATCATCCAAATGCTCTCTAGCAAACTTCAGACGGGTCCGGACATGTACTGGCTTAAGCAGGTGGACACATCTGGCACTGCAGGAATTGAGTCCCTGGCTGCATAGTGTGTTACTGATGGTAGCCTTTGTTACTTTGGTCCCAGCTCTCTGCAGGTCATTCACTAGGTTCCCCCATGTGGTTCTGGGATTTTTGCTCACCATTCTGGTGATAATTTTTACCCTACGGGATGAGATCTTGCGTGGAGCCCCAGATCGAGGGACATTATCAGTGTTCTTGTATGTCTTTCATTTTCTAATAATTGCTCTCACAGTTGATTTCTTCACACCAAGCTGATTAAATATTGCAGATTAAGTATTCAAAGCCTGGTGCAGGTCTACAATTTTGTTTCTGGTGTCCTTTGACAGCTCTTTGGTCTTGGCCATAGTTGAGTTTGCATTCTGACTGTTTTAGGTTGTGGACAGGTGTCTTTTATACTGCTAACAAGTTCAAACAGGTGCCATTAATACAGGTAACAAGTGGAGGACAGAGGATCCTCTTAAAGAAGAAGTTACAGGTCTGTGAGAGAAAGAAATCTTGCTTTTTTGTTATTGACCAAATACTTATTTTCCACCATAAATCGCAAATAAACCCTTAAAAAATCAGACAATGTGATTTTCTGGATTTTTTTCCTCATTTTGTCTCTCATAGCTGAAGTGCACCTACGACGAAAACCACAGGCCTCCCTCATCTTTTCAAGTGGGAGAACCTGCACAATTGGCGGCCGACCAAATACTTTTTTGCCCCACTGTATTTAAAGGTGCAGTGTGTAGATTTTAGTGGCACCTAGCAAGAAGGGTGCGAATTGAAACCAATGGCTCGGTTCACCACTTACCCCTCTCTTTTGGAACAAATAGAGAAGATACGGTAGCCGCCACAGGACAAACATGTCGTCATAAGAGACGCGCTCTGTAGAGGAGTTTGTCTATTTAGGGCTACTGTAGAAACATGAGGGTGCTAAATGGCGACTTCCATGGAAGGGGACCTGCGATGTATATAGATACAGGCTTTTATACACCACTGCAAGTATAGTTATATATATTATATTGCGTTTTTGTCAAGTGGTCCTCCTAAGATTTACACACTGCGCCTTTAAGGTAACCTGCAAGTTTATGTTTTAGAAAGAGATGGCGATAGAGAGGCAAAGGCTACAGAGTTCAGCTTTGAAGAGCACCTATTATCCGATTCATGATTTTACATTTCCTTTGTTAAACCTCCATTTTGCCGTTATGCATTGTACGCATTTTTGAGGCTGCTCCACAGCGCACTGTCTTCCAGTGTTGCCAGGTCCTTGTCTTTTTTATACTACATGCTGTTTTGGTGCATAACTGTTAAAGCTTTTGGCTTATGAAGTGCTAAAGATTTTGGTGTTAATAAAGTGTGAAGATGCCAGTCCCAATATTTTGATCTTTGAGGTAAATCATTTAGATTTATTTTGTCTGTTTTCATATTTAAAGAGTTTACTACTGACTAAACCATGATTCAAACAAGTTTTGTGCAGTGTAGGGTAGCGCTTGTTTTTTATTTCTACGTATCATAAATGCAGCCGTGGTTTTGATGTTTTAGTATCCTTACCTTACCAATCTGTTACGTTCCGCTCAAGCCGCACTGGTAAATTTGATCGATCAGCTTTGTCATCTGCATTTTTTGGATCAGATTCTGTTCGTATTGATAAGGTAGTAAAGACGACGATATTAACTCACGTCACCATTGCATTGTGAGCTAATCTTCCAAACATGGTAAGAAGCGTCACATTTCTGGGTGACAAGAGAGGTATTCAGGCCAATCACAACGTTCTGGTTAGCTGGCAAATCAGAGGACACTGCGTTTTTAAAGAACAATGAGCTTTGTACAAAATACATGCGTTTCAGGGAGGCAGGGCTTATAGGAGCAACAATAATGCACAGTATGTGAAAAATAATGTGTTGGTGAACCATAAACTACGCAGGCACCTTGTATTACAGCAAATATAGAGGGTATGCACGTGATGTCACCTTTGGCGAAAGTGACTGCGTTTATGCCCTCTGAGTGGCAAAAGACAGAGCGTCAGAATTTGTGTACAGTGTGAAATCAGCGGAAACACTGGAAAAAAGCTGTTGTGCAATAGACTGTACTAACAGATTAACAGACTCCCATTAAATACGTTCCAAAGCATATTTTCATCATTTTTACTCTATTACATTTCATAAATACAAGTTTTTGTTTTACATTTGATATTTAAATACATTAACGTACTTTTACTCAAGTAAAATTACACAGTTTTCATGTAATTAGATAAATATTAATATGCAATATAAAAGAATACACAGTATGATTATATGCTTTAGAATGTAGTGAAGTAACATTTTTCCCAATACAAACACCCTAATAAAGCACAGATGCTTGGAAAATGTAACTAATGCAGGGATGGGCAACTGGCGGCCCGAGGGCCGCACACGGCCCGGGGTAAATTCTAATACGGCCCACTGGACCATATTATACTTAATGAAATACTTTTAAAATTATGATTTTTGTATTAGGACGTAAATACTCCCAACCAGGAGGGGGCGCTAGGTCCCGCGGATCCTCACAGTAAGCATAGTCCCGTGTTTGGGGTTATGTGAAGAGGTCTTCACAGAGTCCGAAAACCCGAAGTCCGACCCAAGACCCGATCAGGTTCGGGTCTAAAAGTTTCACGCATGCCTCGGACACGGGTCGGGTACAACAATCCGGTCTCGCATTATTTAAAATTAATGTGTTTTTGCCGAACGGACCCGAGAAGCCCTGAACTCTCACATGTGTGTGTCAATGTCCTTTTCAAACCTCCCCTCTGTTTGCCAAGAGCGCTTGTGACATTGTGTGGCTGGCGATAGGTTAATTTTCGTTCAGACAGACATGTAAGATATTTTTAAATGTAAATTTTAGCGGTTACCTTGTAGGGCTGTGCAAAAATATCGATACAGCTAACTATCGTGATAGTTAGCTGTATCGATAGTGTATCGATATTTCGATCTCTACTATCGATATTTTTTTTTACCATCAAATCCCTCTGTGTGCGTCAAACGACCTCCTCTGCCACTGCTGTAGTTGTCACTGTCCAGTTGTCTGCCATATACGGCCATTCAGCCAATGTCTCAGAAGTTAGAGCGAGTGAGAAAATGGCAGAAAATATAAAAACACCTGCAGCTTTCAAAGAGCTGCAGGTGTTCAGCTCTATTTTTTACAATTTTGATAAAAAAAGAAAAAGTATTGCAATGTATCGCAACATGCAACGCATTGTATTGTATCGTGATACGTATCGTATCATGGGCCTTGAATTGTCATACGTATCGTATTGGGAGGAGCTTGCCAATACCCAGCCCTATTACCTTGTCATCGTAATATAAACAGATGGAGCAGCTCGCCAAATTTGTTGCGAGGCCACCGGGGCTGCAGACTGCACACACGTCAGTTTACATTCGGGTCCAGTCGGGTTAAAACCAATGCCACTGGTTTGGGTGACGGGTCGTTCATGGGCCAGAATTGCTCTCAGATTTGAAAGGTAAAATACATTGTTATTAACATTTATATATATTTATGTGTTGTTTATTTCAAATAATTTTGTTCTTTAAGGGCGAGATGAGAAACTCCTCTATACTTTTTTAAAAGTGCTTTGCTTGTTACAGATGTTAAAGCAATGCAGTTAAGATGCTTTATCTAAAATGCTTGTGCACTGAAAATAAAGTTATGATTTAGAATTAGCATAATTGCTAAGTTTTATAGTTAAAATCTTTAAAGACCGGTTAATTGTATATTGTGGTTTCTTAATAAAGGATATTAAGAATGATGTAAATTGTGCGTGTCGTTCTGGCCCCCTTGGTATAAAGGAGAAAAATGCTGGCCCTCGGCATTATCAAAGTTGCCCATCCCTGAACTAATGTAATCTGCTATCAAGTCCAACTAAATTCAATTTAAGCTGATAATAGTCCGTTTTACTGGCATTTTCACAGCAGCCACTATGAAAACTAGCCATTTTGTTATACAATTGCCACTCAACAGGGCGAGCTCCTGCATGGTCACGTGGAAGTGACGTCAATGCATACCCTCTGTACAAAAGTGTTGTTTTTAGCAACGTAATGGGTGCTCTTTAATTTTGTTTTCCACTGCTTATTTTCAGTGTTGGGGAAAGTTAATTTTAAAAGTAATGCATTACAATATTAAGTTACTCCCCAAAAGAGTAACTAAATGTGTTACTTAGTTACTTTTCATCGAAAGTAATACATGTGTTACTTTTAAGTTACTTTTGCGTTACTTTTTCTTACTTGGGCTAAGGCTTGATCTCTGAGTTTTATGAATTTCTGCATTCAGAAATTGCATATTTCCATCACAAAAATATCAAGCTTTGAACTGCCATCTCCGTTTTCTGACTTAAACTGTTCTTCAAACATGACTACATTCAGTTTAACCTGATAAGGAACACTGTGCCGTACACGGTACACCCCCTCCCTTGCACGTGAGGCTGCATTACGTAATTGTAACTTTGAAGCATTAAATCTTCAAAATATACGGTCATGAGGCACATCGTTGTAAAGCTTAGACTTTAGGGATTCCATTAAGCGCACACACAAAGCATAATATGATTTTTAGCAGTCATAAAACTGTAATCTAGTTGTTGGTTACCAGGGGCCTCATGTATAAAGCATGCGTACGCACAAAACAGGGCTAGAAACGTGCGTACGCCAGTTCCCACGCAAAGGTTGTGATTTATAAAAAAACAAACTTGATGGGAGAATGGGCTTGCAGGGTGGGATATTAGGATGATTCATGTACACACACTTGCAGGTGATCTGTGATTTATAAAGGGAACATTACTTTGTTTTATAAGTCTTCATAATTTTTGGTGTATGCCATTTTTGGCTTTTGTGCGTACGAAGACTTTTAGTAAGAATCCCACGCACAGTTTTATACATGAGGCCCCTGAACCGTGTGGCGCCGATTTAGGATATTTACTTACCTTCAAAATCTTCCCTTAATACGCTTCGGTGAAATTGTCCAAAACAAATTGTTCATAAATCCCCAAAAATCCAAGGAAATGGAATATCCAAGCCTTTTAATTCAAAACGATTTGTTCATCTCATAATCTTGATATTTCTGACCGAATTACGATATAAATAGTGTATACAATTAGTTCACTAACGGACATTCGTTCGAATCTCACTTTTCATTCACGATTTATAGTGAATATATTCGGATGTCACGTTTTTTGTGCAACGTCTGAGGAACAAATACGCCCCCTTGTGGAATTTCAGCCGTTCCATAAGAGGCTACTTCAGTATGTTATTTTTTAATATTTTTTTCGAATTAATTTTTAAAAGAGTAACTCAAATATTAATGTGTACATTTATAAAGTTAATGTGTTACTTTACTTGTTACTTTAGAAAAGTAATATTACGTAATGCACGTTACTTGTAATGCGTTACCCCAACTCTGCTTGTTTTCTAATATTTGTGATGATATACTATGCAATAATTAAATTTTTGTCATTTTTTCATACAGCATAACAGATAACATACAGTCAATCTATAATAATGAAATAATTTTGGTTAAATGATTTTGGTAAAATGAGCATTCTGGGAAAAGTGATTTTTCACTATGGTACATAAAATAAAACTTATTTCATTAAGTGCCATGCATATACACTGTAAAAAGTAAAAATTTGCTCAAACAAATACTTCAATTGGTAACACCTAAAATGTTTAAACATTTTCAAATTCAATTTTTCCCTTAAAGTGCAAAAAGGTAAGTTGAAAATGTTTAATTTTTAAATCATTTTTTAAGTCGACCCAACTTTTCCTTCATTGTATAAAAGCATTGTTTTGTCAGACATATACTTTATTTTGTTTATTTGCATTATAACATGTTTGGGGGTAATTCATACTGAAAGTTGAAATGCAATACTTCTCTAAATCTGAATTTTGCATCATGTTCTCCACCTCAGTTCAAGCTCAATCCTGAATAAAGCACATTCCTGTCTCTCATTTGTCACTTTTCTCTCTCTCAATCTTTCTCTTTCAGTCCTGTGGCAACATCTACAAAGGTCTGGCACAGACAGGAGCCTGGGGCTGCTTTGATGAGTTTAACAGGATATCAGTGGAGGTGCTTTCGGTGGTGGCTGTGCAGGTGAGTTGTCACTTCAAAAAACATTGTGATACGATTATGAATAACCAGCTCTGAGAGATTTCTATGCTGAATTTCACTGTCAAGCAGACCAGGCTTACAGTAGAAAGTTTAAAGCTATAAATAGAGATAAGATGCAGCAGGAAAACACTAAGTGAGGAAACCATGTGGAAACTCTGCTTTTATGATTTACTCAACAATTATATCATCTGCCTACATGTCACAGCATCTCATAACGCCCGTGCATCTGCTATTTTCAATTGAGCTTTTATGCATTTCAATTCACACGGGGCTCGAAGTGAACCAGGATTTCAATCAAGCTTCTTTGAAGACAACTGTCTGAATCATCATCATCATCACACATAAATCTAATTTACTCACAATGGAAGATGGTGTTGGTGATTATAAAGGAGTTTGATGTGTAGCTGACTGTATATCCGTCTTTAGGGGCGTTTTGCTGCGATACAATGTGTCAGACTGTGAATCTACCAACTTGTTCCCTTAAAAGCGACTCTTTCCATTGCAGCTCTCCTGAAATGTCAGGACATCGAATAGGTGTTTCTCCCCTGTGATCAAAAATGAATTACTTTTTCTTTTGTAGTGTTTTTGAAGAGCAGCCGTCACGAAGAACAATTTACAGTGAATCAGAACATCAGAGTAATGATACCGAAGCGTCTGTCAGACCCTTTTATAAACCGCGTGATAGAAAGTGCCATCCGTTTAACTGCGGAGAGTTTGATGATGCATTTTAAGTAGGAGCAGACTTTCGGGGGATACAGCCCATTGAAATGATATTCTTACTAAGATAGATAGAATCAATTTCCCATTTGCGTAATATAAAATAAACAGAATGGCCTCCAGACGTATCAATATTGAGACAAATTAGCCGAGCTCTGCCTTGCACCTCGCTGCAGCTCATTATGGGAGGGGAAACATATTTGCTAAATAGTTTCCCCAAATATGAAGCACTTTGTTTTCATCTTCATTATTACTAGGTAGGAGACTGTTGTCAGCCCGGATGGTTAAGTTAATATTTTGGGTTCCAGTTCTACTGTTCCATTAGCAGATGTTTTAGTATAGTTAAGGAAGCCCCCGATTTAATGGTTGTAACTTAATATACTAAAAACAATTATTGGTAATAAAATAGTATTTAAAGGTCCCGTTCTTTCTGTGTTTTTGAAGCTTTGATTTGGGTTTACAGTGCCCAATATTATATAATGTGTTCATGTTTCACTTGCAAAAAACAGTATTTACTTTATCTCTGTAGGGCTCTTTTTACTGCCCTTAAAAACAAGCTGATGCCGCCTTTGTTCTATGAAGTCCCTCCTTCAGAAATACATAACGAGTTCTGATTGTGTAGCTTGTTTAGTTTGTTGTGATTGGACAGCCACTTAACTTAGCAGAGCCGTGTGAGCTTAGTTTGGCGACTGACGTATTTCTGTGGGTGGAGTTTAGTCAAACACTCTTACATTGACGCCATTAAAGCAGGAAGTAGAGGACTGTAGTCCAAACCGACCGTTCACTGTAGGCTTTGAAAGGGGAATTCTGTTTAAGCAAATATATCACCATGGCAGTGAACTTTGAGCATTTATATCATTTTGCAGGTATTACTTAGGCTTTAACAGCAACATTACACACTAACAAAAGTTTGAAAAATTGGATCAGGAAGAATGTGACCTTTAATACTACAAAACTTAACCCAATGATTATCTTTAATTAAATGCATTTTTATTTACATTGTAAATGTAATTCAATGTAATGTTAATGTTGGTTACTTATAGAGTAGTATAATTCATCCTTCATATGTCCAAAGAGTCTTTTGTGTTGTCAGATTATTATAAAACAGAATGGCCATTACGGTTTTTAAAGGAAAAAGATGAACACTTGAATGTGTACGGTGGGCAGAGCTGAAGCGTTACTAGTATGCACAGCCTTTGGATACTAATCTAAACAGATTCGAAATCAAACTTAAATAAAAAACTTTTTTTAAATAACTATGGCTTACAGTCAGATACAGCCTTACATATATGATCCAGAATCGGATACGGAGTCAGTAATTAATAATGTTTCCTTAAAACAGGTGATGATTATAAATGTACATTATTTTTTATGTAGAATATAGGCTACAGTAAACTAACATGTAGTTTTTATCATTTTCATGCTGTCATTTACTTTTCCTTATATTTATAGCATATTGCTTTTCTATGTTTGATCATATTTCTTAAAAAATATGTTACACAGCTACGTAGTACGGATCTTTCATTGTAGTTTTTAATGTAGTGTGCATTGCAAGTTCGTGCTCGTGTTTAGCGTTACAGTTCCCTGTTGCAAAGTCACGCACAGTCCTGTTTGATAATCCGCACCGCTGTGATTGACAGAGCACCCGACCAGTTATCCGGTCACACTGCAAATCGTGCAGTTAAATAGAAACCTTCAGACAATGCTTAAACACACATAAGCACAGGGCCACTTAAAAACTGCTATCTATCGGAATCAAGTCGAATTCTGGTCTTGATATTAGACCCGCAGTTCACTCTTGCCTATTGAGTCCCGACCTGCATCTACAACGCAAATGACAAGTTAATATTATTACACCCGTTACATCAAATATTATGCGGTTCACCTGCGGGTACCCTGACCCTGCTGTCTGAAACAGATAAAACAGTCTCACCGTCAAGTTTTTTTCAGGAATAATGTAAGTTTCCTTCCAAACAGATTTGACTATTAATGTCTTGCAGTCACATGTAAGTAGTATTCTGTATTTAGCCTTTTGTTTTTGGACAAATATCTTGTAATTTAATTCAATTCAATTCAATTCAATTTTATTTATATAGCGCTTTTCACAAATGTTAATTGTTGCAAAGCAGCTTTACATGAGATGTAAAGGAGAACACAGAAAATCAATAGATAATATAAGCAGTAGAACATAGCGGCTAAGGTTGAACCGTACAAGCAAGCGTATTAATAGTGTTACATATACAGTAAAGTGCTAAGCTAAGCCAAAGTTGGCTGACTCTCCCTGGGACTAAAAACCCCCTAGGAAAAAAACCCGGTGGGAAAAATCCTAGGAGGACAAAAACCCTTGGGAGAGATTAATATGTATATATATATATATAGATATAGATATAGATATAGATACGGTAGGGATAGGAAGCGGGTTAAACTGGTTTAGCCGGTGGTTGCCGGTCGCGCATCGGCTAGGCATCACGTTGAAGGACAGCCAGTAGATCAGTGGTGCGATGACCTTCACAGCAACAGGAACTGGGTCTGTTTGTGTCATTGTCCTCAGGCTCGAGGACGAGACAGGGAGACAAAAACAGAGTTCTATTAGCGTAGGGGCCGTTCGCATGTAATGCAAGTGTCATACAGTATAGTTGTTGAAGTCATCTCGGTTGGAGTCAGGCTTACTTTTGCGGGTAGTGTGTTTTTCCCATATGAGGGGTGTGAGTGGTTTGTTCTAGTGAAAATAACTACTGCGGGTAAAGTACTTTTACTGGACATATTTTATGTGAATGCTTTGTTAAAGAAGAATGTCTTAAGTTTAGATTTAAATTGATCGACTGTGTCTGATACTCGAACATTATTTGGTAAATCATTCCAGAGCTTAGGGGCTAAGTAGGAAAAGGATCTACCACCTTTAGACACTTTTGATATTCTAGGGATAATTAAGAGACCCGAATTTTGTGAGCGCAGTTTACGTGGTCGATTGTATTCTGATAGTAGTTCTTTAATATACAAGGGCGCTAGGCCATTTAAGGCTTTGTAGGTGATTAGTAATATTTTAAATTGTATGCGATATTTAACTGGTAGCCAGTGTAAAGATTCCAGAATTGGACTAATGTGGTCATACTTTTTAGATCGAGTAAGCACTCTTGCGGCGGCGTTTTGAACCAGCTGTAGCTTGTTTACCTGATTTGCATGGCATCCCCCGAGTAACGAGTTACAATAGTCTATTCTAGAGGTCATAAAAGCGTGGATAAGCTTTTCTGCATCTGATGCAGACAGCATATGGTGTATTTTTGAGATATTTCTAAGATGGAAGAATGCTGTGCGGCAGACGTTGGAGAAATGACTATCAAAAGATGGATTGCTGTCGAACATTACACCTAAATTCTTAACCGTGGAAGATGGCATCACCGTGCAGCCATCTATGGACAACTTGTAATCTGACATGCTATTTTTGTAGCGATTTGGTTCAATAATAAGTATCTCAGTCTTATTGGAGTTTAGCATAAGAAAGTTATGTGCCATCCAGTCCCTAATATCACTAATGCAGTCTGTTAGCTTAGCAAACTGGTGGGTTTCGCTAGGATGTGACGAGATGTAAAGCTGGGTATCATCCACATAGCAGTGAAAACTTATGTTATGTTTCCTGATAATGTCTCCTAGAGGTAACATATATAACGAGAATAGGATAGGGTCTAAAACTGATCCCTGTGGTACGCCGAATTTAACCGGGGAGTGATATGACTCTTCCTCATTTACATAAACAAAGTCATAGCGATTGGTTAGATACGATCTAAACCAGGCTAACGCCTGACCACTGATGCCAACATAGTTTTCTAGTCTACTGAGTAAGATTGTGTGATCTATTGTGTCAAAGGCTGCACTAAGGTATAGTAATATAAGGATTGAGATTTCACCACGATCGGATGTTAATAGGAGGTCATTTGTAACTCTAAGCAGCGCTGTCTCTGTGCTATGGTGGGGCCTGAATCCTGATTGGAACTTTTCATATGTATTATTATTCGCTATGAATGTGCGTAGCTGGCTTGCCACTACTTTTTCTAATATTTTAGAGAGAAAAGGTAGGTTTGAGATTGGTCTAAAGTTATTAAGATCTCCCTGGTCAAGGTTTGGTTTTTTAATGAGCGGTCTAATAACTGCTAGTTTGAAAGCTGTTGGAACGTATCCTAATTCTAGGGATGAGTTAAAGATACCGTGTCTGACACTACATGAAATACCTCTTTTAGTAATTTTGTGGGAATGGGGTCTAGTATACAGGACGATGATTTGGATGACATTACTAATTTAGAGAGCTCTTCTATTGTAGTAGGTTTAAATGACTCAAGATGTTCGTATGGTAATCTAGAGGTAAATGTACTATTGGGTATAGTGGTGGCCGCTTGCGTAGTTTTAATGTTTTCCCTAATAAACATAATTTTGTTAGTAAAGAAGTTCATGAAGTCATTACTATTGTGTTGGAGTTTACTATTTGTTTCTGTTTGTTCTTTGTTTCTAGTCAGTTTCGCAACTGTGCTAAATAGGAAACGAGGGTTGTTTTGATTTTCTTTAATAAGCGTACTGAGATAGGTAGATCTGGCGGTTTTAATAGCCTGTCTGTAGTGTTGAACACTCTCTTTCCATGCTGAACGCCATACCTCTAACTTTGTGCTTCGGTAGTTTCTTTCCATTTTTCTGGCTACTTTTTTAAGGGCTGCAGTATGATGATCATACCATGGAACTGGAGTTTTTTCTTTGATTCTTTTTTTTCGAATGGGAGCAACGGCATCCAATGTGCTAGTGCAAACGTTGTTCAGGTTTTCTATTATAATATCCAGATCTTCACCGTTATCTGCTACATGTTATATTTGAGACAGGTCTGGAAGAGTGCTAATAAAGCTATCTTTAGTGGTGGAAATTATTGTTCTGGCTAATCTGTAGCATGTTGTAGACTGAGGGGTCCTATCTAGAAGTATCGTGTAAGACACAAGGCAATGGTCTGAAATGGCATCGCTCTGGGGTGATATTTCGATATCATTAATATTGAGTCCGAGTGACAGAATTAAGTCTAATGTGTGCTTACGAGTATGCGTTGGCCCCGATACGTTTTGTTTAATATTGAGAGAATTAAGAACATCCATAAACGCACGTCTTAATGCATCTTTTGGGTTATCCACATGAATATTAAAATCACCAACAATAAGAGCTTTATCTACCGTGACTGTGAGTTCAGATAGGAAGTCGGCTATTTCTTTAAGAAAATCTGTGTGGTGGCCCGGAGGCCTATATATGGTAGCTAAGATGAACGAAAGCTGTTTGTTGTTACGATCAGTTATTTCCATATTTAACAGTATTATTTCGAACGAATTAAATTTTAATTCAGATTTATGGTTTAGTTTGAATATTTTGTTGTATATTGTAGCTACACCACCCCCTCTCCCTTTTAGACGAGGAACGTGTTTATAGTAATAGTCTTGTGGGGTGGATTTGTTTAAACTGATGTAATCGTCTGCTTTAAGCCAGGTTTCTGTTAGACAGAGTGCATCTAAGTTTTGGTCTGTAATTATTTCATTGATAATTGGTTCTTTATTGGTAAGCGATCTAATGTTAAGAAGGCCGAATTTTAACATTTGAGTTTCATCTGTTAATGTATTGTGTTCTAATTTTAAGTTAATAAGATTTGTGCGAGACGAGGTAAACGGTGCTCTGTATTTATTTGTTCGAGGAACAGACACAGTAGAGATGTGTTGGTACTCTGGTAAAAAAGGCTCTATGTGCTGGGATATATGTGATCTTGACATGTCAAGGCAGCTAACAGACTGATGGGTAAGCCGATCTGTCTGTTTCCTGACCTGGGCCCTGGATAGTCAGACAATATCAAAAGTAAGACTATTGGTCAGATTTCTAGAAAGTATAGCACTTCCTTCCGGAGACGGATGGAGGCCATCTCTCTTTAGCAGGTCAGGTCTTCCCCAGAAATGTTTCCAATTGTCTATAAACCCTACGTTATGCTGAGGGCACCACTTTGACATCCAGCCATGAAGAGACACTAATCTACTGTAAGTTTCATCCCCCCGGTAGGCGGGGAGGGGACCAGAGCAAATTACATTGTCTGACATTGTTTTTGCAATTTCACACACCTCTTTAATAGTATCTTTGGTGATCTCCGACTGGCGGAGTCTGGTGTCATTCGTGCCGGCGTGAATAACAATCTTAGAAAACTTACGTTTAGCATTAGCCAGCACTTTAAGTTTGGATCTAATGTCAGACGCTCTGGCTCCCGGTATACAATCGACTATGGTGGCTGGTGCCTCAATGTCAACGTTCCTGAGTATAGAATCTCCAATAACCAGGGCACCTTTAACAGACGTCTCAGCCGGTGTATTGCTGAGTGGAGAAAATCTGTTTGATATTAAAACAGGAACTTTATTTGGATGCCGAATGTGACTATGCCGCCTGACAGTCACCCAGTTAGTCAGCCGCCTTGACTCTGAAGTCGGAACCGAGCCATGTGTATTACGCGTAACACTGGGCGCACCCGAAACAGTGTTTGTAACATTAACATTAGCGGTCTTACTGTCCTCAACTAGCGTTCGGAAGCGCGCTTCTAGTTCTGCAACCTTCTCCGTCAGCCTTACTACTTCAATAAACTTAGCACATGTAAACCCCTCTATGCTGACGGAAGAAGCTAAACTGTACATGTGGCAAGTAGTGCAGGTTACAATGACAAGCGGAGTCTTACCGTTTTCATGCTGGGTGATGGCGTCTACGTTCGCCCGAACGCTGTCCGTGAAGCTGCATCGAGACGGGTGCTCGCTCCCAGCACGCCTCGGCGGCCTATGAGCGTCTGTGGTCAGGGTGACTCTGCGAAGGACGGGTATCAGCTCATTCACAGCTTCCCGATCTGGTGTGGACAGATCAGAAAAGCATACATTGCATGAATCCGCCATTAGATCGCCAACGAAGGAAGGTTTAAGTAAACAGACGGTAAGAAATGCTAGATTTAGCCGGCACCGGCTGGTTATGCTAGCGGGCTATATGCTAGCGGGCTATATGCTAACACTGGGTGTTAAATCGTATCGCTTAGTAATACAATTCAGTAATCGTCAAGGTAAAGTATTCCTAAGATAAACTAATAAGTTATATTTATATAGATAGTAATAAGATAGTGAAAAAATAGGATTTAGCTGATAATCTCGACGGAGCTCCAAACTTGCGACTCCTCGTCTCTCTCTCTCAGCGTCTCTCTCTGTGAAACTTTGTGAGTGTCGATCTGAAGCACATCAGATGGACAGCTGAGCGGTCAGCAGCAGTGCGCGGCGTTTATAGCCTATATTCTGAATAACTATGGCCTGATAACTTGATAATATGAGTACAGTGATTACAAATTAAAAGTCCAAAAAACTCATAATATGTTAAATTAAAAGTTTAATCATGTCATTTCTCAAAGCCCTGCGCTGCGTCCGTGTACATGCGCCGGTGAACATCATACGCGTGATGACCTTGCACCTTAAATTAAATTACCCTAAATTTATGGTCATACAGATCAAATTAAAACAACATTCAAAACTGTAAGTGGTGTATTTTTATGTGTAAACTCACAATAAGGAGAAAACATTGTGCTTATTTTAAATCATTAAGGACACGACGTGCTTTCTGCTTTGGTTTTACAGCGCGTCACAAAAAAGAACAGAAACTCAAATACTTTTTTATTCGTTTTGTCAATTTGATAATTATTTAAGTGTAACATATTTCGTGTAGGTGTATTTATTTTATTATTATTTCTCAAAACAGAGATGTAATCATCATCTGTTAATCTGCGGCCGTGGGTTTTGTCTAGAAGGGATACAGCAAATGCCGAAAAGTTTAGGATTAGATTTGGAGGTAGGGTTAGGATGAAAACAACGGCTGTGGCTAAATGAGATACAAATACATCCTAAGTCCTTTGAAATGTTGTGTTTAGAGTTGGGTTTGGGTGAAGGATTGGGATAAAACAGTGCTCACACGGCGAGATTTTGTTTGCTGTATCCCTTCTATCCACAACCGCAGGCGTGGCGGGCCGCCATGGTAGAATGTATATTGCGGAAACACTGGTAAATCTTGATGTTTTTTCCAGCATTTGCTCGTTAAAAAGGTGAACATGTTGTCAGTGCCATACAATTCTAACTGAGGCGGAAAATGTTTGCCGTTGTTTATGTGGTTTACATTACATGCTTGTATGCAGCAATTTCAAACAGTTTTTAAGGGATAGTTCAATGAAAAATGAAGATTCTGTCATTTACTTAAGTTGTTTCAAACCTGTATAATGTCTTTGAATAATGTTAATAACCAAACAAATTGACTTCCATAGTATTATTTTTTCTTTTTCTATTTAGAAAAGCCAATGATGCAGCAGATCTGCTTGGTTACTAACATTTCATTGACTTCTGCTTGGAAGTCAATGGTGCCCCAGATTTGTTTGGTTATTAACATTTTTCAAAGACATTTCTAACAGTAACATTCAATTTTAACTAACATTTTATTTAATTGCTAAAAACTTTATTTTGCATATTTGGTATAATACAATGTGTTTGCATGGTTTATGATTAAAAAACACCATTATTTTCCACATACCGTACATTATTGAAGCTCCACAATTCCCTCTCTTCTTGAAACGCACTGATTCAAAAAACAAGCGGCTGTCGTGGTCCACACATATCTTCCGGTAAACTCCGCTAAGAATAAATAACAGCGCATTTCTTTTAAAGTTGTTTATTTATATAACAAGCAAAAAAAAAACACATAAATTACCTAGGAAACCAAAACATTTGTTATTTTCGACGAGGCATTTGATTAAAGACACACTATGCAGTTATTTTACCTTAATATAACAGCTTCAAAGTTATTTCGGTGGTAAACAAAGTCATAGTAAGGCGAATCATCCTCCTGTTGAAGCTCGGGGAGGTATGAAAATTGTATGAAATTGTGAAACATTACCTGGTCATTATTAGAGTGGGAAATTACGACAGTTGCAAGTATTCTCCAGCGACTCTAGGGGTCGCTGTTTGACAAAAACGCCGAATTGCATAGAGCGACTTTAAGAGATCAGTTTAGAAACTAGTCAGACCATTAAACAAATGAAACCGGAAGTAAAGTTTAGATCCAGACGTGTATCGCGTCAGCACACTTGCGTCCGATGAAACCATCTATACAAAACTCATAGATTTGAAAAGCGCTGTGTCCCTGATTGGCCAGCTTATCTCTACGTTGTGATTGGCCTGAATACCTCTGACATCAGTCGAAAATATGTCGCTCCTTACCATGTTTGAAAGATTCGGTTGCTAACAGGAGTTAACTTACAGGCTGTGAGTCTAAAGCGGGAGGAATTATAATAATGTCAGTCTTTACTACATCACCAATCCCAAAAAGTAAACTGTTGCCTACAATCTGTGTGTTTGTTGTAGTCCAAGAAAAGAGATTTACCTTGGTGAGGAAAACTCGCGTCATCGTTTACTTTGGGGTTTGTACCTTTTGCACATGGTTAAAATGTACTAATACACACTTAAACACCAAAGTAAATGTAAATTTGTGAATCGGGTAATTAGTGCTCTTTAAAATATCTTTGTGTTCAGCAGAATAAAGAAATGTTTACAGGTTTGGAACAACATGAGGGTGAGCGGATGATAACAGATTTTTCATTTTTGGGTGAATAACAATGTAAACAGCCCTTTGTTCATTTCTAGTTGAATGTTTGGGCAGACATGATGAAAATAATGACTTGTGGTTCAGTAAGTAACTTAAGGACCATAGCTGTGTTAAATAAACCATTTACTGAATGAGTGAGTCATTAAATTGATTCATACTGAGAACCCATAAGTTGGGGACCGATTTGTCCATCTTACTGAAAGAGAATTGGCCATTAGAGTCATTTATTTGCACAACTCTGGTTATGTTTGTTGTTGCATGCAACCAGCGGGGACATCACAGAAAAGGTGGGCTGTTTATTTATTCTGTTTATATTGTGTATATTGTGACACCTCATCTTTATCTCTTTTATCATTCAATTTAAACTCACAGCTTACTAGTTCGTTTGCCATGTTGTTGTAAATTTAGTAGCAGCACTTATGTTTATGGATTTGGCAGACTCTTTTATCTTAAGCACCTGGCTGACAGTGCATGCAAGTTATACAAGCATTTTTTGGGAATCAAACCCATGACACTGCTTTATAAATTATAAATTATTATCAGTTGAGCAACTTTTAGTGCAATGGTTTGAATGCAACAGCAACAAAATGAAAATATTAAAGACTAGTTTTCACAAAACTGAACATTACAAATTAATTTAGCTTCAGTATATTTTTTTAAATGGAGCTATTTTTAAATTAAAACCTGTTTTCTAATCCCAACCCGTAAAATTTGCTCAAACCACCTTTACAAATTTCTCAAAAACAAAGCTTGTATGAACTGCTCTGTTTCCGGTGGTCTTAACGCATGTCTTTACTTGGCTTAGCAGCTCTGCTTTAGAGAGCGATATGTTAAATTGAATGGCCTTGAATGAACCCTACATCTCAAAGTAAAGCCTCATGTTATTTTATCAGCGCTCAGCAATACGTGACTCATATCTTATATGTTATATGTCACTGTTTGTCTGATAAATGGCTGAACTCTATCAGACTGTCAGAATGCCGCCAGCATCTGAGTCATTTGTGTTACGCAGACATCCAAAGTCGATGTCCACGCATCATAGCAGACAGGTCAATTGTTTGATGCTGATGATATAATTATAATATTGTTTTGATGACATAATCCAGTTATATCTTGTGAATGTCTGTTGCAGTTTTTGTTTCCATGGTAACAACAGCTTCACCGATTGGTGGAGCTCTCTTTATGATATTATGAGTGTTGTAGTTTTTTATTAAACTTGGATGGATTTTTTGGAAGTGTAAATCACGCTTGTGGCTTCTCTCATGGCTCATGTTTAACTCTTTCCCTGCCATTAATGAGTCAATTAAGAGCAAACATCTGCATAAAAACGTGTTCCTGATTATTTTTTGTTAATCTGCAATACTGCAATTATCCACTAGATGGACTTATCCAATTTATGAAAAAACTGAAGCCCAAATGTTATTTAATAATTTTAAACTCTGTATTTGTTTTAATAATCACTTCTGAATCTGATCTCTAACATAATTGCTTCACAAAAATGCAATTATTTCAGCTTTTTGCTAAAAAATTGTAGATTTAAAGAAAAATACCCACGTTTAAGAGTTTGTAAGCAGAGAAAAAAATACTCACCTGAAGGATTATTAGGAACACCTGTTCAATTTCTCATGAATGCAATTATCTACTCAACCTTTCACATGGCAGTTGATTCAATGCATTTAGGGGTGTGGTCCTGGTCAAGACAATCTCCTGAACTCCAAACTGAATGTCAGAATGGGAAAGAAATGTGATTTAAGCAATTTTGAGTGTGGCATGGTTGTTGGTGCCAGTCAGGCCGGTCTGAGTATTTTACAATCTGCTCAGTTACTGGGATTTTCACGCACAACCATTTCTAGGGTTTACAACGAATGGTGTGAAAAGGAAAAAAACATCCAGTATGCAGCAGTCCTGTGGGCGAAAATGCCTTGTTGATGCTAAAGGTCAGATGAGAATATGCCGACTGAATCAAGCTGATAGAAGAGCAACTTTGACTGAAATAACCACTCGTTACAACCGAGGTATGCAGCAAAGCATTTGTGAAGCCACAACACGCACAACCTTGAGGCGAATGGGCTACAACAGCAGAAGACCCCACCGGGTACCACTCATCTCCACTACAAATAGATAAGAGGCTACAATTTGCACAAGCTCACCAAAATTGGACAGTTGAAGACTGGAAAAATGTTGCCTGGTCTGATGAGTCTCGATTTCTGTTGAGACATTCAGATTCTTGCTACACTTTAGGCTCCTTAGTGCCAATTGGGCATCGTTTAAATGCCACAGCCTACCTGAGCATTGTTTCTGACCATGTCCATCCCTTTATGACCACCATGTACCCATGCTCTGATGGCTACTTCCAGCAGAATAATGCACCATTTCAAATTTGTTTCTTGAACATGACAATGAGTTCACTGTACTATAATGGCCCCCACAGTCACCAGATCTCAACCCAACAGAGCATCTTTGGGATGTGGTGGAACGGGAGCTTCGTGCCCTGGATAGGCATCCCACAAATCTCCATCAACTGCAAGATGCTATCCTATCAATATGGGCCAACATTTAAATCAATGCCATGTAGAATTAAGGCAGTTCTGAAGGCAAAAGGGGGTCAAGCACAGTATTAGTATGATGTTCCTAATTATCCTTTAGGTGAGTGTAGATATTATGAAAAAAAATTTTCCCCGTTTTGTTTGTTTATTGTTTGTTTGAAAGCAGAGGGTCTGTTCTTTCATTTGATGTATTTGTATGTTTATATATTTTAGAAAATTTTCCTGGAAGGCATTTTGTGAAACTTTTGTGAAAATCACAAAAAATGCTGGCGGACAATTTTTCAAAAAATGACTGGCGGGGGGAATGAGTTAAGAATCTGGTTGTCATGTTGTTTTGACTGTCTAGTTTGCTGTTCAACTTGCTGTACCATTTCCATTTATATTAAGAATGTGTGATCCATCAGGTCAAAAGTATTCAAGATGCCATCCGTGATAAAAAGAAGAGATTTAACTTCATGGGGGAGGATGTTAACCTGGTCCCTTCAGTTGGCATCTTTATAACAATGAACCCCGGATACGCCGGCAGGACTGAGCTACCAGAAAACCTCAAGGCTCTCTTTAGGTAAGCTCAGGATTTGCATATCATTAAGTGATGTTTGGTGTTAGGGGATTTTTGCTCTTTTTAGATATCAGATTTCACATCCTTTTTGTAAGAAGATATCATGCCACCTGCACTTTTTTTATTAAAGTTTTTAAAATATTACTTTCTATATATCAGACAATAAAGTTTTTTATATTAAATTGCTTATTTCTTATGTAGTGTAGGCATCCTTAGCAAATTTTCATGAGCAATTATAGTTTATTTTTGAGCAATGCCAAAATTTGTCTATGAATGCTTCATGCTTAATGCCAGTCAATGTATGTGTGTCTGATGATTGAACATTCTGCTCTGCAGGCCTTGTGCGATGGTCGTGCCGGACTTTGAGCTGATCTGTGAGATTATGTTGGTGGCTGAGGGTTTTATCCAGGCTCGACTTTTGGCCAGAAAATTCATCACGCTGTATCAGCTATGCAAAGAACTGCTCTCCAAACAGGTTCACACTATTATATTAACTTAACTGTTATAACAACACATGGGTCATAACATTTATTTGAAGTAGGTTAATAATTTTGATAACAAAACTTTATGCGAATTGCCTCGGACGTGACCATTCCTGGAAGCACCAATCACACCACATCTGTCGGTTTACAGACCAGTCATAGCAGTTACGTAGGAGTTCTGCATCCCTATTATATTTTATGTCATTTTATCTCTTTTCCATACAACTGAAAGGAAGAAAGTGTGGTGATTTACGTTCGTAACTTAGTTCTCTCTCAAACATTCACTTGGTATTTCAGTATGGGATATAAACTCCCGCTTTGCAGACATGTCAACCCACAGCGATGCATGTAATATAAACACAAGACGCCTGCAACTGTTTCCAGAATAAAACATCTGAAATATGGGTAGGTTTCTTTATGCAATTTTTGAATAAAAGCTAATAAGATAATTGCATTTTTTTAAATAGACTTTTGTTAGCGATCAGATTCGGAATGATGATCAAAACATAGTTTTTACAGTTTTTGGATCAGTGGATGCTTTAGTGTTTTATAAGTTGGGTAAGAGTGCCACTTAGTGGATAATAGTGGAAAAATGGATTACCATGAAATCTCGTCATTGACATGGAAGCGTTTTCTCTTAATTGACGGGATAACTTGCCAATGGAGGGAAAAGAGTAAAGGGCCGTTCACATTATAACGACAATAAAAAAAAAATACCGTGCTTTCCGGACTATAAGCCGCATCATTCAAAAATGCTTCATTAAGACCAAATAACATATATAAGTCGCAGTGGACTATACGTTGCGTTTATTTTTACAAAATCCAAGCCGAAGAACAGACATTTAATCTGGAAAGGCAAGTTATTAAACTAAACAATAGCAGACAGAACAGCAGGCTGAATAGATGTCTCTACGTTAAAGTAATATTGTCAGTTATTTAAACGATAAACCATAGCATACAGAACTTACCTGGAAGGTTGAATAGGCAAAATTAACCAAACAAGCCAACTAGAGTGAAGTTCGCATACTCGTCATTCCACATTACTGAATCTATTGAATTACGTAAATACAGAAGCAGCATATGGCTGACTCTTGGGGCTGTAGACGGTAATGTTGTCTCTTGCCTCAAAAAATGTCAAAATTAATTCATACTGACTTACAAGGCGCACCTGACTGTTAGACGCAGCACCAGCCAAGTTATGGAAAAAACGCGGCTTATAGACCGAAAAATACGGTAGTTTTTACATTTTTTATATTAAAGACAAAAGCGGAGTTCACACCATAACTATAACAATAAAGATACAACGAACGATATCGTTGGGATCACTTTCTGGGCGTTTTTTTTTTCCCCACCTGATAAACGATAAACCATTGACAGCCAATCAAATCTATTTGAACTTCACGTGCACTTGAAATGACACTGTGGAGAAGCTCATTGTTGAGGTCTTTAACATAAAATTACCTCTGATGCAGTTGCTGTAAAATTCAGTACGTAATGCATTTTTCCTACCACACGGACTACACCAAAAGGTAAGATATTAACTTCGATTACACAAACTAGATTCACTGTTTAGACTTACACGAAACGCAGCGCGTTGAGGACATCTGCTGGTTGCCCCCTGTGTAAATGCAACAAGAATAACATATTTACATATTCAGTGACAATTAAACAATTACAAAAGTTTTTATTGCAAGAAATGTCCAAGAAAAGTTCATGTCATTAAAGGCAAGTATTTGCGCGATTGCCCCGCACGTGAGCGAATTAGCATAGTTATCGTTATAATGTGGATGCTAATATAGTTATAGTTAACGTTATATTTATCGTTATAATGTGAACAGACCTTTAAAACGAGCCCATGAGGATGCCATGCTTCTGATAGAGTGAGCCCTGCAGTGGATAAAGCTGCATTCACATTATAGGCGACTTTGTCGCTGTGTGTCGCTCGTCCCTTTCAAAAGAGGCATTTCTATATCTAGTTGTCATAAACAAATGAATAACGTCCACTTCAGTAACTAACGAGAGACGGATGAGGTGAACTCCCCTGCTTCGTTCTCATTGGTAGTCGCTCCCGAAAGTCACCCATAATTAAAATGTTTCAATTGAGGTGTGTTCAGTCGCGCGACAATCCAGCCATCAACGGTCACTGTCGCTCGTGTCTCCGGATGCCGCCGAGTTTCTATTGAAATCAATGAGATCGCATCACTCTGCTACTGCTGGTCGCTTATAATGTGAATGTACCTTAAAATGTCTGTGAAACTGCCCTCAGTCGAATCCCTGATTCAAGAATCTAGCTATTGATCTCCAATAATGGTTGGCACACATGCATAGTGATGCAATTAACACTTTGCAGTTGAGGTGGCATTTTGGACACAAGCACTGAGCCTCTACCTAATGCTAAAACAGAAACTTGCAAAAGGTCCACTGGAAAAACCAAGACTGTCGAGGCCATCAGTCTTAAAATAATGCGACTGACTGAAGAAGGGAGATACAGCTGCGAATCGAGCTGATGCACACTTACAACAAAAAAGCCTGATACAGGCCTGAGTTCAGTCTGAGACCTAGGTAAATTATTTCTCATGAGGGCACAAAACAGCTTTTCGTCTCATTTATTTTAAAGGCTAAGCTTTCAAAATGAGACACCAATAAGCTCATACCCATGTCTGTTTGCTCCCATGACTGAGCTCGAAGGCAGTGCGTTGCAGATCGTCAGGAGGAGAGTTGAGCAACAACATGGGGGGCACTGGCTAAACTGGTGCCAACGGCTAAACTGGTGCCAACACTCCAACAAAAGAGCATTCTGAGTAACACTTTGCTTGAGGCATTCCCTGACGCTTATTTGCATGAGTGCTTAAACAAGACTTCTGTGCTGTGAAGAGGGATGCTACAGAAACTTCATGGGTGCTGTAGCCCCTCTTTTGACTGAAAAACAGCCCACTGGTTAGTAGGGGTGTAACAATACACTAAGCTCACGGTTTTATCTGTATCTCGATGCTGGGTTCACAATACGATACGCATTGCGGTATTTTGAGCAAATGAAAACAAATAAAACTGAAATTCTAATAACACATTTATTTTCATAATATTAAAACGTCACCTGGACGTTTGTATGCAGCTGCGTGTGGTTGAAAACACAAAAGCTCGCGGACATGGATTGGTGCGTGCACGCGTCCATGCGACTGATTAGGATTCCCGTTGAGTGACAGGAAAAATAAAATGCTGCCAGACGTCAGACTTAAAAGATAACGGTGCATCATCTATATCTGTTTCTTCAGTTAAAGCTGCAGGTGATTCAAGCAATGTCTGCGGTGAAGCACAGGTGACGCTTTAGCAGAACTAGGTCACGTGTTGACGGTCAACACATAAAATTAAAAGAACAGCCTATCGTATAAATATCCCCACTATGCTACGATACACATTGTGGCAGTTCTTTAAGCACGAAATATCGTACTGTGAACTATCGTTACATCCCTACTGGTTAGATTGCCCACCCTTTTATCCCCCTTGGGCAGGGTGGGCAGGATGATGTTCAACTCGCTGCAAATGAGGCTTTACCTCCAGGCTGGGGCTGCTTTGAATAAGTCGTTCCTTACATTGGCTGAGGCTAGGGTTTGCCCCGTTTGGAGGCAGAGAAAAATTCAAGGCATACCGGCTAGGGAGGTCCAGCAGTAGACTTTCTGGTAGGGATGCTCCGATCGATCGGCCTATAATAGCATTAAATGACTCGATCGGCACTAGGGATGTGCATTTATGTAATTTTTTCATTTCGATTAATCCATAGGTCTGAAGAATGAGTACTGGATTAACTGGGGGGCAATCAAAGGGGCGTACACGTCATGGTGAAAATGAAAATATTTTTTTGTACGTATCGGCTGGTTGCTGCAACGCGGGTGCGTGGAATTATCTGTTTGTTTTTGAACCATGCATGATAATGTTACTGATGTCATACGTCGGTCTGCGTAGCTCGACACAATGTCAAACACGCATCTACAGACCCAGTCTTTACTACCACATGCACTTGTAACGCTAACCTGACATCCAAATGCTGCCATATCCACAACAAATACATAAATAAACCCACATGATCATTTTTGTGATCGATCATCGATGCCATGTTCGACAACTCGAGCAATCGAGTACTCGTGCCATCCCTAATTGGTACTCACTAAATTTGCCGATCTCATGAACCGATCTTTCTGTTTACTTTTGTCATCATAGGGATCCTGAATGCAGCTGCAATTAGAGACAACTTTTTACGTAGTGCAAGCATTTTTATTACCCGTTGTTCATGCACGACGTGCAGATTTGGATTTCTCTCTTAGCCTTTAAAGAAATATGTGTATTGTCTATGAGGACACACTCCGGTCATAAAATATTTTAAACAGTGTATACAACACATATCTATCGCATAATATCTTCTTCTGCAAACTGATATTAAATATGTATCGGAATCGGTATCGGCCGATCACGAAGATAACAAATCTGTAATCAGTATTGGCTGCAAAAATCCTAATCGGAGCATCCCTACTTTCTGGGGAGGCATGTTTCAAAAGCTTCTCCCTCCTTCTTGCACAAATCACACTGCTAAGACATAACAAATCACTCCAACCACAGGGCTTTTCACCAAATGGCCAGGCCCATGCTAAGGCTGGAGCTCTGGGCTGCTTCTCAGGCTGAGCACTGGTTGAGATCTGCAATGACGCAGATATCTTCCCGTAATGCTGAATCAGGCAACCCAGCATCAATCTGCCTCCGCTTCTCCACCATAAGTTCGGCTTGATATGATGTGTGCAGTGTAGTGGCATTCGAAGCTCTATAAAAAAGGTTTGTCCCAGAAATGCTTCATTTTTGAAACCCATGCTGGGATGACATCAGCTGCCTAACTGGGTCCCTCTCAGCTTCCTGGCCTTCTTACTGAGATGACCGCCTTGGCCAAGTCAGTAGATAGTTCAGCTGTCACTTTTCTGCACATGAAGTCCAACTCCCCTGGCATAATAGCATCCTCCTTATCATTCTCCAAGAGATGAGATTGCCTCATCCTCCTCTTTGTCCTCGCCAAGGGGTTCAGGTGAAATCTTGTCCATCAACTCTCCCCAGTTGCAAACGGGGCTGTGGAGCAACCTTGTCAAGACTCTGATCCCCTTTATTCAAGGCCTGGACTCTGCATAGGATCTCTTAAACTCTTAACAGGAATTTAGATCGGTACAAACAGCACTCAGGTTTAGCAAGTTCCACCTGTGCATGTCCAACTCTGAGACACGCTATGAACAGGTTGTGAGAGTTTTTAAACAAAATCATCCACGTGAGTGAAAGGGATCTTTCCCCTTTGCTACTCCATTGGATGTGCTCGCAGTCACCATGATCTAGACAAAAGCACTATTAAATTTAATGCAAAATTATTTTCGCAATGCGGTGGGATCGGCCGACTCGTCACAACATTTAAAGTGAGGGAATAACTGGGAAAAATTAGAAACTCAGATCTTAATATAAGAGAAACGGCAGAAATGAAAAAGACACTTTGACTGTGAATATTCTTCAAAAGATAAAGCAGCCATGATCGGTAACATACCATTAATGAATTATCTATGATCACTTCAAGACTTTAAGATGTAAAATAAGTATTTGGTGTTCCCAGAGTACATATGTTAAATTCTAGCTCAAAATATCATATAGATAATTTATTATAACATGTTAAAATTGCCACTATGTAGGTGTGAGCATAAATGTCCATTTTTGGGTGTGTCCTTTAAAATGCAAATGAGCTGATCTCTGCACTAAAAAAGTGCCATGGTTGGATAGTGCAGATTAAGGGGTGGTATTATTATAAGAAGGTCCCCTTCTGACATCACAACGGGAGCCAAATTTCAATGGCCTATTTTTTTCATTTGCTTCTAGAGAATGGTTTACCAAAACTAAATTACTGTGTTGATCTTCTTCACATTTTCTAGGTTGAAAGAAGCACTGGGGACCCAATTATAGCACTTAAACATGGAAAAAGTCAGATTTTCATGATATGTCCCCTTTAAATTTAGCCTGACGTTGTCATACTCAATTCTAGTCAGAATTTGAGTCTGATACCGCTCCATTGAGCTAAAATTATGAGGCGTGTCTCAACCGAAAAAGTCCTCTGCACTCAATTGGATAGACATACGACCAATCAGAGCAACGGAGTGTGTGATGTTGAAATGGCGTCTTTAGCAGCCTGACCGAACTGCTAGTGAGTTAGCGAAGGTACATCAACACCTACTATGTTTACAACATTTCATTTATATCACAACATTAAGTATTTACTAAGTCATACAGTAAGACTATCTCTTACCATTTGTACGTTAGGTGAACTTCATCCACGACGATAGCTACCCATTACGTTGGCTTGAAAAATATCGGAGCCTAGCATGTCCCTCCACTTATTCAGCAGTCACGATTCCAGGCTTCCGAAAAGAAGCTGGCAACGACCGCTAATTATATCCATCTCGTCGTGCACGCCGAGTTGCATCGCAATGATACCCATTTCAGTTGCTTCTTTAACTTTGTCCTCCATAGAAAGGACGGCGAAAACATAAACAAATGCCTTGATCGCGTTTCTCTGTTCCTCTTTTTAAATCAGGGGTCTCAAACTCAAACTGGCTTGGAGCCATTTTTAAGACAGACAGTTTATCGGGGGGCCGCAGAGCTATTTCAACATTCAAAAAAGTACAATGTTTCTGTAAATGTCATGTTTAATTTCTATTATTTAATGTATAATAATACTTGAAAATATATAAGCAATGGTTTTATCTTTTTAATATACATTATTTTATAAAAGTAGCCTAAGTAAATCTTTTCTTAATCTTATCTTAACAAAGACCTATTAAAACCTTGCACTAAACTAACATATTTTATTCCTGCATACATTTATAAACTATTATAAAAATTACCACCAGTAAGTGTTTCTGTTTTAATTTATTTTGGATTGTTTTCAGTCATAGTATTGACTTCATTATGTTCTTTATTATTTCAGTTTTCATAAATTTTCTATTATATGTGGGAAAATATTAATAATTGAAAGTGATCCCATAACTTTTTAATTAGTCCATGTTATATAAGATATATTGGACAGAAAAAATAATAGTACTGCTCTATGTGTAATTGAATAGAAAGCTACATAATAATATATTATACTTCATTATATATAGCGGTATACATAATTTTATCTTCTTTACATTTCTCCTCATCTTTTCTCTTTTCTTAACCTGGGCACTTTGATGGCTCTTTTCTTATCTGTAGTTTAAAATGTGTTGCATTACATCTACCGCTCTGCCTTCCTATGCGGTGTCTTCATTAGATGCTGTGACGTGAGGTGAACTAAGCCCATCGCAGCTCGATCTTCTCTGAGTAACAGCTGATATCCACCCGGAAGTAACAAATCTTCTCTAGACAAACACTACAAAGTAGATTAACTGATCGCATGGTGACAATGGTATGATTGACGCGAGGTTCAGTTGAGGAATTAAAATCCGATCACGCATTCAGTGATCCTCGACATCACGGAGCGTGCGGTTCATGGCTGCGTAGCAACCGGTGACGCGACCCACGCCCCGGAGCGCAACTTCCGCTCTCGAGCACGTTGGAAAGTAATGCTTTGACTCGTTTTAACGCGTTGTTAGACGCGACATGTGAACGAACACTTGAACGTTTAAATAAAAAATCAAACTAATATAAAAAAGTGAATAAAAATCTTTCTGCGGGCCAGATTATTTTATATTTTTGAAAGTTGACGCGGGCCGCAGAGAGGGGGAGGGCGGGCCGCAAATGGCCCGCGGGCCGGGAGTTTGAGACCACTGTTTTAAATCAATGCTCTGTCGATATCTTTTAGAACAGACTCAATGTCAGAATCCAGCCAGCGGCAGCCATTTCATTGTAAACAGATTGAACACACGCGCTCTTTGGTGACGTGGTTGATACGTTACTGTTGATCATCTGTCAATCATCGTATAAAGCCCGCCCTCACAATTTGATTCGTCGGGCGGTTTTGGTATTCGCATAGTAGCTCCTCAACAGTGAATCCCCAGACCGATCTTCCCCGTATTTCAAATGTGGTGGGCGGGGCTAAGATCGGCTGGCACCCAGGCTACTTTAAATTGCCACTCCCTAAGAGAATTTGGTGAAGGATAGCTTCCAAACCGGATCTTCTCTGGGAAGAGATTAAAGGTGGGGTGCATGATCTCTGAAAGCCAATGTTGACATTTGAAATCACCTAAACAAACACGCCCCCACCCCAATAGAATCTGGACCTTTTTATTAGACCCGCCCCACACATGCGCAACCCAGGCAACGATGTCGGTTAGTAGACACGCCCCTTACTGCAAATTGGCTACAATTGTGTTTTCGGCCCGACTCTCTTTTCCAAAGTGTTTTTCAAAAATCATGCACCCCGCCTTTAAGAAAGAAATTGTGTCCGCTGGTAGAGATTATTTATTGGGAGGCGGGACTTCTGCAACACTGCTGTGACCGGTCTGTAAACCGACAGATTTGGTTGTGCCAGAGGCCATTCCAATTTTGAGATGCCAAACAAATGTTTGAAAGCGAATCCTCCACTTTATAAATAAAGTGTTCGTGACTAAACAAAAACAGTTGACAACGAATGAATAAATGAGTAAATAATATATGAGAGAATACCAAGTGAATGTCATAAATATTTTTCACTTCATTTAGATTTGTGTTTATTTACTGTAGGTTAAAGTTTTATTCCCTCATGCCAGTATATAAAGTGTTGCTGAATATGTCTGCTTTTTGTTGACACATTGTGTCACCAATTTTTAAAATAAAAAATATTGTTTTATTACTTTTTCTCACATGTACCACTTAGATTTAGTTATGTAGAATAAAAACCAATACAGTTTCTCGTACTATAAAGAGCTGTGTTTCTCATAAAGATCTTACTGTACCTCTCTTTTAGTGAAACCAATTTTTCTAGCGATTTGAAGATCTTTGTGTCATAGCGACTTTATTTGATTGTGGCGTTATGAAACACCCAATCGTTTTAGCTAAAAGTATAGCTGAATCAATTATTATTAAATAGTGTGTAATAGCTTTTCACCTGCAGTAGTTGCGTTCCCACTGTTTGATGCACTCCTCTTGTTTATTGCTGTTTTTGTATCAGGATCACTATGACTGGGGACTACGGGCCATTAAGTCAGTGCTGGTAGTGGCTGGCTCTTTAAAAAGAGGAGATCCGGGCCGGCCAGAGGACCAGGTGCTGATGAGGGCCCTGAGAGACTTCAACGTCCCTAAAATTGTGACAGATGACATGCCTGTCTTCATGGGACTTATTGTGGACCTTTTCCCAGCACTAGACGTGCCTCGAAAAAGAGACATGGAGTTGGAGAAATTTGTCAAGCAGTCTGTGTTGGACCTCAAATTGCAGGCAGAGGAAACCTTTGTGCTAAAGGTAAATTTGGGTGAAAGGTACAAACTCTGTGTGTAACACTTTACAATAAGGTTGTATTTGTTAACATGGATAAATGCATAAGCTAACATGAATAAACAAAGAACAATATACCTTTTTTAGCATTTATTAATCTTTGTTAATGTTAGTTAATGTCAATGCATTTCTTCATGTTAGTTCACTGTGCATTAACTAATGTTAACATTTATAACTTTTGATTAAAAAAAGTATTATTAAATGCTTTAAGATGAACTAGGATAATAAGTATTATTTAGTATTAGTGTATGATAGCTAATGCATTATCTGATGTTAACAAATACAAGCTTATCATAGTGTTACCACAGTGCTCACAGAAGGGTGCATTATGTTTATATCCAGCTATATCACAGTACAACATCTCATTCCACAAGGAGGATATTAAAGGTGCCGTTTTTCGTGATCCCATTTTTCAAACTTTAGTTAGTGTGTAATGTTGCTGTTTGTTCATAAATAATACCTGCAAAATTATTCTTTAACGAAATTCACTTTTCAAGAATTGTAGAGAACGGCTGGTTTGGACTACAGCCTTCTACTTCCCAGGTATATGACCACAATATTCTGGAATACACCAAAAAAGCGCGTGACCTTGTTGCGCTTCCACAGAGAACAGGAAGTAGTGTTGGGCGATATGCCCTATTTTGAGATCTTCCTATCGTCAGCCTGTGAGATCGGCGATACACGATAGTATCGGGGGGCGGGGCAGTAGTTTACTCATTTATTATTTGATCATTTTTTACTCATGACAAATCACTTGATTGGTGGACAAGAGCAACACCGTCATGACTGCAACCTTCTTAAAACTGATGCCATTAATCCGAGCGTGTCATTAAAGCCCATTCGCTCTAAATTTTTTGTGAACAAGACACTTGCTGGTTTTAACCCTCTGCGCGGATAGAAAAAAAATCATAATCCTGATTATTTAACATGATTACTAAATAACTGTAAAAACGTGCACCAGCGCACAAACACGTGCGTGCACATACAAACAATTCAATGCATTTGTTTAGTGTTGTTCCAGAAGGCTACACGTGTCAAGCAGTGGTGCTCTCAGAGGTGCCTTTTTAAGAACATCGGTCCAGCGGAACGCAATCCTATTTTAAACACGAGGGGTGTATTGCTACAACTCATTGAAATGCATGTCATAAACAGGATTAATATCTGACTTTAGACAGAGTGCACGTACGCGAGAGTGAGAGAGGCGCCAATGTGCAGCGGATTATATTTTAAACAAAAGGGATAGTTTGCCTCAGCTCGCACGACACGCATTAAACTGAACAAATACATAAGGAGTACTACTTTAGTTTCTGTTTAGACTTCGGACAGATGCGAGAGCGCGTACACTTGAGACAGAGAGAAGCGCAGCTGCTCATGACGCGCTGGATTTAGTCGCGCGCATTAAGTCCATGTGCGTGCAAGAAGGAATTCTCTCTTTACAAGCTCTCCGCTTAAAGTGAAGCCCACAAACCCTCATGCGAGGAAAAGCATGCAAAACGATGATGATGATAACTATTCACCAACTATCGCCATAAAAGCTTGCCATTGGCGATATGTCTGAAGATCGTCGATACACGATACTATCGTCTATCGGCACAACCCTAACAGGAAGTGTTGCATTAGTAGAGTGTTTTTGTTGCCATGCCATCGGGATGCTGTTATTTTTATCCCAGAATCAAATCCCCTTTGTTTGGCCTTTGCTAAGGATAGCTTCCTTTGGCGTGCCGTGACATGCGCTAAGCTGCTGTCGAATCACAACACATTAAAAAAGCTACACAATCAGAACTAGTTGCGTATTTCTGAATGAGGGGCTTTGCTTGGATGCAACAGCTGCTAAATGCCATCAAAAATAAGATGATGACTGAATGCTCTCAGCGTATTTTATATGCTCATCATATCTTCCCTTCAATTCTGCTTATTTCTGGCCTCAGGCTATTTAGAAATACCACTTTGTTGGCAGTATCCCCTAAACGACACATTGATTTGTCAGCAAATTCCTCTAAGTGCACAGAAAAGCATTGCCTTGTGGCGGTCCAAATTTGTCATTCACTTGTCTTAGTAAGAAAGTTACTTACCCAGAGATAAAAATGGCATTTTCACACATATAATTGTTTATTGTAGTGAAACAAAACATTGTTTAGTGTACATACAGTATATAAATTAGTTTATCAGTTTCTGTGTGTTATATTTAGTCTAGCACTTGACTCCCAAGTGTAATACATGATGTTGGTTTATATTACATTATGAGGCGGTTTCCCACAGAGGGATTAGACTAGTCCTAGACTAAAATAAATGTAAGAGCTGTCCAAACTGAAAACAACTTGCACTGCCATATCTTTAAATACATCAGTGCCCTTTGTTTTGCCTCAAAATGCGCACAAGTAATGTTTTTTGTAAGGCAAAACTATTTGTTTCCTAATTAAACTAAGGCCTAGTCCTGGTTTAAGATAATCCCTGTCTGGGAAACCACCCCTATATATTTTAACATTGTTTACTTAGTTTTGATACTCTTTGAATCAATTATTATTGCCTCGTCATTATTATATATTTTATTTTAAAGGCTGTTGCTTACATGGGTCTTTATTTATTAACCACAAATATCAGATCACTTGATCTTTATCAGTCACTAAAATAATTGTTAGTGACAGTCATAGATAAATTATAACAAGTTAAACTTTTGTGATCAATGTTATCAATTAGGATTTCTTCAAAATTGTAATAATATCGTTTTAATTTTAAATCATTAGGTTATAGTTCACCCTAAAATGAAAATTCTGGCATAATTTACTCACTCTCATGTTATTACAAACTTGTATAAATTCTGATCAGTAGCCCCATTGACTTTTTATAGTAGGAAAAAGAATACTATGGAAGTCAATGGGGCTTCTGATTGGTTTGGTTTCAAACATTCCTCAAAATATCTTTCTATGTGTTTATCAGAGCAAATAAATCTATACAGGTTTGTAACAACATGGGAGTAAATGATGACAGAATTTTCATTTTTGTGTGAACTATCCCATTCTCAAAGGCCACGAATCAATTTTTTTTATGAAATAACGTGATCCTGTTTGATTATGGAATGCGACTGTTTTGACTTTTTTCAGCATACATTTTTCATCTTGCATCAAAATTGTATTGTATTTAACATAGTTGTATGCATTTGAAAATTAGAGATGGGTTTTAATGTACCCAAGTGTACCTAAAATAAAAAGTGTAATATACAGGTTGGTGGCTCTTAATTTCTTTTTATTAATACCCACTTGTAAACTTATGTTCACTGTTTTTTTAATAAATAAATGATTTGTATTAAATCTATATTCATTGAATTGAATCGAGAATCGAGCATAAAAATGGCTCCTCAAATCGGAATCGAACCAAGAATCGAAATCGAATCGATCTGATAGCTTATGAATCAAAATCGAATCGATACCCAGCCCTACTAAAGGATATATTTATATTGCTGTTCTTCAAACTTTTTCAGGTATTTTCATGATAATAAAGAATATGTATAATGATTATGTTTGACGATCTTTTTCAAATGCATGTTTTAAACAACTCAAACTAACAGTGATTTCAGATCGATGAGGACTTACTGATCAAAAGTCATAGTACATGAAATAGCTGTGAATAATATCGGCTATGTGCGATTCAGAATAGTTATCGGCTACGTATTATTAGTGTATATCGGCTTGGGATGTTAACAATTAATCGATCTTCGATTAATTGTCCATAAGAGTTAAATCGATAAAACTTAATGATTGTCGAAAAAGCAAGCACGTGTGTCCGGCGCCTGCGCAAAGCACATACACAGCTGGTGAAAAAACGAACCAAGCGTGAAGAAGTTAAACTAGCCATGATCACCATGATGCTCGATGACAAACACACACTTGGGCTTTTTGTCCTCATTCGAGACGAGGCTGACTGCTAACGCAACGAAATTGCATCCGCAGTGGATCTGAGAGAGTCAGATGATGAAAATCTAAACACAGTTTGGTTCCTGAAAGCAAAGACCCTCTTCAGGGAAGCCTGCAAGATTAGCATAGCAGCACTGCTAACGCTGCTTTACACAGGGAAGGAGACCAGAAGTCGTTTTTAATAAACAGATTAAAATGTAAAACTTAAATTCTGGCAAGAAACTGTTAAACATAAACTGTAACTGACTGTAGTTACACTCTGAACGACCGCAACTTATATCATTGATCATCATTATTGACTGGCTGAGGCGCTACACGCTAAACACTGTTGCGGGTTTTCTAATGGAAGGTTGAAGTCTTCATAATATAAGCATATTTGCTGAAACTACGCCGCAGCTGAGGTGACGACGGGAAAAGTGCCCTTTCGTGTGCTGCTTGGATATAATTACAACAAGCGGTGTATCAATGACTCAGAAAGCGAGGTGAACAACTAGAAAAATTACACTTGATGATAGTGAAACTTTTATTTTGTCATGGACGCACGGACCTTCATCCGACTGTGCGGAGTGCCTATTAGTCATTATATTTCATTACGAGATTAAATTCTTGATTCTTATCAAAACACAAACTACACTGACTCATTTTACAATCCCACTAGCATGTTATTTAGACAAAATAAAATCTTAATTTGTGTGAGGAAGCTGGCATTTTTACGCACACTTTTATGTCATTGGCTATATGCCACTGCTGTAAAGGCTTATTGCACTATTACTGTTAACGATTATTCGATTGATTGATCGTTAATTTAAATGATCATCGAATATGGGAAATTGCATAATTTGACATCCCTAATATCGGCATTTATCGGTGCACCCCTACTTAATTTAATATCTTTTTGTATAGACATTTTTAAGCCGCGCAAGTAAAATTCTCTTGCCCATCCAAAACATTCACTTGTCTTGCATTCAAGCATTAATGTTATGCCTTGCTTTTAATTTTTCAAATTTACCTAAATTAAAAAATAAAGCTTAGGACTCGTTCCTGGAATGTTTTAAAAAGCATCCATATTCTATAAAATTTTACTATATTTTGTGAAGTTTTTACCATCATTCCTTATTTAGTCAATCACACTAGTTTTATACAAGTTTGTGGTCAGATTTACACTTTTGTGATTTTTTTCTTTGTTTGCTGTTGTCACTATTTTCTATAACAGTCAGCATCTTACAACAGTTTGTATATGACCGAGAGTTCAAAGCAGCAGAAGTTCATCAAGACACAAAGCAACTAAACCCCTGCCGTCCCTGATTGATGTAGCAATCTTATTTCTCAACTTTTTCTGTTGCACATTATCTCCCTCTATGAGCCATAAATGCACTGTTGTGTTTCAAGCAAATAGACATTAGTGTCAAAGCAGTGTGAAAGTGGATGTATTGGACAAATCAAAGATAGCAGGAATTACAGTGCAATAGTGCCTCAGGTGCCGAAGCGGAGCTCTAATTTTGAGCATTAGGGCGAGATCTAGATATCCGCTCCTCTGTTCACCAGAGCCAGGGGAAATAAGTGTAATCTCAGACAGGTCAAAGTGGCACAGAAACAACATAACAGCACTCCATCAATGGAGGCCTGGCTCTCATCAAAGTATTTAACCCTCGCCACAGCAGAGAAAACAGACACGCATTTGACTTTAGACCGGCGGGGTCAATGGGATGTGTCCTGTCTGACCGTCTGAGCCAAAGCTTTCATCAGGTCTTTGGTTTATTTGAGGGCAGGTGCTGCAGAGAGAGGAAGATGTTGTGTGCTTAAGTTGAGGTCTACCATTAACCGCAGCTCCTGACAGACATCAGTTCAAAGCAGCAATCAGTGAGACCCTCCGAGAACCTGACTAGGAGCTGCATCAATGCCATTGATTGAAAATACCATGAGTTTCAAGAGGAAAATCTTGGCATACTCGGAGGGAAGCAACTCATTCTCATAGTTCTTCCAAATATGATCTAATTGTGAGCCGATGCTCAGCGCATAAGTGGATGTTCACAGCAAGAGTACAAAAGTGTAATCTTCACTTATGGTCATAGAGATGTCAATATGAAACATTCAGGATGTCTTTAAATGCAAGAGCATAATGAGGTCTAAAGTAACTTTGAATATAATTTCTACTTACTTGCCCCTGACTGATATTTTCATCACATTCCTGTAAGTTTTATTCCACGCATACCTGCTCCCACATAATGTACCTCTGGGTATGCAATGTCCCAACTTTTACATTAAATCATTCCTGTATAAAATAAAACTCTGTCCCTCCAAAAAAAAACGCGATTATGCGATCGCATGATTCAATGCACAATCAGCCAAAGTCCACATATTTATGCGGGGCCGCATTTTTTAAGTACGCCGCACTTTCGACGCATAAATTGCAGATTTCTGCTCGCAAAATATGCAGGGCTTGCATGATTTCATAATCCCTGCATAGCAAAGAATTTTGCATTTACTTCTCATATGCGCAGCCATGTCCTCTGTTGCTATGGGAATGTTAGGAAGTGACATAATTACACAAGGCGTGAACATCAATGAAAAGCTGCAAACAGTTTTTGCAAGTTCCCGCAATTTCATCGCATAAAATTGCATAAATATACCGCATATTCCATCGAATATTTTAAGAAAACGTGCCAGAAGATCAAGGATTTTTGCCCACCACAATAAAAAACCTAGTATAATAAATATACAGTACAAGCCGTAGCAAGCTATACACAGTATGTTAAAGCAATAAGCCCCAAGAAGCAGTGGGCTTCACATCGTGCCTAACAACGCCCCTTAGCTGTTATAAAATGCACTGTAACACCACTGCTTCGCGGGGCTTATTGCTTTTATAAAACGGTTACTTCATATGCATAGCAGGATTTCATAAAATAAAACACAAATAAGTTGTAATTATATTAGTAGAAATATTACTCTTCCGCCAAACAAAGTAGTTCCTAAGAATCAAGTGTGTCTGCAACAGAGCGCAGTTTACAAACAACACAGATGCAACAAAGACACAATGAAAGTATGATTAAAGACTTTGGTGTTTTTATAAATCAACATTCATCTAATTTATACATTTTCATTTATATCGTGCAACTGTTGAAGTGATGAAATATGCTTGGAAGCTTGCTTAACTTGAACTCTTTCCCTGTCAGCGTTTTTTAAAAAAATTTGCCACCCAGTTTTAGTTTAATGCCTTACAAAAAATTATCTTCTTTAAATAAACATAAAATATATCAAATGAAAGAACAGACCCTCCGCTTTCAAACAAACAAAAGAAAAAAAAAGTTTCATCCTACCTTCATTTGTTCTCTTATCACCTCTCAAATTTTCAGCTAAACGCTAAGATAATTTCATTTTTGGGAAGAACTTTTGTAAAAGATCAGATTCAGAGCCTGATCAAAACTTACACGGTGTTTTAGTGTTGAGTGAATGCGTCAGTGTTTAAGTTGGGTAAGATGGATTTGATGTTAAAGAACAATAAAGAGAAGCGTTTTCTCTTTATTGACAAGATGACACTACAATATTAATTGACATTTATTTGGATTTCACCATGAATATGCAATTGTAGAAAAATGAAAAAAATATTAAAGACTGTGGTGTTTATTTTCATAAATCAGTACGCAGCAACAGTAGCACAGTGATACTTATGTAATTCAGTCTGAACCGTGGGGTTACCGGGGTATTTTATCACGGCTTAGAACGCATTTCAACCAATCAGAATGAAGGACGAGAACGGGCCGTTTTGTAATGTTCATTAAAGAACGCTTATGATGTCAGAAGAATTACAGAAGTAGATATTTTTTTAAAAACCTGATTTATTGAAACAGACCGATGTTCAGAAAAAAATATTTGTGTCCGGCCTTCCAGTACTGCACAGAATGTGACGTGGAGGTCTTCACTGGTCCACTAGATCTGAAAACCCAAGGTCCGACCTGAGACCCAAACGGATTCGGGTCTAAACGTTTAATGTGTGTTTCGGACGCGGTCGGATATAATATTTGCGTCAATGTAATTTAAAATTGTGCTATTTCCAGACGGAACCTAAAAGACCCGAACTCTCACGTGGGCCCATCGAGTCTTTTTCCAACCTCTCCCTCTGTTTGCCAAGAGCACTTGCGACATTGTGTGGCTGGCGGTAGGTTAATTTTCGTTGAGCCAGACCTGTCAATCATATTTAAATGCACACTGTAGCGGTTACTTTGGTGTCGTCATCAGATAACAAATGTAAATAAATTGAGTGGCGGGGCCAAATTGGTTGCGAGGTGACCTGGTGCGTGCAAGCTGATGATTGCACACACGTCGGTGATGTTTACATTCGGGTCTAGTCGTGTTAAAAAAAAAATGCCACTGTGTCTCCTGTCTTTCTTTTTTTTAAATGTATGCACGTCGAGTTTGGTAAAAAGTGATTTGGGTGATTTCGGGTCGGGTATCTTTCTTTGAACCAGAGAAGACGTCTAGTGAGAAGTTCTAAACAAGTGACTAATAAACGAAATGACAAAGAATACTTATAATTATCTCTCACATTTTTAAATCCCACCACAATGCAGGTGTCTAATTTGCTGAATCTTTAATAGAAAACATCATTTTATGCCTACTATAGGATAAAATAAACAGTAATTCATGAGCTGAAACTCACTAAAACTTAGAGGACTGGGAAAACCATTTTGTTAAACTTTATATGGCTTTTTTTAATGTGTGGCGTGAAGGAAAAGTCGCACCAGATATATTTTCAGACGAAAGCTGCTTTTAGCCAGACAAGCTTGTTTGTCTCTCCTGTGGAGTGTTTCACAGTGAAAAACATTGAGCAAAGGAACTTTATGGTCTTGCGCTGCGAATCTAATGCAGCTCTGTTGTTTTCCAACCTCTCAGGTGGTTCAGCTGGAAGAGCTCTTGGCCGTTCGTCATTCCGTGTTCGTGGTGGGCAACGCAGGGACCGGAAAATCCCAGGTCCTCAAGTCTCTATATAAGACATATCAGAATATGAAGCGTAGGCCCGTGTGGGCCGATCTCAACCCCAAAGCGGTCACCAACGATGAACTTTTCGGCATTATAAATCCAGCCACGCGCGAGTGGAAAGACGGTGAGTGCGCCTGCTGTTTTCATCTTTCTCATAACGTCGGTTTGCACCGAATGTAAGACTCAGCGTGTGTGCTTTCCTCCTCAGGGCTGTTTTCTAATATCATGCGTGAGCTGGCTAACATCAGTCACAGTGGACCCAAGTGGATTGTCCTGGACGGTGATATTGATCCGATGTGGATTGAGTCACTGAACACAGTAATGGATGATAACAAGGTAAAGCCAAGACAACTTCGGTTCAATATCATACAGCATTCGAATGTCTTTATCAAACTGCTGGTCCGAATTCAACCGAAGCGCATTAAAATGACCTTTACCTTTAAATGACCTTTAGCCATCTGCTTTGTTGGAGCTGACAGCGTTCTAAGGCTGTGTGTGTTGCGATACTGTAGGTGCTGACACTGGCGAGTAATGAGAGGATCCCTCTGAATCCAACCATGAGGCTGTTGTTTGAGATTAGCCACCTACGCACTGCCACGCCAGCGACCGTCTCCAGAGCTGGTCAGTGTTTGCTCTCCTCGCCCCCACTTTCTCTTCTGTTACCTTCCTTGCAGCTGTTACAGTAAACTCTGATGCATAAGAAACTCCAAGCAACCAGATCCGAAGTACAAAAATCTGAATTCAAAATGAAGCAATACATCATAAATGACAAACTTTGCAAATTCTCCCCACAGGCATTTTGTACATCAACCCTGCAGATTTAGGCTGGAATCCGCCAGTGTCGAGCTGGATTGACAAGAGGGAAGTCCAATCAGAGAAGGCCAATCTGACCATTTTGTTTGACAAGTACCTCCCACCATGCCTGGATACCCTCAGGTCAAGGTAGTGTTTATTTGTTTATATATATTTTTTATTATCATGATAGGATTTCTTTTAAGTAAAAATGATGTCTGTTTCTAATCACATAAAGCATATCAAATAGGCAACAAAAGCAAAAAGGCCATGATAACAACCTATATTATTTATGACTGCAATTTACCTGCACATGCATATAAGTCATCAAATTAAATTTTTCTACATAAAATCATCCCACATAACATGAAGAACATTTAGTGAAAAATAACCTTGCTACTTTTAATATTGACTGATAATGTCATGTCAAAGATTGAAATCAATGTGAAATCAAACTTATATAAAATAATTAGAATATTATGAGACTTTAGCCTGGATTTCAAAGACTCACTTAAAGGGTCATGAAACACAGCTGTTTCAGCTCCAGTCTACCTAACTTTCATTTCGAAAAATGCTACTGGGCATGTATGCTGTGAGAAGAATGGCGAGGGGTGGGCGGGGCACTTGATATAATAGGATATCTAGTCTAATGCTGCGTTTACACCAACAGTGTTTGAGGTGTCAAAATCTTGTCTACCGCCCCTAGTTTGCCGCTTGAACAGTTTGAATGCATTTGCGCTTCTAGAGTGAAGTAGACGACGCGCGGGAAAAACACGCATTTGATGCGCGCCAGAGGCAAAATCCGCTTCTTGTGGGAGGGGCAAGTGCTATGCGGTTGTCTGTTTGCACGATGACTGTTGTGCATTCATCGAGAGAGTTACTAGTTTGTATATGGTCACCTTACTATAGGGGGAAAATAAATGGTGCGGGTCGATAAACGTCACGTGACTCAAAAGTGAAATGTGTATTTACAACTTACCAGGTTGCCCAATGTCCTCACTAGCTACGTTTACATGGACACATTTTGCCTCCATCGGATTAAAATCCTTCCGATTAATAAATCCTATCATCACTGTGAGGTCGACTCGCAAAAGGTCTATAATATTAATATAATGAATAATATCACTGGAATAATACATTGTCAGGAAAGTAACAAACAAAACGGCTTATGTGTCATTTGAATTTCTTAACTGCTATTTTATGTCAGAATAATTCATATTTTGTTGTTATTGCTTATGAAATGGCTGTTAACAAGGGAATGTTTATACAGTATATGCTTTTACTCATGCATTAACTGCATCAAACTGCGACAGCTCGCGGAGGTAATAATAATTAATTAATATCCAAAGACATTTATTTAGATGTTTTTGGCAAATTAATGTTTATCTGGTAAATGTTAATATAACTTAGGGTAAATCTTGTTAAAAGTAAGCTACATGTAATGGCTTCAACCCAGTAAGTGAAAAGCATATGAACGTGATTTTCCGAGGCTACTAATAAGCATAAATTAATTCAGTGTTTTAATTTCCCACAAGCATTCATTTATGGCTGTTTGATTCATGCAAAGCTACGTCGTTATTGGGACAGGATTTGATGGATCAGTTTATGTGACTCTGAGTTTGTCTCATACAAACATTGCATATCAGGCATTTATAGCATCTCATCTGTGCATTAATGTCTGTTATGTTAAATAAGTTGATTAATTAAAGCAAAGTAAATATACTTAAAGTCGTTTTAATGAAGTCGGGTCACTCCTCCATCATATTTGCTGTGTAAGCTGCTGCTGTTGTTGATGCTAAATCTAATTTCAACTACTACTTTGTACTGGTAAGGCGAGTCTTGCTAGCTCTGACAGCATTTCGGGGAAAATCATCCAACGTATTTACACTGTTTCAGCACAGAATCACCTGCAACCCATGAACGCCTCTCTCAACTACTGTGTGTTATATGTAGTGTTAGGGGCCAGTCACACCAAAAGCATTTATGGCAGTTGCAGGCGCCTTTTTTTAATGATATTCTATGGGCACGGCGCGTTTGCGCGCTGTTTATGCGCGCTGAGCGCCTTGCGGTTTTTTGCCGCCTGCCGCGCACGCGTTTTTGAAGGAGCGCTGAGAGCGGAAAAGCGCCCGACGTCATTCGCGTCTTTGCATTGTCCAATCAAATGAGGGGAGAGGCGGGCCTTACGTTGTGGTGAGGGAAGTTTACAGCTGCTTTGAAGAACCGGACTCCACTCGCTCACTCTCTCCTGCGTGTTTGTGCACCTCTCACCCTCAAACAAGGTCAGAGCAAGCGTCCTCTTTTTAAAGTTTCTGCTAATATGAAGCGCTCACGCTTCAATATTTGATTGACAAGACAGCTGACTCGGTGGTTGCTTAGCAATATGAAAAGCCGCGTCGCACTGCTCTTTTTTCAAAAAAGGCAGTGCGTCGCGCCTTGCGTTTGCAAGCGTTTAAAGCGCTTTTGGTGTGACTGGTCCCTTAGGGTGCACTCACATTTTACTTTACTATACAGAACTGTATCAGAGTACGATTGCTTTGAGCCAATGACTCCCTCGCTGGCCTGTCTGCACAAACACACACACGCAAAATGTCTTTTCATTAGATAAGAACACACAATCTCATAAATAACAATGAGACACTGACGCATCATCGTTCTAATATAGTGTTTTCCCACGTCACAGCTTGTGACGTTGACACAATATGGAGTTCAAACACAGAAGACAAAAATATCTCAGAGCAAAAAATGATCTAGTTTTCTCATACAGCTAACGTTGTCTTTTATGATGTTCAACACAACTAAGGCTGTGTTTACACTTGACATTAGCATGCGACCTGTATCTGGATGTTACTTGGGTTTAATTTATTACTTTATTACGCACTACAGAGGGAAACATGTACAGGAAATTGTTTGCGTTTTTATTTAAAGCATATTAAAATTACCAGCAAACATATTAAGAATTATAATAAACAAAGTAACGAATAGTTTATGTCCTACAGTATGTACAGTTATTTGTTTTTGTTAAACATTTTTGTAATTTCATTATACCTACACATAAAAGGTGTAATTGGTTTTACCATGGTATCGGGCCTCAGCTCATCTTGCTTCCTTGATATGTTGACATTCCTCTGAGTTTATAAAGTCCTGGGCATAAAATAAGCCACCATGATTAGGGCTGTCGCAGAATTTCCCTTGTGCTGATTTTGCGTGTCTCTCAAGCGCGTTATGCTGTTTTTCAGCATTTTTCCTGATTGTAGTGCCAAGTAAATATTGCTATTATTGCAATTATTATGCACCATATATTGTTGTTTTTAAATAACAAATATTACCATTTTAAAACGAATAAAGCGTTTATTTATTGAATTGTAAATGCAGAATAACAATTTTTAAAAACGAAAATAAATGAAAGCACATTATTTAGGCTTGTTAAAAACTAGCATGTTTGGTGAAAGTCAAGTTTAGTCTGGTAACGTCACTTCGACTGAAACTTTCATTTGCGGTGCAGATGCTGCAGATACACTAAGATAAAGGCTTTAAAGATAAAAACGTAGGGGTGGTTTCCCGGACAGAGATTAGCTTAAACCAGGACTAGGCCTTAGTTTAAAGGTGGGGTGTGCGATTTTTTTGAAAAAACACTTTAAGAAAGGGAGTCGGGCCGAGTTCCAAAACACACTTGTAGCCAATCAGCAGTAAGAGACGTGCCTACAAACAGATTTCAAATGTCAACATTGGCTTTCAGAGATTGTGCTCCTTTAATCATAAAATATAACTAGTTTGAACAAACATGCCTTACTAAAAACAAGGGCACTGATGTATTTTGAGATGTCAGTGCAAGTTGTTTTCAGTTTGGACAGCTCTTAAATTTATTTTAGTCTAGGTCTAATCTTATCCTTGTCTGGGAAACCACCCCATAAAGCTTAAAATGTAAACCCCACGGTTGTTGGGGTTGCTGGTTATTTTCTGCTGTTGGCTTTTCAGTAGCACTGTATAATACGGAAGTGCGGTTACAGCCCTACATCATGTGGCTAAAGACAACTGCAGCCATTTGTGATTAACAGCTATTCATTTAGCGTGTCTTTCCACACGGGATCTGATCACACATCCAGATACAGAACCCCTTCATGCTTACAAATATAAACGCTTTGTTTCCTGATATACTCATGATCCCGTCTGAGTATTTACGATGTCCTAATATAACAAGGTCTAGTTCTGAATTAATCTAAACCATTTCCGAGAAATGCCCCTTTATGTCCTCAACCAATTTTTTTAATTCTTAATGTTTTGGTACTTGGGCAGTAAGTGTGAAATAATTTAAAAGCAAAAGTTCTATGGCAATGAGTATAAAATACAGTACATATTTTCAAAATGTAAATTGCATCTTTGTGTTTTAAGGGAAGTGTGTAAATTACCTTTCATTCAAAAAATAGTTACTGTAACTCTTTCCCCTCTTTTTTGACATTTTATCTTGTCAATTAAAGGCGGGGTGCATGATCTCTGAAAGCCAGTGTTGAGATTTGAAATCACCTAAACAATCACGCCCCTACCCCAATAGAGACAGAGCGCAGCGCGTCATAACCTGAAAACCAAGCCCACCGGGGGGGGGGAAAGCAATCCAACCGTCTCCATTGACTTTGTATTGCAAAAGGCCGCCTCCTTGTCATTTCTGGCTTATAACAAAAAACTGAATAATGCCTAAAAGCTGCTGTGTGACAATATGTACAGCTAACAAGCCAAAGAACCCAGAAATAAGTTTTTATAAGCTGTCGAGCCGTAAAACCCAGTCTTTAAGGAGAATAAAGTGGATCGCCGACTACGTTTCCCCCTATTGGACACAGTTTTACTAATAGTAGTACTATGAAAAGTTGCCTGTTTCCATTTCTGTGTCTTTAAACACTCGTTTTTTGAAGTCGAAAGCTTATAAAAACGTATTTGGTTTTTTTGGCTTGTTAGATGTACACCTTGTCACACAGCAGCTTTTAGGTATTATTCTGTTTTTAAGTTTAATCTGTAAATAAGTTTTTATAAGCTGCAGACCCCAAAAAACGAGCGTTTAAAGACACAAAAATGGATACAGGCAACTTTTCATAGTACTTCTATTAGTAAAACTGCGTCCACTGGGGGGAGGCGTGGTCGGCGATCCACTTTGTTCTCCTTGGGGACTGGGTTTGCGGCTCGACAGCTTATAGGGGCTTGTTTCTGGGTTCTTTGGCTTGTTGGCTGTGCATGTTGTCGCACGGCGGCTTTTGGGCGTTGTTCTGTTTTTTGTTATAAGCCAGAAATGACAAGGAGGTGGCTTCTCTCAATACAAAGTCAATGGAGACGGTTGGATCGCTTTCCCCCCCGGTGCGCGTGGTTTTCAAATTTGCATAACTGCGCTCTGTCTCTATAGAATCTGTACTTTCTATTGATAGACCCGCCCCACACATACGCAACCCAGGCAACGATGTCGGTTAGTAGACACGCCCCTTACTGCTGATTGGCTACAAATGTTTTTGAACTTGGCCCAACTGCCTTTTTCAAAGCGTTTCTCAAAAATCGTTCACCTCGCCTTTAAGAGAAAACATTTCCCTGCCAATGTTGCCTCCCTGATGAGTTTTTACTGTAATCTTTAATTCCGCTATTATCCACTAGGTGGCGCTTTTAACCAATTTATAAAAAAAGAAGCATCAGCTAATTCTATAACATAGTAAACTCCGTGTATGTTTTGATCATCATTCTGAATCTGGTCTCTAACAAAAGTTATTTACAAAAATGCAATTTTTTTCAGCTTTTTGCTCATATTTGGTATTTTTGAAAAACCTACCCATATTCGAGAGGTTATAAAAAGAGAACAAATGAATATAGGATGATTTTTTTCCGTTTTGTTTGTTTCTGTTCTTTCATTTGAAATATATTGTATGTTTATATATTTCTAGAAGAAAATTCTCCTGGAATGCATTTTTTGAAACTTTGTGAAAATTGCAAAAAATGCTGGTGTGCAACTTTAATAAAAAGTCTGGTGGTAAATGAGTTAAGAGGTGTTTAAATGTTTCGGGATAACAGCCCTGCTTATACTTCACTTTTTCCCGAACTTTTCGTGTAGTTGACCGTGTGTGAATTCTTAGTTACAGAGCTACTATCACTCATATTCCCAGATTTAAGAAGATCATCCCAATACCTGAGCAGAGTATGGTCCAGATGCTCTGTGACCTCTTGGAATGTCTTCTTATCCCAGAACACACTCCTCCAGATTCCCATAAAGATATCTATGAGCTCTACTTTGTCTTCGCAGCTGTTTGGGCCTTCGGCGGGACCATGTTCCAGGATCAGGTGGGATCTTATGGATCTGGTTGTCTGAGCTTCTCAGTCAAAGCACAATTTAAATGTGCTCTTACAGACCTCATACATACGTACATACATCTGTACTTTCATTTCTAGAACTGAATCTTTTGTTTAACTCTACCTTGAATGAATAATGAATGTGTAATTCCTGTACACTTTCACTGCAGCTCGTGGATTACAGGGTGGAATTCAGTAAGTGGTGGGTTACGGAGTTCAAAACCATAAAGTTCCCAGCGCAAGGCACTGTATTTGATTACTACATCGATCCCGAGACAAAAAAATTCGAATCGTGGACAAAACTGATTCCCAAATTTGAGATGGATCCAGAAATTCCTCTTCAGGTTTGTAAAATGTGTATGATTTCTGTTATTGACTTATGATACCTGCCATTTTCTTGCTTTGTCTGCAATCTTGGATACATTTTTTTGGCTCAAATCTTGTTGCAATGCATTATGGGATTGCCTTAGAATTTGATTCAAATTTGGTATCTTATGGTGCTTTTCCATTGCGTAGTACCCCACAGGTCAGGTTGTGTTAGCTCACTTTACTTTGGCTCGTTTAGCTTTTCCTTTTAGTTTAGTAGTGGCATTATAGGTGTGGTGTTATATTTGCACTGCCTACTGCTGTGACGTCATACAAAAAGTGGGAGCGAGCAACGGGGAGCATCGTTGGAATGCAGTGTTTTTCATACATTAATGTATTTGTCAGTCTGCCCCAAAATCTAAATTAGCCACCACTAGTAGATGTTTGCACATCACGGTTATCACTACCTCTGTCTTACATGACAGTTTTTGTACAAACATTGTGGCATCAGTGGACGCACTCCGCTGAGCCTCATTTAAGTTGCAAAAACGCTGTGCATAGATGCAGATGTGCCGCCACAAAACTGCAAGTCTGGAAAACACTGGTATGGTGTTCTTGATTTTCTGCCTGTGGATGTTTTTCAATGTATTCAATGTCATGGTATCTTAAGATGTTTCTTGCTAGTCGGAAAGCTCAACTACAACTTAAACTGAGACTTAAAGGTAACTGAAACTAACCCAGCACATTTCTCCTTTAGGCCTGCCTCGTCCACACTACAGAGACCATCCGTGTGCGCTATTTCATGGACCGTCTGTTGGAGAGGAGGCGACCGGTCATGCTGGTAGGCAATGCTGGCACTGGAAAGTCTGTTCTGGTGGGAGACAAACTTGGTTCCTTGGACCCTGAGAAGTACACCATCAAAAATGTCCCCTTCAACTACTATACTACTTCAGCCATGTTACAGGGTATGTACTGTGTTTGAGCCTTTCTCTCATTTTACAGGACAGGACTGACAACAAAACAAAAAGTGCAACTGCAGTGTCCTTTGGACATTGACAGATTTTTTTGTGATCTGATCCCACTGCACATTTCTCTGAGTGTCAGCCGTTTTATTTGTGGTGTTGTCCTCTACTGTCTTTGCGAACTGTTGGTTTGATATTTATCACTCCTCAGCATGTTCACCCATGTGTTTTTTTTTTTGTCTCAGCAGCTTTTATTCATAAATAGACAAAGCACTTAATATACTACACTGTTTGTTCTCAGAGAGGTTTAATAAACATCTGAATTGAAGCTGCAATTCATAACTTTTTCTACTCTATTGCATTCACTGTTTGAAATATAAAATTGCTTACGGAGTTTTTTTTCCCGTGTGATAATGTAGATTTCTGGGTTATACTTTATTTCGATAGGCCACTTTACTAACTATAAGTAATTTACTAACTTAGTATTTATAAGTAACTACATATCAAATAACTCTCATTAGAGTATTGGTAGACTGATAGTGTAGGGTTAGGGAAAGGTTTAGAGTTGACGTAGTTGCAGGGTTCCCACGGGTCCTTGAAATCCTTAAAAGTTATAAAAATAATTCAAGGCCCTGGGAAGTTTTTGAAAATATACATGCATAGATACAGGTCATTGAATGTGCTTGAATTTATTTAATGCAAGAAGTTTTCTGGAAAAAATCCATATTATTCCCTGTGTAGTGTAGGATAATATTAGAATATTTCTAGACTTTTTAAGCACACGTGCTAAACTGTTCACTTTAAATGCTTATATCTTCTGTATGGGAATGTTAAATTCATACCAAAATGCTTTTTTGCATATTTGTGTTTGACACATGAAAACGTCTCGGGTTACGTATGTAACTGTTGTTTCCTGATAAGGGAACAAGACACTGCGTCTCCATTGCCATACTTCCTGCGTCCCTGTAACGCAGTCTTTGGCAATATTTCAGATAGCGATATACTTCCTGTCTTTGTAGTTAAGTCTCACCATTGGTTGAATTTGATATACACATTCAGACGCACTTACCCCTGTAGGCGTCCCCAAAGTGTCACCGCAGTGACGCAGCGCGAGTTCCCTTGAAAGGCAACTGTAACAATGTATCTTAAAAGGTAACAATGTAACCTTGCTCTCACTTGAAATGTTCCTTTCATTTAGTCCTTGAATTTGAGAGTAATGGACCTGGAAAGTCCTTGAAAGGTCCTTGAATTTGAAGTTTACTAAGGTGTGGGAACCGTGAAGTAGAGAATGTGAAAATATAAATACATTTTCTAAAACTTGCTCATTCCTACTGAATTTGCCTTCACCGGTCACATTTACCGGCAAAGTAACATTATATTATTTTTAATTGCTTATCTAACATGCTATAAGTTTCTTGTTGGTGTCATAATTTAAAAAAAGGTCATGGACATAAAATGCTTCCCATTGATTGAAAGTACTCCGATCTACCATGCTTCATGTTTTTGAGGCTTTATCTATAAACTCATTAACATTTTCTAAACAAATCGATAAGCATCTTTGCAATCTTTCCCCGCAGCTGTTCTGGAAAAACCTTTAGAGAAGAAGGCGGGGAGGAACTACGGGCCGCCCGGCAGCAAGAGGCTCATATACTTCATAGATGACATGAACATGCCGGAAGTGGACGCGTACGGCACCGTTCAGCCTCACACCCTTATCCGTCAACACATGGACTATAACCACTGGTACGTACTGTTTGATAATCACATGGCTTCAAGCGCATCACAATGATTTATTTGAAGCCAACCCTAACAGCCAAATAAATTCAATTTCATGGATAAATCCGTTTCTCCCAGAATCACAAGCTTGTCTTTTATCTATTTAACACAATGGACATGCTAGTTATGACTGTTTCACCTTGTTACCTTTGCTTAGATAGAGAATCTAATTACTACACTAATGGATTTTGTTACATAAGAGTTTTATCTTGTTAAGCACCGTAAAATCATTGGAGATCATTGGCGATTACTCGGTGCGTGAGGTCACAAGAGGTTTACTTTATTTTGTCTATGCTGTTAGTCGCTGCCTGGAGGTGCTGTGGTTTGTCAATGAAAACATAACATATGCCTACTATCAGCTTTGCAGTGTTTCTGCGATGTCTATTAGATCAGAGATGAACAGGAGTCAGTGCATTCCTTTAAGCTGCAGTGAATTTAAAGAAAGACACACTGTGCATACAGATCATGGCGTGTGTGAGCTTTTATCTGTGACTGACTGAACGTTGTGTCCTCTCAGGTACGACAGGAGCAAGCTGCAGTTGAAGGAGATCCACAATGTGCAGTACGTGTCTTGCATGAATCCCACTGCGGGCAGCTTCACCATCAACCCCCGACTGCAGGTACATGCTCAGGCGGCCTGCCATAACTGTGAATTAAACACATCTCTCGCTTTCCCCGCTTCGTTGGCCTCTGTCATATTTTTAATCACATACCTTGGTGAAATTTCAATAACACATTTTTGGAAGCAAGTAAATAAACAGGAATAGATATTGAATCTAAATTGGTCCATTTCAGAGGCATTTCTCCGTATTTGCTCTCTCGTTCCCCGGAGTGGACGCCCTAAACACCATCTACTGCAGCATCTTAAGTCAACACCTCCGCGGTGAAGGATTCACACAAGTTCTTCAGAAGAGCTGTTCTCAGCTGGTCCAGATGGCATTAGTGTTTCATCAGCGCGTGACTGCCACGTTCCTGCCAACTGCCATCAAATTCCACTACATCTTCAATCTTCGTGATCTCTCCAACATATTTCAGGTACTTTAAGGGGTGCAAGCTTCAGGTCAGCTTACATACCTGCTGTTATCTCAAGCTTTTTGTAACTGTGGTACGTTTAATAACCTTAGTTGTGTCTATTGTTACATTGATTTCATCTATAAGCATTTGCCTATCGTATCTGGGTATCGTAAGAAATTTTCCAGTTTTGATTCCGGGTCCAGTTCTGCCTAACAATTCCCGGTTCCGATTCCTGTTCCATATAACAACAGAAATATGAAAAATAATGCACAATACTTAAAGAGCCAGTAAGATGACAATTTTAAGCATCCTATCACTGTTTATAAGTCCTGGACAACAGGTTTAAATGCATGCAAGGTCAAGAAACACTGTAATTTTCTCAAAATATAAATTAAAAATTACCTCATTTCTCAGAAATCCCCAAATGATTCGTGTGAAGTCGTCTAACGACTCAGTCTGCCTAAACCCCACCTTTCAGTAGCCTGCTCTGCTCTGATTGGTCAACTGACAGAGTCTCCGCACAGACCACAGATCAGTGGCACAGACCAACAATAGTGCAACATGTATTGACCTAGTGCTAACATGCATAGTGATAAGACTTCGACATCAATACATATCACTCATCATTAATCCAAGCAATAAAAATGATGATAGAAACATTTAACACTCATTTAAGCATTTATGTAAGCTAACCGGGTCATAGCAAAACTGTAAGTGAGCATGCGCTAGCCGTTTGCTAACGTGACTCTCTGACAGTATATAGAGTTTAAACAACGACATCATTCATCATTAATCCAAGCAGTAAAAACGATGATAGAAACTAACATTTTACACTCATTTAAGCATTTATGTAAACTAACCGGGTCATAACAAACCCGTTAGTGCAGCATAAACCGCTTGCTAACGTGACTCTCTGACAGTATATAGAGTTTAAACAACAACATCATCATCATTAATCCAAGCAGTAAAAACGACGATAGAAACGAACATTTTACACTCATTTAAGCATTTATGTTAGCTAACCGGGTCATAGCAAACTGTAAGTGCACATGCGCTAGCTGCTTGCTAACATGACTCTCTGACAACAAACTCATTCATCATTAATGCAAGCAGTGAAAACGACGATAAAAACTAACATTTTACACTCATTTAAGCATTTATGTAAACTAACCAGGTCATAGCAAAACTGTAAGTGAGCATGCGCTAGCCGTTTGCTAACGTGACTCTCTGACAGTATATAGAGTTTAAACAGCGACATCATTCATCATTAATCCAAGCAGTAAAAACGATGATAGAAACTAACATTTTACACTCATTTAAGCATTTATGTAAACTAACCGGGTCATAACAAACCCGTTAGTGCAGCATAAACCGCTTGCTAATGTGACTCTCTGACAGTATATAGAGTTTAAACAACAACATCATCATCATTAATCCAAGCAGTAAAAACGACGATAGAAACTAACATTTTACACTCATTTAAGTATTTATGTAAGCTAATTGGGTCATAGCAAAACTGTAAGTGCACATGCGCTAGCCGCTTGCTAACGTGACTCTCTGACAACAAACTCATTCATCGTTAATCCAAGCAGTAAAAATGATGATAGAAACTAACATTTTACACTCATTTAAGCATTTATGTAAACTAACCAGGTCATAGCAAAACTGTAAGTGAGCATGCGCTAGCCGTTTGCTAACGTGACTCTCTGACAGTATATAGAGTTTAAACAACGACATCATTCATCATTAATCCAAGCAGTAAAAACGATGATAGAAACTAACATTTTACACTCATTTAAGTATTTATGTAAGCTAATTGGGTCATAGCAAAACTGTAAGTGAGCATGCGCTAGCCGTTTGCTAACGTGACTCTCTGACAGTATATAGAGTTTAAACAACGACATCATTCATCATTAATCCAAGCAGTAAAAACGATGATAGAAACTAACATTTTACACTCATTTAAGTATTTATGTAAGCTAATTGGGTCATAGCAAAACTGTAAGTGCACATGCGCTAGCCGCTTGCTAACGTGACTCTCTGACAACAAACTCATTCATCGTTAATCCAAGCAGTAAAAATGATGATAGAAACTAACATTTTACACTCATTTAAGCATTTATGTAAACTAACCAGGTCATAGCAAAACTGTAAGTGAGCATGCGCTAGCCGTTTGCTAACGTGACTCTCTGACAGTATATAGAGTTTAAACAACGACATCATTCATCATTAATCCAAGCAGTAAAAACGATGATAGAAACTAACATTTTACACTCATTTAAGTATTTATGTAAGCTAATTGGGTCATAGCAAAACTGTAAGTGCACATGCGCTAGCCGCTTGCTAACGTGACTCTCTGACAACAAACTCATTCATCGTTAATCCAAGCAGTAAAAATGATGATAGAAACTAACATTTTACACTCATTTAAGCATTTATGTAAACTAACCAGGTCATAGCAAAACTGTAAGTGAGCATGCGCTAGCCGTTTGCTAACGTGACTCTCTGACAGTATATAGAGTTTAAACAACGACATCATTCATCATTAATCCAAGCAGTAAAAACGATGATAGAAACTAACATTTTACACTCATTTAAGTATTTATGTAAGCTAATTGGGTCATAGCAAAACTGTAAGTGCACATGCGCTAGCCGCTTGCTAATGTGACTCTCTGACAACAAACTCATTCATCGTTAATCCAAGCAGTAAAAATGATGATAGAAACTTACATTTTACACTCATTTAAGCATTTATGTAAACTAACCAGATCATAGCAAAACCTTAAGTTAGCATGTTAACCGCTTGCCAACGTGAATCTCTGACAACGACATCATTCATCATTAATCCAAGCAATAAAAATGATGATAGAAACTAACATTTTACACTCATTTAAGTATTTATGTAAACTAACCAGGTCATAGCAAAACCGTAAGTGAGCATGCGTTAGCCTTTTGCTAATGTGACTCTCTGACAACAAACTCATTCATCGTTAATCCAAGCAGTAAAAATGATGATAGAAACTTACACTCATTTAAGCATTTATGTAAACTAACCAGGTCATAGCAAAACCTTAAGTGAGCATGTAAACCGCTTGCCAACATGACTCTCTGACAACGACATCATTCATGATTAATCCAAGCAATAAAAACAAAGAGGTAGAAAGGCAAAGAGGTAAACAATCAGAGACGACACCCTTATGCTTTATGGAGCGACGGCAGCGGGCAAAAAAGCTTTTTAGAACCAATAAAAAAGTCCAATGACAAACTTCAATGATATTAAACAAAGAAATCAAACTTTGAGAGAGAGTTTTGTGAACGCTTTTCTTCGTCATGGATCTGTACGTTAAATCATCGCGCCGTCACTCTCCTGCTGCTTTGTATTGCGCGCTCCAGCTTATGCCGAGCAATTTTTTTTAAGGTGAAGTAATGAATAGTGTATTTGCATTTTGTTCGGTAGTAGAAGATCGGATTCATATCCGTTTTGCCAAGACGCATTTATGTGGCCAAATGTAAATGAAACAGTTTTAACAAATGAGATAGCTATCCGATCAGAAAAAACACATGAAGTGACCAGGTGTAAAAAGACCCTTTGATGAAGAGGAAGGGACTTCATCAGCAGGTCAATACAGAATCCCTCCAGTAGCCCTTCTGGTGCAGGTGTTTACTCGTTACCCAGCTTGACAACAATGACAAGTTAACATTAGCTGTTTAAGATTTATAAGATATTTGGAGTGAAAACAGGACAAAACTACTAAGTTAGAAAAGCATTTTTTTGCAGTGTATATTCTGTGCTTTGTCTCATAGGTTATTGACAAATATATTTGTGTGTTGTACTTTTTAATTTAATTTTAAAGTTCTTTTATAGAACTTGGTCATCTTAAGCTGTGTTTAAATGTGGTGTATAAATGAACCTTGCACTTACTACATTGATGGTAATAATGTAATGAATAAGCTTCAAGTGAACTTGAGAGAGAGAGAATGTGTGTGTGTGTGTGTGTGTGTGTGTGCGCGCCTACGTCTTGTCTGTAAATGCTTGTTGGGTTACTTACCTTTACGCAACTTGTAACTAAGACTTCGTTCACACTGCAGGCTGAAACAACCCAATTCTGATTTTTTTGCCCCTATGCGACCTGTATCTGATCTTTTCATGACAGTCTGAACGACACAGATCCGATCTTTTCAAATGTGACCCAGGCCACTTGGGTATGTGGTCCTGAATCCGATACGTATCCGATCTTTTGAAATGCGTCCTCAGTCTGAACGGCCAGGCCACATGTATCCGACCCATACGTCATAATTCTGTGTTGAAGTAGGCTGAAACGAGAAGATAAACAACAACCATGGGGGACGTTGCTAACACTGCTCCACAAAACGCCATGGCCAAAACCTTGCTCTCCTCCTTTTTATTTTTTTTTAAAACGAGAAGATTGTAGGTGTGAGGTTAGAATAGTCGAAGATTCAATGCATCGATAGGAGAAGCCTGATTCGACTACAAATCTCACAGTCGTATCGTCGCAGATGTGTTATGAAATGAGGATCATTCAATTTTGGCCGTATGGGTGCACACGTTATCGGATTTCACATATAACAGCTTTCTCCCACTATATTAATATACAGCATATTATTATAATGCTGCAAATAATATGTGAAGTAGCAGCTTTCAATAAATATTTTTAAAATGCGTTAATAAATCCAACAACCCCTGTGACCGGGCTACACGTCCATAAGAGGTTTCTATGTTAATAAACCATTGCCTCTTTGTTTCTACATTTAAAAAAGACAAAGCTGGCAATTCTGGCTATACTTTCGTTCTTTTAATAATTTCTTTACTTTTTTTATTTTATTTATAAATCACTCTGGGTTATCTGATTGATCTATTTGGCATGTGTTTTGTTTCCGTGCACTTGAGGCATTTTGCACATTTGTTCTGCACTTTGTTACTTCTGACTTTATTTTATTAAAAAAATTGTATTTATCATAAACGTAAATTCTGATCTAATTTAAGTGTAAATTTTGGATTGCTTTTCGTTGTATCGATGTTGCACTATTGCGTGCTGGCAATGCTTGCGCATGCAATTTAGCCGAACGGGCTAGGTGCGTGCTCTGCGTCTCATATTTAGAAGTTCATCAAACTAAACATACAAACACGGATGTTTTTCGACGGGTATAAGTTTTTAAAATGTTAAATGTATTTAAACAGAGGTAAGCCGTTTCTTTAAATTTCGGTGCTGAAACGGAAAATATCTGCACCGCGTAGTGTCTATAAAATCATTAATTTCAGTGTTTTTCTTGTTATAAATTAACGTTTAATGATTTGTATATAAAGCTTCGTTTTTATTATTTACAGTAACGATCACAAAACATTTGTCATTTCTCATTTGTCGTTTTTTTTCTGTCATGACTGCTTTGACGCACTAAATCTCCAAATTAAATAAAAACACTGAATTGTAGCCGGAGTTTCCAAGGCAGGATCCCCTTTGTTATTGGGGAGATTTTTTTTGCACAATTTATATATTACTTATTATTATAATAAGTATAATAAATAACTATAATTATTTTTGACACACGTAGGTTATTACGTGTATTTTGGATTTTAATTTCATTACTGTCTGTGCATCTCCGTGGCCTCATCCGAGCGCACTTTCTCCGCCTTGCGTCTTTTGAAGATACGGGCATCAGCACCATGACCCTGAATAGACTCACACACCTTTGGCTAATGCATGCCCACACAGAAATTCTGAACTCCCTGGGCGTTCGTCCCCTAGCTCATGAGAGACTTTGGACTTTATTATACAACCGGCGCAATGCGCGATGCTAGTGTATTTTGCTAGAGTAAAGAGCGCGTTGATAATATGCGCGGGTTTGCTTTTCACATACATGGATGCGAAGCAGCACAAAAACGCTTTTTAATACGAAAAATTAAAGGATTAAAATGTAAAAGATCATTATTGAGTCTCTTGGACATAAACGGGGACTGATTATGAGACGTTAGAAGGCGCAAAGAGCTGCTTCATCTGTAGCTAAGTAAATGCTTTGCTTTAAACAAATGCATCTATTTTTAAATGTTTTTAAATGCTACCCCACGAATTTATTGTATATAATCTGTGGATTTGGTGAGATGAGAACTCATCTCTTGTTTGTAACAAATAGTATTTTTAGAGTACAAACCTTATATAAAGCCTAATATATTCTAAAAATGTAATTATACAAGTATATCTTTATAAAAGTATACAATATCAGAACTAAACCCATTATTATTATTTTTTTCAATTTTTGAATTATCTATAAGTTTAAAAAAGACAGTAATAGTACTATTTAGTAAAAAAAGATCTTACGATCTTACGAAAGTAACATATGTTCGTCCGCATGGACATTGAAAATTGTAAAGTTTAATTAATATTATATGTTGTTATAATATTATATGTTGTATGTAAATATGTTGTATGTATGTATATCTGAAGTTGTAACGAAAGTAATTTCCCCTTGGATTATTAAAAGTATGTCTGTTTCTGATTAATTGCGCATATATTAATCTGATAACTGATGATGTCTGTGTGTTTCAGACCCTGGCTGTGTGCACTGAAGTGTATATGACAATAAAGTAGTGAAACTCATGTATTTTAAATAGGCCTATAGGCTCATAGGTTTTTTGTTAAAAAAAAATAATTCACAGCACCCCCTGTTCAAAATGACTTCCAGCGGCCCTGGACTCTGTTGTTGACATCCATGTTTAACGTTAGTTAACAAGTGACGTCATTGACCATTGAGTACTCTTCTGCGCATGCGGGTCACTTCTGGGTCATTTCACGTTCACACAGGAGATCACAAAAGGTCGTATTTAATTGGAAATGTGAACGGCCTTGCAAAAAAATCACATTTTTTCAAAAAATCGGAATTGAGCATTAAGCCCTGCAGTATGAACGTAGCCTAAAACAAGTATGTATGTATGTATTTAGTTGATTTAAAGATTGTGCTATTACACATACTCATATACTATCTTTTAGATCCCATCAAGAGAGGCTTCTTGATGGGAAAGGCATCATAAAAAGTCTATATAGTTGGCAAATGTAAAGCATACATGTGTATTTTTTGTGCTAGTCCATTTTTATTTTATTTTATTTTATTATTATTGTAACAGCTCAGGGATGTTCAAGGAGCAACATGTTTGTGCAATTTCTAAAGATTTTAGTTCTGTTTTTGAATAAGGGGTTGGAAATGAATGCTTTTCTTGTTTTTATCTAATTCATCGATTAATCGAAAAAATAATCTATAAATTTATCGATTATTAAAATAATCGTTAGTAGCAGCCCTAGTGTTTATTAATCACTGTCAAAATATTTAAAATGTGAAAGGCACAGTGCAGAACTTTTTGGCCACTAGGGGGTGCTAGACATGTACTTTGCGCCACAGCACTGTCGCAAAGGAAAAGAAGATAACTAGGGTTAGGTCACAAAGTCACGGTGTGCCTTCCAGCATGTCATATGAATATAATTTTATGGGTTTTATTTTTCTCAAACGCCAAAAGATCGCGTAGCTCACGTTTTCAAGCCAGTTGTAACAGTGGTCGCTTGGTTTAAGTTTACATTAAAAAAATTGCCTAAAGGTGAATCAAACCCGGGTCGCCCATGTCGTAGGTCCGTGACACTACCTCGGCACCACAGAATCACGCGATGTAAGTCTCTCTCTACACTCCCCAAGTAGGTGCCAGACAGGACTTATGCAAGCAATATAACATTACTAACTAGTCCAAAAGCATAACTGCTAAATCAGGATCGGTTAGGAACCCCTCTTCCTCTTGTAGTTCACGCCAGCGAGCGAAAGCTGACCTAATATTGATCCTCGTCCTTACTTTTATTCTGTCACTCTCCCGTTTTCTCTTTCTGGTGTCCTCCGACAAAACCTTGTGTTTCTTTTTCTAAGTTGCTGCTTCGGCCATGACAAAAACATCAGGAAAATAAATAGTTGCGCTCTAACGTCCGAATTTGAGGAAGTGGATGAAGTGATGTATGCCGTAAAGCAGTCAAATTTTGTAGTTCTTTTTGTGCTCGGGTTACTACCCGAAACCCCAAGTTTAAAAGTACAAGTAGAAGTGATACAGACCTCGTCAGGCTATGGTAGACATGTCATTTAACCTATTTTAATTTGATGTACTATCACAACGGTCTTGAAAATATATTATGAAGGTTGAAAAACTACAAAGTGTCACTTTAAGTGAATTCATATTTTCAGTCACTATATATTTATTCCTGTTGGAGTAGTCCTCGTAAGGTTTCCTACCTGGTGAAGTGGATATGTTTGAAACAGAAGCACTGCATGATTTGAGATTTATAGATGCTGGAGAAAGTTTTTTGTCATATTACTTGTACAGCAGCCTTTGCAGGATATAATTTTTGGTAACACTTTATTTCGATAGTCCACTTTAGACATTTTACTAATTATAAGTAACTTTTCAACTACTTATCAACAATCAATCTTTACAGTATTAGTAGACTGTCTGCTTTATATCTACTAACACTTTATTGTGATGATATCTCAACAGACATTCAACTGTCTAGAAGTATCTTTGCATGTGCATGTCAACTTATTCCACTAACCCAAACCTCTTTCCTAACCCCTAACCCTTACAGTCTACTAATAATCTAATGACAGTATAGTTGTAAATTATTGAAAGTTAGTTGACATGTAGTTGCAAAGTTATTTATAGTTAGTAGAATGTCTAAAGTGGACTATCAAAATAAAGTGTAACCTTAATTTTTGCATGTGCAAGGCACGCACATTGATGCACGGTTCAAATTAGAAACTTTTTTGGGTGTTAATGTTTCCACCTGCCCTGAAAACGCGTTCTGATCCTGTACTGGTAGTGCAGATTGATACTTTTTCACAAGCTTGACCAAGAAAGAATATGAAGATAAACGGCATTTTAAAAAAATGAGTTGCCGCCAAAATCAGTATTGTATCAGGTCAGTATTTAAAAAAAATCTTAATTGTATGCAAAATACAAAATCTTCTGTGTTATTCTGTCGTCTTTTCCCCTTTTTTCCCAAAAAGCAATAAATGCCAGTCCTCATTCTCTGCAGAATGCAATAAATCTCCTAAACAAATCACAGGGTACCATTACACGCATTGTAAACAACAATGGCAGCATGTTGAATACACCGAATTGTACTTCGTGATCAACAAACAAACAAAAACAAAATAATACTTTTGTTGGCATTGATAAACCTGTGGTGTTTTTTTGTGATGGGGAAGAAACGTAAGCCATCAAATAATTTACGCGAGAGGCGAGAAATATGCCGGTACATTTTATAGCTGAAACTGTGAAAAAGTTCTGCGACAACGTCCCAAGTATAACTGCAGCAATGACAATGTTCTTAATATGACAAAGTAAGTGTTTTGATAAATGCCATTTAAAGCGTAACTAAACCCCTGGTCAGAGCCTGACTCCACCCATTGGCAATAATGGAAAAATGCAAGAAAAGTGGGCAGATCCCAAGGAGATAGAGGGGACAAACTAAGTGTGTGGGGAGATCGTAACAAGGGCGTGGTGATCTTGAACCTGCTTACGTCACGAGTTATTTTTTGGACCCAACATCCAATAGGAAAATTTAACTGCAGTAGCCACTGTACAACCTGAAGAGGGCAGCACTTAGAATTTTTACACCATATATTGTAGTATTGAAACACTTTATATCCAAATGTCAAAAAACTTACTAAAATCAATGAACAGCACTAATAACACCCCATTCTTACGGTGCACTTCTTGCTGCGTTAATTTGGTTGCGTGACTGTAAACAGTATCTCAACATAATTAATATTCATGAGGTAAAACATGCCTACAGTATTTAAAGTAACCGCTCCCAGCGCTTTGCCCGTGCATCACATCGGAATTGTTTTTAGAACCGAAACTTAAAAATTCAGGGCGGTTCCGGTTCCTTTGAAAAACAGAACCGGTTCTGAATAAGAACTGGTTCTCAGTTCCCAATCTTAACTATGGGCCAGATTTGCTCACAACTTGCACAAAACGGCATTTTGGTGTTTAATAACGATTGTCCGGATTTACTACTATACAGTTCATATCTAAGGGTCCATTTACACTACAACAATTTTAACCAGAAAAATTTTAACCAGAAAAGCGTTAATCTGGTTTGGTCCGTTTGTTTATACGTCAACTGTGTTTTTCCTGAAAACGCAAACTGTTGAAGATCTCCATGTGTTCTCCATGTAAACTACGTGATTGCAAAACTGTTATAACAGTGTTTGCGTGTATTTCAGTCAAAAGACATGTGTGAGTATCAAAACAACAATGCGGGCCTACAGGACTGTGTTTGTGCTGCTCAAGATACTGATTTTATACTTATTTCCAACAAAATGTAAAAAGTAAGCGGGGATACTGGTTCCCTCTCAAAATAGCCTAAACACTTTTCCCATATACTTTTGCATTAGCGCAAAAATTAAGCTCTGTGTTTAACGAAAGTTTATGACACTTGTCTTTTTAGTATATGCAAAATGTAACTTTTGTTTAACACAGACCTTATTTTTTGTGATAATCCAAAAGTCTATGGGGCTTTTTAGCAAAGGAAACCAGTGTCCCCCCACCTTCTGGGGTTAGCCATTAAAAATACGTCATCACTGTACAGCAGTGGTTTTCAAATTGGGGGCCGCGAGATGGTGCCAGGGGGGCCCCAGTTTTATGACATTTTATGAAATTTTATGAAATACATTAATTTTTCATGAATTCTGTGTAATTAAACCTAAAAGATAAGGCTACTAACCAAAAGCACTACTTTTTTGTATAATTTAATGTTTTTTTTATTAAAATGTGGAGATTTAGGACAGTTTTTTTGTCACAAATTTTCTTTTGGGGGCCGCAAAGGAATGCACCGTACACAAGGGGGGCCGCACGCTGATAAAGTTTGGGAACCACTGCTGTACAGCACTATATAAACATATTGTCCAAAACTGCGCTCTTTTTATGTCAGTCTTATGCATACCCCTTCGAGTAAAGTGTTACCCACACTGTTAATAGCTTTAATCTAACCAGGACATTTACATCTTGCAATAACTACCCTAGCCAACCCAGAACTGGTTTGTCCAATTTGCAGCCCCCAACACAAAAACCTGTTAACTTACAGTATGTGTCATTTGGCTAAAATCAAATTACATTTTGGAAACGTTTGTGTAAAACATCTCGTTACAATCTAGTGTTTATGAAGCAGTCGCAGTTAATTACTTTGTCATTTTGGTCAAGAAGTGTCTGCTAAATGCAATGTAATTATAACACACTAAACGCATGTAAAGAAACATAAATTTGCCAGTACAACACTGTTTTCACCACCTGGAGGCTTGTAGATGGCCAAGTCCTGCACCGAGCCACAGCAGAAAGCCTCAAAATTTTCCAAAGACCTGTGGATTTTAAACTCCTGCATTGTGTAGTAACTTACACCAAAAACAAGATGATTTATAATGTCCATATATGTGCATGGAGGTAAATGGTCCAAGTCTCTGTGCCATTCTGCTGCAGGGAGCTCGTATAGGTCAATATTTTGAATGCCTGAGAGCTTCTCTAAATACCGCTGTTTTGCGCTTGGTGTGAGCTTATTCCTGTAAGGTCCCTTTTCTTTCGCTTTATCTTTTTGCATTACTTTATTCCTTTACTTTATTGTATTTGTAGATCCGTCTCTGTCCTGCCGAAATAATAAATGCACCAAAATTAAAGAGCTCTGGAAATCGCGCCTCTGTGAAGTTGCCCCTGGCAACCGATAACGTCTCCTACAGTCATGGCCGACCAGCTCAGACCCCGCCCAAATCGGCACGTATCTCCTTACTCTCAATTAGGCGAGGTACAAAGAACGGACCCCTGGTCTCTGTTTGCTTAATGGTCTGGCTGGTGGCTAAAATGAACTCTGGAACTAATACCTCATCAACAATAACAAATGTTTTGGTTTCCTAAAGAAGAGGGGAGACGGCGATCATTAATCACCGCTATGTGAGGGGGAGTTTGGCAGCCGGTTTGTAGTTAACATTGTATATATTCATTTAACAAAGTACAGTTACCTCAGTGTTGTTTTTTTATACGCGTTAGCTATGAAATATGAACTAAGGTGATCTACTTGTTGTTTATTTAGCTTATTATCAGAAATAAACTACTCTTAAAGGACTCAATTGTTATTGATTGTTAGTGTTGTTTACCAAAAGTTATGCGTGTTTCACGAAAGGCTCGATGTTTTTACTGCTGAAACCGTCTATAGTAAAATTTCTATTGACTGTAAAGAATGCTTAAGAGTTTAGCAGTCTGAATAAATGCAATTTTAGCAATAAAAATGTTAATTATTTTTAATTAATAAAACCAATTAGTTCATTTTAAGAGACCTTTATCAGTTTCTCTCGTATAATAAGGATTGTTCTTTAATAGGGGTGTCCTCGACTAAGGATTTACATATTCGAATCAGAATTGTCGAATCTTTCTATAGTCAACCGATATACAAATCATCTATGTGTGTGTGTGCATGGGTTGAGAGGGGGCCAGACCAGGTACAAATGGGTAACTTTTATTTTCTTTCACAAGCAGCACACATAAACAACTTTCTGATAAAATGACCAAAACTGTCTTTAAAGACACAGACTTTACCTTAATATAACAGCTTCAAAGTTATTTCGGTGGTAAACAAAGTCATAGTAAGGCGAATCATAATCCTGTTGAAGCTCGGGGAGGACGCCGCTACCAAAACCAGCAATGCAAGCTTGAGAGAACCGCCCCTGACAAATCTCGCGAGAATCACGACTTGCTTTACGGCAACGGCGTCACACACGTTAGGCCTGTTCGACTTCGTGTGGCACTGCAAGAACCGACCGCCGGATGTCCGGCTGTCGGTTCTTGCAGCGCTGCATGAAGTCGATCAAGCCTATAACAACAACTGTACGCGCGAATTTGAGACGTGAGGCTAAACGATTTAAAAGTTAAGAGCGCGTTCGGAATTGAGTAGGAAATGGAAAAGAGAATCTGACCGCATTAGGAACCGGACAAGAGTCCCACTCGGTCAGGCTTTTACTCGTTGCCGTGAGCTAAAAGACAGCACTGGAGGGATGCTGATCTGGCTATCTTGTTGATGGACTAGTAAGTAAATCTCTCATTTGTAAACTTGTTTGTGGTCTATGTTGTATGTTGTTGCGCTTGCTTGTAGTATGTCATGCGATTATCATGACAACAGTTGTCAATATCTCACATAATTATCAGGACATAAATAAGCCTAGAGGTTATAAATAGTGTTAACATGCACAATTTGCAAACTATTATGATAAATAGCAATAATCATGTATAGTGACATTATAGCGAACAACGTTATGAAATAATGCAACGTACACAATTAACTTTGTCATGGCATTTTGTAATGTTTACTTGTGATTTAGCTGCAATCATGTAAAAACGTTATAAGCTAGCAAACGCGGTACTTTATTATTATATGCACTCTACACTTGGAATAAACTTCTTATTATCCTATGACCATCATCTGTAGTTTAGTAGACTATGCAGTAGCCTAATATTTGTATGAAATTGTGAAACATTAAGTGGGAAATTAGTGGGAAATTACGACAGTTGCAAGTATTCTCCAGCGACTCTAGGGGTCGCTGTTTGACACAAACGCCGAAATGCATAGAGCGGCTTTAAAGTGATGAACGGCGGATGAAGGCAAAACTGACAATGCATTTACTTATCACATCACACAAAGATATAAAAAAACATTTTGATAACTAAACCTAAAAAAAACAAATGTGCTCCTGCCTTTGAAACCCGGCTACAATTCAGCGATTTTATTAATTTGGAGATTTAGCGCGTCAAAGCAGTAGTGACCAAAAAAACACCACAAATTACATATAATTTGTGATTGTTACTGTAAATTATAAAAACTAAGCTTTATATACAATTCATTAAATGTTAATTTATAACAAGAAAAACACATTGAATTAATGTTTTTATAGACACTAGCGTTAATATTTAGCACAGAAATACCTGCTTACTTTGACTTTGATCATCTCTGTATTCACTTTAGGTACATAAACATCTGATGATTCTTATATTATTTATTTCAGGAATCTCTTTTCTATCATTTGAAAGTGAACACGGCCATAATATTAAATCACAAGAAAGACCGTGTCAGGCATAAATATACGTTCGGTGCAGATATTTTCTGTGTCATCACCGAAATTTAAAGAAACGGCTTACCTGTTTTGTAGTTTAACTTTTGACAAGATAACCACCCTGTTTTAAATACATTTTAAAACTTATACCAAACATCCGTTTTTTTAATGTTTAGTTTGATGAACTCCTAAATATGAGATGCAGAGCACCTAGCGCGTTCGGCTAAATTGCATGCGCAAATATGGCCAGCACAACAGCGCAACATTGATACAACGAAAAGCAATCCAAAATGTACAGAATTAAATTAGGTCAGAATTTAGGTTTATAATAAATAAACATTTTTTATAAAATAAGTTCAGAAGTAACAAAGTGCAGAACAAATTTGTGCAAAATGCCTGAAGTGCACGGAAACAAAACACAAGTCAAATCAGATAACCCAGAGTGATTTATAAATAAAATAAAGAAATTATTAAAGAACGAAAGTATAGCCAGAATTGCCAGCTTTGTCTTTTAAATGTAGAAACAAACAGGCAATGGTTTACTAACCTAGAAACCTCTTATGGACGTGTAGCCCTGTCCTGACGGTTGTTGGATTTATTAATGCATTTTTTAAATATTTATCGAAAGCTGCTACTTCACATATTATTTACATAGCATTATCATAACGTGCTGTATATTAATATATTGGGAGAAAGCTGTTATATGTGAAATCAAATAATGTGCACCCATATACGGCCAAAATTGAATTATCTTCATTTCTTAACACATCTGCGACAATTCAACTGTGAGATTGGTTGTCAAATCAGGCTTCTCCTATCAATGCATCGAATCTTCGACTGTTCAGGGTCACCCCTACTCTTTAATAAAGTAAAGCAATTTTTCTCAGATTACTTAATTGTTGTAATGATCAGTAGAATACTCGATTACTAAAATAATTGATCGCTCCTGCCCTATTCACAAGGTAACGTCATCGGATCAGATTCAGTGGTAACTCCATAAACGGGAATCTTTTTGACAGCAATGTCATGTGTGTGAAATATTTCATGAATGCAATAGAAAAACTTTTACGGCCTTTCACTACATCATTGTCGTGTAAACATACCCTAAATACACTCTGCAGTGTATCCATGAGGCCTAATCTCTGTCAGAAAGTCTTCTCATCATCTGTTGAAATGTTTCTCTTCGAGGGCTGCAGTAAATAATTCATTCATCCATGGATCCTTTTCATGTGCACACTCTGATGGAAGTTACCTAACTTTTGACAAGCCCGGAAAATTCCACTTTATCCGTTAATTTAAAGCATCTGAGTCGGACATGCTTGTGGCCAAATTTAAATGGTTTCTGCCCGAGCGCCGCATCCATTCTCAAGCTAGTTAAGAGGCTCAACATCATTACCCAGATTCTCACGCATAAACAATTCAGAACATCCACCTTTTAAGTCTGACTCTGCTGTCCTTGTTCTTGTTACTGCGGTGACTTTCCAATTTCAATTGTTTTAAGAGGCTTTATTGGGCCTCGCTTCCTCGGTTTGGTAATGATGAAAGAAAGAAAAGAAGAGGGTGGTCTCTGAACCTCTGCTCATTGTTTTGGGTACAGTCAGAGTAATGAACCAAAATGAGCGAGAGAGAGCGAACAGATGAAGGAACATTTGAAGTGCCTCCCTTAGTTCTGCCTTACTAATTCAACTCACAGTTCAACTGCCTGTGGACAGAAGGAGATGGAGGAGAGCGTTTCTATATGACACCTTTAAAGCATTTCTTTAAAGAATCTTCCCTAAATTTGGATTTTTGAGATTTCATTTATTTATTATGAATGCCCATTTAGTATTGTTCACTGTTGAGGAAACGAACAAAATGTCGTTAAATGCCCCTATTTTCCTTTTCATGATTTTAAATTTCTTTTGGTGTGCACTTGTTAACAATCTGCAAAGTTACAAATCCCAAAGTCTATGGTGAAATATGGTGAAGTTGAAATGCAGACATGGTTTTATGTTTTAGAATTCTTATTTTATCAATCTGTTACGTTCTGCTCAAAGTTGATTGATCAGCTTGGTCATCACATTTTCTGGATCAGTTTCGGGCTCGTATTGATAAGGTAGTAAATATGATGTTATCTCCTATAAGTATTGTGCTGAGAGCTTATCTTCCAAATATGGTAGGGAGGGCCACATTTCCGTCACACGTGTCAGGTATTCGACCAATCACAATGCACTGGTAGCTGCCAATTGGAGCACACCGCGCTTTCAAAATGATCAACGTTTTTTAGAAAGGCGTGGAATAGAGGAGAAACAATAATGTATGGTATGGTTAAAATAATGTTTTATTGAATCGTACACCACTAAACACAATGCATTACACCAAATACACCGTTCATAAGCCCCATTCACTGCCAGAGTATTATCTTTTCCGATACAGAAAATGCAAATACGGTTAGGATACTCAAAGCAAAGATCCTCTTCAGGGAAGCCTGCAAGATTAGCATAGCAACGCTGCTATACACAGAGAAGGAAACCAGAAGCCGTTTTTAATGAACAGATTAAATTCTGTCAAGAAACTAAAACAAACTGTAAATGACTGTCGTTACACTCTGAACGCCCGTAACATATATCATTGATCATCATTATTGACTGACTGAGGCGCTTCACGCTAAACACTGTTGCGGGTTTTCTAATGGAAGGATGATATCTTAATAATATAAGCATCTTTGCTGAAAATACGCCGCGGGTCTAAAGCTGAGGTGACGACGGGAAAAGTGCCGTTTGTGTGCTTCTTGGATGTAATTACAACAAACGGTGTATGAACGACTCGGAAAGCGAGGTGAACAACTAGAAAAATAACACTTGATGATAATGAATGAAACTTTTATTTTGTCATGGACGCACATATGAGTGCCCATAATAGGTGTCTGTTAGTCATTATATTCCATTACGAGATTAAATTGATGATTTTTATCAAAACATCAACTACATTGACTCATTTGAAAATCCCACTAGCATGTTATTTAGATAAAAAATAAAATCTTTTAATTGGCATGAGGACGCTGGTGTTTTTTCGCACACTTACGTCATTGGCTATATGCCACTGCAGTAAAGGCTTATTGCACCATTACAGTTAACCAGTATTCGATTGATTGATCGTTTATTTAAACTATCATTGAATATGGGAAATTGCATAAATTGACATCCCTAGTTTGTAAAAACATGAAAGTGAGAGAATGATGACAGTATTTTCATTTCATTTAAGGAGCCATGGTAACTAAAATAACCTTCAGGTAATATTATGTATTTGTGTTTGGCTATCAGAGAATTATTTATTTGCTACAGAAATAAGGATCTTGATTAGGGTAACAGGATTAAACAGATTAAACGGTTTATTTGCAGTATATAAATAACTGTTATTTGGCTGTTTGTGCAATATCATCATAACAAATGTCAGCAGTGTTTAGCACATTACATCACAACTTCTGAAAAACTAGACGATTTTAAAGGACAAGTTTGGTATTTTACACTTAAAGTCATGTTTTCAGATTGTTTATGATGAAATAGAACGGTTTTGACTGAAATTTCGACATATGCGGCTGCCCCGAGGATGTTCGGGTGTTTGTTGTTTCACCTTCCACCTCTACAATGGATGTATAGGTGCACAGGGGCAGTCCTTCCTAAAATGCATTGAACTTTGGTTTGCGGGGACGTGGGGCTCGCCGAGTGGTCAGGGGTGTTCACTGATATGCATACACAAAAATCGCTGCAAAAGTTGCTTTCCAACAGGTGTTTTAGCAACTCCAACCCAGTTGGTGGCGATAATCCGGCTTTGCCAATTGCAAGAACACAAACAAAGTTCCCGGTGCAGAGTAATACTGTACCTCACAGCACATCTAATACAAGCCAATGGAGTTGGACAAAAACTACGATAAAACCTGTTGGAAAGCATCTTTTGCAGCGATTTTTGTGTGAGCATATCAGTGAACACCCTTGACCACTCGGTGAATTTCACGTCTTTGTAAACGAAAGTTTAATGCATTTTAGGATTGTTCCAGTGCACCTATACACCCATTGTAGAGGTGGGAGCTGAAACAACAAACACCCGAAAATTCTTGAGGCAGCCGCATATGTCGAATTTGGTTCATTCACACTGCCAATGTTTTTCTGGAATACTGTATGTGCATGCGTTCACACACACCCTATAAAGATCACGTAGACACGTCATGTGTAATGTATTCGTTATCGTGCGTTTAGGTGTGTTTATGATCTGCGATTTCTCTTTCAAGAAACTATGTGCTGTTCTATTATGCTGATGGACAGTGATGGGAATAACGCGTTACAAAGTAACGCGTTACTGTAATTCCACTACTTTTATCAGTAACGAGTATGTAACGAAGTATTTTTTTAAATCAAGTAACGCAATTAAAAATATAGCTGCAAGCAGCAATTGCCGGGTTTCGAGCATTAAAGCATGTCAAAAACGTCAGACGTCGATTACCAGGCTGAGGAGTTGCACCCGAATACAGACACAATGAATGATAGACCACCTCGCTCCAGAAAAACGAAAGAGATGGTCAAAAACGGATCATACAGACTATTTATGCTTACACACATGTGCACCTATAAGACAAACATGTAATGTCCTTAATGTGAAGTTATAAGGATAATTTGTTAACGAGAATAAGTTATTCAGATTTATACGGAAACATACAATTCAGAAATGGCTGTGTTTAGTTTAACTAAAAGGCCATTGAGTCGTGGTATGGTCATCAATGGTTCAAACAGACTGCGGACGTGCATATACGACACAAACAGCAGCGCAGCAGACCGCAAAGACTTACAGTGGACAGCACATCAAAGATGTCAGACGTCGTCGACCAGGCTGATCCAGCATCCACAAAAACGAAAGAGATGGTCAGAAACAGTTCATACAGACTATGTATGCTTAAACACACGTGCACCTATAGGACAAACATGTCACGTGCTTAATGTGAAGTCATTCGCCTGGGTTCAAGCGATTTGGGATCTTATGACCTTTAAGGGCATGCCTGAGTAGATTTGCTGCATTGTACAAAATAAATGATGAAAAGTAAGCTACCAGACACACTTGTTCATAGTTGTCGTCATAGCCGAACCCCATGTCTCTAAGATGTTCTGATACTGAGATACAGCTCTTGCTAAATGGTTGCTAGGGTATTCTCATTGGTTGCTAGGGAGTGAACTGCAATCCACCAATGATTATACTCAAAGCCATGAAAGGCACAATCTATGATGACTCATGATTTTAGATGTAAGGTTGCAGTATTTTTAAGTGAAAATAACAAATAACCACTAGGTGGCGCTATGTCAAACTCGTGCATGTAACCTCGGGTCATGACTGTGTTACATGTAGCTAGTATCACGGCTATTCACTTTAGTTTAGTGAAGAAACAATTGTATGACCATTAGGCTTACTCAATGTCAAAGGTTTTGTTCAATTATGAGGCCAACTACTGGTGTAGGCAAACAATTTTCTTTGTATTGCCTCAGACTCTGCTCAGACATCAGCGTATCAAATCTGGTAGAAAAATGTCATTTCATAGCGGAGTTATAACCATTTATGTGTAGAAAACACAAAAAATGAATGTAATTTTTCGTTTTTTGCAATTTTCGGCCATTTCTGATGGAAATTTTAACATAACGCCAATAGAGTTTTTTGTTCAGAAGGTAAAGTTAATTTCTTCCTATGGTATTTTCGAGTCGATCGGAATAACCCTCGCGGAGTTATTCACGCATGTTTTGTAAGCACAGTTTTTGCAGTGCAGAACTAACCGTAAGGCAAAACCTGGTATGTTTGGTATCGTAGGACTTGGAAACAATTCAGGATGATAAAAAAAAAACTCCCATGAAAATCTCTTGACCACAGATAAAATTATAGGCGTGAAAGTTGTAACCATTGCATAATCACAGTATTTAGTGCCATTTTCCCCGTTATAGCGCCATCTAGTGTCCGATCGGCGAGCTTTTTATATCACGGCCTTAGACCGATGGCCTACAAATATGATTCAAGCCCCGTGATGATATCTCAAACGACTCTCGAGTTATGGCCGTTTTAATGTTTTAAGCTCCGCCCAGTTTGGTTTTTGGCCACTCCTTGCGTGATTGAATGTAAATTTCATTTTTTTTTTGATAATTATTTATAGTCACACTCCACAGAATCAATCAGCCTTGGTTAGGTTCAGATCGGGCGAAAAACCAAGGACTAGTTCGCAAAAGTAGGTTTGAACGTTATCGCCAATAACTCACAAACCGTTTGATTGACAGCAACGCTTCCAGAGGCAAAGTTTTTCGTCATGAGCCGATCTATCATATGATGTCATGTTTGTTTGTGTACGTCAAACGTCACGTGATACAGGCACCGAAATACGGTATTACGCCCCCTAGTGGCCAAATGACACCAAAATTCTTACAGGCCTTCAGGAGCAGTACACGAAGAAGCACAGTGCGTTTCGTTCCGATCGACCTTTGTTAACCCTGTCAAATCAGTCCTGAACCTTCATTGGCCGACGACGGCCATGTTTTTGAAGATACGCCAATGTCCTTCTAGACCCTCATGGTACATTGCACAAAGACATACAATACAAAATATTAAGTGTATCGGGCTAACGGTTGTGTAGTAATAGCCATTCCCGATCTCAAGCCTGTTACAGCGCCACCTAGTGCCCAAAATCCGCATCTTTTTTACTGTGATCCCGGAGTGAGCTGGTACATATGTGTACCAAACCTCGTTAAGATATCTCAAACCGTTCACGAGTTATAGCCATTTCAGTGACGATAGGCTACTTCCTGTATGGAGTTTTGGCGCCCCCTAGTGACCCTGAAGCGAAATTTCAAATTCTGTTCGATAATTATTTACCTACTCACTCCACAGATTTCTCCTGCATTGGAACGATTCCGATCGGGCGAAAAACCTAGGACTAGTTCATTTTGGCTAGAAATGCATATTATGCAAATTAGCGAAAAAATTTGCATACCGGAAATGAAATCGGAGATATACATTTTTTAAGTTTGGAGCCAGGGATTACAATGATACCAAACACTTGAGTGTATGATGTCCGGTTGAGGAGTTATGAGCCCAAACGCGTCGGGCATTGCTATAGCGCCACCTATTGGCCGATTTGGCTGATTCACTGTATCTGAGTAGCCTGCTAATATACAACCAGATGACCAAGTGGCAAGTTTCTACGACTTACGGTTTGGGCTGGGCAATGCGTTTTAGCGTGGAAAAATAATAAATAATAATAATAAATATAGCTGCAAGCAGCAATTGCCGGGTTTCGAGCATTAAAGCACGTCAAAAACGTCAGACGTCGATTACCAGGCTGAGGAGTTGCACCCGAATACAGACACAATGAATGATAGACCACCTCGCTCCAGAAAAACGAAAGAGATGGTCAAAAACAGATCATACAGACTATTTATGCTTACCCACATGTGCACCTATAAGACAAACATGTAATGTCCTTAATGTGAAGTTATAAGGATAATTTGTTAACGAGAATAAGTTATTCAGATTTATACGAAACATACAATTCAGAAATGGCTGTGTTTAGTTTAACTAAAAGGCCATTGAGTCATGGTATGGTCATCAATGGTTCAAACAGACTGCGGACGTGCATATACGACACAAACAGCAGCGCAGCAGACCGCAAAGACTTACAGTGGACAGTACATCAAAGATGTCAGACGTCGTCGACCAGGCTGATCCAGCATCCACAAAAACGAAAGAGATGGTCAGAAACAGTTCATACAGACTATGAATGCTTAAACACACATGCACCTATAGGACAAACATGTCACGTGCTTAATGTGAAGTCATTCGCTTGGGTTCAAGCGATTTGGGATCTTATGACCTTTAAGGGCATGCCTGAGTAGATTTGCTGCATTGTACAAAATAAATGATGAAAAGTAAGCTACCAGACACACTTGTTCATAGTTGTCGTCATAGCCGAACCCCATGTCTCTAAGATGTTCTGATACTGAGATACAGCTCTTGCTAAATGGTTGCAAGGGTATTCTCATTGGTTGCTAGGGAGTGAACTGCAATCCACCAATGATTATACTCAAAGCCATGAAAGGCACAATCTATGATGACTCATGATTTTAGATGTAAGGTTGCACTATTTTTAAGTGAAAATAACAAATAACCACTAGGTGGCGCTATAACTCGTGCATGCAACCTCGGGTCATGACTGTGTTACATGTAGCTAGTACCACGGCTATTCACTTTAGTTTAGTGAAGAAACAATTGTATGACCATTAGGCTTACTCAATGTCAAAGGTTTTGTTCAATTATGAGGCCAACTACTGGTTTAGGCAAACAATTTTCTTTGTATTGCCTCAGACTCTGCTCAGACATCAGCATATCAAATCTGGTAGCAAAATGTCATTTCATAGCGGATTTATAACCATTTATGTGTAGAAAACACAAAAAATGAATGTAATTTTTCGTTTTTTGCAATTTTCGGCCATTTCTGATGGAAATTTTAACATAACGCCAATAGAGTTTTTTGTTCAGAAGGTAAAGTTAATTTCTTCCTATGGTGTTTTCGAGTCGATCGGAATAACCTTCGCGGAGTTATTCACGCATGTTTTGTAAGCACAGTGTTTGCAGTGCAGAACTAACCGTAAGGCAAAACCTGGTATGTTTGGTATCGTAGGACTTGGAAACAATTCAGGATGATAAAAAAACAACTCCCATGAAAATCTCTTGACCACAGATAAAATTATAGGCGTGAAAGTTGTAACCATTGCATAATCACAGTATTTAGTGCCATTTTCCCCGTTATAGCGCCATCTAGTGTCCGATCTGCGAGCTTTTTATATCACGGCCTTAGACCGATGGCTTACAAATATGATTCAATCCCCGTGATGATATCTCAAACGACTCTCGAGTTATGGCCGTTTTAATGTTTTAAGCTCCGCCCAGTTTGGTTTTTGGCCACTCCTTGCGTGATTGAATGTAAATTTCAAATTTTTTTTGATAATTATTTATAGTCACACTCCACAGAATCAATCAGCCTTGGTTAGGTTCAGATCGGGCGAAAAACCAAGGACTAGTTCGCAAAAGTAGGTTTGAACGTTATCGCCAATAACTCACAAACCGTTTGATTGACAGCAACGCTTCCAGAGGCAAAGTTTTTTGTCATGAGCCGATCTATCATATGATGTCATGTTTGTTTGTGTACGTCAAACGTCACGTGATACAGGCACCGAAATACGGTATTACGCCCCCTAGTGGCCAAATGACACCAAAATTCTTACAGGCCTTCAGGAGCAGTACACGAAGAAGCACAGTGCGTTTCGTTCCGATCGACCTTTGTTAACCCTGTCAAATCAGTCCTCAACCTTCATTGGCCGACGACGGCCATGTTTTTGAAGATACGCCAATGTCCTTCTAGACCCTTATGGTACATTGCACAAAGACATACAATACAAAATATTAAGTGTATCGGGCTAACGGTTGTGTAGTAATAGCCATTCCCGATCTCAAGCCTGTTACAGCGCCACCTAGTGGCCAAAATCCGCATCTTTTTTACTGTGATCCCGGAGTGAGCTGGTACATATGTGTACCAAACCTCGTTAAGATATCTCAAACCGTTCACGAGTTATAGCCATTTCAGTGACGATAGGCTACTTCCTGTATGGAGTTTTGGTGCCCCCTAGTGACCCTGAAGCGGAATTTCAAATTCTGTTCGATAATTATTTACCTACTCACTCCACAGATTTCTCCTGCATTGGAACGATTCCGATCGGGCGAAAAACCTAGGACTAGTTCATTTTGGCTAGAAATGCATATTATGCAAATTAGCGAAAAAATTTGCATACCGGAAATGAAATCGGAGATATACATTTTTTAAGTTTGGAGCCAGGGATTACAATGATACCAAACACTTGAGTGTATGATGTCCGGTTTAGGAGTTATGAGCCCAAACGCGTCGGGCATTGCTATAGCGCCACCTATGGGCCGATTTGGCTGATTCACTGTATCTGAGTAGCCTGCTAATATACAACCAGATGACTAAGTGGCAAGTTTCTACGACTTACGGTTTGGGCTGGGCAATGCGTTTTAGCGTGGAAAAATAATAAATAATAATTAAAGCTGCAAGCAGCATTTACCGGGTTTCGAGCATTAAAGCACGTCAAAGACGTCAGACATCGCCGACCAGGCTGATCCAGCATCCACAAAAACAAAAGAGGTGGTAAGAAACGGTTCACACAGACTATGTATGCTTAAACACACGTGCGCCTATAAGACAAACATGTCACGTCCTTAATGTGAAGTCATTCGCAGCTACCAGACACACGTGTTCAGTGAAATGTCTCCCTCTCTTCTCACGGAACATTGACAAACAGAACACTGAAGGTAATGTTTGTGATGCTTGCAGTGGCAAAACTTGGGTCACAAAATGTGAAAATAGTGTTAATGAGTCAAAAGAGCCGAACCCCATGTCTCTATAATGTTCTGATACAGAGATACAGCTCTTGTTAAATGGTTGCTAGGGTATTCTCATTGGTTGCTAGGGAGTGAATTGCAATCCACCAATGATTATACTCAAAGCCATGAAAGACATAATCCATGATGACTTATGATTTTAGATGTAAGGTTGCAGTATTTTTATGTGAAAATAAAAAATAACCACTAGGTGGCGCTATGTCAAACTCATGCATGTAACCTCGGGTCATGACTGTGTTACATGTAGCTAGTATCACGGCTATTCACTTTAGTTTAGTGAAGAAACAATTGTATGACCATTAGGCTTATTCAATGTCAAAGGTTTTGTTCAATTATGAGGCCAACTAGTGGTGTAGGCAAACAATTTTTTTTGTATTGCCTCAGACTCTGCTCAGACATCAGCATATCAAATCTGGTAGAAAAATGTCATTTCATAGCGGAGTTATAACCATTTATGTGTAGAAAACACAAAAAATGAATGTAATTTTTCGTTTTTTGCAATTTTCGGCCATTTCTGATGGAAATTTTAACATAAAGCCAATAGAGTTTTTTGTTCAGAAGGTAAAGTAAATTTCTTCCTATGGTGTTTTCGAGTCGATCGGAATAACCCTCGCGGAGTTATTCACGCATGTTTTGTAAGCACAGTTGTTGCAGTGGAGAACTAACCGTAAGGCAAAACCTGGTATGTTTGGTATCGTAGGACTTGGAAACTATTCAGGATGATAAAAAAACAACTCCCATGAAAATCTCTTGACCACAGATAAAATTATAGGCGTGAAAGTTGTAACCATTGCATAATGACAGTATTTAGTGCCATTTTCCCCGTTATAGCGCCATCTAGTGTCCGATCGGCGAGCTTTTTATATCACGGCCTTAGACCGATGGCCTACAAATATGATTCATGCCCCGTGATGATATCTTAAACGACTCTCGAGTTATGGCCGTTTTAATGTTTTAAGCTCCACCCAGTTTGGTTTTTGGCCACTCCTTGCGTGATTGAATGTAAATTTCAAAATTTTTTTGATAATTATTTATAGTCACACTCCACAGAATCAATCAGCCTTGGTTAGGTTCAGATCGGGTGAAAAACCAAGGACTAGTTCGCAAAAGTATGTTTGAACGTTATCGCCAATAACTCACAAACCGTTTGATTGACAGCAACGCTTCCAGAGGCAAAGTTTTTCGTCATGAGCCGATCTATCATATGATGTCATATTTGTTTGTGTACGTCAAACGTCACGTGATACAGGCACCGAAATACGGTATTACGCCCCCTAGTGGCCAAATGACACCAAAATTCTTACAGGCCTTTAGAAGCAGTACACGAAGAAGCACAGTGCGTTTGGTTCCGATCGACCTTTGTTAACCCTGTCAAATCAGTCCTCAACCTTCATTGGCCGACGACGGCCATGTTTTTGAAGATACGCCAATGTCCTTCTAGACCCTCATGGTACATTGCACAAAGACATACAATACAAAATATTAAGTGTATCGGGCTAACGGTTGTGTAGTAATAGCCATTCCCGATCTCAAGCCTGTTACAGCGCCACCTAGTTGCTAAAATCCGCATCTTTTTTACTGTGATCCCGGAGTGAGCTGGTACATATGTGTACCAAACCTCGTTAAGATATCTCAAACCGTTTACGAGTTATAGCCATTTCAGTGACGATAGGCTACTTCCTGTATGGAGTTTTGGTGCCCCCTAGTGACCCTGAAGCGGAATTTCAAATTCTGTTCGATAATTATTTACCTACTCACTCTACAGATTTCTCCTGCATTGGAACGATTCCGATCGGGCGAAAAACCTAGGACTAGTTCATTTTGGCTTGAAATGCATATTATGCAAATTAGCGAAAAAATTTGCATACCGGAAATGAAATCGGAGATATACATTTTTTAAGTTTGGAGCCAGGGATTACAATGATACCAAACACTTGAGTGTATGATGTCCGGTTTAGGAGTTATGAGCCCAAACGCGTCGGGCATTGCTATAGCGCCACCTATGGGCCGATTTGGCTGATTCACTGTATCTGAGTAGCCTGCTAATATACAACCAGTTGACAAAGTGGCAAGTTTCTACGACTTACGGTTTGTGCTGGGCGACGCGTTTTATGGCGGAAAAATAATAAATAATAATAATAATAAAACAGACAAATACAATAGGTTTTCAGCACTTCGTGCTCGAAACCCTAATAATAATAAAACAGACAAATACAATAGGTTTTCAGCACTTCGTGCTCGAAACCCTAATAAAACAGACAAATACAATAGGTTTTCAGCACTTCGTGCTCGAAACCCTAATTACTGAAATTTAAATGAGTTCGTTACTCACGTTACTCTATTTTGTAAAAAAACATAACACTTACAGACAAGACATTTCTGATTTACGTCGCATGACCGTGGTGGGCGGCGCAATGAATCATTAAACTTCATCATAGCTGACAGTGCGTATAGAATGAACATGAAAAATCTAAACGGGACAACATACCTTTATTTAAAAATTGTGTGCAAGTCATAATCCATCCGGTCTAATAAAACTCCATAGTATGTGTGAGTGGGCATTAAGTTTCAGTTTTGGTTTCACTTGCTCCGTATCCGACAAAACGATCCACTCGCTGTGTCCATCTGACAAAATCATCCACGTGTTCCGTCTTCTGATTAAATATCTTCCTTTAATCCTGAGTATTATTTAAATCCAACAGAAAACATATACAAACAATATATGACCAAAGAGCACAGTCCCTGCCGCGAGCTTCACACGCTGTGTCCCAATTCCATGGCCGTGCCCTGCTAAGCATGCGACCTAAAAAGGTGAGCACTCGGTCTTTCAAGGTGGAAGCCTCAGAAGTCCGCGAAGGGAACTGAAATGAGACGGTCTAACCTTCGGAGGACCCATAATTTGCGTCAGCTGCTGGACGCGCACCGCGCCTGTCAGCAGGACACAGCGGAGACGTTTCTAACTTATTAAAATAAATATGGAATCAGAAAAATTATAATTTATTTTAGAAAATATGACTTGTTGATTAAGAGACACTACACAATTTTAACACATTATATATTTTTGTAAACACACAGAATATTTGTCTAAATGGTCTAAATGACATACATAAATAAACTAAGCTTACATATTAAGATAATGTCTAACAAAAATATTCAAAGGTTGAATCTAAAGCAAAATAGGCTCCTACAGTATGTGATATATTAGAGTCTTATACGTGTAAAATAGCCCATTCATATCATTTTATTGTTTGACTGTTCAGTACTGTTCATATTTACATTTAAAAAGCAGACATAAAAGTAACTTAAAGTTACTTTCCCTAGTAACTAATTACTTTTGATATACAGTAACTGATAGAGTAACTCAATTACTTTTAAAAGAAGTAACTAGTAACTGTAACTAATTACTAATTTCCAGTAACTTGCCCAACACTGCTGATGGACGATAAGAGTTTCTGCACAGACAGTGAGGAGCTCCAAAATCTCTGCTTCAATCCAGTTTGCAGACAAACTCCATGTCAAAGAGCTGAACGATAACTGCATTAGCAATTACACACATCTTCATTACAACAGACCCCATACAGAAGGGGCCTTCAACTTTTTTCAGGGCGGGGACCCCTTAGATGAGAGGGGCATGGAGCAGTAAATGTGAAAAAGAGATATTTAAGTAAGCAGTAACGTACTAGAAGCTGCTTTATCGTATTAGGCACAACACAAAGCTAGTAAAGCAACTATTGACCAATCAGAATTAAGGACGGGAACTGACTGTATACAAGTCTTATACAATAGACCGGTGTTCTTTGTCAGTTCTCACACAGCCAACCAATCGCAGTGGAGGAGGGGCAGGCCAAATATCACAACAACCAACCGGCGCATCGTTAGGTGACTAATAAACAAAGCAGAAGTATCACAGCAAACAAAGAGCTAAGCTGAAGAAAGCTGGCGCTCAGCTGAGAAAACAGCTGGCATTCAGCTTACTCCAGGCATTTTTTTTTCCGTGTTAAAAGCTTTGTTGTGCACAACCCCTAAAAGCAGGTAATTTTATCAAGTGGATTGCTTTGCAAACGCGTCTTTGTGCTTCTGTTTTTTGTTTCGTGTAAAGGATACACACTGCTGCTTTATAATTCTGAGATCTGTTGCTTTTCACGTGGTTGTGGATCATTATTTTTACGAGTTTTACGCAAGTTTATTCTCTGAGGGCGAACAACATGCAATGAGTCCGCAGCATCTTTGGGGCAACATGTTTTCAGTACCACGGCACGAATTTCATTGATTTGAAATGCGAGCGATAGTTTTGTCACAGTAGTACATGATTCAGGCACGGTGTGGTGTAACTTGACTGTTGAATTAGCGCTATACAGCATTAACAAATCTGAACGTGTTTAAACAGTGGTCCAAGTTCAGAAATTAGATAAGAACACTGATCGCACTAAATTTACATTCTGAAAGAAAGACAAATGTGTCGGGATGATTGATCTGTTTTTATGATGCAGAGGTAACGCTTTTTTTCTGTCGCTACTGCGGCTTCCTTGAGTGGGCGCGAGATAGGTCTTCAAATATATATCAAGCTAAAATTGGACACGGGACCTTTAATAAGCATACACAGAATATTGGTTGTAATGGGAACATTGGTTGTAATGTTTTGTTACATATTTTACATTTTTAATGCTGCGTTTACACCAAGCATAACATTGATTTCAATGTTAAGTCAATGTGAAGACCCGTTGATGCGCGTCTGGAGGTCTCGCGGTGCGAATGAGGCGTTTAGCGCGGAGTGGTAGACACGTTTCTGCGTCATTCGCGCGTCTAGCGAATTTAGCGTCTGCCGTGGTACGCGCAAATGGGGCTTTTTGTGCATTTTGTGTTTGACGCGAATTTGCGGCTGACGCCCGAGTTGAAAAATGTGAACTTTGGCGGATTTTTGTGCCGCGTTAACCAAGGAGCCTGCTTGCTGCTGTGGCGGCAGCCCCGCACGGAGTCACTCATTCAACACGAAGGAACGCTTGAAATTCTCCGTAAGCAGTTATCCGGAGCTATACGACACAAGTTCTTATTTCTATAGAGACAGGAATAAAAAGGAACTCGCCTGGAAGAGTGTCAGTGAGGACATTGGGCAACCTGGAAAGTTGTAATACACATTTCACTTTTGAGTCACGTGACGTTTATCGACCCGTGCCGTTTATTTTCCCCTTATAGTAAGGTGACCAAATACAAACCGGTAACTCTCTCAATAAATGCACATCAACATCAGCCATCTTGCAAACAGACAACCGCATAGCACTTGCCCCTCCCACAAGAAGCAGATTTTGCCTCTGACGCACTTCAAATGCTTGCTTTTTCCGAGCGTCTACTTTGCTCCAGACGCGCGAATGCATTCAAACTGTTCAAGCGGCAAACTAGGAGTGGTAGATGCGATTTTGAAGCCTCAAACGCGGTTGGTGTAAACGCAGCATAACAAATAAATGTTTGTGATTATACGTGATTTGGGTTTAAGACCCATGCCATACAGCATTGTTCCTGCATTCCAGACAGGTTGCGGCAATGTTAATAGATCCCTTTACGGGAGCGATCCTAATCAATTCATGGACATGTTTGCGTTCAAACAGAAGACAATCTGCAAGCTTTGTGAAAGGGGTTTAACACTGAAAATGCATTTAGGTTGTAAGCATGTTTAAGTTTTGTTGTTATACCGCAGTGCCATGAGAAGCTGATTGCTTTATGATTACTCAGACCAGTTTAATTCCAGATACACAATATTAAAAGTCTCCTGATGCATAAAGAAGAACCCAGAGGCACAATCATGTTCAGTTAGTTTTTGTGAATTAAAAAATAAATGGGAAAAAATAGTTAGGGAGCCAATTCAAGCCTATAGCAGATAAAGTTTTTTTTATTTAAACATTATATTAATAATAAAGTTGTGTGCAAAACTTTTCAATTGTGTTATCGCCAGTAGGTACTTATTTCATTACACTGATTGACATGAAGTCATTAATTTATAGTCGGTGTGTGAGGAAAGGCTCAGATTATTCGGCTCTACAGAGGACTCATTTGAATGCTGTGCATCAAAAGGCACTGCTGTGATTTGACAACACTGTGAAGTGTGTTTTTTCAATGTTCAAGGCTGTCACCTGTATGTCATTAAAACAGACTTGTTCATGTGATGTGTGGGCATAACTGCAGGGATGGACTCTATATATATTAGACTATATACTGTAGTATCTTGTAGGGCTGCGATGGGCAATCAGTTTGATTTATTTGTTTTCAAAGAAGGTCACAGAGACAGTGACATCTTTTAAAAGAGAATCATTCTTGAGTGCACTTGAGAATGATGACTATAGCATTCATGATGATGGTAATCAGACTTATCAGATCAGTATTTTCTTATAAGTAATCATTATAAGAGGACAATCAGTTTTATATCAAAGCTTATATTTGAGGCTAGTATTTTTATTAGAACTAGTGTTCGGCAAGTGTGTCTACCTCCAGCGTTTATATTTCTACCTACTGTAAATGCATTAATGAATGCATTTTGTTGTTTAACCTCATCTAATAACCATTCATAACACTTTAAATACAATTATACAAATAATTAAAACAATTACATACGAATATTATTTAAATCAGTGTTTAAACAAGAAACTAATCTTGTTTAAAATGAATAGCAATGTTGTTTATGTATGTAACACCCATTTTCCAAAAATTATTTCATTTTCACCATTTTAAATATCACCCCAAACTCAAATTATGTACATTTAGATAAAGCGCACAGCCAAAGATATGTTGGAAGTTACATTTGTTGATTCAGAAAAGAAACTACAACCATTTACAACCCTATGATTTGCCTTAATAAATATGTATAAATAAAATGGTCTATTATTATCTTATTTAATGAATAATAATGTTGAGCTCTGCTCTCATTGGCTATTTCTCTGAGCCCTTTTGAATAGCTGTGTGTGTATAAACAGACCTTATGTTTAAGCCTGTATCAGACGTGGATACAGAATTTGAGGAATAATCAATTGTTTGGAGACTGTTACTGGACGTTTCTGTACCACTGAGTGGTAAGTTATTTTTGTTTTTTAGTATGGACCTGCACAACGTTACTATAACATAAATAGTAGAACTTCATAATGCTAGCATATATGTAGCATTAAATAGCATATTGTGCCAACTCAGCAGTATCAACTTTGTTTAACATTGTAAGAACAACCTTTAAGATTGAATTGCTTGATAGTACATTACAAATACTTGACTGATTTTTTTGGGGAGGATAAAAACAACAGTTCAAATTAGCTCAGTCCAAGCTTATGCGAGAATAAAGCTAATTTGTGAATGATAAATTGCTCCAGCAAAGTCATGCTTTTAGAAAGTAGAGAAGGCTTCAAAGTGTTAATGAATGGCGCAGAGAAACTGTACAGGTGCTTGTTGTAAATCAGTTGCTTTGTATGGACTAAGGGTTAGCCTACATAACCGAAAAGTTGTTTATCTTGCCTCTTGATAGCTAATCGATATGAATTTGAGGCAAGTTGTGGATCACACAAGATGATAGTTTCCGGGATCCATTCATGCGTTTATATTAGGAATGGATATTGTTCTTACTCGAGGTTCCCAAGTCAATGTTGTGATCATCTTATTTTGGAAATTAAAAAGTCTCTGTTACTGCTGCTAATTGTAAATATTAAAGGCCCATAGAAAGGGTTAACTTTAGATACATTGTAACATGTTTCTTGCTGTTCCACAACAACTAATTTGTTATATTTGGGAGTGTCTTTTGGCACAACAAATTTTGAAGTAGTTAACAATATTGATCCATGTGATAAAGCGAACACCACGAGTTCACTTTGAGACGTGAGAGAATCCCAAAACCCCCCCAAAATGATGGCTCAGTCTGCAAGAGTACTTTTGTACTTGAAGTTTATTTATAGGTTAATATGGAAAAGACCAAAGGTGATTGGTAAACAAGTCAAGTATGTAAGTCTGGCATCCCCTTTATTCACCTTATTCCGCCACGCCCCTTTTTAATTCTTCGCTCTTCCGCATTTTGTCAACCGGCTTTCGCTGCTAACATGGCACAGTGCATTCGGTAGCTAGTCTGGTGGTTAGAAAATTGTTTGTAGTTCACTATAACTTTAGCGAAATGACAAATATCGCTACTGCTGTAAACGTTTTAAATTAGGAGCACGGTTAAAACTTCATACGACGCTCGGATATTCTTATAATGTCCCATCAATCGTCTTGTGGTTAGATGATATGAAGCGGCCGCGGGACATATTTAATTACCTCATCCTGTCAGAAGGAGTTGATGGAGCAGCATTGAAAATTATTAAAAGTACTTATTATTGATACACCGATGTATCGGCCGGCGATATTTATCGGCCGATTTTTGATTAATTTGAAACCATCGGCATATCGGCAATAGCACAAGAAAGGCCGATACCGATTGTTTATTATTAACTGCATAAAGAAATCCATTATATGTAAAAAAAAAAAAGAGTTAATGTTGTTAATAAAATAAATGCTGAATAGCAAAAACCACCTTTGAAGGTTGTCATGCTGTCTTATTATATTTGTTTTAGCTTAATTTGTGCCTCTCTTATTATGTTGGTCAGTTGAATGTTAATTAGATCCAATCCATGTTCAGTAAAAATAATTTGATGCAGAAATAAACTAGCTAATAGACCAACTGTATAGTATTGTATACAAGTGTTTAATATCGGTATCAGCATCGGTGTCGGCCAGAAGATGTCTGGTTAAATCGGTATCGGCCCCCAAAAAACTTAACGGTGCATCCCTAGTACTTATGCCTACCAATATTTACACAGTAATTTCGTCTTTTTTAAAAGCAAATGTGCACCTTAGCCAGTCCAATAACTATTTCGTTTTTATGTGGTAATGTACCATAATAGAATTCATTTGCAAACTTGCCAACACTTATTCCTTCAAATCAGGAGACTTAAATCCTTTTAAGTGGAATCTACAAAGCTCACATATGGTTTAAGAAATTCCTTACAGATAATATCTGATCACATTGTAAAGGTTTATATAGCTGCATGGCAGGTTACATCTGATCACATAGTAAAGGTTTAATATAACTGCATGACATCTGATCACATTGTAAAGGTTTAATATAATTGCACAACATCTGATCACACTGTAAATGTTTAATATAAATGCACAACATCTGATCACACTTTAAATGTTTAATATAACTGTATGACAGGTAACAGCTGATCACATTGTAAAGGTTTAATATAAATGCACAACAGATCACATTGTAAATGTTTAATATCACTGCATGACATCTGATCACATATGAAGGTTTAATGTAACTTTACAACAGGTAAAATCAGGTCACATTGTAAAGGTTAATAAAGAAACAGCTAACTTTTCAGCAAGACCACCCTGCAATAAATTAAGAAGCAGCTTTATCAGAGTCATCAGGAGCTCATCCCAAGTGTTTATCTGGAAGCTGTTGGTGTATGTACTGGTAAAGTGCTTGGCGACTGTGAAATGGATGCAATATCAACCCTGTGTAAAGCTGACAAAGATGGTTGTTTCTCAGCAGAGATATGTACATTTGTGCCAGCTCAACACATTGAAGCAGTTTCTCGGACAGGGTTTACAGGACTAGGCCTTAATTATATTAGGACATTTTAGTTTTTACAAACAAACCCTACAAAAAACAAGACTGGTGCGCATCTTGTGACAAAACAATGGCACTCATATATGTTGAGGTATGTCAGTAAAAGTTGTTTTTAAATTATTGTAGCTCAAATATTCATTTTAGCCTGGGACCAGGATAAACCCTGTCCGGGAAATGACACCATATATCAGGTGTAGGTTGCTTCGGGTTGAGTTGTGATTTTAAGGTGTAGTTGTGGTCAGAGACGGATGGATCCTCCCTCAGTCGGCTTCCCGTCCATTAAAATTGGTAAGAAACAAACATAAAGGCACTTGAGTGAGCTTATTAAGTTTAACGCGTCGCCTTCAGCCACTGCCTCAGCTGCTCATCATCTATGCTGCCAGAAGTACGTTGACAAAATGAGTGCAATGGCGCCGCCCTTGTTGTCGTGAAAAATAAGGTGAATAGGGCAATACTCCTCCCCCAAAGCGAGATCTTTAATTAATAGGTAAGTTTTTCTTTACAAAAGTCAACTCCATTATCTTGGGTGTACATTAAAATGTGTACATTACTTTATAATCCACCAATAATCCTTTCTATTTAAAAGACAAACACATACAAGCTGGATATGAGAGGGAAACTGGATGGAGTACGAATAGGTATGTAAACGCGGTGTGTGTATGTGTGCCAGTGTATATTGCCCAGCGAGGTTGGCTAGCTCTGCTTTATCACATCTTCCTCCTCTCCAAGCACTGACCCAGAATCTGGACAGGTAGTTGCCGACCACGTTCTGCGTCCACGTTCTGCGTCCCAGGTCGATGTTGCACCTTGGAGCTGTAGGGTTGCAGGCTTAGGTACCACCTTGTTACTTTTGAGTTCCAATCCTTCATGGAGTGGATCCATGTCAGCCCCTGGTGATCCATTTCCAGATTGAATTCCCGTTCCAGGAGGTAATATCGGAGAGTATTGAGGGCCCATTTGATGGCCAGGCACTTCTCTACAGCAGCATTTCGGGTTTCTCTGGGTAACAACTTACGACTGAGGTAGACAACCGGTCTTTCTCGTCTTGTCTCCCCCTGAACGATGATTGCCCCTATACCTGTCGCGGAGGCATCTACCTGCACCAGGAACCGCTGCAAGAAGTCGGGACTCTGCAGGACTTTGTTGGAGCACATCCTTTCCTTTAACGTACTGTCCACAGTACTGGATTCCTGATTTCTTTCCCCAGCAGGTTGGTAAACGGTCCTGCAATAGTGGTGAAACCTGGTACAAATCTTCGGTACCAGCCTACTATCCCCAAAAAAAGACTTCACGTATTGCCTCCACCTTGTCTACTTGAGGATGTAGCTGTTCGTTCCCCAGGTAATATCCCAGGTATCTTGCCTCTTGTTTTGCCCCTTCGCATTTTGCCATATTCAAGGTCAATCCTGCATCTTATAACCACCGGTCTGCTCCACTCTCTCATCGAGGGCTCTATCACTCCAAGCTTCAGTTTGAGTTGAATCTTCTTCAGAGGTTCCACAAGCCATTCAGGTACCCGGTAAGGTTGTTGTCTTGATGGCGTTGTGTCGTTTAGGTGAATGGTATGCTAGGCCAGCTCAGTCCTCCCAGGCCTCTGGCGGAACAAAGCAGGTAACTGGTTCAAGAGGTGTTGCAGGTCTTCTGGCTTAAGGTCCTCTAGGTGATTCAGGTTCACCACAGACACTCGTTGTTGTGCTCTCTACTCTGCAGGTTCATCCTCCACACCCTCCAGAAGTGATGTTTCTGATGCTCTACTGGTTTGCTTTTCCACTCCTTCAGCAGGTTCACATGATATGTCTGCTTGGGTTTTCCCTTGTCTGGGTGGTGAATCTCATAGGTGACAGGTCCCATCTTCCGGATCACACTGTAAGGCCCCTGCCACTTAGTTAACAGCTTGTTGGTTGACGTTGGTAAGAGGAGTAATGCCTTCTGCCCTGGTTGGAACTCTCACCTTCTTGCCTTGTGGTCATACACCCTTTTTTAAATGTTGTGCTTCTTGTAGGTTCTCTCTTGCCACCTTTTGATACAGCTCCAGCTGATCTCTCATCTCCAGTACATATTGGACAATGCCTTTCTCCTCAGGCCTTCCTATGCAGGGCCCTCCCATGCTTTCCCTGAGGAGATCCAGTGGTCCTTGCACCTGCCAGCCATAGAGGAGCTCGAACGGGGAGAAGCCAGTTGACGCTTGGGGAACCCCCCATATGCAAACAACACAAATGGCAGCCACTAGTCCCAGTCCTTGCCTTTGTTTGTCACAAACTTCCTTAACATGTTTTTAGGGTTTGTTTGAATCCCTCCACCAGGCTGTCGGTTTGCGGGTGATAGGGAGTCATCCAGATGGTAGTAATGCCCAGCTGCCGATGCAGTTGCCCCATTAGCCGTGACCTGAAGTTGGTCCCTGGTCCGTCAGGATCTCATCCGGTATACTGACCCTTATATAGCTGGATGAGAGCCTGAATGATTTTTGGTGTGGTGATGGATCGGAGAGTGAAGGCCTCCAGGTATCTTGTAGGGTAATCACTGACCACTAGAATGTATTGATGTCTTGTGCTGCTTTTCGCCAAAGGTCCTACTATGTCCATTGCAATGCGCCTGAAAGGAGCAGAGATTACAGGGACAGGTTGCAAGGGTGCTGTACCCTGCTGGGATACAACAATGGTCTTTTGACAGATGGCAAATGTATTGCAATATGATTGGGCATCAGTGTAAAGTGTGGGCCAGTGAAACCGTGAACAGATGCGTGCCTAGGTGTCTTCTGGCCAAGATGACCAACCCAGGGAACTGTGTGTGCCAAATGTAAGATTGTGACGACAACAGGTGGGTACAATTAAACGTGTCACATCCTTTGTTTGAAGGTATAATAAATAATTTAACACAACATATTTCTCATTACACAGATAAGAGGTTTTGTCACATTCAGCCTTCTCAAAGAATAGTTTTAAAGATTGATCAGCCTTCTGCAGTTCAGCAATGTTCTCTGGGATCCGCCAGCCATTAACACAAAGACCTTTCACTTAAGACTCGGTGACTGGGGTACCCAGGTTCTTTTCCAACTGCCGTTGTCGGTGTGACTTTCTGGGGCCCTTGGTCCCACCCTACAGCAGACTACCATCTACCACTACCAAGTCTGACAGTGGTTGGAGACCTGTCTTAGCTTGGGCTCTAGTTATAACAGTACATGACAGGTTAATATCAGCATTGGCAAAATCATTGTCAACTTTTTGGTGGTTTGCAGCAGTTCATATAACACCGGTAAGTCAAAGCCAAGAACTATTTCGGCAGTCAAATTGTCCACTATTGCAACATTCAATAGATACATTTGGTTACAAATACTCACAATGGCTTCTGCTCAGGGGTATACTGCTTTATGTCCTCTTGTACACATTAGACAGAGGTGATACACATAATTAACATTGGACACAACATGGTTTATGCAACAACATGGAACTTTCAGTGCGTTATAAGTGCCTGTAAAGATTGTCCATTAAAAGTCACATCACAAAGGTTTTGCATTTCCCCAACAAACTCTCCTACATTGTCCCCTTCTCTTGGAACATAACAAAAACCAGTTAATTTTGCTTTTTGTGCAGGACACACAGATGCTTTGTGCCTAGTCTGCTGGCAATAAAAGCAAATCAATCCCTTCCCCAGAGATAGTTTTTGAAATTAAGTACCATCTGCATGTTCTACATGACTCCTGAGCACCTGCATGAGAATTGTCCTGAAGTGTAACAGTGCATACAGTACCTCCTGAGTGGTTAAGTGCGTGGGCCGCCATGATGTGCATTCAAGTACTGTTGCGCCAGCTTCACTGCCTCCAGTCCTGATTTCGGCTCATGCGCCGTCACCCAGGTACGTGCATCATAAGGTAACTAAGGTAAGGTAAGCTTCTCCAGGATGACGGTTTTGCTTTTTTCCTCTTTCGTATGATCCTCTGGCCACACCCACCATTTGTAAAGATTTTTTACGCAGTTGTACAACTTCATTGGCAACTCACTAGTGCGGGAACTGTGGCTGCATGGAAGTGTTAACGGTAGGTTTCAGCAGATATGTTAAACTTCACCAGAAGTGCTTGCTTTAGCTCTGGGCAAAGCTCCGCCTGTTCCTTGTCCATGACCAGGTAAGCTTTATTGCCTGCCCTGTCAGCAACGGAACAAGTCGGTAGCCCCACTCCTCCCAAGACCACCTCTAGGTTCTCGCAATCCGCTCGAACCGGCAGAGATAACTTTCAATGTCCTCCCCCTGTTGAAATACTGGTATCTTTGGTTCTGCCCGTGGAACTGGCTGACTGGGAGCAGGGAATCTTGAAAAGTTGTGGTCATCTTCTGCAACGTAATGGTTTGTACCTCTCCATGCTGCTGGGGTAAGTGGATCAATTCGCAGGTTTCCCATGTCAATTAAAAATTTAGCAGGAGGTGCCGATTGCACAATGCTCTCACTGAGACCTCAGAGTTCCAGCAGATACATCTCCTCTCTATGCTCCTGCACATCCAAAATTGTGCGAATCATGGCCACCATCTCATGGACCTGGTGTGACGGGCTTGTGCTGTGGTGAGCTGGCCTTTGGTGATGTACCAGGATGCTCTGCAGCTGTGACCCCTCATCCTCAATCGGCTCTGTAGAGTAGAGGTCTTCACGGGTCCACTTAGATCCAAAAACCCGAGGTCCAACTCGAGACCCGATCGGGTTCGGGTCTAAAAGTTTCACATGTGCCTCGGACACGGGTCGGGTACAATGATAGCGGCATCGGGTCTCGGGTAATTTAAAAAATGAATGTGTTTTTTCTGAACAGACCCGAGAAGACCCGAACTCTCTCGCCTGTGTGCGTCAATGTCCTTTTCAAACCTCTCATCTGTTTGCCAAGAGCGCTCGCGACATTGTGTGGTTGTCGGAAGGTTCATTTTCATTGAGACAAACATGTCAGTCAATTATAAATGTACATTTTAGCGGTTACGTTGGTGTCGTCGTCAGATAACAAAGTAAAACGAATGGAGCAGCTCGCCAAATTGGTTGCAAGGCCACCGGAGTTTCTTTCTGTCTGACTGCTGCGCGTGGGTCTGCAGAATGCACACACGTCAGTGCCGTTTACATTCGGTTTCAGTCGGGTTAAAAAAAAAATTTCACTAGTTCGGGTCGGACTCTGGTCTAATTTTCTCTGGTTTGTCTCGGGTCGGGTCTTTGTTTAAAAATTTTTTATTTATGCACGTCGGGTTCGGGTATGAAGTGATTCCGGTCATTTCGGGTCGGGTACATTTCTTTGGACCCGAGAAGACCTCTACTGTAGAGTCCCAGGTCACATCCTTCTCCTTCCCTGCCTTCACCTGGGACCGTGTTTGGTCCTTTTTCTTGCAGGGAGCTATCCCACTTCTGACACCGTGATAAAGTGGACACCACCAGTTCGCTTTGAGATGTGAGAGAGTCCCAAAAAAACCCAAAATGATGGCTCAGAGACCGCAAGAGTACTTTTGTACTTGAAGTTTATTTACAGTGAAATATGGAAAAGACCAAAGGTGATATTTATATTTACAAGTATGTAAAAACCCAAAGTACCAAAGAAACAACAAATCACAAAAATAAAGATGATAAAAATATGCAAGTAAATATCCACAATATACTTCTTTAACAGCTTTCGACACCACAACTCCACACACAGTATGTAAGTCTGGCCTCCCCCTTTTTAGGGCCAGACTCCTCCCCCAAAGTGGGATCTTTAATTAATAGGTAAGTATTTCTTTACAAAAAACAACTCCATTCTCTTAGGCTTAAAAGTGTGAATTACTTTATAATCCAGCAATCAACATTTATATTTAAAGGCAAACACATTCAATACACACATAAATGAATACAATAAACCAGGGGCAGACTGGGACAATAATTCATGCTGGGAATTTGACTCCATCCCAGGCCGCCTTGATTGCTGCCGTTCATGTAATCATGTTTATGTAATCATCCGGATTTGCTAATCTTATTGGTTAATATTATTAGTTGATATAAAAGGTAGACTACCATACACATTATAGCCATAACTCAGTCACTGTGTTCATCTGACTGGGAACACAGTTATACAGATTTAAAATAAAGAAAACAGGACTGACCAATACACAATGTAGGCTACTACAGTACCAAACCACAGACACAGTTGGCTTACACTTTTTAAAAGTAGTGAGAGACACAGTTCAAATTTGGAAATATTTATATTTTAAATTAAATGAAACAAACCTTTTAATAATCTATACTTGTATTAATATATTTTTAAAGACATTTTAAAAAGCTGCAATTTAAGGTTAAAGGTGCAGTGTGTAAATTTTAGCGGCATCTAGTGGTTAGATTGCGCATTGCAACCAACGACTCAGTCCTCTGCTCACACTTCACTTTTGAAATGCATAGAGAAGCTACATTAGCCACCACTGGACAAACATGTCATCGTCGGAGACAACTTAGTAAAAAAGTTTGTCCATTAAGGGAAACATGGCGGCACAAAATGGCGGCTTCCATGTAAGGGGACCCTCGTGGTATGTAAAAAAACGTCTCATTCTAAGGTAATAAACACATAACGGTTCATTATGAAAGGTCTTTATACACCCCTGAGAATATAGTTTTGTATAATATTTTGCATTTATGTCAAGAGATCATTCTAAAAGTTACACACTGCACCTTTAAATGACAAACCATGATTTGCACTTTTGATAGTTTTTCACAAAAACAAAGTTTTATAAAATTATAAACTTCACATATCAACCTTTCATATTTCGCAATGGTTGCATGAAAAGCTTATTGAAAATGCAAATTAGCTTGAAGCGTTCGGGGTCTGGCAATATAGGGGTTTCCCCTACTGTAAACAAAACAACGCATCACGCCAGCCCATGACTTTAAAACATGCAATCAGCAATATGTGATTTTACTGGTAACTTGACTGATCTGCTTCCTATTTGGCGAATATTTCACGCTTTCGCTTTCTGGTTCTCCTTTGCGTTTTTGCCTCATATTTGTCATATATAGTCAAAAAGTCAGTGCGCTGCCGGCGTCAGTGTCATGTGGTGGCATTTTTGCACCGCAAGTCCAGGATTGCCTGATTCGTAGATTTTTAGAACCGTTTCTCAATCCGAAGGCAGCAGCCTCCGTAGGTCGCATTTGTAGGCTTATTTCAAAATATTAAAGAGCCACACAGATCCAAAATCGAAAATGACCTGTATTGCAGTGTGTCATGTATCTGTCCAACAAAGTAAACAATGTGCCAAGTAGTTGAACCAAAAAGTGCACGATTAACAAAGTTATTGGCTACTAAAGTAGGAAGTCGACTCTGAATCGCTGAAACAAATCGTCATATGGATTGAATCTCCTGCCTGACTTTATACACGTAATACCAACACTTTGCATAATAATATTCGCCTACAGCCTTGCCTGCCGGAGAAATGAAAACTATGACCTGCCCACAGCTAGTTATTGTGTAAACATCATATCACGCTGTGTTTTCAGTTTGTGTTGTTTTCACTACCAAAGGATGAAGATATATGAAGAATCAGTGGTTAAAATTACTTTTTCACAAAGGGATTTACTAGACGTTTGGCAATGAAAGATGGTTTAGTACCCACTTTATTTGGAACAACATGCGTCTCCTAACCACAACCTGTAAGTATGATTATAGCTACATACTTGCTTAAATGAGTGTAAAAATGTTAATGTCTTTCATCGTTTTTATAACCTGGACTATTGATGAATGATGTGTATTGATGTTGTTTTTAAACTCTTAATATACTGTCAGATACTGTTTCTATCGTCGTTTTTATTGCTTGCATTAATGATGAATGGTGTGTATTGATATCGATAATGTCTTCTTAGTAAATCATGTTAGCACTAGGTCAATACATGTTACCCTATTGTTGGTCTATGCCACTGATCTGTGGTCTGTGCGGAGACTGTGTCAGTTGACCAATCAGAGCAGAGTAGGCTACTGAAAGGTGGGGTTTAGGCAGACTGAGTCGTTGAACGGCTTCACACGAATCGTTTGGGGATCTCAGAGAAGTGGGGTAATTTTAAATAACTTTTGAGAAAATAAGTGTTTTTTGACCTTGCATGCATTTAAACCTGTTGTCCGGGACTTATAAACAGTGATAAAACGCTTAAAATTGGCATCTTACTGGCTCTAACAATTATAAAGTTTACTATTATTCTTAATAAATCGTAAATTGTTGTGTTAATTATGACTTGCGAATATAATGCAATAAACCTTTAACATTAACACACTTAAAACCAGGCGCCCCCTAATAACAAACCCAAATGAACTTGCCCACCCTCGGGTGTACTGCGCTGGCGCGGCATGCCCCGTTATGGCAAAACCCGGCGCAGCGTGTCAGCCCTGAAGACTGGCTAATAAAACAAACAAAAACAAAAAAACAGCGTGGCACCAAAGACAATGTGTATGTATATGAAAGTCCAAGTTTAGTGAAGTTAGCAGAGAGGAAGAGTGATCTACAAAATGTCTGTGTGCCACCTGATTGCGTGTGCACCCGCCGTTACGACAGCTGGATATGAGAGAAACGGGATGGAGTATGAAAAGGTATGTAAACGTGTTGTGTGTATGTGTGCCGGTGTAGATTGCCTAGCGAGGTTGGCTAGCTCTGCTTTATCACAATCCATTTCACTCACTTCAGGTTATTGTAGATCTTAAACACCTGTGGTGAGATATATGACTCTGTGCACATAATTCCTCCCTAAACTCTATATTCTGCATCTCATTATTTTTTTGTTTTTCTTATGACCGTCTGACAATTTGTCATTTTTTGCCACAAGGCTTCAAAATGTTAATGTGAAATAATATTGGGATATCAGTTTTTTTTTAACTAATTTGTCCGTTTGGTTACAGGGCATCCTTTTTTGCAACAGCGAGTGCTTGCGGACTCCTCAGGACCTGGTGAAGATCTACCTTCACGAGTCCAACCGAGTATACCGTGACAAGATGGTGGACGACAAAGATTTTGCAGCATTTGACAAGCTACAGTCCGACACGGTGAAAAAGTTCTACGAGGTGAGAGGTTTTCACTAAAGTTTGCTGCAGTGGAGGGAGTCATTAGAGGCCTGACAGGAGAACCCATGTTAATCAGAGCAAAACCACATCAGCTCAGCCTGACATCAGTCCAGCAAATAATTGGGGATTTTTTATATCTTATCTTTTGTCATTCCCTCTCCCCGACTCATGCAGTCTTGTCAAGAAAGTGAAGGAGAGAAATAGTCCTCCTTCACCGCTTCTCTTTGAAGAAACATCTAATCATCAGACAAACAGACATCGAGCTCACTGCATGGTCACCCCTGACTGCCCTGACATTGCGTAGTGCATAACAAGCCAGATCAACAAGAAATAGACAGAATTTATGTTGGTTTACACAAAGAATGTTGCCCTACCCACCTGATGTGAATTCTCAATATGCCAGTTTTTTTGTAACAGAATGGTACTGTTCACTTCACGGGTAGCAATACTGGAGGTTGGTTATTCAACTTTTAATATTTAATGGCGTTCTAAAGGCTGTTTTTATTCCCACCAGGATATGGATGAGGCACTGGAGGAGACCAAGGCGATGAATATGTACTGCCACTTTGCCACGGGCATTGGCGAGCCCAAATACATGGAAGTGCAATCCTGGGAGAGCCTGAACAAGACCCTGCTGGAAGCACTTGACAGTTACAATGAAGTCAATCCAGCTTTGAACCTTGTTCTCTTCGAGGATGCGATGTCACATATGTAAGAGAGTTACAAGAGATTTCAACAGAAACTGTCACTGCAGACTTTAACTTGTTCTGGGAAAGATGTAGAATATTGCATGACTGATATATCTGCCAGGCTGAGTAGTCACACATACAAACAGTACATATAAAAATAAGAGCTCAAATGCAAAAGCCGCTAAACTGCAATTTAATCATTCGGAAATAATGAGGGGGGCATTTCACAAAACTACACTAACAAATTAGCTATAATTAAGCAGCTGGTTGCCAGTAACTTGCTGTAGAAGATAAAGACTGAAAATGTTTCATGTTTATTTAACTTGGAACAAACTGTTGCCAGTAAATAACATGTGTAAAATCTACAGTAAGTTACTGGCAACCAGCTGCCAGTAATACTGTAATTTCTACAGAATTTTTACAGTGTAAGAGATAAAAGAGGTAAAATAAGTCTTTGGTGTCCCCAGAGTACATATGTAACGTTTTAGCGCAAATACCCAACAGATAATTTATTATAGCATGTTAAAATTGCCACTTTGTAGGTGTGAGCAAAAAAGTGCCGTTTTGGGGTGTGTCCTTTAAAATGCAAATGAGCTGATGAAATGCAAACACTGATCAACATAATGGTGGTTTGATGAAATTGAAACCCAATTGTGCTTTCAATTATTTTCTTTCTCTCTCTTTCTGCACTAAATGACGGTGCCGTGGCTGGATAGTGCAGATTAAGGGGTCGTATTATTATAATAAGACCTGCTTTCTATGTCACCACCGATGCAAAAATTTGAATTACCAAATTTTTCACTTGCTTGCAAAGAAAGTTACTGGTTGTTATTTTTTACGTTTTCTACGTTGATTAAAGCACTGGGGATCCAATTATATTACACTTAAATATGGTAACAGTCAGATTTTCATATGTGAACCGTGCTGGCAGAATAAGTCTGAATGCGCTTATTTTGAGCTAGAGCAAAATAAAGTTTATAAAACAGCTCGTTCTGGTTCTTCATTCTGATTGGTTGAAACGCGTTCTAAGCCGTGATAAAATACCCCGGTAAACCCACGGTTCAGACCGCATCACAAGTATCACTGCGCCACTGTTGCTGCGTACTGATTTATAAAAATAAACACCAGTCTTTAATCTTTTTTTTTATTTTTCTACCTTTGCACAATTATGGCGATATCCAGATAAATGTCAATAAATAAAACATTTCGTCAATAAAGAGAAAACGTTCTCTGAAGTTTTTTTTTGTCTTATTGATATTTCCGCTATTATCCACTAGATGGCAATCTTATCCAACTTAAACACTGAGGCATTCATTCGACACAACAGCGTTGTGGTGGATTTAGCGTGACGTGTGTTTTGATCAGGCTCTGAATCTGATCTCTTACAAAGTTCTTCACAAAAATGGAATTATCTCCGCATTTAGCTGAACATTTGAGAGGTGATAACTGATAAGACAACAAATGAAGGTAGGATGAAACGTTTTTTGATGTTGTTGGAAAGCGGATGGACTGTTCTTTCATTTGATATCATATGTTTATTTAAAGAAGAGAATTTTTCTGTAAGGCATTCAACTAAAACTGGGTGGCAACTTAAAAAAAACGCTGACGAGGAAAAAGTTAAGCATGCTTCCAAAAATATTTGATCATCACTTCAACAGTTGCACGATATAAATGTTAATGTATAAATTAGATGAATGTTGATTTATAAAATAAACACCACCGTCTTTAATCAGATATTTTCATTGTGCCTTTGCTGCGTCTCTGTTGTTTGTGAACTGCACTCTGTTTCAGTCACACTTGATTCTGAGGAACTACTTTGTTTGGCGGAAGAGTAATATTTATACTAATATAATTACAACTTATTTGTGTTTTATTTTATAAAATCCCGCTAACGTTATGAATATGAAGTAACCGTTTTATAAACGCAATAAACCCCTCGAAGCTTTGGGTCACCAGTGCATTTTACAACAGCCAAGGGGGTTTAGGCACTCCGCTTCGCGTCGTGCCTAACAACGCCCCCTAGCTGTCATAAAATGCACTGGCAACCCACTGCTTCCTGGGGTTTATTGCTTTAATAAATGCCCTCCACTAGTGATCTCAATGTTCTAAATAGTCATTAAACATCTAAAATGATCTTTATTTGTACGACGCGCAGCAACGCACCCATGTATCTAAAAATTAAACACATTATTTTCTATTAATTTACACACATCCCAGCGGCGTGTGACGGCGGCTGTCCGCTGTGATTCTGGACGCTGCTAAAATCCACATTGTTTATCATTAAATAACATCATATTTGTCCCAAATCTATTAGTTTTACCAGTGACTTTAAGGTATGGATGTGGTGATTTTGCTTTTGATCCCTCAAAAATCTCGTATTTTTTCTTAACTGACTTTGCTGACTCTATTAACTTCAAAAACGTGTAACTGTCAAATCGTGCATCATTTTGAAGTTTTTTTTTTAAGAATTTCAAACTATAAATACATTTTTTTTTTAATGTAAATGAAATGGACATAGGGCTAGGTCTTAAAAAAATCTAGGCTATAGAATACGTTTCTTTGCTGTCGGTAGCCTATGGGCTACTCTGTTTCTGCCACTCTGTTGAATATGCAACAGGTAGGGGAGGAGCTAACGAAAGCACTATTTAGCTACCGGAATGGAACCATTGATCTCTACAACGGTAACTTGAAAAAGTATCTTTAATATTTAAATCAGATAAAGATAACGCATTATTACATTAAACGTAATATAAAACATAAAACCATGAAACAAAATAATATTTATAAAAACATCCCCAAAATAGCCCCTGTAATCTTTTCATAACCTCATTATTTATTCAATTACAACAGCCAATGGCAAGTCTCCAGCAGCAATATGTTTATATTTAGTTTTAGATGTTCTGTATGGTACACACATAAGGTGGTTATACAGTAGGTATACAGTATTGTACGTTTATTTATCACTTGATCGTTATTCCTTCGGCGCAGCAGTTTAATATAAAGCAATAAACCCCAAGAAGCAGTGGGTTACCAGTGCATTTTATAACAGCTAAGGGGCGTTGTTAGGCACGACGCGAAGCGTCTTAACCCCACTGCTTCGAGGGGTTTATTGCGTTTATAAAACGGTTACTTCCTATGCATAACGTTAGCGGGATTTTGTCAAATAAAACACAAATAAGTTGTAATTATATTAGTACAAATATTACTCTTCCGCCAAACAAAGTAGTTCCTCAGAATCAAGTGTGGCTGCAACAGAGCAGTTCCCAACCAACACAGATGCAGCAAAGACACAATGAAAATATGATTTAAGACTGTGGTGTTTATTTTATAAATCAACATTCATCTAATTTATACATTAACATTTATATCGTATAACTGTTGAAGTGATGATCAAATATGCTTGGAAGCATGCTGAACTCTTTCCCCGTCAGCGTTTTAAGTTGCCACCCAGTTTTAGTTTAATGCCTTGCAGAAAAATTATCTTCTTTAAATAAACAAAAAATATCAAATGAAAGAATAGACCATCCGCTTTAAAAAAAAAAAAAACGGTTCATCCTACCTTCATTTGTTCTCTTATCACCTCTCAAATTTTTTAGCTAAAAGCGGAGATAATTCCATTTTTGTGAAGAACTTTTGTAAGAGATCAGATTCAGCGCCATGAACAGTACTACACTGTGTTTTCATTGTTGAGTGAATGCGTCAGTGTTTAAGTTGGGTAAGATCGCCACCCAGTGGATAATAGCGGACGTATGAACTTGAGTTATAAACTCCTCAGACAACGTTTTCTCTCTATTGACGAAATGACTCAACAATATTTATTAACATTTATCTGGATATCGCCATTAATTGTGCAATTGTAGACAAATAAAAAATATGATTAAAGACTGTGGTATTTATTTTATAAATCAGTACGCAGCAACAGTGGCGCAGTGATACTTATGTAATGTGGTCTGAACCATGAGGTTACTGGTGTATTTTATCATGGCTTAGAATGCGTTTCAACCAATCAGAATGAAGAACCAGAACTGCCCGTTTTATAAATCTAATTTTGGTGGTTCTGTGACATCATCAGCTCATTCAGGTCATGTCTGAGTAAAACTCACGTGCAAAAATCAACTTGAGAGGAAAGATTAAAGTTCTTATGACATTTTACTCCTGCGACCCGCCACGATTAGTTGAGTACACTTTTATATGCTGCAGATCACGTTAATATTCTTATTATACATTTTATACACTCACTAGGGGTTTTCACACTGCGCTTAACCCTGGGTTATCTTCATTCTAAACCCCGCTTTTAACCCTGGGTTAAGGAGCGTTTCACACCTGTAATTTGAAAGCGGTGTTAGCACCGCTTTTTACCCAGGGTTATGAAACCCTGCTCTGGAGCAGGGTTAGCACCGCATTTGTGGTGTTAACCCTGCATTGTGGTGCCAAACGCATGCAGTGTGAAACGAAGCAGGGTTAGAATGTTATGATTCGAATTAAACACAGTTGAAGTAGCTAATCAAGGCTTGATAATTACAGACAGGTGTGTTGAAACTGGGTTGGAGACTCCTGACCCAGGGTTTAGGAATGCACAGTGTGAAACGTCAAATTATGAATACCCAGGGTTATCTCTTAACCCCTGGTTAAGTTTGAACAGTGTGAAACATGAAAAAAATAACCCAGGATTCCGTTAACCCTGGGTTTAGAATAACCCAGGGTTAACAATTTCAGGTGTGAAAAGCCCTTTTGAGTGATCCCTGTATATATGGTCTGGACTAAGCCCCGAATGTCCTTCAATGCTGGAAACGCCTCTGCTTAAGCATATAGCTAAATTAATGATTCTTTAATTGATTTTTAAAAATAATTTATGAATGACAGGCAACACTGACAGTGACAATGCAATCTTTATTTGAACTAATCATGTCATTTATTTATTTATGTAAAGTGTGAAATAAAACCGGTGTCTCTAACCACGATTACTATATAAGGACACATTACATTTATTGAAAGCGATGTTTTAAAAGAGATAGACACAGAACTGAGAGAGAGAGGCACTTGATAGAGAGACACACTCACGGCTCTCTCGCTCTCTCTGAAAGTGTAACTGTGTTACTATGGTTACTAATGTTTATTGTAGCGGATTAATTTCTAACTGTAATCAAACTGACTGGAACTACCTGTGCATTAAACAGTTTTAATGCACACCTTTCAGCCAATCAGAGAATCGAGTATTTAAACAGACCATGGTATAACCATCTTTAGTATATAGACAGAATTTTATTGAATTATTTGTTTAAGCTAAATTTTCTATCAGGTGTTACAACAAATCATCTGTTTGTTACAATTAACCCCACCTATGGGGTAAGTTGTAACATTTGCACTCCTGTCACTTTCGGTGTAATTGTACGATAATGGTAGGTCCCACCAACAAGCTTTAATTAAAGACACAAATAGAACACTGCCTGTATGAACGAGCAACCGACCTCAAACCCGTATTCTAGTTAAACCCGGCGCCTGTAACCATAGTGACGGATGTCAGTATTTAAAAAAGTATTATTTATGCAATGGGCAAAACTTTATTTATATAGTTAAAAAAACAGCTGGCTTGTGTAACGCTTACCATTTGTGCAGAGAAAAACAAACAAGGGTGGTTGCTTATTAAAGTTTTGATTTCCAAAATGAATAAACAAAAAAGCAACTGCACGTTTTACCAAAGCAAATATATTCAATACAAAAGTAATCAAAATGACTTGTGAAGCAAATCGAGCTGTTTTTGCAAGAAATTTAACTTTATTTAAAGCATTAACACAGCCAAATAGGAAGTACGCTTACGCTCCCGCTCTGTAGGTGGCGCAGAGAGTATGGTTTGCCAACCGCAGGCAAAACCAGCCTCTTAGCGCCACCTAGAGAGCGGGAGCGTAAAAGCGCAATTTATAGACCCCTTCAAGGATTGTAAACATTGAATGACTTTCGGGTGCACGCGCAGCATGGGGTTAAACTGTTCATACCATACAGGCTTTATAATGTAATCTAACGGGGCTGAAAAATGATGACTTACCTCAAATGAAGTGAACACAACAAACACAAGCCTCTTTGATATTTGCATTGTCCCAGTCTGCACGTTAATTGCTTGCAGCCGCAGATGTTGTATTTTTTTGTTTTTGAGATTCTGCATGAATCGCGAAAACTTAACGGAAGACCTGGTGCGATTTTCACAGCCCACTACGTAAGTAGGCATTTTTGACGATACCGAATAATACACAACTCAATCTGCTGTAATGACTTTTCTGACCCCGACATGTGCAGTGGGAACCGCCTGTGGCGTGAACCGTGAAGGGCTCTATATGTTGCAAGGTTCTGTATGGACACTAATAATGTTGTAAATAACGTTCAATATCCTGCAAAAACCGTCCGATTTGCTTCACAAGCAGCAAAAAATGTCACCAGGAGTCATGGAGATTTACTTTTGTATAGATATATCTGCTTTTTGAGCTCTCCAAGGGACGGATCTTTTGCCTTGAATTATATGAATCACAGATGGGTTTTTTGCAAAAAAAATCTTCTTTATTGCTTCACTGAGTAAATAAACAGCTAATTTTTACATTCCTTTTATTATACACTTAACATTATATTAATCGTCCACTTTTAAGGTTTTAACTCTATATATCTCACTTACTGGGCTGCACGCAATTCTATGCATTTTGTACTATGTTCTGTGGCGTCTATGAAGTTAATATAATATAATATCATATTAACTATTAACCTTATGGTGCAATTCTGCTGCGTAGTTTGCAGTCATTTTCATGCACTGTAATGTTATCTCAACACAGAGAGCAATAAATTACATGACAGACAACTTGGTTGTCCAGTGCGATTCCGTTCACACGCCACAGCTCTGTAAATACGGTTGTGAAACCCGAAAAGTTACGGGTGTGATGTTGGTTATAGAATGCGGTTGTCAAACCCGTAAATAACCGAACTGCTTGTGAACGGAACCGTCTTAAGGACTCAAATACGGGTTTGACAACCGTATTATGGTACCGTGTGACCCAGCCATAGAGCCAAAGTCAAAAAGCGTTAGGTTGTGCCCTGCTCTCCCTTACTCATTTTTTTCAGCATGGGTCACATATGTCCCCTTTAAGTGCAAATCGAATAAACTGTATCACGTGTATGTCCAGAGTTTTTTACCCTAAAAATAGGGGATCTCAGTTACTGACTAATAACCTTTCCATTATTAGGTAATGCTTGAAAAAGCAATGACATTATCCAAAATTCCAATTCTTGAACAAATAGCACAAAGTTTAATTTTTCTTTGACTCCATATCCTGTTTGATACTAGAGTATTTCAATTTCTTGAACCTCATTAGTCTCTACTGTACACATTTACTTCAGTTGCCGTATCAATCGGATCCTGGAGTCTCCTAGAGGAAACGCTCTGCTGGTTGGAGTTGGAGGCAGCGGGAAGCAGAGTCTCACAAGGCTGGCAGCGTTCATAAGCTCTCTGGAGGTCTTTCAGATCACTCTGAAGAAAGGATATTCCATACCCGACCTAAAGGTTCGCCAAGATTAACACTTAACTAAAATGAAACAATCTCTACAGCACCAGCTTGCTTTTTGCCCTTTCAAATTTTTATTGTAATGCTCCTGTCTATCTGTGAAAACTCTAGAATATACTGAAATAATTAACAAGTACACAGAGGACCTCTTGAACACACTATCATTTTGCACATTACTGTGTACAAAGCTCATCAACTTTTATACCCGTAATATGTTTTATTTCAATTGCCCTTTAGGGAATTCTCCAGGGAAGAGGAGCTCAGTGACATTTGAATGTTGTTTTGTGTATTTTTAGAGCGATTTGGCTGCATTGTACGTCAAAGCTGGCGTGAAGAATATTGGCACGGTGTTCCTCATGACAGATGCCCAGGTCGCAGATGAGAAGTTCCTAGTGTTGGTGAACGACCTGTTAGCATCTGGTAAGGCTGCATGCTGTGTTTCTAAACCCTTGTGCCATCACATAGTGTCTGCCAAACATAAGAAATGAAGCAGATGATGGTATGCATTAAATGTTGTCTTTTTTGGGCTTAATGAATATTGTAATAAAATAATGAGATTTTTAATTGGCCATTTTCTAAAGGCTGTCGTTAGACTGGTTTACCGATTTCCTGCTTTTCTATTGACTTACAAATATGTGCATGTTAAGACAGATGTTTTAATGGTCTGTATTGTGCCAAAACTAGTTGTAAGAGCTGGGAAGTTTATTTTTTTTAATCAGTTGAGTAAATGCATAATTTAATGTTTAAGTTGCATCTATATTCTGCTCCTCTAATCTGAACAGACAGCTTGGAGTTCTCATATTTACTAAAATAATATTATGATGCTTTCACTGTTTGTATCACTCCTCTTGTTTGTGTCTCTACATTGCGGGGCAGCATGTAGAGGTAAATCTCACAAAAACTATTTTTGTTGGCAAGGAAAAATACACTTTAAAGGGTTAAAGGGGGTACCTCGACTATGTAGTAGGCAATATTCTCCATAGTGGGATCGTCCTATCGTCAGTATCAGTGCGAGTTTTGACACTGGTATGACCACAACCTTCTTGAACATGATGCCATTAATCCGAATGTGTCATTGATGCCTGGGTGCGCTGTAAATTACTTGCACGGCAAGGAGCGGAAACAACTTTCTTACTGGTTTTAAACCCCTGCATGCATTACAACCTCTCTTTAGCTCATTACAAGCTCAAGTGCGAGGAAATGTCCAAGCGCATTACAACCTTTCTCCCAAGCTGTGTGTATTTCAAGGTCAGGTGCATGAAGTCAGAGCTTGGTTGCACGCTGGTGTCCCAAGTGCAGGTTATGTAAGAATGCAAATGTGAAACCATGACGACAATAATAATAATAATAGCATAATAATAATTTATATATATATATATTTATACCACGGGTCTGTTGAATGCTGCATTCTGATTGGCTGAGAAATGTTCTATGGGTGTTGATAATTTTTCTGTAAACCGCACACCTAACTTTTCAAATGTCTTAAAAGTAGGCACCAGAGCAATGTTTGTGGTAACCGTGGTATAAGCGGAATAATTGACTCCGGTCCTTTGAATTATTTGAAAATAATGCACAGCTGCGGTGTAACGGCACTCCGCTTCGCGTCGTGCCACATTACCACCTTGGTGTGCATTATTTTCTTATAATTCAATGGCCCGTCGTCAATTATTCCTTACATATATCTCTCATCATGAAGGCTATCGCTATCAATCACATGGCACAACCCGAAGACTTGTATGCTTTAAAGTGGACATTTCATAAGACTTTAAGATGTCAAATAAATCTTTGGTGTTCCCAGAGTGGATATGTGAAGTTTTAGATCAAAATACCATATAGATAATTTATTATAGCATGTTAAAATTGCTACGTTGTAGGTTTGAGCAAAAATGTGCAGTTTTGAGTGTGTCCTGTTAATTGCTGATCTCTGCACTAAACGGCAGTGCTGTGGTTGAATAGTGCATATTAAATGGCTGTATTATCCCTATCCAGGGTTTCCCGCAGAAAATTTGTTAGTTAATGTGGTAGGGTTGGGCGGGGCCCGGGGCGTGGCAATCAAAGGGTGTACGCGTTATGATGAAAATTTAAATATTTTTATTTAAAACACTCAAATAAAACTTAATTTTGAAGAAACTGTGACAAAAAAATGAACACATACTAGATTGTTAATGAATTAAATGTTTTTAACAGATTCTTCTAACGGGAATAGCTGCGTGATGAAGTGAAACTAAAGGGTTAATAAACACAAACTAAAGCAGATGTTGTAGAACATCAGACGAACGATGATAGATGGCGCAAAGATTGTAAAAACTGATTATTTCCCACTATTAATGACATTATCTTAAAGGAGTGTAACTACTGTAGCATGTAATAATGCACATAAATAACGTGAGCAAGAGCGCTCAATTATATCTAATCAACAGGCACGTGAAACCTAGCTAGCAGGGTGCTCAAACAACAAAATCACCAGCTAACTCACTTTAAAATCAAGAACTATACACTAATACAATAACAGGCTTAAATAACCCCAAAACATAATTCCACTTACAGTTCTCACAGACACGCGTTTTATCAACTGGCTATCCTCCAGAAATGTTGGCCACGTCTTTATTTCATTTCGGCCATGTGGCGCGCGTGCACGCTCACGGTGTAAAGCCCGTCTGCGCTATTTTCCGAGATGTTTTATCAAATGGCTAGTTATCCTCCATACAGTGACGTCCGGACCACGTTTTTCTTCTTTCGGCCGTGTGGCGCGCGTGCGGTGTGAAGAGCGTCCGCGCTATTCTCCGAGACTTGACAGGACTTTTTGGCAGCTAATTTTTTTTTTACGACGTTAAGGCGGTAGGGTTTCCAAGCTTAGGCGGGCCGCCCGTACTGCAACGTGCTGCGGGAAACCCTGCCCTTATGACATCATAAGGTGAGCCAAATTTCAATTACCTATTTTTTCACACGCTTGCAGAGAATGGTTTACCAAAACTAAGTTACTGGGTTGATCTTTTTCACATTTTCTAGGTTGATAAAAGCACTGGGGACCCAATTATAGCACTTAAACATGAAAAAAATGTTTTCATGATATGTCCCCTTTAATATATTTAGTATAGCTCAACTAGTAGAGCACTGCCTTAGCACCCAAAGGTCATTGATTCCTGTTATCCAAAAAATGACGATTTCTGAGCACTGCTAATCTGCTATAAGCCCGATGGCACAATTCATTTTCCTTACTGTCAGCATGCTTTTTAAACAATCTTATGTCAACATTTTTCTTTTGCATTGATCACAGGTGAAATCCCAGACCTCTTTCCTGATGACGAGGTGGAGAACATCATCGGTTCTTTAAGAAATGAAGTGCGTGGCCTGGGTCTCGTGGACACAAGGGAAAACTGCTGGAAGTTCTTCATCGACCGCGTTCGTAGGCAACTCAAAGTGCGTGAGCAAAAATGATTCATGACAGCGCAGCCTTTGTACTCCCACATTCTTTGAAAAAGATTAAGCTCTGTACACCCTCTTTTCGGTCAAGCATCACACAGCGAGTTTTTAGCTCATGCAGTATTACAAGATGAACGTAAACAGAATTGCGAATATAGGGAGTCTGTCCTACTGTTGGTAAGTTCATACTGTAGTAGGATGTACTGTAGGTGTATGCACTGTAATGGTTTTGTATTGAAACCCAAATTTTGTTTTTGCTATCTGCCACTGGCACTTGGATATAGATCTTGTTTGCAACAGCGCTCATGCACATTCATTACTGGTTTGCCAATATAACATGCAGTCCTATTTCTTCACATTTTGTGTTTGCATTATGCATCTGGTGTTCTCTTTAAATTTAAGGTCCCTGTTTTGCAGGTAGTCCTGTGTTTCTCACCTGTGGGAAACAAGCTAAGGGTACGCAGTCGAAAATTCCCAGCAGTGGTTAACTGCACTGCCATCGACTGGTTTCACGAGTGGCCACAGGAGGCCTTGGAGTCGGTCAGTCTTAGGTTTTTACAGGAGGTAGAGCACATCCAGGTGAGTCACCCACCCAAACTGAATTCAATAGGGGGGCAAAATAACATTTTGACCTAGCTTACCAGGATGCTATGAAGCAGCGAAACAACATTTCTTTGCATATTTTTTTCTCAAGATTCCCTCAATCCAAAGCACAGGGATCAAATGTATTCGATTTATTCTGCACAAGCCTCTTGCAGCAGTAATACATCTCGATGTGAGCTCAGAATGAAACTGACTAATGGATTCAGGTGCAAATGCAATTCAATGCCAAATGTAATTTTTTGGAAATAAGTCATGAAAAAAATAAGTTGGGCAAGGCTTATGAATAATAAGAGATCTGTACATGGTAATGACTAGAGCTGCAACAACTAATCGATAAAAATCGATTATGACATTCATTTTCGAATTTCATTATCGATTAGTTGGTCTGTGACGTCACTTGGTCCCGCACCACTGCACCGTCGGCCAACATGCATACACGTCAGGTGCTGTTTCTTCATACAGCGTGAGCTGCCTGCTCAAAGTCGGTCACGTTTTGTTCCTACAATGCAAGCTGCATGCAAGGTTCAGAGGTAGTCGAAAACCCTTTCGATCGGATTGCTTTTGTAATGTAAATGCACATGTTGATTGAATGTGTTCGATCTATTTTTCTTATCTGAGATACTGAGCGCAATGTTTTACTTTTCTGACTTCGGGCGCAAACACAGTTCTATTTTTAGCCTTTTATTGATAAAACTAAAGCGGCTGATCTTTCATTTTACAAGCGTGTGAAAGTTGCGCAATCTTATTTCATTAATTGCGCTGATAATTCAGAGAAAGCTCTAACATTCATGTACAAAACTGTGCAGAATGTTTACTTACAACACAAGCAGCGGACTCCGACATATTAGTTCACGTCCAGTGGCGGATTTAGCAAATTGGGGGCCAAAGGCGAAGGTATGTATGGGGCCCCCTATCCGATCTATAAAAGAGAACGAATTTTTGTTAACTCCAAAATGAAGATGGAAAGCAGAGAACACACAAAGTGTAGCACTACACAAACCAATAGAGAATAAGTCAATGGGGCAAAAACAGCCACGAACAGTAAATGAAGGAGAAAAAAATTTAATCTGATGCTGCACAAAAATTAGCAATGCATCAAAGCCAATGTTGTTACTAATCTTTCCCATGCTCAAGACTGTTATAAAATGTAAAAAAAAAACACTTTTTATATTGAAAAAAAAGTAATTGTATGTGAAAAAATCATTGGCAATTAAAGAGTAAAAATCCTGGATTTTTTATTAAACATTTAGCAGTTTGAATGAGGACTAAGGTTGATAAACAGATTTAAGCAAAAACATTTAAAACCAAATATTTATCTGAATTTTACAGCAGTTTAATTTAGTGGATGTTTTCTTCACGAACATAACGAAAGGGTTGTGAATTTGCCCACAGTGAATTGTTGAGTTTTTGAAAAATTTTCAAAGCATTTTTCCAGAGGTGGAAAGTAACGAATTACATTTACTCACGTTACTGTAATTGAGTAGTTTTTTTGTGTATTTTTACTTTTTTGAGTAGTTTTTAAAATCTGTACTTTTACTTTTACTTAAGTATGTTTTATTTAAAGTATTGTACTTCGCTACATTTTAAATCATATCCGTTACTGAGTAAAAAAATATTTTAAAAAGCAAAGTGATAAAGACGCGAAACGGATGTAAATGGGCGGGGCCCGGGGAACGCGCAAAAAGAACCATGTAGACGGACGAGACAGGCGCGCGCTAATGCAGACCCGCCTCAGTTCAAATCTTATGAAAGAAACCCCTGGTCATATTTAAGCGACCACTTTCCACTGACGCAAAGCGAGTGTTTCATTTCTATGAAAGTTAGGATTCATGCTCTTAAGTACGAAATTGCACGACGCGTTTTTAATACCATGCGCATTATCTTCCGACGTCTAGCAGCTTCGCGTCAAGTCAAACACAACTTCAAAACGTATGACATTGCAGAGAGAGAGAGAGAGAGCGCGAGAGAGAGAGAGAGCAAAAGAGAGAGAGAGCACGCGAGAGAGAGAGAGAGAGAGAGAGAGAGAGAGAGAGAGAGAGAGAGAAGAATAAATGTCATCAGGTCCCCAGGTCAGGGAAGTAAGAAGATAATAAACGTGTCAAATGTATATAGACATGGCACTCATCTCATTATATGCTCATTTAAACTAGATATATAGTTTAATAAAATAATGTATGTTACCAGCAATACATCAATTACAACCTTACTATACTGATTGTATTTACTAGCTGCTGACCACCTTCAAAAGTGCATAACTCACATGTAAAATCATTAAATAATTCCATAAATGTTTCTTACTTTAAAAAAGCTTTTTATTTTATTAACTTTTTGTTATTGCACTTTAATTGTAAAGATGTTCCTACAATTAAACACAACTAGTTTGAGATTTATATTCCCTTGTCGTTTTTGAACTATACTAGAATCCTCCACCTCTTCCCGCTGTAAAAAAAGTAACTTTTACTCTGAGTAAAGTTAAAATGACTTACTTTTTACTTTTACTTGAGTAGATTTTTAGACAAGTAACTTTACTTTTACTTAAGTAAAATATTATTAAAGTAACTTTACTTTTACTTGAGTACAATATTTTAGTACTTTTTCCACCTCTGCATTTTTCCCAAAATAAGATTTGTCACCATAAATCATTCCATTTGCTGAAACACAGAGAAAGTTGTGGCCAAATTAAGACTCAACAACACCCTATAGTGGACGAAAACATCCCCAACATAACACAAGGGTTAAATTAGTTTAAATTAGTTTTTTCTGAAGTAACGTTATTTAACATGAACTGGACATTTTAACTACTATTTCAAAGTTTCAACGTATTTCTTAAGAATATTAATACAATTTACAATGCTTTTGAAGTGTTCATGATGATAAGGGTTTAATTAATTAATTTATTAGATTGGTTGGAGGCCCCCCTAATATGACCGCTGGTAGGGGGCCCCAAGCAGCCGCCTACCTATGCCTCTATGTTAAGACCGCCTCTGTTCACGTCTGTATAAACTCGTCATTACTCCCACTGGCTTTAAATGACAGCAGAGGGACATTTAAAGATTTTTTACTCTTTAAAAGTTGCACATTTTTTTTATTTAAGGCTTAAAATATCCAAATAAAAATATTATATTATTAACACACTGTAGTGTGTGACTTTTGCACTTTTAAAAGTACACTTCTACATGTGAATGCCCTAATTAAGTGCCTTATTTAGCTATGTGAAAACATCTAAGGTAGATATTTATATTTTATTTGATTAATCGAAAAAAATCAACCGATTAATCGATTATGAAATAATGGTTAGTTGCAACCCTAGTAATGACAAATTGTGAGCCTCAAACACGATTGTTACCTTTTTTTATGTAAACCTTGTGCGTGCAAAAGACCGCTGGTAAACAGGCCAATCTCAACATAACACCAACTCTGACGCTACAGTTGAGATGTACGCCCCAACATTTACGCATTAAATCAATTACAATGTTGTTACAATGCTAAAAACAAAGTTGAGGGCTAAGTTAGCGTTATATGCTAGTTAATGCTAGTGTTTAGGCTGAAATTATACTATTGATGTTACAGTTACGTTTTGCAGGTCCATACTGAAAAAACACAAACTTAACAATCCATTAACAATCTCCAAACAATTGGTTTTCCTCAAACTCCATATTTTCGTCTGATACAGGCTCAAACATAAGGTCTGTTTACACCGATGGGCAACCTTCCGATCCCTCTGATGAAGCCAATACGGAAGTGCCTTAAACCCCAATTCACCGACTTGCCACTAGATGCTGGCTCCAAATGGGAGTCAATTCCCATAGACCTCCATGTTAAAATGCCCGACTTTACAGTAGAAAATAATGTTTACAGCTTTGTACAAAAGGTGTTTTTGGTCTGTATAGCTAATTTTGCCCTCCATGACAACTGTGAGGGGGGTACATTTTTTTTGTAACATCCATTTAAATTATATTAAGCCTTAAAGTTCTGCATAATTAAGTGCGTGGCCACTTGAGTGAGGGGTGAACTGCCACTGTTGTCACTAAAATCGCGCTAGGTGGGTGTGGTTTCAGCAACCAGCCACCTGAGCTCTACCCATGTCCCGCCTCTTTACCCATTTTCGGTTATCCGCGAGTGATTCGCGGTAACGTGGGGCCAAGATGGCGACGGCAGGCAACGCCTACTTTAAGCTTCAAAAACGATCTTCACAAACCAATGGGTGTGTCACGGACACTACATCCATATTCTATGGTTTACACACACAGCTACTGAATTGAACTGCTCTGAGAAACAGCCAATCAGAGCAGAGCTCAATTTTGTTATTCATGGCCCTTTCAAATAAGGGAAAAACGTTTCTGGATAATTTTTTCACTTAATAAAGCCACATACCTTCTATGTAGATATCAGAGAACACTTATTAACATATTATTTTAATGCATTCTTTTGCACCTTCAAGGGAAAATGAAATGGCTGTGTAATGTGACATTTCTGCTAATATGTGTTGGCAATAGTTGAAATGTTATCACATTGTTTATTTATCCACATATCTAGCCAGAGGTCAAGGACTCTGTGAGTAAGTTCATGGCTTATGTTCATGTAAGTGTGAACAAGACCTCAAGGGACTACTTGGCCAATGAGAGGCGGTACAACTACACGACACCCAAGTCCTTCTTGGAGCAGATCAAGCTGTATCAAAACTTGCTGGCACTAAAGAGAAAGGATCTGACCATGAAGATGGAACGGCTGGAAAATGGCTTGGAGAAGCTCAACAGTACCACTGCTCAGGTGCGCCTTGTCATTATCACCACTTCACTTATCATAGGCATCATATGCTTTGAATTATGAACCAAGCCCAAAGTTATTATCTCAGCATAGGGCAATACATATTTTATGAATCCTTTTTGATTAGCATAATAGCAAAGGTCTGTCCTAAATGAAAAGGCCACTCAAAAATGGGTCTTTCTGAACTAGAGGCATAACAGAAAGAGGAATGGTTTATATAGTACTGGCCCTTCTTTTCAATATAATGAAATCTCTAAAGTCATAAAACTACTTTTGTAAGTAAGTTTCATGCCAGTGTAGTGATTTTGAATAAGCGCAGACTTACTATAAGTTTCACTGTGTTCCTTGCACAAATACGGCTTCAAAAGACTTTTTCATACCCTATAACAATGGTCTCCAACATGGTGCCTGCAGGCAGTGGCGTGTTTACCATTTTGGGGGCCCTAAGCAAGGTCCATGGACGACATGCCCCAACATTGCCTAAGGTTTTTCTTTTGAATTGCATAACAGTAATATTGAGTATATAGAATTGAGTTAGACTGGATTTATTTTATTTTGAACTGCTTAACACAAAATAGTTACAATTTGGTATAAGACAAAAATTATTTGTTTAAAAAATACAAATATTGCCATTAGCACCAATAGTAGCATTGTGGAGTACATAGTATTAGTATTCACAGTCTGTTAAAATCAAAACAGATGGGTCATCTAGTGGACTTTCAAACAAGCAAAAAATCAAAAACTCGCAGTACAACTAAATAGGCATTTCCTAATGCACATAATATGCTATTGAAGACCAGTGGTTCTTAAACTTTTTATAGTGCGGCCCCCCTTTGTGTAGTGTACATTTCTTCGCCCCCCCCCCCCCAAGAAATTAATGAACATAAACAATCACAAACATAGAATTGTAATTAAATAAAAGATAATAAATTATACAATGTAGTGCTGTTGGCTAGTTGACTGTCTTTTTCTTGGGCCGGTTGCACCATCTGGACTTAAGTCAGGGCGGCTCATGGCTTCTTTTCCGAGGAGGCACGAATGCGAAACTTGTGAAAACATAATCTGTGTGGATCGACATGTCAAAATATGAAGTTTCGTTGCAAAACGAGATAACCACCGTTATTTTAATTGTTCAGAAATCTCGTATTTTGGTTGTGCATTCCAATTAATTTCAATTCAACTGCAGTTGGTTTGTTTTGATTTAAACCTTCATAACTTAAAAAATACAGCTAAGTAGCACCATAAAACAAAATAATAACATGATAATAAACATATTTTGAGAAAAATTTTAAAAAATGGATTTATCTTCATATGTGTTTGGGCATCATGTGAACTTTAGTGCATTGCACATCATGTCAAAATAAATGCCTGCTGCAGATGCTTCATAAGGGTTTATGATTAAAGAGACACTCGCTTTGCTAGATACTCGCGTAATCTCATGTCTAATTAGAGTTTAGTGTTAGGGGTTGTCTTGCGAGACAGGAGTGTTTCTTTTATCATGAACCCTTTCGACGCTTATGCAGCAAGCACGTATTTTGACATGACACGGGTTCCCATGACGCAATGCACACACATTTTGACACGAGCCACACACGACACCTCAAACGTCAACAATGAATCGATCTTTGATTAATTGACGATAAGAATTAAATCGATAAAACGTAACACTTGTCAAAAAAGCAAGCACATGTGCACGGCGCCTGCGCAAAGCACATACAGCCGGTGAAAACAAGCTGTAAAAGTTAAACTTGCCATGATCACAATGATGCTCGATGCCAAACACACACCTGGGGTTTTTAACATCGAGACGAGGCTGGCTGCTAACGCAACGAAATGGCATCCGCAGTGGATCTTACAGGGTCCGATACAGAAAATGCAAAGAGGGTTAGGATACTGAAAGCAAAGACCCTCTACAGGGAAGCCTGCAAGATTAGCGTAGCAACGCTGCTATACACAGGGAAGGAGACCAGAAACTGTTTTAATGAACAGATTCAAATGTAATCTTAAATTCAGGCAAGAAACTAAAATGTAAACTGTAAACGACTGTCGTTACACTCTGAACGTCGACAACATATATCAATTATCATCATTATTGACTGGCTGAGGCGCTACACGCTAAACACTGTTACGAGTTTTCTAATGGAAGGTTGAAGGTCTTCATAATATAAGCGTCTTTGCTGAATGTACGCTGCAGGTCTAAGCTGAGGTGACAACGGGACAAGTGCCGTTCGTGTGCTTTTTGAATAGTCTATGATTACAAAAAGTGGTGTATCAACGACTCAGAAAGTGAGGTGAACAGCTAGAAAAATAACACTTGATGATAATGAAACATTTATTTTGTCACGGACGCACAGACTTTAATGCGACTGTACAGAGAGTGCCCATATGAGGCACATATGAGTGCCCATACTTTGTCCATTAAGTCATTGTATTTCATTACGAGATTAAATTGATGATTTTTTATAAATACACCAACTACATTGACTCATTTTACAATCCCACTAGCATGTTATTTAGACAAAATACGTGAGGAAGCTGCTATTTTTACGCACACTTTTATGCCATGGCTATATGTCACTGCAGTAAAGGCTTATTGCACTATTACAGTTAACGATTATTTGATTGATTGATCGTTAATTTAAACGATCATCGAATATGGGAAATTGCATAAATTGACATCCCTACCCCGAAAACATAGTTTGCTTTTTCGCCTACTCAGAAGAGGAGAAAAAAGTTGAGTGAAAGCCCTACGTCAGACTTAGCTTTGTAAAAAATATTTACGCCTGTTGCACCATCTGAAATGATGCACATCCCCGCGTATGCGTTTAGCCGCAGTAATAGTTAAGACAAACTCCTCTCCCCCTCAGGATGCATGCGTCACGTTAAGACCCATCAAACACAACCTGCATTAACTAAATCAAACCTTTTCCTGTTTGCACAAAAGGGAAATGATAAGCTGCATAATTCTTGCAGCTGTTAATAAGTTCTTGATTTCTTTTAAATATCCAAGTATAAGAATTTATTGGTGCTGTCTCTCACTCAGTTATGCATAAAAGCCCACTGCTTGCATATCCTGTGTGAATCAGATGCGCCAATGTCTTATCAATTTAATTATGCCTGTTTTTGCTTTATACTTACGCCTACCTTTGACTAGACACGTAACAATTAGTCTAAGACGTCCCCTACACCTAGATGGTGCAACAACTATAAATTCTACATAGGACGTAAAGCGCATTTTACGTCCAGGGTAGTCTCATGATTGGGTGTACTGCATGCCCAGTGTTGTTGCAAAAAGTCTTAGCTTGAATCTTCATAAGAAAAAATACTCATGAGACAAAGGTTCCAGGTGCCAAACAAAAATTACTTTATTCGCTCGAGCCAACAAAGTGAGACAATCAACACCCCTCAAAGAGGTGCTCAAAGATCATCTGCCCTCCCAACATCTGACTCCTTTTGTATACAGTAAGATCAAACACTTCTTATCTGAGATGACGTATACTCTTCTCATTGGTCTCGGTCTACCACAATTAATTTTATTTGTTTGATGTAGCAGAAGTGCAGCTGAATCCTTCCTCATATCCAAAATGATATATTCTGCTTATTGGTTCTCATGGCCTTGGCCTAGCTTGCACAGATACCTTATTATTAATGTAGCGAAGTATAGCTGGACGGATTCTCTAATCTAAAATGACGTACTCCTGTTTATCGGTTGTTTCGACCTTGCTTCTCAAGATAATCGTGGCGAGAACAATCGGGGTATAGTCGCAGGATTGCACCCGGACTCTTTTAATTAGGAAACGAAAGTTAACTGAGAAAACGAAAGTTTAACTGGGTGTCTTATAGCCTTGTGTAGAAACAACAGGCCTTAGGCCTAATATAATATTAATACAGCATATGATCAGTAATATACCCAACAAAAACTACTATACCGGCTGGTCCAAGGGGCCCCTAATATTTAGTCACACAGAATTTATGATAAATGTATGTATTTTATAAAATGTTATACAACTGTGGCCCCCCTATGGTACCATTTTGCGGCCCCCTACTATAGACCTGCGTTTGGGCTGTTTTGAATTGGCCAAGCAAGCAACCACTTAGCAACATCATAACAACCTAATAGCAATCATTTAGAATTCCCTAGTAAACACACACTGTGTAGCATCATGTTTAAACACCATAGCAACCATATAAAAAAACCCTAGCAACCACCTACCCAGAAATCGTTTCTTTTTTTTAATAAATGGAAGAATGAAGTTAAAACCAATAATTGTTTTCTCAGCAACAACTCCTGCTAATTATTCTGATTGAGACATTATTACTTATCTAATGTTTCCTTCTGTTTAAGCTGCATTATGTCGTCTGGAAACTCATATAAAGCAGCTTGTATTAGAAGTGTGTGTGTGTTAATCCCGCAGGCACAGACCTGCTGAAAAAACTCTTTATATCCTCAGGTAATGGCCTCAGGGCTCCATCCTCAGTCCCACCACCCTTTAAATGGAAAAGCTATCAGAAAGCTCATTTATGTGCATAGATTGTATTTGCAAGGTAGGAGAGGAAAAAATCTCAAATCAAAATTCACACATTCGCCTGACATCCTATTGTGCGGTTGGAGATAGACGCCCACCACCACAACAACCTATTAACATTAGCGGTTTAGGTCCCAAGTTTGAGACGGCGAGTTTGGCTAGGATTCAAAATTAAAAGCAGGTGCTAATGAGGCAGAAAGTTTATTGGCGGTGCTTTATGCTGCATTATTAAGGTGGGACCCCTGTTAGATGTAATTTGTGGTTATCAATTTAAACTAGTTGGTCTCTGCCTACATTTAAAGGCGCAGAGGTTAGGACGGGGTGCTTGGGTTTTTATTAGTTTTACAGTCACTCATTAAGTGTGTAAATTGTAAAACTCAAGGCTCTGCAGTGTTTGTCTTCACGATAAAAAACAATTGTATGATGTAATATTTTGCATAATAATTTAAAAATCAATCTTGTTCAGAAACCTAAAGATTTCTTTTTATCTCTAAATGTGTCTTTAAGATACTCTACAATGTTTGAACAAAGGTAAGATTAGACATACTCTTTGATTTAAACTTGTGAAGATGCTCATTTGACTGCAGAAGGATCATTATAGCTGTTTCATGTATAGCTTTGGGAGCAAAGTGGGAAAAACTCAGATGAAAAGGGTTTAAGTGAGATTTCTAACTGTGCTTTCGAAGCAATTAGCACTCCATCATTTTTACCTCCTATTCATCAGTTTAATTATTCACATGATAGCAACCGGTTTGTGTGGGTATTGTATGGTTTGCTACCCTGAGGGAATTTCATCCCTGTCGTGTCATTTTCTTAAGGCTAATCAGCTCGTTTGGATGCTGGGAAAAGCAAGCAGATTTAAGTTTGGAGTTTTAATTTAGTAACTTTCTTTCATGCCTTATTTGATCTATACAAATCATACGGTTTTGCATATTTCACCTTTTTATACCTCTCGCTTTCTATCCTGAATAGCCTTTCCACCTCAGTGTTTTGTGTGCAGAAAATGAATGACAATAAATCTTTGCTCATCTGTCATATTGGGTTAACTGTCGTTCGTTTCATTCATCCTCCCATTCATCAATTAAATGTTGTAGTGCTCATTTTACTGATAAAATTATTCATGTGATTTAACATTGAGTCTTTAGCGAACTCCAGGCCGAATGCAATTAGGTGATAACAGCAAGGTCATTAATTTCCTGAGAAACTGTAATGCCATTTAATGCACATGCTGGGCAAGTTACACACATAAAATGATGGAATAAACACTTTACAGGTTTTTGTATGTATTAATGATGGATAATGTATAACCAGACAGTCTTTATTGCTAATATAATTCTTGACAGGATGATCAAATAGTCCTGAACAAAACGAATGGGCCGTCTGGTGTCCTGAAAAGACTTAATTCGCTCTAACAAATGGCTTACCAAATTATCATTCTGATACAGTACTTGCCAATTAATATTAGTTAAGTATAAGTAACTATTATAAAACTATTTGTATTTGATATTAATTTATTATTCGAGAGATTTAAGTAAGAGTGATCTGACATAGTCTCTCTTCCTTAAAAGTTTTTGTCATTTTTAAGGAATATCTGAATCTTGCTAAATCGCACAATTTACTATTTAGAATAGATGCTTTCAGAGATCCGTTAATATTCAGGTATCATGAATTAACAAAAAATATTTATTATTTATTATTATTTATTAATCTTGGTTAATTATATATGTGCGTATATATATATATATATATTCACCGTATGCCCTCTCCACAAATGATATAGTAATCAAATACTTTTGCTTCAAATCTGCTTAATCCCGGCCTCAGGCCATTCTGAAATACCTGTTTGTTGGCAGAATCCGTTAATCTTGTCAATTTGTTAGCGGCTCCTGATTGTAAATTTAAGTGGGGCAGATTCTGGATCGTATTGTGCTGTATGACTCATAGAGGTTTATAATAAAGGCTTGATGTCTCGCCCGCGCTGCTGGCCAATGGAGGTCGACTTCCGCACCTGGCGGCTATCTTGTCTCAGTCAGCTCGCTCACTCATTGCGTTGTGTTTTAATAGTGCATGTACTTTAAAATCTTTGGTTTGTTATAAACGTCAGAGATGTACCTATAAAACTGCATATTTATGAATAATGTTCATGAAACATGTTAAAGCATCCAGAATCTTAGCGATGTTAATAATGTTTGTAAGAAGCCAAACCATTTGAAATCGGTAGAAAATGTAGCAAGTTATGGTTATTTAAAAGTACACGCACCATTAAAACAATGCTACGAGTGAGCGAGCTGACTGAGACAAGATGGCTGTCGGTGATGGGGTTAAAGAATCCAACGTAAGACATCTAGCCTTTATTATACATATCTATGGTATGACTAACCTATGATTACTGCTAGTGTTATACAGTTTACAACTAAATAACTGAACACATGCAGAACACTAAGCAGAGGTCTAGTGTCCTTCCGTATTCAGCGTAATGGGGCGGTGTAATGCAGGGTTTACACCAGACGCGGCAAGCACGAGTGATTTACATGTTAAGGCAATGCAAAGACGCGATTAGGAATCCTACGGCGCGGAACACGCGAATTGAGAGTTGCCACGGGAAACCCGCAAGTTGAAAAATCTGAACTTCGGCGGATTTCCACGCTGCGTTAACGAATCAGGACCTTGCTGTAGTAGTGACGTGATTACAGGAAGGGAGCGGAGTGGCGGAGTCTCAGCGAAGTCGCAGAAGCCCCTCCCATGATCCGAATTTCCGTGTGAATGTCTCAAATGACTAGAATTTCACGCACGGCTTTCACAGGTGAATGAAGCGAGTGAACTCAAATGTTCAAGCATCCAACTACACGCGAATAGCACGTTTTTGCCGCCTCTAACTCGGCTGGTGGTAATGCACCATAATGCTGATTCATTTGGCTTTTAGCCTTTTCAGATAAGTGATTCAAATTCACACATCCACTCGTCCCTATTAGGAAGAATAAAATAGTAAGCATGAAAAATAAACCGCTTTATTCTGTTTAGTACTACCAGACAGCCAAAGCTTTTAAAGGCCATATTAAATGACTTAACACTGGTCATTTGGCTGTTGCTAATTCTGTAATAAAAACTCTACATTATAACATTCAGGTTGATTTGCACCATTCACGATGCTCACAACCTGAAGAATCGTGTAAGATTCAAATCTGCCCATGTGGCTCTCAGTTAGAGTTCACTGCATTTCCATTTTTCATCACAGATTTACATTAGGAAAATGTTGGGGCGCTGTTGAGCTCGAGAGGGCAGAGGCATTAAATACAGTAACTAACCGAGCCGTGCGTGCCTTTCCAAACAAATAAATCTCACTTTACCACTTAAAGTAATTTAGAAAATATTTGTTAAAATTATAAACACATTTGAGTTTAAATTTGTTTTGAACAATATATAGAGTTTTCAAGTGAATTAATATTTTGTTGGGGCACTGCCCCACCTGCTCATAACAACATGCCATTCCAGCCCTGTGTGGTTCAGTTTTTTTAATTTTTACCTTTTAAATACTGACTTTCATCATTTACTAGTTTCTAGTATACTATGTTTACTACGTCTAGTCAAAAAAAGTTGATATTTTTGTCAAAAGACAGCGAAATACGTCTTTTATTGGTAAAAGCCAATGAAATGATAGCCTGGCTCCGCCCTTCTACGTGCTTCCGCTTAATTTTCATTTCGCTTCAGTACTACGTCTGGGACTGCTGTGTAGAGTTTCGTTTTCTCCTGCAAAACTCTGCAGGTCCAATCAGCGAACAGAGGGGGGTGCTAGGAACAATGACGTTGAGGTCGTGCGTCAGTTTAGTTGTAGTTCACTTATGGCAGCGAAGAAAGACGTGAGAAAAGCTATTTGGTCCGTTGTTGCAAAACAGCCGAATATACAGAAGTTAAAGCCGGAGCAAGAACAATGTTTAAGTTTTGTTGGTCTGATCATTTGGACTTGTTGTTTCCAGCCGGTTTTGGCGCATGACATACGTCACGACCAATAGTTTTAAACTTCAACAGAGGACCCTTCTTAACAGAAGTAACGCTTTGTTATGGAGCGTGGCCAGACTCTATGTACAAATGAAATGAATGTACGAGAGTCTGGTTGGATCAGGCTAATGAAATGAGGTAAAATTTGTTAAAATAAGGCATATTAGTTACTGACTAATAGGGTTCGGTAACCCTAATTACTCAACCTAACCCTTACAGTGTGATATAATAAGCTCATTTACAAGAAAATTATTTTATTACAGAATTTTGCATCTGAACTATTGTTAAATAATGGTAATGCATGTATCCTTACTTGGTATTAGTGTTGTTTTAATTTTTATGATCTTACAGGATGAGCCAACTGTGCTTGTGTTTTGTTCGTATTCTCTAGTTGCTTTTAAAATGATAACCATTTATAAGTTCCTGTTTTAACTGGTAGAGAACGAGGTGCGCCACTGTCATGGGTTTGAAAAAAGTAATAAGTGTCACATAAATGTAACACTTTGCCAAACACTTAGGTGGACGATTTGAAGAACAAGCTGGCAGCGCAGGAAGCTGACTTGAAGCTTAAAAACGAGAACGCAGACAAACTGATTCAGGTGGTGGGTGTGGAGACCGAGAAGGTGGCCCGTGAGAAGAAAGTGGCCGATGAAGAGGAGCAGAAAGTAGCCTGCATTGCAGAAGAGGTGACCAGAAAGCAGCGAGACTGTGAGGAGGACCTGGCTAAGGCTGAACCTGCTCTTATAGCAGCTCAGGAGGCGTTAAACACACTCAACAAGGTCAGATATCTTCATGCAGTGACACACGAGAAAACACCCAGATTAAAACATCAACCAATAAAATAAGTCAACAATAGTTTTTCTTTTCACTTATTGTGTTAAGTGTTAATCTAACTGTGCATTTTTTTTTAGCATCAGGATAAAAAAATTGGACTGAAAGTGATCAAGAAATATTTAACACTCTCCCCGCCAGCGTTTTAAAAAAAAGTTGCCAGCGCCAGCATTTTTCATGATTTTCACAAAAGTTTAATGCCTTCTAGAAAATGTTCTTCGTTAAATATATAAACAAACAATATATCAAGAACGGACCATCTGCTTTCCAAAAAAAAAGTTTCATTCTACCTTCATTATTTCTCTTTTTATCATCTCTCAAATATGGGTAGGTTTCTTCAAAAACACACAATTTTGAGCAAAAAGCTGAGAATTTCATTTCTGTGAAGGACTTTTGATAGAGATCAGATGCAGAGCGATCTTTAAAACATACACAAGTTCTTTCTTTTTTACGTGAGGCGCTACTTCCGGGTTGTTAAAGTTGCGGAAGTGTGGTGGATAATAGCGGTATTGCGGAAAGCCGGAAATTCTCGTCATTGGCAGGGAAGCGTTTTCTCTTAATTGATAAATTATTTCGTCAGTGGCGGGGAAAGATTTAAGGTCGTGCTGTATTTGTATGTCACTAATCAATGAGCAAATATAGGAGGTTGACTATATTGACTTCATTCCACATATTTAGTTTTATAATCAGATTTCAATTCTTCAAATGAAGCACAAAATGCTCTTAGGGACATTTTTAAAGCATGCTGGGATAGCATGGATCATCTGGTTTTGCACAAACACATAAAATCCATGTCAGCTCAAGTGCATGCTGTTATTAAAGGAATAGTCTACTCATTTTCAAATTTTCAATATTAAAATATGTTATTACCTTAACTAAGAATTGTTGATACATCCCTCTATCATCTGTACGCGTGCACGTAAGCGCTGGAGTGCGCTGCGACACTTCGATAGCATTTAGCTTAGCCCCATTCATTCAATGGTACCATTTAGAGATAAAGTTAGAAGTGACCAAACACATCAAGGTTTTTCCTATTTAAGACGAGTAGTTATACGAGCAAGTTTGGTGGTACAAAATAAAACGTAGCGCTTTTCTAAGCGGATTTAAAAGAGGAACTATATTTTATGGCGTAATAGCACTTTTGGGAGTACTTCGACTCACCTGAAAAGTCCGCTCCCCTTCTCCCTCTCATAATGGGAGAGGGAGGGTGTTACTGCGCCGAGTCAAACTACTCCCAAAAGTGCTATTACGCCATAAAATATAGTTCCTCGTCAGATTTTTATCCTATAAATTTTTTTTATTAGAAATGAATTGACAATGAAAAATGCTTCACAGATGTATTTTCTCAACTGGTGTGATTTGAATACATCTATGACTCCAGGTATGTATGTAATTTCTGTTTGCAAACTCTTTGTTCACTTGTTTTGCTGGTTTAATATCCTTTTCGTAGAACAATCTGACAGAACTGAAGTCTTTCGGCTCCCCTGTGGTGGCAGTCACCAATGTAACGGCAGCTGTCATGGTGCTCACAGCGCCCGGGGGTCGAGTTCCAAAGGACCGCAGCTGGAAGGCAGCAAAAGTGATGATGGCAAAGGTCGACAACTTCCTAGACGATTTAATACATTTCAAAAAGGAAAACATCCACGAGAACTGTCTCAAAGCCATCAGGCCATACCTGGAGGACCCGGAGTTTAAACCAGAGCTGGTAGCTGCGAAGTCTAAGGCCGCAGCTGGCCTCTGTTCTTGGGTCATCAACATTGTGACGTTTTACGAGGTTTACTGCGAGGTAGAGCCTAAGAGGCAGGCCCTGAACAAAGCCAACGCCGAGCTCGCCGCTGCACAGGAGAAACTCACCAACATCAAAGCAAAGATCAAAGTCAGTCAATTTATTTATATTTTCATTAAATGCTTTATAGTTAGGCTTTAAAATCTGTTGCTTTGTTATAATGTCAGATCCTCTATGCCTCTTCTTTTCCCAACAGCATCTTAATGAGAACTTGGCAAAGCTGACTGCGAAGTTTGAGAAAGCGACAGCAGACAAGCTGAGGTGCCAACAGGAGGCTGAGACCACAGCACGCACCATCTCTCTTGCCAACCGCCTAGTGAGTGTCAACCCATCACACACACTGCCATCTCACCCAGGAAGTGTTTCAGTCCCTGCGCTGATCAACTGTAAACGCATACATTTCATGTGAAACCTGCCTGATGTTTTGTGTTTAATTACCAGAAAACGCATACATAAGCAAACATAATAGGAAAACATTGTGAATAATAATTAACATGCAGCAAAAAAAAACCCTAGAATAAGTCATTTGTGCTGTATATTCAAGCGTTCAGTAATACGAAGTCAGCAGTAAATCACATAAACAGACGCATGCAGCAATCTTGCACATCTTGTTTTGGCTTGAAGCACAGTCAAAATAATTAGTTTGATTTGCGAGGATTTCTAGTGGTTTGCATGCCATGGACTTGGAAGACTTTGAACTCTTCGTAATTGTTGGTCTATGTCAGGGGTGTCAAACGCAAGGCCGGCGGGGCCAAATCCGACCTGCCCCCTCATTTCATGTGGCCTGCGGGAGCTTACAAATTATTTTGTTATTAAATTTTGAGGGATTTCCTAGAATTTTTTTGACGGCTGCCAAAATGAATTCTTTATTGATACTTTATTGATTGTGGTAAAAAGAACCAGCAGAGAGTTGTACACATGCGCACTTTCTCTGTCTGCAAAGTAAGCACAGTCGGTTTCCTCTCGCTCTCCTCATTCAAAAAGCTGTTGGGAAAACGTATACTGTCTTATACTGTTGGATCGTCTTTCATGTCCGCAGAACGATTTCTGTGATCGTGGCTCTCCATCGGTGGTCCTATGTCGTACAGTGAGAAAGGTTCAAAGACGGACGTTTTCCCAGTCTTGCGTCCAAAGATAGCCTACGATAGTTTTCTGGCAGTGTCAGAAATTCGGCATGATCACCGCACAGTGTGTTTGCTGCTACGACCTGCGCGCCGGTATTTGTTTACCACGAGCGCATGCTGGTGACGTTGCGCAACGTGTGACGCAGCCGCCGAAGCTTCCGTGTCATCATCGTACAGTCTACATGCCTCTCGTACCCGAGTTTAAACGATACATGTCGCACAGTGTGATAAGGTAATGATCTTATAAGAGGACAAAAATCGTGCAGTGTAATCCGGGCTTAACTGTTATTTCCTGAGAAGGGAACGAGACGCTGCGTCTCCCCTGCCGTACTTCCGGCGTCCCTGTAACGCCGTCTTTGGCAATATTTCAGATAGTGATATACTTCCTGTCTTTGTCGTTAAGCCTCACCATTGGTTGAATTTGATATACACATTTAGACACACTTACCCCTGGAGGCGTCCCCAAAGTGTCACCGCAGTGATGCAGTGCGAGTTCCCTCGAAAGGGAACTGTAACAATGTATCTTAAAAGGTAACACGATGTAACCTTGCTCTCACTTGAAATGTGTCCCCAGTCCTTGAATTTGAGGGTATTGGATCTGGAAAGTCCTTGAAAGGTCCTTGAATTTGAAGTTAACTAAGGTGTGGGAACCCTGTATTAAGCATATTCGATGCAAGACTGTGCATGTAAACAAACTCATTGTTTCTCGTCGGCATGTAAGGAATTTTCATAATTTACAGGGGTAGGAAGTGATTTTTATAGCTGTCGAATCAAGAATGTCAGTGTTTTTCTCCGACCACCTTTGTTAAAAAGAATTACCTACTTTAAAAACGTTTTGACAAACACCAAGGTCGTTTGGTAATTAATTGGCGTCCAAATCCACATCTCATATAAAAGGGGATTAATCCAAAAGTCATTCTGCACATACTTATACCACACTAAAAAGCACCGTATCAGTGTAGCGTCTTTGCTTGCATTTTAAACATTGACATTTTCATAACTGAAATGATGAGAAATATGGACACCATCGCTCTTCTATAGCGAGTGGGAGCTGATATAAATAAAGAAAATCATGAAACATTTAAAATGTCTATTAGCAGCAACAAGTGCTAAATACAATTTTAAAAATTCAATTACACGACAGTATTCACGACATATAATCAAGTATCCAGGTCATGTGAATGATCATTTAATTAACCACACGTGCAGCAGATTTCCAGGTGTTTAGAATAATAAACTTGCACATTCACCGCAAATTTATCTTCATCCGAATCCATGAGTTTTATCGCGGAGGATGCATGCAAATGTATTTTAACATCCTTATGAGAAACAATTACCGTCCAAATAGGGCCAAAGGCAGGTAAATAATACTTTAGCTTTAATAGTGACTTTTTAAAATTGTTATAAATACACATTTTTACATAACACACACCCAAATGACATTGATGTTTTCCAATGCGACCTCTGTCTGAACAGTAATATCTATTTTTTTCATGTGATTTTTATATTATTTCAGATCGACATCTGTTACAGTTACTCATCCTATAAACAAATGCAAGTACACACCAAAAAATTTACACCTGTGGCCGGCACATGTTTTCAATTGTATCCAACGGACGCGCTGCGTTTTTTAAAATAGCCAGCAGCTAGCAGATTTTTTCAGCGCTGAAAGCCAGCGTGTCAGCTAAGTGTTGAGAGTTGAAAGAGATTCAACTTTGGGTGAAAAGCTTCGCTCGTCAATGTCAATTCTCACACGGCCATCCAATCACAGTGGAGGAGGGGCGGGGCAAGTATCACAACAATCAACCGGCTCACAGCTCAAGTATCACAGCTACCAAAGCGCTCAGCTGAAGAAAGCTGGCGCTCAACTTTTAAAACAGCTGGCATTCGGCGTCCTCCAGGCGTTTTCAGCTGTGTAAAAAAGCTTTGTTGTGTCTTGCCCCTAAGGGGGCGTGCACACCAAAACTTTTAAGAGCGGAAGAAGATTGCTAGCTGCTGGCTTTTTTGAAAAACGCTGAGCTTCCATTGGAAACAATTGAAAACATGCTACGGCCGCTGGCGTAAATGCTTTGGTGTGCATGCCCCCTAACTCATTCCCTGCCAGCCTATTTTTTTAAGTTGCCCGCCAGCATTTTTTGTGCTTTCACAAAAGTTTCACAAAATGCCTTCCAGGAAAAATTTCTTATATAAATATTATTGACATACAAATATATCATGAAAGAACAGACCCTATGCTTTCAAACAAACGGGATTTATTAATCTCTTAAATATGGGTAGGTTTCTTCAAAAATACAAAGTTTTGAGCAAAAACTGAAATAAAGGAATTTTGTTAAAGATCAGATTCAGAACGATGATCAAAATATACACGGAGTTTAAAATTAATTAAATTAGTTTTTGCTTTAGTTTTTTATACATTTGGTAAGGGCGCCATCTAGGAAAGAGTTAATAACCTTCATGTTTTCATCTCCGTTTTTTTTTTGTTCTTTATACATTTGCATAATTTTATTGCCGTGGCGAGTTCACACTAGAATCACATTTTAAAATAATGTGAACAGACAAACCAAAAATGTATTTGACAAATCTAAATTAATAAGGCTTGCCGTGTGAATGCTTAGGAAACAAACTGAAATTCACCAAACACAGTGTAGGCAAACTGCAGTCAGATGAATTTAACAAAAATAAAAGAGAACATTTTTGACATGTTTAAATGAAGTCGCCTGGATTTTGAAGTTTACATTTTGCCATTTATTTCATTTTGAATATCATGGTAACATTTTGAACTAAACTGTGTAAACTATTTTCATCAGCTCTGTGCGTATGATGATAAGTTAGGATTAAGCTATTTTTGTATTCAGTGCATTATATTCTTTATGTTTACATTTTTCTGATTCTGTTCTTAGGTTGGAGGTCTTGCATCTGAGAATGTTCGCTGGGCTGTGGCGGTCAATAACTTCAAGCTTCAGGAGAGGACTCTGTGTGGAGATGTGCTCCTCATTACAGCATTTGTTTCTTATCTGGGATATTTCACCAAACGGTATCGCCTTGAGCTGATGGACAAGACCTGGATGCCTTACCTCAGCCAGCTTAAGGTCTATTTACAGAAACCTGTTTGTGTTGCAAAGGAATTCAAGTTTATTTTTACATTTAAATATATACAATAAATTTGAGATTAATAAAATTTACTTTGGATGATCAAGACATAAATATTGTAGGCCAGTAGATTTAAAGTTTTTGACCAAACCTTCCATATTCCCTCACAGGTGCCGATACCAGTAACTCCAGGTCTGGACCCCTTGACTATGCTGACGGATGATGCAGATATCGCAACCTGGCAGAACGAAGGGCTGCCAGCAGACCGAATGTCTACAGAGAACGCCACCATACTCACCAGCTGTGAGCGATGGCCATTAATGGTGGATCCGCAGCTGCAGGGAATAAAATGGATCAAAAATAAATATGGGGATAACCTTCGGATAATCAGGATCGGACAGAGAGGGTAGGTGCTGCTACCTGAGGTCAAAACTAAACTTTTTTTGGCTGTTTGTTCATTTAACATTTGTATATTTGATCGTGTTGTATGTTCATTGTAGATATTTGGACTCCATTGAGAGGGCATTGTCTGTCGGTGAAGTCGTCCTTATAGAAAATTTAGAAGAGAACGTTGATCCGGTTCTCAGTCCACTTCTTGGCCGGGAAACAATAAAGAAAGGACGGTGAGGATGAAGGCATTTTATGCAGAAATGTATACTATTCTTCTGAACCACAGAATAAAATAACACTAAAAGAACACACATAAAAAAATCAAAGGCTTCTTGAGTCATATAAATTACTTTAATGTCACTGTGATCTGTATGTAGGGCTGTCACAATGATTAAATAATCCTCTCATTGCGATTGTTTGACCTCGTCGTGATGATTTCAGATCACCGCAATGATTGCACATCTCTTTAAAAACACAAGGGGGAGCTGCAGCGCATGTATAAACAACATTGTAAAGCCATAGCCATTCAATACAGTGAAAAAAACATTTTAAGAAATGCTGCAAAACCTTGATAAGCAGTATGAACTGGCAGGTAAAACATACATTTCCAAAACAGAAATTCCAAATTTAGGGAAGTGAAGGATGCTATACTTAAGAATTTGTAAGGAATAGATTTTTTTTGAAGCCAATACAGACATGTGGTCCAGTATCAACCTTAGTAGGATCATGTTTACAATTTATTAGACAATTAACCGCCAGCCAAATTTCATAATTGTGACAGGCCCTATCTGTATGAGAACCACAATTTGGGTTCCATCAGTGTGAAGTATTTCTTTCATCCACAATAGCTATATAAAGATTGGTGACAAGGAGTGCGAGTACAACCCCAGTTTTCGCCTGATCCTTCACACCAAGCTGGCAAACCCTCACTACCAACCCGAGCTTCAGGCTCAATGCACACTGGTCAACTTCACCGTGACACGGGACGGACTGGAAGATCAACTCCTGGCGGCCGTGGTCAGCATGGAGAGACCCGACCTGGAGGAGCTCAAGGTATTAGCAAAGATTCATTCACATCTCTCAGTTAGATTGATGGACCAATATGTTGTCTTTCTTCAAACGCTCTCTAAGGAACATCACAGCCTGGCTTTCATTAAAGGAAGGGACAATCTCTTTGATATCAGATCGTTCTCTCTACACTTAATTGCAGGGACAGTTAAGTAGACGACAGCTAATTGGAGTCTGTTCGAGAGGTGTTTTTCAGTTTAATTGGATTCATCAGTTTTCGAGGTCTAGATTGGCTGAACTCAAAGATAATTATTTATCATACTGTGACAGACAGGATGGGCAATCACATCTGTTTTACAATCACATATTTCATCATAAAGGAAGTGGCACTTGTTATCCCCAGGGTTCTACTTTGTTTTCTCACCTCGACTTACGAAAGGTTAATGGCGGGTTTGGATTTTTCACATTTATGTATATAATTAGCGAAGTCTTTTCACATTTTCCCTGATCGCTGTTAATAATGACCAGTGAGTAACTATTGGAAACAGAGATGCGAGATTGTTATTGTGAATAATATTTCAGTTTTACATTAGTGTAAGTAATGAGCTTAGGAATGGTCAATGATATACTTGTGCCGCTGGGTTGTACCTAATTTGGTTTTTGATTAAAATTTTATGATTTCCAATTCACTTGCATTTACTCTCAGGAAAATAAGGCATTCGCTAATGGCAGGGTTAAAGGAATGGCTCACCCAAATATAAAAGTTCTATCATTATTTACTTACCCTTATGTGTTTTTCTGCCGTTTGTTATCCTCCGGTTATAATATACAGTATTGCTTTTTGAATTGCACAGTACATTGGGACAGCCTCTGCTGTTTTACTTGTTTGACTTTACTTTGAAACCACTTTTATTATCTTTCCTTCATGCTACAAAAATAATTTTATGATAATGTTGATCTTGGCAAGATAGGTCTTGTCAATAGAGTGGAAATGAATGGTGACCACAGGCTATAAAGCTCATGTATGACTAATGGTCTGTACCACTTGTCTTGTCCTAATGTGATAGGATGACTTCATGTGACAAACTGAATTTTTTATTCTTAAGGTCAACATTGAGGTCTTTTAAACATTAAAATATATCAAGTTTTAGCTGTCCTCCTTGTTTTTTTGGAGATCGGCAGTTTTTGGTCACCATTAACTTTCAGTGTATGGCAAAGAGCAGCATGAACATGCTACAGTATATTGTGCCAAGTTTGACTACTTTTGTCATTTCTGTAATTACAAATCTTAATGATACAGACGGCTAATAGTTTAATGATATTCTGGAGAACTGTGTGCTTCTAATAGACAAAACCATACTTAGCAACTACAGACCAATCTCAAATCTTCCTTTTAATAGGCAAGGTTGTTTTCAATCAGCTGAACAAATTCTTAGACTCAAATGGCTATATGGACAATTTTCAATCTGGCTTCTGTCAGCATCACAGAGACAGTGCTCATAAAGATAATACATGATATTCGATTAAACTCTGATTCTGGTAAAATATCAGTGCTGGTGCTACTAGATCTTATTGCTGCCTTTGACACTGTAGATCACACCATACTTTTACATAGAATGGAAAACTGGGTAGGGCTCTCTGGGATGGTCCTCAAATGATACCTAAAAGGGAGAGGTTATTATGTAAACATAGGTAACCATTCATTTGAGTGGTCATTCATGACATGTGGAGTCCCACATGGCTTTATTCTAGCCCCGCTTCTGTTTAATTTGTATATGCTCCCACTTGGTCTTCTACACATACACAACCCAGGCAACAATGTTGTTTAGTATACACGCCCTGTACTGCTGATTGGCTACAATTGTGTGTTGGTACTCGCCCCGACTCTCTTTTCCAAAGTGTTTTTCAAAAATGATGCACCCCGTCTTTAATTGTTACTTTAAATATTTATGTATCTTTGCTTTTATTGTCTGTCTCTTATTTTTACATATTGCTTTTTTATTAGATAGTTTTCTCATCTCTTTGTAAAGCACTTTAAAGTACCTCTGTGTATAGGACCCTTCTCTATTCTAACATGACAATGTCCCTATGCACAAAGCAAGGTTAAAAAAAGGATTTGTTCAGGTGTGGAAGAACTTTCCTGGTCTTTACTAAAGCCCAGACCCGAATCCAGCTGAACAATAATAAATGCAGCAGTGTATTTCCTTTGTTCAAAGCACAGAAGGGTCACATGGTTTTGATAAGACCCAGAATTGCATTTTCGGGTCAACTACTCTAATTTTGTAGATCATTAAAGGGGACATTTCACAAGACTTTAAGATGTCAAATATATATTTGTTGTCCTCAGAGTACATATTTGAAGTTTTTGTTCAAAATACCATATAGATAATTTATTATAACATGTAAAAATTGCCACGTTGTAGGATAAATGTGCCATTTTTATGTGTGTCCTTTAAAATGCAAACACTGATCTCCATATTGGTGTTTTGTTGAAACTCAATTGGGCTGTCAATTGTTTTCTCTCTCTCTTTCTGCACTAAATGACAGTAGCTACGTTTACATGGACACATTTTGCCTCCATCGGATTAAAATCCTTCCGATTAGTAAATCCTATCTTAGCGTTTACATGAACACTTAATAATGTGATTGGATTGATGTGCGTGTTTATATGACACAAGATTTACATCAGATTTGATCATTTGACATGCGCACATTGCACAAATATAGTTTCACGCTGTTTCAAGATTTGCTTTGTGCCTCACTGATTATAAAGCAGCAGCAAAAACACCCATTCACGTGTGCCCAAAAAGCGTTTTTACTTCACGCGGTGCTGCAGGGACCGTTCGCGAGTGAGTCCAAACACACGCGTTTGTGGATCAGATAATAAATCATGGACTGACCGGACAACGCTGTCTTGTATCACTTTATGGGGAATTGGACGGATAATAGGAACAAGATTAACAAGACAATCACTTCTTGTGACTTCCTTCAGCAAAACAGTTATTAAGTTATTTGCGTCACATGTCATTACGGCAATTCTACGTCATTGCACGTGTGCACATGCTCCACACTCCCGTCCTGTAGGTGGCGGAAATGCACCTTTCAGTGCGCTTGCCAACCGCCATTAAAAAAAGAAAAGATGGCACATGCGCAGAGCATCCCAGTTTCAGTTATCCATCCGATCAAGTGTATACATGTCATTTGGAGCGGATTACAAATGATATAAACCACCCCTAACAAGCGGATTAGATTTTTAATCGGGCACTTTTTAGTCCGATTGAGGTGTTTACATGGAGCATTTTTATTCAGATTGATCATTTAAACCAGGGGTGTCAAACATACGGCCCGCGGGCCGCATACGGCTCACAAAGGTGTCCAATCCGGCCCGCATGATGATTTATTAAATATGAAATACATATTTTAAAAACCCTTTCAGGCGTGTGTCTAGTTCGTTTTTAATATGAGAGACTTGCGGAAAGCAGCAAAACGCGGAACATAGACTAAATACGGTGCCCAAAAATCTTGCTGTTGTATTGTTACTGCTCCGCTAAAGATCCACTTATTCCGGTGATCCACTTCGTGTTTTCCCGACTGCTCCGAGCATCTCTGTGTCCACTCTCTGCCTGGAGAGCGAAGACGACAGTTTCCGAAGTTCGTTGCATTAACAGGTAGATTAATTACATTAAATCAGTTGTTAAACAACAGAATTAGTAATTTGGAAGTTTGTTTATGTATTTCTTCCGGTAATGATTTGCTGTCGGTGTTTTAAAAGTGCTAACAAGTGCTAGCAAGCAAACAACAACAAAATAGCCACATTCTTATTAACGTTACAATACATGTCTAATCGATTTAATGTTCCCGATCAGATCTAAGTTAATATAAACACTAAATTTACTGTTGTTGGCACACTTTGTAGACAAAAAATACAAAAAACACCAATGCCTTCACAAAATAACGACAGAGAAGGGAAAGAGAGGCTGCTAAAGGCAGTTCAACATTGCAAACATGGATTCAAAGCTCCATCAAGCCAGCAGGTAAATCATATTGAATATTTAGCAGATTGTCACACTTTAATTCTTGTTATTATATTTCCCATTATAATCACATGCTAGTAATATAACACATCATAATATTTTATTAAAACCATAATAATAGTACCAACCCCCTTAGTGCCCTTTTTGGTTTGGGCCACTGCCCCATCTAGCATTTTCATTTTCTAAATGACTGTTCTCATTACAAATGTATTCCAAAGAAAAGTGAATGATTTATAAATAATTTTGGCATTAAGAAATAATGCAAAAGAAGTTAAATTAAGGCTTTTCAACCTAAGGCCAGTGGATTTTGTACAGATGTAAATTTGTGTGTATAATATGTACAGTATGAGTGTGACCTTATGAAATGTAGTTTTCACAGAGCTGTGTGTTTCTCTAGTTTTCTTGCTGAACAAACGAATTAATTGGTTTGTTTAGTTAATATTAACACAATTATCAGCACACTAAAGTTTAAAAAAAAATCCGGCCCTCACATCATGGCGTTATTTACCATCCGGCCCTCAGCCTAAAATGAGTTTGACACCCCTGATTTAAACGGATTACAAATGTCCATGTAAACGCAGCTAGTGATGGGTTGAATTGTTGCAGATTAAGGGGCGGTTTTATTGTAATAACAAACTCTGTTTGAAATCACAAGGGGAACCGAATTTCAATGATCTACTTTGCTAACTTGTTTCCAGAGAATAGTTTACCAAAACATTTCACATTTTCTAGGTTAATATAAGCACCAATTATAACACTTAAATTAGGAAAAAATTAGATTTTCATGATATGTCCCATTTAAAGGATTAGTCCATTTTCTTAAAAAAAATCCAGATAATTTACTCACCACAATGTCATCCAAAATGTTGATGTCTTTCTTTGTTCAGTCGAGAAGAAATTATGTTTTTTGAGGAAAACATTCCAGGATTTGTCTCGTTTAATTTACTCTGAGTGGTGAGTAAATTATCTGGATTTTTTTAAGAAAATTGACTAATCCTTTAAAGGGGAATTTTTTTTTGCTGAATTAATTTCCAGTCTATCTGAGCTTAACCTGTGAATTCTATCTGTGAACAAATTACTACGAAGTGAAAACATGTTTTAATAAGTTATAGCAGGAAAATGCGGTTGTGTCAAGATGTGCTTCCCTTCAGTGGAATTGTGCCATAAAACTAAAGTGTTACTTAATGAAGCTTTGATTAATTAACATTTCATATCTGAAATCCTGAGGAGAAAAATAGCGATACAGAACTCTCTCGTCATCTTAATTAATATTGAAAGTTGCAAGAAAAGCTTGAGAATCCCTAAGCACCTGCCATAACGTCAAAAAACACGACTCTGTTTTTATATATTTAAAGTGTAATGCACAGCCAAGCAGCTTGCTCTTATTTAGACTTTGCTCTGTTGTTATAATAAGGTGTTATGCAACCACATCACAGGAATTGCTTCTTTTTGTAGATGTTTTTGTTTGTTTAGGATTCATTGGTTGTGTTACCAGTGTTACCAGAACACCAGTGTAATTGTTTTAAGTGCATTTTTATGAGCACACATTGGATGCACTTTGAGACACCAAGTCTATAAACTAAGGTTTTGTCATTGTGATCCATGAAAAATGGATATTGTTGGGCATCAGTCACAGCTAATGAGCAAAATTCTGCCTTTCTAAAATTAACCAACATTGATGTCTTGTTGCGTATTTTCTTGCCTGAATTTGCGCTCTCTTCTGCATTTTACTGGTTAGTTGGGTCCAGGTTAATTAGATGCACAAGAAGCTAGTAAATATTTAATCGATGATTGAGCCATCAGGATTAGACAGTTTATTGTACCAGTTTTCTGATGAGAGGTTACACGACAAGGTCCAGATCTTTAAATCAAATGCGTGGACTTTTTCTTTGTTGTCCTTCTTTGTGAGCAGAACACTCATTGAAAGCCCCATTGGTCACTGTCAGAGGTGTTGCTTGGTAGCTTTCTTGGCGACCATGCAATTCTCTAGGGATCTCACATTTTCGTATTCACAAATTGACCTCATCAAGGATGCATTTCGCTTTGACGGTTCAATATGCCACGCTTGTTATGGTATATAAATAGGGATTTACCATGTCAGTGTGGTTTGACTGCTTTTGATATTCCAGATCATTACCGTGGCTGTGTGTGGTTTGCATGTGTGTATGTATGCCAATGTGTGTGTTTGTTTCGCTTTCATAAATGTGGGAAATGGATCCATCCGCTTTGACAGTTCTATCACACTTCAGTGGTTGTGGTTTGACGTGTTTGCCAAGAAGGAGCTCTGTAATCCACCCAAATACTACCTTCATGTCTCCGGCTAGCAGATGCAGAATATATTGAGACCTGGTTCCTTTCAGATGCACTTTTATGTTTGTGGCCTGTCTACAGCTTTTACCCTGTGTGTCTTGTTTTTTTAAATCATCATTTCTTTGCCCATCATTCCAAACACTTGTTTGTTTTTTACTTTGAAGTCGAACCTTACAATGCAGCAGAACGGCTTCAAAATCACTTTGAAAACACTGGAGGATAACCTTCTCTCACGCTTGTCCTCTGCCTCTGGAAACTTCCTCGGAGACATAGAGTTGGTGGAGAACCTGGAGATAACTAAACGAACAGCAGCAGATATTGAAGATAAGGTGCGATATTTCTTTTTTTTTTCAGAACCTTGAACATCATCTGTTAAATATATGGAAAGAAAAGTACTGTTTACTAACGGGAAAGGCTGCTACTAACTGCACATCCCTAAGCCAAATATCAAAATTACCCCATGATTTACTCAACCTCACGCATTGGGAGATACACATGTCCATCATCTTTCAGACGAAGACATTTGGAGTCATTTTAGTAAATGTTCTGCTTTTCCAAGCTTTATTATGGGAGAAAACACGGATCATGGAACAACTTCTCACTTTAAACCGCAAAAAAGTGTGTTTATCCTTCACAGAGGAAATCCACACAGGTCCAATGGGTTAATAAAGGTCTTCTACAGGTAATCGATCAATTTTGTAAGAAAAATATCCATATTTCAACCCTCAAATGGTCCTAGTTTCCTGTTTACACTACTGGCCCTTGGGGTCTATACACTCTTAAAACAAATGTGTTAAATTAACACATCTTGTGTCTAGTTAAGGACAACACATCTAGTGTGTTATCCTTAATTTAACACATCTCTGTGTTATTTTTGGAATAACACACTTTGTGTTGTTTTAATACATCTTGTGTTGTCCCTTTTATTTTAGTCAACACAAAATGACACAAATAATGTGTTAAAGTTAACACATAATGTGTTAAATAGTTTAACACAAAACAATATGTTAAAATTAACACACCTAGGATAGAAAACACCCAGGACAGAGATGTGTTAAATTAAGGACAACACACTAGATGTGTTGTCCTTAACTAGACACAAGATGTGTTAATTTAACACATTCGTTTTAAGGGTATATGACCCCAAAATTGAAAGCATGATTGTAAGAAAGATGTACATTTTTAATAATACAAATATTCTTTTTTTTACTTATCTATACAATAAAGAAGTGTTTTGAGTGATTTGAGGTACTTTTGTACACATTTACCTCAAAAAGCATCAACTACACCATTAGCTTTGCATGTGAAGTATAGATTTTTTTTAAAGAAAAACAAATCACTTAAATGATTATCTAAATTTTATTTAAATTGTTTCTAGATATTGATCTAGGTGTTAGGTGTAGAATTCCACCTTTTGCTGGTTAGAGCAAAGACCAGCAGAGGGCCATAGAAAGCCATTCATTTTACTGGATATGGCCAACTGCTCACATCACTACTTTAGTGAAACATTTTGTGAATTTATGTTTATATAAACATTAAAAAGGACATTAAAAATAAATATTATTTCAAATAGTAGATATGTATATGTGCGCGTGCATGTGTGTGTACATGTGCTTGAATTTATATCTTTTTTTCTGCATTTGTGGCTGATTTTATTTGCCAAATTCTATAAAAATGCTCTCTGTGGCAGTCATACGATGTGTTTGTGTGAGCATGTGTGTTTTTTACATTGCATTTGTGCACAAGTAGCAGGCCTATATTTCTGTGTGGATATTTGAAGAGTTTCGTTGCAAAACGAGATAACCACAGTTTTTTTAATTGTTCAGAAATCTCGTTTTTTTGGTTGTGCATTCCAATTAATTTCAATGCAACTGCAGTTGGTTTGTTTTGATTTAAACCTTCATAACTTAAAAAATACAGCTAAGTAGCATCATAAAACAAAATAATAACATGATTACATAATAATAAACATGTTTTGACAAAAATGTAAAAAAATGGATTTATCTTGTTTTGCAACGAAACTCTTCATTTTCAGATTAATGCTGACCCCAAAGACAAGATTAATAAAAAAAATTTTTTACATACCTTAAGAACAACCGAATCAAGCCTGTTTTTTGTGTATGTCTATATATAGATTGTTTAGAAAAAATCACAAATTTTATATCTCTGAGATGAAGGGAACCACTTTTTTTAACCAATGAAATGTCGATTGGGGTCAAATAGACCCCGAGGACTAATTGAGAGTTCAACTTTAAAAACTATAATACAGTAACTAGCTTCCGGTAACAACGGCATCTTGGACAAAGTTTTAACGTTGTGAGCGCTCGTTGCCATGGGTACAATGTGCAACGACTTGTGAATCACGTCCAAGATGGCGTGGTACTGGAAGCTACAGTAGTTATTATAGTTTATAAAGTTTGAAAAGTTTTTTTTACAAAATTGCATTGATTACTCGCAAAAGACCTTTTATTAACCCATTGGAGCCATGTGGATTACTTCTGTGAAGGATGGAGGCACTTTTTTAGGGTTCAAAGTATGAAGCTGTTCACTGATCCTGTTTTCTCCCATTATAAGCTTGGAAAAGCAAGTACATTTACTAAAATAACTACAAATGTGTCGGATTGCTTGAGGGTGAGTAAATCATCAGTTAATTTTAATATATTTGGCTGGGGTATTGGTTTAAGGCTTATAATGCGTGCTATGTTACGTATATATTGTGTGCTATAATTGCTTTAAATATGAAAGTCGCATTTTAAAGAGTTAATAAAAATGTTCATAATATTTTAAATAGTTAAGTAATATTAAAGGTAGGTGAACAGAGTAAAATCTGACTTAATTACTTATTGTAATACTTGCACATATGGGGGCGGTTTCCCGGACAGGGATTAGTCTAGTCCTAGACTTAAACACTTTTAAGAGCTCTCCAAACTAGGGGTGTAACGGTACGCAAAAATCACGGTTCGGTGCGAACCCCGGTTTTGAAGCCACGGTTCGGTTCATTTTCGGTACAGTAAGGGAAAAATGCAAACATTAAACTGCAGGTTGTTTATTACTATAAACTTTATTTTACAATTGTTTACACTTTTTTAAACACTTTTTATTAAAATATAACATATAAAATATATATAAAATGAAAAAAATAATAAATAAAATACTACTGCAAAGTTCTTTTTAAATTATTTTATAACAGAAGGTAACTCTTTTCTTAACCTTCTCTTAAACTTTTTCTACTAAAACCTTGAACTAACAAATTCAATTCCAGAATACATTTATGAACTATTAGCCTACATTTTTGCCACCAAAAATTTTCTGTTTTGATTTATTTTGGATTGTTTAACTCACAGTTGAACCATCTCTGTATAAAAATAATATTACTGCTCTATGTGTAACTGCATAGCAAGCAACATGATGATATACTTATTATACACTCATTTTGAGATTAGTGAGCTGCATACATAGCCATCTTTGATCTTTTGCACGTTTCTCCTAATCTTTGCTTGTGTCGTCAATGTAAGCTGTGATTTAAAATAACGAACCCCTCCGCAGCTGAGTAACAGCTGAGTAAGCCCGGGTTACAGCTCTTCTCTGTCCCGACCAGCTGATCGCATTGGCACAATGATATGATTGACGTGATGTGCAGATGAAAAATCTGATCACGCATTCCTTATTCTCGCTGTCACAGAAAGCGCGTCTGATGATTGCGTAGCAACGAAAGACGCGCATCCTCTCACACACTTTTGAAAGAACAAAGCAGCGCATTGACACGCGTTTAACATGTGCTTTTAGATACGACACGTAAACGTTTCCATCAATAATCAAACGGATATACAACTAAGTAAATAAAAATCTTTCTGCGGGCCGAATTATGTTATATGTTTGACAGAAGACTTGCGCTGAACGCGGAGACTTCCGCCACTTAAGATGTTCGTGCGGAAACGCACGTATTATGTTCCGCACAGGCACACACAAAATGCATTCGGCCTTTCGGTGCACGTGTGCACCGTGCCGAAAGCCCTGAACCGAAACGGTCCAGTTCGAATACACGTACCGTTACACCCCTACTCCAAACTGAAAACAACTTGCACTTACATATCTTAAAATACATCAGTGCCCTTTGTTTTACCTCAAAATGCACACAGGTAATGTTTTTAGTAAGGCATGTTTGTTAAAACTAGTTATATTTCCTAATTAAACTAAGGCCTAGTCCTGAATTAAGCAAATCCTGGTCCGGGAAACCGCCCCATGATGATTTTATTTTTAGTTTTGGTAGTTGTCAGTACAGTTTGACTTTCCCAAAACACTTTTTTGGGATAATAACAAGCATGGTACTCCGCTTGGCTACTATATGTGTGTGTTTGCATCAATACAGGTGAAGGAAGCCAAGGTGACTGAGGCTGAGATCAATGATGCGAGAGAGCACTACCGCCCAGCAGCGGCCCGAGCCTCGCTTCTGTACTTTATCATGAACGACCTCAATAAAATCCACCCCATGTACCAGTTCTCTCTTAAGGTACCTCCCGACCGTTGACCCTGAACCGCAGACCGGTTCTTTTAAAAACTTGTTTTTTATTTCCCTGTTCTCAAGGATTTAGTTTGTACCACAGTCTTACTTTATTGTATTTTCTCTGTCCTGGCTTAGCTGGGGTTTTATTACACCGTGTTGGGTCCCGTGCTAACACAGCTGTGTTCAGTCACACTGAGCTACGGTTTTTAATATAACACGCTCTTATATTGTGCAGGTCTTGACTGTACTGAAACCACTATTAAGGGGATAGAAAATGTTATCAAGTTGGTACAAACCTGTATAGACGGTTTCATCGGACGCACGTGATACACGTCTGGATCCAAACTTTACTACCGGTTTCGTTTTTTTAATGGTCTGACTAGTTGCTAAACTGATCTGTTGAACAAATGGCTTGTTGAAATTAACACATTTTTTGGTTTCCTAGGTAATCTATGTGTTATGTTTTTTGCTTGTTATATAAATAAACTACGTTTTAAAGGCGGAGTCCACGATGTTTGAAAAACGTTTTGGAAAAGGAGACGGGCCGACTACCAAAACACAGTTATAGCCAATCAGCAGTAAGGAGCGTGTCTACTAACCGACATCCTTGCCGGTGTTGCGTATGTGTGGGGCGGGTCTATCAACACAAGGTCCAGATTCTATTGGGGTAGGGGCGTGTTTGTTTAGGTGATTTCAAATATCAACATTGGCTTTCAAACATCGTGGACTCCGCCTTTAAGGACTTTGTTGTTATTTATTATTAGCGGAGTTTACCGGAAGTTACGTGCGGACCGCGACAGCTGCTTGTTTATGTTGTTACTGCTGAAACCGTCTATAAATTTCTTTGTTCTGTTGAAGATATTTTGAGCAACTTTTGCAACCAAAGCACCATTGACTTCCGTAGTATTTTTATTTCAACGGTGCTCCTTCCTGCTTTATTACAAATATCTTCCAGTGTGCTCAGCGAAACAAAGAAAATGTATAAAGGTTTTTAACAACTAGTAAATAAGTAAATGGTGTCCTGCAGTTTAATGTACCGTACAGTGCCATGACAAAATAGTTGTGTGATATTCCAATCAAAGTTGAATGTAATTGTTTCTTTGTTTAAAATGTTTTTCAAAAGGGATTTCTATACTCGGCACAACAACAGAATTCTGTTGAAAGCTCTCAATGTTAATGTCAAAAACAATTTTGCAGGCAATAATGTGAAATAGATTATGAATGTATACCCATTTTGTCTACTTTCTGTGCATGCTTTCCCATCATTGTGCTGATAAGATACAATCTACAGCTATCAAAAAATAATTGCCTCTTCCCCGTTGTACAGATTTATGCCGAGAAATCTTCCTCAGAAACCTGTTAGAAAAATGTCTCATTAGAGAATGAGAAGGAAAACAAACACAACTGTATTAAATTGCTCAATTTATAATTCTCTAGGTGTTTTCTACCCATCTGTCTAACAGCTTCATTCTTCTCCTTTCTGCTTTTGTGTGCAACTCACGTCCAGGCGTTCAACGTCGTGTTTCAAAATGCCGTACTAAAAGCCGCCCCGGATGAGACCTTGAAACAACGGGTCCTAAATCTGATCGACAACATCACATCCTCTGTATTCCAGTACACCACCCGTGGACTCTTTGAGTGTGACAAACTCACCTACACCGCCCAGCTTGCCTTCCAAGTGAGCTGTTATTTCATTACGTCTAACGGATGACAAGCAATAGTCATAAAGACTGTAACATATGCCTTGTCTCTCCGGTATTCATCTCCATTCAGGTCTTGCTCATGAATAAAGAGATCAATCCTAGTGAGCTGGACTTCCTTTTAAGGTATCCGGTCCAACCTGGATTGACCTCACCAGTGGACTTCCTGTCAAACCATTCCTGGGGTGGAATTAAAGTGAGTTATTAAATATATATTGCTTATTTTGGGGACACTTACTGTGGGTCCTCCACTTTAAATATTTATATGTACTAAAAGAGGAAAATGTCATCGCAGGAACCTGTACCAGTCATCTTTCTAAACTTCAATAGGGATTCAACAATACAGTTAATCTAGTGTTCAGTACACATCTTGATTTTTAAACCACAGTTTTCTGTTTGGTTCTTACCACATTAAAGTGTTTTTACTTTAAAGGTGCAGTGTGTAATTTTTAGAAGGATCTCTTTACAGAAATACAAAATAATATGCAAAACTACATTATCAGTGGTGTATAATGTTATGTGTTTGTTACCTTAGAAAAATGTGTTTTTATTTACATACACTGAGGGTCCCCTTACATGGAAGTCGCCATTTTGTGCCACCATGTTTCTACAGAAGCCCTTAATGGACAAACTTTGTTTACTAAGTTGTTTCCATCGATGACATGTTTTTCCGGTGACGGCTACCGTAGCTTTTCTGTGCGTTTCAAAAGTGAGGGGTGAGCAGTGGACTGAGCCGTTGGTTGCAATTTTCAACCTCACCACTACAAGACGCTAAAATTTACACACTGCACCTTTAATCTATGCTTAGGCGACAATGAGATGTTAAGAAAAAATGGTTTTAATTGCATTTCTCTTGATTTCACGTAAATGCAAAAATCATCTTTTAGTCATTTTTTATATAAACATACATAAGTTGGCCATTTAAAATAAATATACCTAAACTTAACAGTACTGCTGTACAGTAGCCTGCAACATCACTTTGTTGTGTACACCATACTGCATATTCATATCACGTTCCTCGTTCTAGATAACTTGCGGGATTTAACTTTGCGCCATGTGCGTTCTCAGTGTACGGATTACGCAATTGAGGCGATAAGAACACGTACGTGTCATTCACATCGCCCCATGCAAATTCGCCTATGTTTGCGTCTTTGCATTGACTTTGTATGTAATCTACTCACGCAAATAATTAACCCACACTACAGTAATAGCCTTTTAAATGAATCCTCACGCTTTATTGCTTCTATATCATATGTCTATTTCTATTTTAAGTGCAGTGATGTATTTGTGTTTCGCATTCATCCAAAATTTTGGATTGCGTTGATTGCGTGGCATCTTAGCAAACAGACGAGCTGTTTGTAGTTGACCCGCTCGCTCGTGTTCTTTAAACCGACAGAGAGCGACTCAAGCAATCAAGTCCAAAGCCAACACAAAGTAAAGGAAAGAAGTAGTTGGCTCGAACAACCCTGGTGCTTGTAACATCAAAGCTTGATATATAAATATGATAACATGAATAAAATCTCTTAAATATGTCTTTATTAAACATAATCATTTCATTAATGTTTGTACTCAACAAACTATACAGAATTGTTTTTTTATTTTTGTTTCAATGGTACGTTCAATACAAATATAAGAAAATAATTCTGAATCATATGAAGAGTTTGGTTTCAAAACGCAATAAATTCATTTTGACTAATTTAGGTAAAAACGTGTTTTCTATACCAAGTAAGATGAAAACCACTATTTTCTGTTACAAACTTTCACACAGCATCTTTAGGTTATAAAAACATAAACAATTCAAATCCATAACTTGCTTTTCAAAGATTTATTATAAAAACTGATTATTTTTTCCACAGAATGCAATAAATCCATGACCAGTTTTTTTTCAAAATGCTATAAATCTATTGAATCAATGTATAAATGTGCATTTATATTTGCCAGGTTATATTCATTTAGCTGACAGAACGCTAACTTTGTCATATAGTCATTGCTGTGGTTATACTTTGGACGTCGTCGTTTAATATTTTTCACAGCAATCAGCTGTTTTAGTCCTGCTCGATTTTCTTTGACTTTGAGTAAAATAATGCAAAGGTTTTCATAAGATCCTCTGGGGTCAATGTGTTAGCACGAGAGATGCTTGATGCTGTCGGGAGAACAAGCAACCAGCTCCTGAGTGCCTCTCGTGTAAATTAATTTATTAGATGTTGATGGCTTAAATTTCTTTCCCTGTCAAAGAAAATCACCACAGGTTTTATTAATGCTATTTTGCTTTTGTTTGTTTGGTAATCACGAAGTACAAGATGAGGAAAACTAGGATTCGGTGTACTCAACGTGCCGCCATGGTTTGTTTACATTGCGTGGAATGGTGCGCTGTGATTTGTTAAGCGGATTTATTGCATTCTGCAGAAAAGGAGGAGTGGCGTTTATGGCGTTTTCGGAAAAAAGGGAGAAAAGATGACAGAATAACATGGCAGATATTGTATTTTGCGTAGAATTAAGAATTTACTTTTAAATACTGACCTGATATAATACTGATTTTGGCAGTAACTCTATTTTTTATGCCGTTTATCGCGATTTGGTACCAAACTCTTCATATTTAAAAGTGTTTTAAAAAAGTTTTAAATGGCAAAGTTTCCATTCTTTAAGTGTCAGATAAATAGTATATGCATTGTTTTGCGTGAATTGATCAAAGAGATGTGTCACAGGCTTGTCTGCGCCGCCAGAATCACATGGAGGTCGGTCATTTTCGGATACGGGGCCGCGCGCGTGGTTATAAAAATGCAGTGCACAACCACCCATTCCGCGTTGACATAATTTTTGCCGTGCGCACCAACGCACTCAAGCGGATGCGTCAAAAACAATACTGCTTTAGCATCTGCCAATCAAACAGAAAAATAAATCTTGATAACTTATATCAGGGGTCTCCAACCTTTTAATGGGCTACCACAATGGATAAAACAATCTGGAGGGCTACATTTTGATAGTCTACTCAAACCTTTTTTTGTTTTTATTTTACTTGTTGATAAGTTTTAGTATTGTTTAAAATGTTAACAGACGTAAACCAAGCCAAGCTAATGTAAAAAATATGTAATAAATATTACAATTGAGACTATTAATAGAATGTGCTTTGGCGGGGACATCACAGTCTCTGGCTGCGTCCGAAAAATCTAAATTGCTGCTTTGTGAGGCAACTTTCCAAGGCAGGAAGGCATCAAGGCATGTCCGAATTCAATGTTAGGTTTACTTCCTGTCTTCTGAGATACCTATGCGTGGGCGGTACAATAAGAATGTGATTTGTCGAGCCTGGTCGAGTTCAAAAAGATAAAATGGCGGCCAAGGAAGCGACTGGAGCACAAATTTAGTGTAAATAAAGGTATATTTTCACATTTTACACCTTTTAATTGCATTTCTAGTGAGAAATTAGTATTGTAGTTTTCAAATATGTGATTAGTTATCACAAAGGCGCACTCTGTTTATATTTCAAACACACTGCCTTTGAAGTGTGTCTGAAAGTCTTTCTCTAAACTGCCTTCATGCTTCCGAAGTCACTTCCTCATGAGGCAACGAGTCGCTGCCTTGAGTTTTCGGACGCAGCCTCTGTGTCGGCTACCTGTTGCAATTCACAGTCTCACCACTAGATGCCACGTTAGAGATCCCTGACTTATATTATACTTATATACCTACATTAGTGCATTTATCAAACCAGGCGATTTAATTATATACCTAGTTCCTTTAATTATTAATAACGATTCATAATTATTATTATAAAGAGCTGAAATTATTTATTGTCAATTTTAAAGATTGCAGTTTGAGATAATTTTTAAGTAGCCTATTGTGTACTTCACAAACTAAAATAATACTGATATCATAATTGTATTACATTACGTTGTATTAACCTCAAATTTATTCTTCATTAAAAATTATATTCAGTTATTTATAATATAATGCCATTGTAAAAAATCCAAGTAGTTTTAATGTAGCTAACTACTTTTTTTAAATGGGTTAGCTTGGGTGTAGTTTAACTACATTTACTGGTAAGTAGCTTGTAGATTATCTAACTACAATTTCAGAGTAGCTTCTCCAACACTGCTTAAAGCCAAGATAAGCTGTAATGTCAGGATTTACAGTGGGGCAAAAAAGTATTTAGTCAACCACCAATTGTGCAAGTTCTCCCACTTAAAAAGATGAGAGAGGCCTGTAATTTTCATCATAGGTACACTTCAACTATGAGAGACAAAATGAGGGAAAAAATCCAGAAAATCACATTGTCTGATTTTTTAAGAATTTATTTGCAATTTATGGTGGAAAATAAGTATTTGGTCAATAACAAAAAAGCAAGATTTCTTTCTCTCACAGACTTGTAACTTTTTCTTTAAGAGGATCCTCTGTCCTCCACTTGTTACCTGTATTAATGGCACCTGTTTGAACTTGTTAGCAGTATAAAAGACACCTGTCCACAACCTAAAACAGTCAGAATGCAAACTCAACTATGGCCAAGACCAGCGAGCTGTCAAAGGACACCAGAAACAAAATTGTAGACCTGCACCAGGCTGGGAAGACTGAATCTGCAATAGGTAAGCAGCTTGGTGTGAAGAAATCAACTGTGAGAGCAATTATTAGAAAATGAAAGACATACAAGAACACTGATAATGTCCCTCGATCTGGGGCTCCACGCAAGATCTCATCCCGTAGGGTAAAAATTATCACCAGAATGGTGAGCAAAAATCCCAGAACCACATGGGGGAACCTAGTGAATGACCTGCAGAGAGCTGGGACCAAAGTAACAAAGGCTACCATCAGTAACACACTATGCAGCCAGGGACTCAATTCCTGCAGTGCCAGATGTGTCCACCTGCTTAAGCCAGTACATGTTCGGACCCGTCTGAAGTTTGCTAGAGAGCATTTGGATGATCCAGAAGAAGAGTGGGAGAATGTCATATGGTCAGATGAAACCAAAACATAACTTTTAGGTAGAAACTCAACTTCTTGTGTTTGGAGGAGAAAGATGCTGAGTTGCATTCAAAGAACACCATACCTACTGTGAAGCATGGGGGTGGAAACCTCATGCTTTGGGTCTGTTTTTTTGCAAAGGGACCAGGACAACTGATCCGAGTTAAGGAAAGAATGAATGGGGCCATGTATCGTGAGATTTTGACTCAAAACCTCCTTTCGTCAGCAAGGGCATTGAAGATGAAACGTGGCTGGATCTTTCAGTATGGCAGTGATCCCAAACATACCGCTCGGGCAAAGGAGTGGTTTCATAAGAATAATTTCAAGGTCCTGGAGTGGCCTAGCCAGTCTCCAGATCTCAACCCCATAGAAAATCTTTGGAGGGAGTTGAAAATCTGAGTTGCCCAGCGACAGCCCTAAAACATCACTGCTCTAGAGGAGATCTGCATGGAGGAATGGACCAAACTACCAGCAACAGTGTGTAAAAACCTTGTGGAGACTTACAGAAAACGTTTGATCTCTGTCATTGCCAACAAAGGGTATATAACAAAGTATTGACATAAACTTTTGTTATTGACCAAATACTTATTTTTCACCATAATTTACAAATAAATTCTTAAAAAATCAGACAATGTGATTTTCTGGATTTTTTTTCTCATTTTGTCTCTCGTGGTTGACGTGTGCCTTTGACGGGGATTGCGGGCCTCTCTCATCTTTTTGAGTGTGAGAGCTTGAACAATTGGTGGCTGACTGAATACTTTTTTGCCCCACTGTATTTTCCATTTCAATTGTGATTGCTTCCAAGCTTTGTTCATTTATAAAATGTGTGACCCTGCCTGTGAAATCACAGCTAAAGTCATTTTTTGTGATCTGTTTTCTAAATAAGATAATCTCCTATATAATTTAAAGAGCATTCTGAAAAAATATAATTTTAAAATCTTTAATTTTGACAGAGTAAGATCATGTCAAAGATTGAAATCAATGTGAATTCAATAACTTTGATGCTACTAATCTCATCATTAGATTATGAGACTTTAGCCTGAATTTCACAGACACGATCACATGTTGTTATTTATTCCCATTCTATTTATTTTTACAGTTCTCTGATTCATTTGATATAGTCGTGCAGATGAAAAGTAGTTGCGACGCTACCATTTTAAAGAAGCTTCTCCAGCAATGCTGTCCCTTTAAGCAGCATCAGCTTTATCAGTTTCCTGAGCAACTAACTTAGATTTACTACAGAAACCTAGAAACCCTACTGCAGTTCTCCAGCACAGCTATCATCAATGTTGTTGAGAACGTAAAAGAGTCTGGAGTTATTTTAGCAAGAGGAAATCCACAATGTTGCTCAAATGTGCCATTAGGATTTAGTGTCTCCCATAAGCAAGGTTTTTTTGGATTATGAGTCATCATCTCCTGCTGCTTTCAGCATCTTTGGGTCGAGCCGTCCTCTCCATACGAAAGGGATCGGCATATGTCACAATGTTTTTCTTCCAAGAGAATATAAATATAGCTTTGCAATAGGAAAGCCTCATTTCTGCTGCCTAAGCACTTCTGCAGGGCTAGTTTATGAAGAAACACATTCATGTTTGCTCAGCAGTTTGTGGCATGAAGATACTTTACTTTGTAGTTAGATTTGATTAGCACTTTGACAGGTGCGATGATGGTGCATCTGAACTTTTTGTTCTCATTGAGGCTTTTATGTCTGTCTTCATAACCTCTTTTCTTTTTGATAAGATCGCTCAATGTCCACTGGCATGCATATGCTTGCAGAATAATGCGTGCTGATAGACACGTTCATGTTTTTTTTTTATTAAAGCATCTATTCCATTTTCTAAAATGAAGTGTGCCATTTTTTAAATGTATTACGAAGTATTTTTTCTCATGCAAGGATAATATGCATTCGGCTAGAAATATTTTATAGTATAGCTTGATTTTCTCGAAAACCAACAACACTAAAGGGGGTCGCACAGAGGATGCGCAGCTCAACGCCCCACCGTTCTAAAATACTCAAACACATTGCTTTCTATGAGTATACGCACACCACACCGCCCAGCTGTGATTCAGGAAGTTGCTCAAATCCCTGTCGCGCCAAACAGGAAGTTTAACATTAGATAACATCATATTTATCCCAAATCATTAACGATTAACATTGGCTGCTAACGTATATTTAGCATTTTGAAGTAGACGCTATCCGACGATGCTTGCGCTATTTAATGTGCACTTCCAGTTTACGATACGCGGCGTGACGCTGAGCTGCGCAGCCGGTGTGCGACCCCCTTGAGGCTCTCTGATTCTCAGACATTGCTTAGTTTGTTTTTGCATCGCATCCTCCCTCATGGTACGTTCACACCAGATGCGAATAAAGCATTAACCGTGAGTGATGCAAAGACGCGATAGACATCCTGCGGCATCCTGATCGTTTTGTGTGAATTGAGCGTTTCGCGTGAATTGAGCGTTTCGCGTGAATTGAGCGTTTCGCGTGAATTGAGCGTTTCGCGTGAATTGAGCGTTTCGCGTGAATTGAGCATTTCGTGTGAATTGAAAAATCTGAACTTTGGCGGATATTCGCGTTAACCAATCAGGAGCTTGCTCTAGTAGTGACGTGGTTACAACGTAGGGTGCTGAGGCAGAAATACAAAACTACAATTCAGGCCAATCAGAACTTACAGATTAGCTGGCCAATCAGGGACACAGAGCTTTTCAAATTGATGAGTTTTGTACCAAATCAATGCGTTTCAGAAAGATATAGTGAAATCTGGAGCTACAAAAATGTACTGTATGAGGAAAATAATGTGTTTTTAACCATAAACCATGCCAACAAAAAAATGCTGTCTTTAGCAATGAAATAGGTGCTCTTTAAAGGAACACACCCACATTTTGGGAATTTAGCTCATTCACGGTATCCCCCAGAGTAAGATAAGTCCATACATACCTTTCTCATCTCCGTTCAAGCTGTAACTCTTTCTGACGCAGCCCCCGCTAGAGTAGCTTAGCACAAAAACTGAAAATGAATGGCTCCAGCTAGCAAACTGCTCCCAATAAGTGACAAAATAACGCGAACATTTTCCTATTTATGTGTTGTGATTTGCATAGTCACACCATGTACAAATAACAAGGTCATATGAGACACAGCCATCCTTAACAGTAGGCCAAGTAGCAGTGCTTCGTCTTCTGAGAATATGGTTCCCAGTATGTATACTATGAAAAGATGGCTGTGTCTCATATGACCTTGTTGTTTGTACACAATGTGACTATACAAATCACAACACATAAATAGGAAAATGTTTGCGTTGTTTTGTCACTTGTTGGGAGCAGGATGCTGGCTGGAGCCGTTCACTTCCGGTCTTTGTGCTGGGCTGGGCTAGCAGGGGGCTGCGTCGGACGGAATTGCACCACGCGCGGAGATGGGAGGGGTATGTGTGGACTTGTCTGACTCTGGGGGATTAAGTGAATAAGCTAAATTCCCAAAATGTGGGCGTGTTCCTTTAAAAAACACAATGGTGTGATATGTTGCAGGCTCTCTGTAATATGGAGGAGTTCCATAATCTTGACCGGGACATTGAAGGGTCAGCTAAGCGTTGGAAGAAGTTTGTGGAGTCCGAGTGTCCAGAAAAGGAGAAGTTCCCTCAGGAATGGAAGAATAAAACAGCTCTTCAAAGGCTATGCATGATGAGAGCTTTGCGTCCTGACAGGATGACCTACGCTGTCAGGTCAGACGCCAACCCATCTATAAAACACTGTTGATGAGATTCTTTCATCTATGTCATCATCTTTGTCTGATCTTCAAGCTTTAAAGCTGTGTTTTACAGAAGTATGTGTCGTGATATTGTTATCAAAAGTTAGTGCAGCAGTGTGAAATCTGCCGAAATATATTCGATAGCCATGCCAACTTGACTGATTAACAAAAGTCTTAGCCCTCTGGCAACCCTGTTGATGGATAATGCACATTTTGGTTCGAGAGAAGTCTTGAGAGGATCGTCATTAAATGTTGTTTAAGATAATTTCAGAACTTTTTGTTATATTAGCATTTTTTCATTGTCCACTGGGCTCGACATATATTGCTATTGGCATCAGCCATTAGTTAGTTGGTGTGTTGCTGATGTAGATTCTGTACTGCATGACCTTTAGGCAATGCTAATACAATAAGATTGGGTGGGCTAGTAAGTTTTAAAGATTTATTCTTTGGTTTTTACATAATTTTTATATTTACATAATATGTACATTTGTATTAAGATGTGTGTCATAATTATGACATTTCCTATTTGATAAAACCCCAATGAAGTCCTAAATGAAAAACCCTGTTTTTTCCTATTCAGAGATTTTGTGGAAGAGAAACTGGGCAGTAAATATGTAATGGGACGATCTGTGGACTTTGCTGTCTCTTTTGAAGAATCTGGAGCTGCCACACCCATGTTCTTCATCCTGTCACCTGGGGTAGACCCCCTGAAGGATGTGGAAAAACACGGTACTGATACTTTAAAGAGGTCCTAGCATGTGAATCAGACTTTTTCCATGTTTATGTACTATAATTGGGTCCCCAGTGCTTTTTTCAACCTAGCCAACATGAAAAAGAACAAACCGCTCACTTTGTTTTGGTAAACCATTCTCTGCAAGCATGTGTAAAAAAAGGTCATTCAGATTTCACCTCTTGTGACGTAGGTATTGAGTCTTATTACAATAATACTGTCCCTTAATCTGCACTATCCAACCATGACACTGCCATTTAGTGTAAAGAGAAAAAAATGTACAGCACAATTGAATTTCAAAAAAATCATCATCATGGCGATCACTGTTTGCATTTCATTAGCTCGTTTGCATTTTAAAGGACACACCCATTTTTGCTCACACCTACAAAGTAGCAATTTTAATATGTTATAATAAATTATCTGTGGGCTATTTTAAGCTAAAACTTCACATTTGTACTCTGGGGACACCAAAGACTCATTTTACATCTTTAAAAAAATCTCATCATATGACCCCTTTAAAGAGGAGATTTTTACCTAATAGGAATTCTGTCTTTTGTAAAGACCATTTATGTCCTTAACCAGCAAAAGTGTTAGCAAATGCCCATGGTTTTAAAGTATAATTTTCTTATTTTCATAATGACCCTGTAAATATCAGAGGATACCTATACAGGAAGCAAATATATTTAGTAAATTTAATGTCAAACTGAACTTTGACTGTTTACTATTTGAATACCATATAATGCAGGACGCAAACTGGGATATACGTTCGACAACAAAAATTTCCACAACGTGTCTCTGGGCCAGGGCCAGGAGGTGGTAGCAGAACAGGCTCTGGAGTTGGCTGCAAAAGAGGGACACTGGGTCATTTTACAGGTAAGATATAGAGTGAGGAAAATAAGTATTTGAACACCCTGCTAAGTTCTCCCACTTAGAAATCATGGAGGGGTCTGAAATTGTCATCGTATGTGCATGTCCACTGTGAGACGTAATCAAAAAAATCTACAATGTATGTTTTTTTACTATTTTTTTTTTTGTATGTTACAGCTGCAAATAAGTATTTGAACACCTGAGAAAATCAATGTTAATATTTGGTACAGTAGCCTTTGTTTGCAATTACAGAAGTCAAACGTTTCCTTTAGTTTTCCGCCAGGTTTTCACACACTGCAGGAGGGATTTTGGCCCACTCCTCCGCACAGATCTTCTCTAGATCAGTCAGGTTTCTGGCCTGTCGCTGAGAAACACGGTGTTTGAGCTCCTTCCAAAGATTCTCTATTGGGTTTAGGTCTGGAGACTGGCTAGGCCACGCCAGAACCTTGAAATGCTTCTTACAGAGACACTCATTGATTATCCTGGCTGTGTGCTTCGGGTCATTGGCATGTTGGAAGACCCAGCCTCGACCCATCTTCAATGCTCGTACTGAGGGAAGGAAGTTGTTCCCCAAATCCCGCAAAAGATGGCCCCGGTCATCTTCTTAATACAGTGCAGTCGCCCTGTCCCATGTGCAGAAAAACACCCCCAAAGCATGATGCTACCACCCCCATGCTTCACAGTAGCGATGGTGTTCTTGGGACGGTACTCATCATTATTCTTCCTCCAAACATGTCTAGTGGAATTATGACCAAAAAGTTCTATTTTAGTCTCATCTGACCACATTTCTTTCTCCCATGACTCCTCTGGATCATCCAAATGGTCAAAGGCAAACTTAAGACGGGCCTGGACATGTGCTGGTTTAAGCAGGGGGACCTTCCGTGCCATGCATGATTTCAAACCATGACGTCTTAGTGTATTGCCAACAGTAAACTTGGAAACGGTGGTCCCAGCTCTTTTCAGGTCATTGACCAGCTCCTCCCGTCTAGTTCTGGGCTGATTTTTCACCTTTCTTAGAATCATTGAGACCCTACGAGGTGAGATCTTGCATTGAGCCCCAGTCCGAGTGAGACTGACAGTCACGTTTAGCTTCTTCCATCTTCTAATGATTGCAATGGTCCTTTTATCACAAAGCTGCTTGGCTTGGTTTCCCCGTAGCCCTTTCCAGCCTTGTGGAGGTGTACAATTTTGTCTCTAGTGTCTTTGGACAGCTCTTTGGTCTTGGTCATGTTAGTAGTTGGATTTTTACTGATTGTATGGGGTGGACAGGTGTCTTTATGCAGCTAATGACCTCAAACAGCTGCATCTATTTTAGGATAATAAATGGAGTGGATGTGGACATTTTAAAGGTAGACTAACAGGTCTTTGAGGGTCAGAATTCTAGCTGATTGACAGGTGTTCAAATGCTTCTTTTCAGCTGTATCATACAAATAAATAGTTTTAAAAAATCATTTTGTGATTTCTGGATTTTTTTTTTTTTTAGATTTTTATGTCTCACAGTTGACATGCACCTACAATGACAATTTCAGACCTCCATGATTTCTAAGTGGGAGAACTTGCAAAATAGCTCATAGTTCAAATACTTATTTTCCTCACTGTAGTTGTACACCACCCCAGTCTAGATGTGTTAAAAGTGCACATTTGCATACAGGAAATGCATATCTTGTTTAAAATGATGAGCAAACATTAATTAAGTTAATATTTCTGTTCTTTGTTACTTATTTTAACATAAAAAGTAGGTTCAGTGATATTAAGCATTGTAAACTTTTACTGGTATTGATGCTGATAGTGGACGGCAATCCACTCTCCGGTGCCTATTACTAAATGCTTAAGCCAGTTCACTGAGTTTACCATGGGTAAAAATATTGCCTTTGCCAGTTAAGTGCTAAATGTTAAGTAAATGTGTGGGATTATGCTTCCTTGCTGATGATTAATGACCTGTTGTTCTCCACTGGGAGGAAAAAGAAAAATGCCCCCATGCCCAACCAGTCCACTGTCCCACCGCAGGGAAAGAGCCGCACTTCGCTAATGAGTCCATTAGACGGCTTCCATTTCATCCAAATGTCATTCTTAAGGCAGTGTCTGCTCTGGCCGCAGCTTCTCATTAAACATATTAATCTGGACATCTTCCAGTACCCAGCCAAATGTACGAACTGGCTGTATAAATGTGGTTTGATTAAAAATAAAGTAGCAATCAATACGTCAGAGTGTATAAAAAAATAGTAAATTAGTTTGAATTGAAATGCGTCTGCCGTCTGCTTATTTAAACCTGATTGTAGAAATGGATCTCTACAAAATTCAAAGCTTTATCATTAAACCCAATCTCAACAGGACAGGAATTCACTTTACTGTATAAATAGGCACCTGCAAAGAATAACAATCACTTTAATGGACAGGAAGAATGCGAGCATCCTCAGTCTAATCCGGCAGTTGATCTGAAATACAGTACCCCTCATGCTATAGTGACCAGAAACATTGAGATGAGCGGCAGATTAATTGCCTTGGCTTGGAAATTTAAATCGATGGATCCATAGGGGTTCCTCTTCTAATCTTCATCTGGCCATCTCATCTCACCCAGAAGGGTCCTGCCTTGGCAAGATGGCCCACGGCCCGTCTCTTTCAGCCCACTTATGAATTTCGACTTTGCCTGGGAGATGGTGGGTCAATGGAAAGTTCCTCTCCACTGAAGGTTAATTATATTGCAGCACACAGAGCCCCTGCCAACAGAAATGCAGAAATCCACTCAGTGTAGAGAGGCAATCAATTGCTAATACCAAGGCAGAAAATCCTCAGTCCCGGGATTCAAATGGCTTAAACTGACCAGAGCCCCCAAACCCCCCTCCCTTAAGAAATGTACTCTTTTAGATACACCGTGGGTAGAGATGAGGAGAGCAAGGTGAATTCGCTCAGGGGCGACTTGAAAAGTGGCTGCCAGGATAGTGTTTAACTTTAATGGATTTTCTGGAAGGAATATGCTGCATTCAGCCTTTTACTACCGCCACTCGTTATAAGGTCGTGTTATCGAGCTTTACTGACAGATTCAGCAATAAAACGGATTCCAGCAAAGACAAAAAAAAGTTAAGAGCCGTTAATTAAAAGCCATCATGTAAATAACCTTGACGGCTTTGACACACTAAAATTGTAATTCAGTGTATGATGCACTGAATTACAAACAGTCATCTAGCAAATCATTGCAATGAATGGGTAAAGATGTACTCTTACAGTTGTATACATAACCACAAATGCGAAATATACCCACTGATCATCAGCAAGTGGGTGTGTCAAAGTTGTAAAAAACTAGGGTTACAGCTGTGTCCGAAAACGAAAGCAGTTGGATATACTGGATATATATCTCCAAACATCATAACACTAATTCCATTAGTATTTAAAGGAATATTTCACTTTCATGAACAAAATCCAGATAATTTGCTTACCCCCGTGTCATTCAAGATGTTTAGGTCTTTCTTTGTTCAGTTGGGAAGAAATTAATTTTTTTGAGGAAAATAATCCAGGATTTTTCTCCATATAGCAGACTTTATTTGACACCAGTTTCAATGCAGCTTCAAAGAGCTCTAAACATTCCCAACCAAGTCAAAAGAGTCTTAAGTAGCGAAACGATTGTCATCTACTTTTAAACTACTTCTCCTCATCTTGCACTAGCAATGTGACGTGCCATGACGTATGCGGACCAATCTGATGTTGTTGTATGTGGAGTAATACGAATTAATGTCTTTGTGTCAGTTTATTGTTTAAAGTGGTCCGCAAGTGTGTGTTTCACATAGGTCAATGCGTGACCTTTTGACGGGATTACATAATGCATAAGATCGTGCTGGCGCATCACATGGCTAGTGCAAGATGAGAAGTTGTGGTTTAAAAGTACCTATTTTAAATTGTTTTGGGACGAAAATGACAATCGTCTAGATAAGACCCTTATGACTTGGTTGGGATCATTTAGAGCCCTTTAAAGTAGGGTTGCCAACTTTCTCACTCTGAAACACGGGACAGCAAATGCGGATATGGATTTTTTTGTGTATACAGTGTTATTTAGAGTAACTAAACCCTAAACCAACTTTTTTTAGTTAATGATCTGCAAGAATGGGGCTTTATTAGCGCCATTCATTGATTTAAGTAATTTTTTTGACATTTGCAATGTTTCCCACAGGTCATTACGTCATTTGCGGTTGGTCTAGTGTTGGTACTTAAAAATTTGTTTTTCTACTCTGATCTGACTTTCATTGATTGTTATACTGTATTATAACACAACTGAATGACATTTCACATTATCTGTTCTGTTTTCAGACATAAAGAAATAGTTTAAAATAGTGACTAAACACATGACCCAATAACACCTTGTGTTCATTCCAACCAACTGTTAATTTAACTACTGCTTAAATCCTGATTTATAAATGCGACATCAGCTGACAAAATCATCATACATTTACATTGAAGAGCTGATATACGAGGTGATTTTGGCTATATTACCTGTCTCTCGTGCAGTGCAAAGCCTGTTGCTTTTCTGATCTTGTTGTGTTTATGAGCGCTTTTAATTTTAAATGCAATTCATAGTTTTATTGTAGATCACATATAGCGCAGACAATTCAGTGTAAATTCCAAAAATATGAGAGAATACACTAGAACGTGGGCGCGCATAACGCACCATATTAGGGAGAGAGCTCGCACACAGAGAACTGATGTGTGTGGGAAAACACTACTAACATTTCGTTAAGTCATGATAAACTCGATCTGTTGATCTGTTGATGTTTATGTGAAAAAACAAGTACACAGAGGAACGCAGATGGAAAACACTGCCAACTTTTAATTCCTTTACTCAGTGTCATGTGAGAGAGGCACTGTCGAGGTGCTGCACACAGCATGAGAGAGAGAGAGTTTCTGGCCCTGACATTTGGCCACTGAGCCAGTTGGGATGCAGTCCATGGCAGCTCGTGCTTGTTACATCCTCATAGGCCATTATGACAGAAAAAGTGTCAATACTGTCAAATCCTTCATGTAAATCTCCCGCACAAAGAGTAAAAAACCGTTATCCCCTTCACATTAATCTTACGTGTGACAAACTAAACTAACATTAGGGTTAGGTTAGGGTAAGATTCTGTGAGCTGTGGTTTTTAAGAGTCAAAATCAAATACTTACAGACTGTAAATCAGAAACACGAGAATTTCCTAGCAAAGTTGGAAATGCCTTGGGGAATTTCAGATTGAGGCGTTTTAGGCAGGTCTGGATAGGGCTGGGTATTGTTTAAAATTTTTCGATCCGGTGCCAATTTCGATACCTCTGTTTTGATACCGGTTCCTATTGATACTTCTGTAAAATACACGGAAAAGGCATCCGGGATTTTTCCGGGATCCTTATATTTTTTATTCATTCACACTACCATGATTACCCGGCATCTGATGGTCCCGGAAAGACACGTGACCTATTGAAAGTCCCGCCCTCTCTTCTACGCAGCGTCTGAAGTTTGCCTATTATATATTATTTCTCTCTCCAAGAACCACTCCCGTGCATTTTTTGTTTATGATTATAAAGGAGCACGTGACGCGGCGTTCTAATGCTGGTGAATGATCTCAGCTTCAGAGTGGATATTTGACGAGCTCCCTGCTCTGCTTTAATACAGTTTTCAGACATTTCTCATCGTGATTGTTTATATGCATTTAAAACCCGCATTTTGAGGAGCTGAACGATATATCTTGTTGGGATGACGCGCGGGTATGTTCGTTTATTATAGCCCAAATGAGCACGTGACGCGATATTCTTTTATGCTGCTGAATGATCTCCGTTTCAACGCAGTAAGTAACGAGCTAACCTACCTGATATCTGCTTCAGTCCAGTTTGCTGACATTTCTTGTCGTGAATGTTGTAAATCCCTCATTTTAAAGAGTTGAACCAACTTCATGTTGCCATGACACGCGCGTCCTCACTACGGCACGTGCGTCATTGTTTATGTGTCTCATTTATCATTTCCTGATAGCTTCAATCTAGTTTGCAACATTTCTCGTGGTGAATGTTTATATGCATGTTATCTCTCGTTTTAAGGAGCTGAACCATAACTTTTACTACGTCACGCCCATTACGGCATTCTTGCGGCTTCTTGTTCACACAGAGGGTTACCCGCGTATCTGACTAGGTCCTCTTTCCGGCAACGATCCCAGAAGATTAACGGAACGAGTTTGTGTTCACACAGACGCTTGTCTGGCAATTTTACGGGTATTTTCTGGGACCAAAGGTCTGTGTGAATGGGGTTTATGTTTAAGAATCATTTTAAACTTTAACAAAAAATATATTTAACAGACAACTTTTATTTTTCACCTTACTTAAAACAAATTCTGGTAACACTTCTCACTCAGGGTAACATTATTAATAAAACTGGTTGTGCTTTTTGGATAGGGGTGCGCCAGCAGACACACTTATCAGTTTTTTATGAAAATAAGGAAACAAAAATAAAGAAATTAAGAATATAATTAACACTGCTTTATTTTATGAAATGTAAAATGGTCTAGATTGGACCAACAGTATTTAAATAAGTAGGTTCATTATAGCTTAATATAATTATAATTATAGCTTAAAATATTTAAACAAGTGACTGAAAGGGAAGATTTGTATGCATGTTTGTTTTTTGTAAACAATACTCAACTTCATAATTATCAAAATATTAAATACATTTGGGATTTTTAAAATGAGAAAAAAATGAGTTCAATGTCATTTCATTCAAGTGAAATTAGCAAACCAGTAAATATGGAATTTTAGTTTGTTTTAAATAACGAGCCAGGCTTGTAAGCAGTGTTGGGTGCGGGGGTGCGTAAAGTTTAAACCATAGACTGTAAAAAAATAGGTTAAACGCATCGTCCATTTTGGGAGGCGAGGGCATAAAGGCTTTGTGATGCGGAGAGACAGGCATTGAGAGTATTTCATAAGCATTGAGAGACACAAGCTGCGCGCGTGGGTAAAGTTTAAACACCTTGTCGAGACTGTTGTGCGAGATGCGCGCGCAAAGTCTTGCAATGCTGAATCAGGCCCCTTGTCACTTTAGGAGAAGCGCCGTTTTGGTTGTTGTGCCTTTCACAGAGACAACCACGGCCATACTTGCGCTAACTCTATTGGTAAGACTGTCACGAGTTGGACTGCGAGTATCTCCAGAATTCCTCCCTGTCAGGTGGTGGTGGAAAGCCAATCGGCGGCACTTTAGGTCCTTACACGCAAGTACAGGTTCACATAGACACAGCTTTTGGAACCGAAAGATAAATCATTTTTCGATACTCAAAGTATCAGAGTTTTTCGTTCGATACCATAAAAGTATCGACGTTCGGTACCCAGCCCTAGGTCTGGATCAGCGATCTCTTCAGAATTGAGATCAATTGTAACTATGCAGAGCTATGTAATACATTCACAAACAGACAAATAACCAACTATATAAAAAAGAAAACATGAAATTGTATTGTTTGGCCCTCTTAAACATATACTGATTGTGCTTGAGGGGGTCTGTGATTGGATGAAAGGTGTTGGAGGGATCAGCGCTGCTGCTTTTGTGTTGCTGCTTATGACGCCGCAAGAACTGACCGGTGGATGACATCAATGAACCGCAAGAGCATTTCAATAGCGGTTTCCTCTGTATGATTTCTCGAATCGCTTTTGTGGGATTTTATTGTTATCGGCCTCGCGGTTCTTGTGGTGCCCACATGAAGTCAAAAAAGCCTGTATTAGGCATTGGTTAAATCAGGGTAGCAGTCAAAAAACTGCACGTGGGATAATAAATTAAGCTCAAAATAGTGGGACAGTTGGCAACCCTACTTCAAAGCTGCACTGAAACTGCAATTTTTAACTGCACTGAAACTGTAAACTGTTAAGGTCCACTACATGGAGAAAAGTTCTGGAATGTTTTCCTCAAAAATGACTGAACAAAGAAAGATGTAAACCACTTGGATGACATATATGGGAGTGAGCAATTTATCCGGTATTCCATAAATGGCGGAATTATCCGATATTCTTTAGTTGTTTTTTGGCAAAAACCTCCACAAAAAATTCCACTTCTTTGGACAAGACTGTAAACCGTTTCAAAATCACTAAAGATGTAACTAGAAACAGGCAAATAATGAAAGTCAGAATTCAGAAATTAAGAAACTTGACCACACATTAGGGGGCGCTGTGATGCATGTAACTGCCACATTCGGGTTGTATTCAAGTACTCACAAGGGAACCAAACTTGAATGTGATGCCCTCATTTCTTACGCTGTCGTTCATTCAATTCATCTTCTGTGCACATACAGGTCTTTGCTGAAAATCAGGCATTTAGCGCTCACATAACAGGATTTCACGTAGCATAGGTCATACCTAACTATTTTTTCTGCATTCTGGGAATTTTGCAAAATCAGCTGTAACAGCAGAATCTGAGAAAAAGTCATATAGAGTATGTCTTCAATAGACCGCATGTTATGCAAACATTGATTTTGGATGTGGTCGATGCTTCCCACAGTACTTTTGTTAGGCGGTTAAAGAACAAAATTTCACCTTGAACGTTAACAGGTACTGTATAGAGCATTAGCAGCCATCAGGCACCTGTAAAGATAGTTGTGAAGCACTCCTTTAGCTGTTATTTCCTCTTAGATAACATGTCGCTCTGTGCCCTTGAGAAAGAATGACTTAATTTGTGTTGACAAGCTGGAAGTTAAAACGCTATTGTGCTTTGTGCAGGCTTTAAGTCATTAGAAACCAATTGCAATATTGATATCATTTAGAGGTTTATTTTCCTCAACTTAAATCTTTCTCAGAATCAATACCACTGTCATAGTGATTTTAGAGCTGTGACAGTTCACTCAGCACAATGTTATAAAACCGCATTAGGGAGATAATTTTGTCTGCTCTTGCAAGTCATTACCTCTCTTACAAATACTACAGAGCTGCCTGCTGCCTAACCATCATGAAACCTCATGCCTCTATCAGCAGCTTGCAGTCACTTTCGTCATGGTTATATTTTGAAGTCCACAGTTATTTGTTTCATAATCAAAAGCTTCATTTGGCTGGTTTGTTTTTCTTCTGTTTAAACTAGAACATCCACTTAGTGGCAAAATGGCTGGGTACCCTAGAGAAGAAACTCGAACAGCTCGGGGAGGGCAGCCATCAGAACTTCAGGGTCTTCATCAGCGCCGAACCCTCCTCTTCGCCTGAGGGTCACATCATTCCACAGGGCATTCTGGAGAACTCCATCAAAATCACCAATGAACCGCCTATGGGCATGCACGCCAACCTGCACAAAGCCCTGGACAACTTCAATCAGGTATAGTGAGCTGCACACATTTTCACAGCTGACCAGTATTGACACTTTTTCTGTCATAATGGCCTATGAGGATGTAACAAGCACGAGCTGCCGTGGACTGCATCCCAACTGGCTCAGTGGCCAAAAGTCAGGGCCAGAAAGTAGATGGCTGCTGGTTTAAACAGCAAGGAATAAGCAATGAGCTGGGCTGGTGTAGTAAGACACTTTGGATAAATGTTCAATGGCTCCTAGCATGCATATTGTATTGGAGCAGTACATTATTTTACTGTAATTATATAATTTACAGCAGAAAAACAAATACAACCCATAAAATATAAATGGGTGTTCCTTACACATTAGCCTTGCTATAAACATTATACAAGATAAAAATAATGCAATTCTAACAACAATCATTTTAAAGTTTGTTTCTTTTTTTGAAAATTTTAAGCGTGAACACATATCTCAGCAGTGCCATAGCTGTTCTTACAAACTATGATGACTTATGGTGTGATGCAATAGTGTAAAAGGGTTCATGATGTACCCTGCACTAGGGATGATGAGCATTTTTCCGTAATATAATATTTTAAAGGGACACTCCACTTTTTTAATATATGCTCATTTACCAGCTCCCCTAGAGTTAAACATTTGATTCTTACAGTTTAGGAATCCATTCAGCTGATCCTCGGGTCCGGCGCTAGCACCCCCAGCACAGCCCAGCACAATCCATTGAATCTGATCAGACCATTAGCAATGCGCTTAGAAAAAATATCAAAACTCTTTGGTTATTTTTTATTTAAAACTTGACTCTTCTGTAGTTACATCGTGTACTAAGACCGAAAGAAAATGAAAAGCTGCAATTTTCTAGACATATATAGTTAGGGCTTTACTCTCATTTTGGCATAATAATCAATGACTTTGCTGTTGAAACATGGCTGCAGCAAGCGTAGGATATTACACACTGCCCGAAAATAGTCCCCTGCCATTGAAAGTAAAGGGGACTATTTTTCGGGCAGTCCGTAATATCACTACGCCTGCTGCAGCCATGTTACAACAGCAAAGTCCTTGATTATTATGCCAGTTTGAGAGTATAGTTTCAGTATAGCCATATTGGCCTAGAAAATCGCAGCTTTTAATTTTCTGTCGACTTTGGACACGATGCAACTACAGAAGAGTCAAGTATTAAATAGAAAAAATATTGAAACTCTCTGATTAATTTTAAGCACAATGCTAATGGTCTAATCAGATTCAATTGATTATGCTAAGCTATGCTAAAAGTGCTAGCGCCAGACCCAAAGAATGGATTCGGCTAAATGTATTCCAAAACGGTAAAAATCAAATGTGTAACTGTAGGGGAGCTGGAAAATGAGCATATTTTCAAAAAAGTGGAATGTCCCTTTAATATTTAAGCATGTATATCATGTATTTTTAAATTTATTTTTTAAATTCATCTTAATATAAATATAAATATATTTTTAAGTTGATTTTTTATTCTTAAAAAATAGCCTGCAGAAAAATGCCATTAAAACCCCACGTGGAACGAATTCAGGCCGAAGCAAATCCTTGGTGTTTTAAGTCGGCCATTAGTACAAATTCAGTACAGTTGAATCTTACAGAAATTTCAAACATTTTATCCTAAAGCATTGTTTACAGTTGGAGGACTTGACATAAAGTACACTATCATCATGTAAACAGACTCGAAACCACTAGCGTAGCCAGGATTCTCAATGTGGGTGGGCCCAGAGAAAATCAGGTGGGCTTAGCCGGAAATGCATCTGTTATCAAAATATACAAACCAGCTTTAATATATCACCGTTTAATAAGAACAAAAGCCTGTATGGGCCCTATTTTTACGATTTAAGCGCAATGTGCAATAAACCAAGAAGAGTCTCATCTCTCATCCCATTTAAAAGCCAGTTGTGGTGGCGCCATCCCAATTCCCTATTTTGGCAGAATTTGTAAACTAAAAAACTAAGCGGTGGAAAAAGACCACCAGTAACACCCCACCCCATGCCCACCCGTAGTTACGCGACTGCTCGAAACACCAAGTGAGAGTCCGGAGCAAACTGGAAAACATAGGCTACATGACAGACTGCACAGTCGGCATATGAATATCTTCTTTATTTAGATTGTTTTTTGTGAAGAAAGACAACTATATGTAGCCTACCTGCTCCAGTGAAAGCCTGTACATCTACAATAATGCCGGTGCTGCGGAGAAAACGTGTTGATCCGATAAAACAACAGAGAGATCTAACAAAAATATCTGAATTAAACATTATTTAACAAATAACGTAAGCGGACTTGATACCTTATTGCTGACTGTGCAAAGTTACGAGCTAAATTTAACAACACTTTGCAAAGACAGAGCTATTACTGTTTGCTTTTAAACAGCCATATGTGCAGTTTTCTGGTTCATTTTCCACAGAGCCCCACATATACTAAATGTTCTCCGTTTCGTCTATTTTGTTTAGCTCTTTATTAACAAAATAAAGTAGACTACATAACAGGAAGCTAACAAATCTCTTATGATGCGCTGATGCGTGGAAAAGCACGTCGTCTTAACACGTGAGCTGGTGGACAAAAACAGACAACCTGATTTTAAAACTTGAAATACTTAGATTAGTCTGCGATCTGATTAACAAAACAATAAGAAACGCATACAAATAATTTTTCACGTATATTTAACTTGCCTTAACTATGCGTTGGTGCATTAAAAACAAACATTCAAATAACTTTTTTATTTTAATTATTATTGCAGTTCGAATATTTGACCATCCGTGCCCAGTCCTACACTGCATGTCGAAAAACAATGCCAAAGTGGTAGGGGTGTCCTGTGCGTTAAAAATTGACGCAGAGGGGAGCTGACCACACGTAAATATGTGACGAGAACATGTTGTCCTTGCCCATTTAAGTCACATTTATCAGGGTGGGGGTGGGTGTTTTTCATAACCATTAAATCATGATGTGTTAAAATATATGGATAGAATGTGAAATAGAAGCTATAGTCATGTTCTTAAAGATGTCATGTTGTCCATGAGGTCCTTTTAAACCAGATTGTCATTTCATTTCAGAATCTCTGTGGATTATTTAGTGTATTGAGAGAATGACAAGTGCGACCGAGTCTTTACTTTGCTTCTGCATTGCTAGCACCAATTGAAATTCTGCATGCTTTATCGACAAACCTTGATCTGTTGCATGATTTCAAGCTCACTTTAGGTCAATTTATTGCATGAAGTGGTGGTGACTACAGTATCTTCCAGATAAGTGCTGTAGCAGCATACAGCAGAACTGCAGATTTCTAAGAGGTTTCCATGGCTGAAAATCACATTCTAGTCATGTACACACTATGAAAGTAAATCAATATAGTCCAAACAGCTCTCAAACTCTAATAAGTAAGTAATCTAAAAAAATGACAGATACTTTTATATTGACCTTATCAGCTGTCTTGGTAAAAGAGCTAATTTATTTCTTCCGGTGACATTAAGAGGTTTAATTATTAATGTTTGTTAACTTTGTTTCCAAATCGTTTCTGTGTGACCAACAGTAAAACAGAGGTGTTGTAATCTATTATTCATAAACTGTAATGCAAAACACAAGATTTTTGTTATATTTACATAAAATTAGCATTAGCTTTTGCGTCGGCCTTGGGTTTGTGTAGTTGTCAGCTGCGATGGGCTTTGTGGATGTAAGCTGAGCTCAGTCCATCACTGTCATGTGCTGAATGTTAATGAGCTTGTGTCTGCGTACACCACCTCCTCTATTAAAGTTTATTAAGTCAGCAGCACACAGGGTCCAGCCGAATAACCTATAAGGGCTCCCATTGCTAGTGACATATTCATAAGCACAGGATATTTGTTCAACAGCGTTATTGGATTGCTTGTACAAATATATGAGTCCCTTGAGGTCGAAATGCCATTTGGCTCGCCGCCCCAACCCCCTCCACTCATTTAAGTTGTTTGAAATAATTTGCTAGAAGATGAAAGCCCTGACAAGCGGTGACAATTAAAAAAAGTATCCCAGCTCCTAAATATATTGGATATCTAGTCACCCTTTTGTAATGCCGCACGTCCGCTGGGAGACTTGACAAGAGAATGGCAGCGGAAAGGTTTCAGTTTCAACGTTTTCTCTTTGTTCTAAAGCAAGAAGTTGTTGGCAGAATTTGAATCGTGTTTTGAATGTGTCCTAATTGACAGGATACCTTGGAGATGTGTGCCCGGGAGAACGAATTCAAAAGCATTCTCTTCGCCCTCTGTTATTTCCACGCCGTGGTGGCGGAGAGGAGGAAGTTTGGCCCTCAGGGCTGGAACAGGAGTTACCCGTTCAATACAGGAGACCTGACCATCTCAGTCAGCGTGCTCTACAACTATCTGGAAGCCAACAACAAGGTAAGAAGAGGGCAATTGTGAATGGGGCTAGTTGTCATACTTGGGGTAGGTTTATTTGTTGATCCTGTCTGTAAAATCCAGGCTTAAATGGACAATGTGTAGATTTTTAAGTATTTTATTAGTCAAAATCAATGTCTTTATTCATAAATTGTCCTCATTGGTGTCAAATTACCTCTGCTGATGATCTGACTTTTCTTTGTAAGCTTAGAATTTCTTCTCTTTATTTACATTGAACAGGTAAGTCCAAAAAGGCTTTTCGCCATTTTGAAAAACTATAATAGCAGAGAGGAACAAAAAGCACTAGCCTACCGTAACATGTTTTCGTTCAGAACACATGAACCAGCTGAAACGGACAAGGAGATCAGTGATTACATAACTGCTACCGTAGTTGCAACACGCATTTGAAAAAACGAGGCGCTAGAGAGCACTATTTTACTATGGGGGTAAATCCTACTTATTATACAACAGTTCTTTCTGGTTCTCGAATCTGATTGGCTAAGAGGCGTGCAATATTCTACTGATAACGGCACAGTAACCGCTTCAAATTTCGTATCATTCCGCCACCTAGTGAATGGAGGTCCTTTAAACAGGCTCATTTCTGAATGGAAAAACTGCCCACACACGGACACACACAGACGCGTTGTTTTGAATCACTCTCCGTGTGTGTCTCATTAGTTCACTAGCTCGTAAATCAGTGTGTGAATCCCAAGTTATTATTCCGTCAAAGATCAGCGCTCTTGGATGTTACGTTAAACTTAATGGAAGTTATGTCTTGTCATATCGTGTGAACGATTAACACTTGGAAAGAGGAATGTAAAGTATTTTTTCTGGAGCAATATCTCTTCTCAGAACGCGAAAACACAGTGGAATCGCAGGTAAGCACCGCAGCTTTTAAATGTGGACATTGATCATTTACTTTATCGTGACGTGACTATTAAAACATGTTATGAGATATCGCCACTGGTATATTTATAAGCAGCATGCAAAAACATCTCTCTGACACTTATAAAAAAACGTTTTATATAGTACTGACAAGAACAAAGTTTAATAATAATCGAGTGCTCGTATCGCGTTAAGAGTAAATGGGAAAGCAATAGTAACGTTATACAAGTATAGTTTTATTCACTTTTACCTCGCGCCGAAACAATAACAACACAAAAGACACTAAATATGAATAAAAAAACAAGTAATAGTTTGATCATGACACCAAATACTGCTTATTTAATCTCATTTTGACGATCAAAAACAAACAAGGCGAAAATCAGAGCCAGGGAATCCCTTTCAGAGATGTAGCCCAGAGAGGGCGGTGGTCAGCGGGGCGAGTGAACACTGAAGTCCGCTCATGCTTTGGTTCTCATACGTACCGAATCTCACTAAGCAAACGTTCAAGCAGGCGCTATCTTTACTAATCGACTGCAGATTTAAATATAATACAGATACATTCTCGACTGAACTAATCTTAAAACTACACTTTGTGACTAAGAAACGGTAATATAAAGAAACTGCTTTTCCGTCCATTGAGTTGTTATGAGATTCAAAGCAGCCGAAAGTGTTACCTGTCATTCTGGCCGCCCTCAAATCCGTGGCGGAAGAAGTAGTTCTCAAACCAAGAGGCTTTTAAAATAACTCCGTTGTTGTTTTCTATGTGCCGTCGAACTGTTGTATAAAAGCAATATCGCTCTCAGAGTCGTGTGATATAGCTCTATATCATCACGGCTCGTGCCTGTGGCCTAATCACAGCCGTGATGATATAGAGCTATATTACACTTCTACTCGAGTGATATTGCTTAATTGTCCCTTAAGTCTCATAATCTAATTATAGGGTATAGGAACATCAAAGTTTGAGTTCATTCGTTGATTGCACCTTGATGTCAATCTTTGTCATGGCCTCACTCACTCAGTCTATATTATGGTTATATTTGTACAAAAGTTTTGTATTTTATGTAGATTTTATGTAGATCACAAAAAACGTTCAATGCAGCTTCAAAGGGCTCTAAACAACCCCAACCAAGGCATAAGGGTCTTATCTAGCAAAACAGTCCTCATTTTCACCCAAAAACTTTTTTAACTTCTTGTCTTGCACTAGCCGTGTGACACGCCAGGGCGATCTTACACATTACGTAATCATGTCAAAAGGTCACATATGACATATGCGAAACTACTGCTCCAGTGTTTACTTGTGAGAGCAAGAGGACCGTTCCGACATTGTTGTATGTGGAATGATACTAATTAATGTCTTTGTCAGTTTGTTGTTTAAAGAGCCTCTATACATTAATTGCTATAATACAATGTGTTGCTGTGGTTTGTGGTTCAAAAAACACATTGTTTTTCACATACCCTATATAATTTTTGCTCTTCTAAGCCTTGCCTCCCTGAAACACATTGATTTTGTACAAAGCTCCTCGTTCTGAAAAGCGCTGTCCTCGGTTGGCCAGCTAATCTGTACGTTGTGATTGGCCTGAACACGTCTGATGCCAGCCAGAAATGTGATGCTCCTTACCATGTTTGAAAGATTCGCTCGCTTATGCAATGCTGAAATGAGTTAATATCGTCTTTACTACCTTATCAATATGAGCCGAATCTGATCCAGAAAATGCAGATGACCAAGCTGATCGATCAACTTCACCAGCGCGGCTTGAGTGGAACGTAACAACAGATTGGTAAGATAAGGATACTAAAACATAAAACTGTGTCTGCATTTGTGATCGTAGAAACAAACAAAAAAAAAACATAAGCCCAACTCTGCTCTGCACAAAACTCGTGTTTGAATCATGGTTTAAATAGTAAGTAAATTCTTTAAATATGAAAACATCGACCCTTACAGGCTGTGAGTCAGAAGTTGGAGGAATTATGATAATGTCGGTCTTGTCTACATCATCAGTCCCAGGAAATATACTGTTGCCTACAATCTGTGTGTTTGTTGTAGTCCAAGAATAGAGATTTACGTTTGAGACGATAACTCGCGTCATCGTTTACTTTGGGATTTGTACCTTTTGCATATCGTTAACATGAACTAATACACACTTACACACCAAAGGAAATGTAAAATCATGAATCGGACTATAGGTACTCTTTAAAAGGGTCCACAAGGGTTTGTTTCACATACAGTATGTAACGCTTCACACAAGACGTGAAGTTGTGGTTTAAAAGTACATAATTGTATTTTTTATGCCTAAAATGACAATTGTTTCACTAAATAAGACCTTAAGCCTCGGTTGGGATTGTTTAAAGCCCTTTAAAGCTGCATTAAAACTGCAATTTTAAACAGTCCATCATATGGGGAAAAATCCTGAAATGTTTTCCTTAAAATAATATTCCATTTTCTTAATGGAAAAATTCAGATAATTTACTCACCACCATGTCATCCAAAACGTTGATGTCTTTCTTTGTTCAGTCGAGAAGAAATTATGTTTTTTGAGAAAAACATTGCAGGATTTTTCTCATTTTAATGGACTTTAATAGACACCAACAATTAACACTTAACTCAACACGTAACAGTTTTTTCAACACAGTTTCAAAGGACTATAAACGATCCCAAACGAGGCATAAGGGTCTTAACTAGCAAAAAGATTGTCATTTTTGACAAGAAAAATAACAAATATACACTTTTAAACCACAACTTCTCATCTAGATCCGGTCGTGATGCGCCAGCTGACCCCACTACGTCACCGCAATATGTCATGACGTCAAGAGGTCACAGGAGACGAACGCGAAACTCCGCCCCAGTGTTTACAAGTGTGTTGAAAGAGGACCGTTCCGACGTTGTTGTATGTCAACTGATACTAATTAATGTCTTTGTGTCAGTTTATTGTTTACAATGGTTTTATATATGTAACACGTGACCTCCCTACGTCACTACGCATTTACGTTAGGTCGTGCTGGACCGGACCTAGACGAAAAGTTGTGGTTTAAAAGAGCATATTTTTTTATTCTTCTTGTCAAAAATGACAATCGCCTTGCCAGATAAGACCCTTATGCCTCGTTTGGGATTGTTAGTCCTTTGAAACTCCGTTGAAAAAAACTGTTAAGTGTTTAGTTAAGTATCAATTGTTGGTGTTTATTAAAGTCCATTAAAATGAGAAAAATCCTGCAATGTTTTCCCCAAAAAACATAATTTCTTCTCGACTGAACAAAGAAAGACATCAACACCTCGGATGAAATGGTGGTGAGTAAATAATCTGAATTTTTCTTTTAAGAAAATGAAATATTCCTTTAAACATATATTTTCCCCCACTGAACAAAAAAGACATAAACATCTTTGATGACATGAGGGAGAGTAAATTATTGAGATTTTTTAATGAAAGTGAAAAATTCCTATAAACTATTAGTTTGGCCAAAAAATATAGTAAGTAAAATTCATAAAACAACATGTCCTGACCTTTACAAAAAATACCCTTTGGTTAAACACAGTTACAGGTAAGTCTTTTGGGTAATGTCTACATTATTAAAATCTTGACCCTAAATGTATGCTAGTGTGGTTTGTGTTTTCTTATTTAGCCAACAGCTACCTAATAAATCAGTGATTTTAATTTTTATTATATATAATTATAAAATAACAAATATTGTTGTTTAAAAGGATTTTAGAGCAGGTGTTTGAATCCAGCATACAGAACAGAAGCACTGCTATAGAAAACGAACAATATAATTCTTATAGTTACTGACTTCCACATTTATAAAGGTGACCCCTAGTCTCCCCTGTGTTTATTTATATTTTAATATATTTTCTTACTTAACTGAGAAAGAATAAAAGGCTTACTGACATATGCTGTGTTCAAAGCGAGGGACCTTAGTCTGGAGGGATGTGTAAAACTCACCCCCACCTACACAACAACCTGCTACTATTTAGTATTTATGGCATTTAATACACACAGCTATAGTAGTAAGTTCACATTTGCCTTTATGGTACAAACTTAAAAGCTACAAATTTGCATTTCCTGAAAGAAATATCAGCTCTTTAAAGGCAAAAAACAATAGTCTTAAAGGAATATTCCATTTTATTAAAAGAAAAATCCAGATAATTTACTCATCACCATGTCATCCAAAATGTTGATGTCTTTCTTTGTTCAGTCCAGAAGAAATTATGTTTTTTGAAGAAAACATTGCAGAATTTTTCTAATTTTAATGGACTTTAATAGAGCCCAACATTTAATACTTAACTCAACACTTAACAGTTTTCAGTTTCAAAGGTCTATAAACGATCCCAAACGAGGCATAAGGGTCTTATCTAGCGAAACGATTGTCACTTTTGACAAGAAAAATAACAAATATACACTTTTAAAGCACACATTTTCGTTTAGGTCAGGTCCAGCGCGACCTAACGTAAATGCGTAGTGACGTAGGGAGGTCACGTGTTAGATATATAAAACGCACATTTGCAGACCATTTTAAACAATAAACTGCCACAAAGACATTAATTAGTATCAGTTGACATACAACAACGTAGGAACGGTCCTCTTTCAACACACTTGTAAACACTGGGGCGGAGTTTCGCGTTCGTCCTCTGTGAACTCTGTGACGTCATGACGTATTGCGTGGGGTCAGCTGGCGCATCACGACCGGATCTACACTACGAGAAGTTGTGCTTTAAAAGTGTATATTTGGTTTTTTTATTGTCAAAAATGACAATCGTTTGGCTAGATAAGACCCTTAAGCCTCGTTTGGGATTGTTTATAGTCCTTTGAAACTCAAAAAAAAAAGTGTTGAGTTAAGTATTAAATGTTGGGTTCTATTAAAAGTCCATTAAAATTAGAAAAATCCTGCAATGTTTTCCTCAAAAAACATAATTTCTTTTCGACTGAACAAAGACAGACATCAACATTTTGGATAACAAGGTGGTGAGTAAATTATCTGGATTTTTCTTTTAAGAAAATTGACGAATCCTTTAAGTTTTTATGCCATGCTGCATCAGAATTGCTTTGTTGTTGTTTGCACGTCATGTTCCCAATTGGCTTCCAAGAACAAACCGTAATTGTGCAGGTAATAGTATAATAAATGCATAGAAAGCATGGCTTATCACAACTTTATTTGTGAAACATGAAAGGAGGCAATATGTCAGCGTTTATGGTTTCCATGATGTATATTACAATATGAAATTGGTTTGTGATTTATACTCGCAAGATCTATAAAAGAATAAAGATCATTTTGAAAGCTTGGCAGTATAAATCACAATCCTCTTTGGCAGACAGAACCTTGGTCATTCTTCTCAGGAGACTGGGAGTCATTTAAAAAAAATCATGGCCACAATGTTTAAGGAACATCATTGCAGTTTTACTTTCCAAGCCCCGTGATGCACATTGATTTCCAGAGCTCCATAGTTATTACATAACATGAAAATTAGCATAACGCATGCATGGCAGCAATTACAGCAAACAAACCCATAAGACAATGTAAAACATACTGTGGTTTTGGTCTTTCCTACATGTTTAATGCATTTATGGTTTTCCACTAAATGTTACGCTTTTCACCAGAGTGCCCACACCTCATCTCTTTAGGTCACAGTGCTCACATTAACCCCCACTCACCTGGGAACAGTTTCATCTGGCTCCGCTATAGCCGCCCGTCACACGCCCACATTAGTTAATCACATTACTCAGAGCCACAGGGCCCTGAGGAGCTGTGAGGAACCGAGCAACTTCAGTAACTGCTGTTAGGAGAGCCACAGATAATGAGGTATCCTGAGGGGCTGGAACGCATGACGTTTAACTTACAGTCAACTTGCATTTCAGTTTGGTGAAATGGAAATCTTACTGCAGAATAAAAATGTGTGCCATACATATACAGTGGGGTACAAAAGTCTGGATTTCTGGTGACAATGCTTTTATTCTACATACAGTATTGGTCTAATTTTACAACTCATAGGAACATACAGATCACTACTCTTAAATAATGACCCATAAGGGGTGAAATTAGTAAAAAATGATTTCTGTGTTGTTGAGCCGAGTGGCTAAATATCTAGGGTGGTACAGTACAGGTTGCTGGTTCAATCGTGTAGCACATATCAGATATACACTGAAAAAAACAACTTGTAAAATTTACTTAAAAAAATCTTCGTAACAATTTGCACAAACTTTTTTAAGTAAAATTTACTGCTTTTTTATAAGTAAAACTTACCTACTAAAATCAAATAAAATTTACTTAAAATTGCATAATAAAACATATGTTAAATGATTAATTAAATGTTACTTAATTATTTTATTTAGAAGTTAGATTTATTTTAATCGTTTAGGTAAAGTCTATTAGGGTTTTTTTTTAATTTAAGCATTGCTGTCCTAATAATATTAAATAAATCGTATTTTCTGTTTGTTATTTTCTTTAACATACTCCTATGGACCTAGTTATTTTTAGTGTTATAAATGGCATTATAACACAAATTCATGACTGACAGCAAGTCAGTCATTGAATAAAATTGATTCAAATCAGAAATGCACACAAACTGTGTTTCTGACATGCATAAACAGCACTATGGAGAGAATTACAATACAATGTTCTGAACAGGGTTCATGTAAAGAAACACTGATCACCTGAACGGTGACTTCACAAAATTATTATTTAGAACAAAACAACATCAATAATATAAGAGCTTAAACCTTTATGACATTTTGCTAACAAATATTTAAGTAGTTAAAGTTCTTATCAGTTCTTATTCTGTGATAAAGCTTAAAAAATAAAAAATATTCAGGCGCAAAGAATTGTGGGTATTACTTACAACATGTGCAAATAAATGTAAGTAAATTTTACTTAGATTTTTTTTAGTTTAATGGATTTAATATTTTTAAGTAAAATGAACTCAGATTTTTTACTTGAATCTGCTTAAGTTTTTGATTAAAATTTACTTAAGTATTTTAGGACTATGTGCAGTGACTAAAACAGTTAAATAATACAAGAAAATATCTAATAAGACTTACTATTCCCACACAGTTCATTTTTTACATGAATTAATTGTGTATTTATCATCATTTTACTTAGGAAAATCTAGTTCTCAATAAATGTTAATATTATTATGTAGAAATTATGAGAGTTAATCTAATAAATATTACTACACCAAAAGTTCGTTTTTTTCAGTGTATAACAGGTCTGCTCTTATTTTTGTTTATTTTAGGTACCCTATGATGATTTGCGTTATCTCTTTGGGGAGATCATGTACGGGGGTCACATCACAGACGACTGGGACCGCAGACTGTGTCGTACCTATTTAGAAGAGTTCATCAAGCCAGAGATGATGGAGGGAGAGCTGTTCCTGGCTCCTGGATTCCCATTGCCTGGAAACATGGATTACAACGGCTATCATCAGGTACTGATCTCTTTTATCGAGTATAATCATACACTATCTCTGTTTGTGTTTTGTCTGGGAATTGAACACATGACATGGTGCTTCCAGTTGAGCTACAGGAACACAGACTACTGCAGCTCTATGGCATTTTATATGATTCAGCTACTATTTAAATACAGGATTCTGTTTCTCCCTTAACAGCCCAGCTTAAAGTGCCAGTCAGGCCCAATTTCTTAGCTTCCTAATATTGTTTAAAAGTCCCCAACAACAGGTTTAAATTCATGAAAAGTCAAACACTGCCATTTTCTCAAAATATACATTTAATATTACCCCGTTTCTCAGAGATCCCCAAATGAATTGGGCGAAGCCATTCAAAGATTCAGTCTGCCTAAACCTTTCAGTAGCCTACTCAACTCTGATTGGTCAACTGACACAGTCAGTTGTGATTGTTTTTTCTGCATAGTAAACAATAGCACAAGATGCATTGACGTATTGCTAATAGGGCTGTGCAAAAATATCGATACAGCTAACTATCGTGATGTGTATGTGCGCGCGATCGATCGAACGAGAGAGAGAGAGATGCTTCTGATAATGTTGTCATTTTCTAGTTTATTTCATCAAAACCGCATATCCGCTATTCCGCTATAAGGAGTACTCGGCATGTACTGAAGGATTTTTTTACTCCTCAAAAAGAATGGAGTAATGGTGACAGCCCTAAATCCAACGTAGAGATAGTCCTCCTAACACACATTTAAAGTGTTTTGTTAAAAAATGTTTTTAGCAGGTAGGTCTTGTCGGCTTTATCATTTTAAAAGTACAAAAAAAAGTCTGGACACCCCTGATTTAATGTTATGCTTAAAAAGTGCATATAGCTGCTAATTGTATTTGTTGTTTGCTGATTTTCAAAAATAAAACTTGTTAAAATGTTTTCAGTGTGTGTATCAGTTCTTTTTGAACATTTACATCTCAATTTAAGAAAACCATGATAATATTGATAACCGTGATAACTTTGGGCACTATAATCATGATATGAAATTTTCTAACCGTCCCATCCCTACTGACAAGACATTAGAGTTTGAAAACCGACAGCATTACACATTATTCATCATTAATCTAAGTAATAAAAACAACGACAGACAATAACATTATTACACTCGTAAGCAAGTATGCAAGCTAACCGGGCCACAGCTAAACCGCAAACAGTAGTTTAACTGCAACGTGTTAGCCGAGTGTAGAAAGCGACTTGCTTCAGACATTACATTAAACTAGACATTCAGAACACTCAGGAGAAAATAAAAACATAAAGTAATAATCATACTTACAGGTTGTGGTTAGGAGACGCATGTTATGTTAAAGTGTGCGTATAATTACGAACCTACGCAATTATTGGTGAATGAGTCCCAATGTCGTCTTAACATGATTTTGATTCGCTTCTTGTGGACGGACATTATACGAAGTGTTGCCTTCATACGTAGCCAGATAACCGGCAGAAGATTTGAAAATAATAAGACTCATTTACATGCTTTTAGAGTCGACTCCCTACTGTATAGGCCAATAACTTTATTAATTGTGCACTTTTTGGTTTAACTACTTTGCACATTGTTTACATTGATGGACAGCTACATGACACACTGCAATATAGATAATTTTAATATTGGAACTGTCTGGCACTTTAAGACAACTAATAAACTTTTACTTTTTATTAATATTACCTCATCATTGGGTCTTGCTGGAATAGAAAACTTGAAAGTCATAAAGCTGTATGATAGATTTCATCATTATAACATTAGAGATTTCTATTAGCATTGTGTACATTTGAGAAATTGTGTGTGTGTGTGTGTGTCTTTCCCGCTCGCTGTATCTGTGCTTCATCTCCAGCATATTATGGCTGTTGGGCCACATCCTAAACTAGAGACCCAGTGGATTCAATGCTCGTCTGCGTTTTAATGCGTCCCAGCCTAGTGATTTTCACCACAGTTTGTTTTATGTGTAGTGCTACTAACCCCCTGTGAGTCTAATGATATTCAGGATAGATGCTAGGATCTGAATCATCGCAGTGCTGCTGTGGTTTATGAGAAGATATCATATTTGCCTGCTTTATTACGGCTTTAGGACTTATCACTCTCTCTGGTCTCTCTCTGGATCTGTTTCAGTACATAGATGATGCTCTTCCGGCTGAGTCACCCTACTTGTATGGCCTGCATCCCAATGCAGAGATCGGCTTCCTCACGCAGACGTCAGAGAAGCTCTTCCGCACCGTGTTGGAAATGCAGCCCAGGGATGGAGGCTCCGGCGAGGGCACGGGCATCTCACGCGACGAGAAGGTTCTTGAGAATCACACTTATACCCACATAGACACAGCATAAATATAATAATCACACCTCACTGTTAAAGCACTTCATTTCACCTTTTTCCAAATAGAGTGGTACATTCTGAAGGAGAGGAAAAAGTATGCTGCACTTCAGTTTGCATACTGTCCATCCTAAATATTATTTGATATTGGTATTTGTTAGTCTAAAAAAGTAGGATGTTGAAATGAAGATCCTGTTCTGCTGTTGGACATTTGAGATCCGTGTGTCACTACACTGAATTAATAACATTTCACTAAAATTGATTCACTAACTTGATTTTAACATTTTAAAAATGTTACTTGTCCATTTAAAAACAAATCACCACACTGTAAAAATATGCAGCATTTTTGTCAAATAAACATTTGTTACTTTAACTTAAAAAATTAAGTTGAACAATTTCAACTTGATTTTATAAGTTATGTTAACTTTTTACAGCAAAACTTTAAAAAAGTAGGTTGAGTTGTCTCGTCAATTAAGAGAAAACGTTTCCCTGGCAATGGCGACTTTTTACGGCAATCCATATATCCGCTATTATCCTCCAGCATTCACTGATCCAAAAACAGTAAAAATTCTGTATGTTTTGATCCTCGCTCTTCACAAAAATGCAACTATTTCAGCTTTTTGCTCAATTTTTTAGTTTTGAAGAAACCTTTCCATGTTTGAGAGTTGATAAAAAGAAAACAAATGAAGATAGGATCAAACCTTTAAAGCACAGGGTCTGTTCTTTCAATTGATATATTGTATGTTTATATATTTAAAGAACAACGTTTTCTGGAAGGCATTAAACTGTGAAAAATCATAAAAATGCTGCTGTTGACTGGCAACTTAAAAAAAAAAACGCCGGCGGGAAAAGATTTAAGTCCTGGTTCGCTTGGCGTTCATACCATAGACTGTAAAAAATAGATGGACGACGCGACGTCGCTTCCTTCCATTGTAATGAAGCCAAAAATGTCCGACCATAAGTGCTGCCATGTTACGTAGAAACGTCTGTGGAGCCAGAGGCGGAGCTGCGATATCAAACTTCTATCCAAACGCTTGCTCGCCCAATTCAACCAAGCCATAAAGACACGCCCCATTTCTGTACCATTAAATGACTACCTAAAATTAAACTTATTTCAAAAATTAATAGTTGAACATATATCACCGTGAAAACGACTACCTTAAAGACCAAAACCATCTTTAGGAAAATATTATTGGAAGTGTAATTTTTTTTTTATTTAGAGCAGAGTCCCGTTTGTTTGCATGAAGAGGGCGGGGTTTATGACTTGTACTACAGCCAGCCACCAGGGGGCGATCAAAGAGCCAGCGGCTTCACTTTTCAAGGTGTATGAGGCACACCCGGTTCATACTGGCATTTTATCAGAGTAAAAGATAATAAACCTTATTGCATAAGGACCCGATTGGATGGTTTTGATGACTTATTTTATGAGACAGGACCTTGATCCTCCACAACCAGGGCTTTCAACCAGATTTTTCCCCCAGTTGGTTCGCTCCGAACAGAAACAGTATTTTAACGTTTCCGGTTTTCAACCCTTAAATTGACGTTCCATAACTGGTTAGAACAAAAAGATGAAGTTCCTGAACCGGTTAATAACGTTCCATGTCAGCTGTGGGACATACAAATAAGGAGGCTGATCATTAGGACATTAAACTTAAATTATTAGTCTACATAATTTTCCTTAAGTCTCTATCTTGTCATCAAACATTAAAAAGGGCTACATTATGTAAGTGGCATAACTGTAATTCTGACATGCCTACATTTGTTTCAGCATTATACATGAATTAAGGACAATTTTTGTTATTTCGTTTATTGGCAAACAACTTAAACAATAATTTTTATTAGAAAAAGATTACTGTGGTATTTCGAGATCATTTTGTTTTCTATGTGTCCTGTCAAGAACAGAAAGAATGTTCGCTTGCTTTTTGAAACGCATCTCTCCGTGTATGCACTTTTGAGTGCATTTAAACACGCGGGCGCGCACACACAGACAGAGGACGAATTCCAAACGGCATTTCTGGAAAAAAGATGCAGCATAAACAATCGCTCCACATAAAGTGAAAATTACGTTGTTTTTCAGTGTTTTATTCGTCAAAATGTATTTTAATGGACTACAGTATGAGACACAGTAGCGCAACTCTCAAGTTTATACATCAAGAGTTCTGATCTTTAAAGGGCATAGGGATAATCACGTTTGATTGGAGGGGGACCAGACACATTCAACCGCATGTGCGATCTGTGCATACAGAAAATTGCTCACTTTAATGCCTTTTTGCGGTTAAATTGTTTAAAATCACTTAATTGTTAACATTTGCAAGCCTTTGTAACACGTGCAAATGATCAACTTTCACCCTATTTAAATTTGCGTATTAATCCGCGAATTGCATATGAGCCGAACCGTGGGTCGTGATCTGTACGGATCAAGGATCAACTGTGATTCGTTACACCACTAATTAGTATTAAAAAACAAACATCTTGAGATATTGGGAGCCTACAATATTAACCTCTTATGATTGAGCGTTAGAGACTTTGGCTTAAGTTGGCTACTTGCTGGTGACAAGCTTTTCATTTCTCTAATAAGTCAACGACGACCGGAAGTAAACTTCACAGAGTCATATTGCCCAGAAATCTTGTCAAAAAACAAAAAAAAATAACTGTATTAACCGGTTACCATTATTTTAAATAAACTATTCTGTTCCGGAACATATATTTTTTTGGAAGTTTCACATCAAAAGTTTCTGGTTTTTGTTTTCGTTCTGTGAACCGGTTCAAAGCCTTGTCCACAACAACAATGCTGCATGCTAAAGTTAACATGCTCATTTCTTATGGGTCTTATGGAGGCATTATAAACAGCTCAGACCTCATGAAAAATCACTAAACATTTTAAAAACGAGTTTTTTTCTAGTATATACTTGATGGACAAAATGTTAATGAGGCTCTTTACTCTTCCATGCTTGTCCTACTCATTTTGTGTTTGCATACACCGCTTTTCCCGCAATAAAATCAGGGTCTTGTGATATCACATCCTGTTTTTGGTTCGTTGCGGTGTCTCTTGTCCAACTGCGTTCACATATCAGTCGAACCGCACCAGAGTTGATTTGGAGGCGGACCGAGACCCATCTTTCGAGACCCGTCTCGGTTTGCTTGATTAGTGCGCACCAAAGTTCGGCAGCATTCACATTGACTCAAATGAACCGAACCAACCAACCAAGCAATCCTACCAGAGTTCATTTTAATCAAACCAAACATGTAAAGTATGAACATGCCCCTAAACATTATTGTTGTTATTATTATTAGTAGTAGTATGATTATGATTATTAAGTTTGCCTGCTTTATAGATACACTCACTAATAATGAGGCATACATTTATTCATGCTTGGGGTTATTGGTCTTCAGTAATGGTAATAATGGGAAGCTGCTTGCTAAGACAAAGATCACCAGTTAATGAATGGGTTTTTAGCATGAAACATATTCTCAAAATCTGGAGATGCCCTCTGGACTTGAAATGGGCACTCTGGTGTATAGTTTGAGAGTTAAAAGTTCAGAAATCAAAGGTAATTTATCCTCATTAAACCCACACATAATGAAACTCACAGGTTGAATGTGTTCTCTGTATTATGTTAAAAGGGTCACCATAATCAGACTGTCATGTCCCGAGAAAGACACTGGAAGCTCCTCATGTCTGAAGAGGTTAAAGTGAGCTAATTTCCCAGCAGTTGTGCCTCTGACATTTAAACGATTAGATATGGGAGCCGTATAAAGCTGCTTCAATGCACTATGACAGCTGACCTTTTTTACTTAGGAGATTGGGATTTGTAAGCGATGACCACTTTGCATTAAGCCGTTCATGTAACTGACACAGACAAATAGTTCTACTGAGAGCGAGGCTCGTGATTAAATAGCCCACATAAAGCAGATCTTTCACTGCCAAGTTTACGGTCGTTTTCAGGATGTTAGATTTGTGAAGTGTGTATTTGTGTGTCCAGGTGAAAGCAGTGCTCGATGACATTCTTGAGAAGCTCCCGGAAGAGTTCAGCATGACGGAGCTGATGGGAAAGGTGGAGGAAAGGACGCCGTACATCGTCGTGGCGTTTCAGGAGTGCGAGCGCATGAACTTCCTGACGCAGGAGATCAAGCGCTCCTTGAAAGAGCTCAGTCTGGGATTGAAGGTTCGAACTCTTTCACAAATACATACACGCATTCAGTCTCAAATAAAGGGTGAAAATTTGTACCTAAAGAGTGTTTATTAGTACCTCAAAGGTGCATAATGGTATCAACTATATGCATATATGTACTTAAATAGTTAAAGGAGTGGTTCAATGGTATTTCAAGCATTCTGACTTATTAACACAGTTATAGAGTTGTTTCCTCATGCTAAACGTAGGTGTAAAAAAAGCAGTTGGGTGGTTACAGAGTATTTCTGTTCCGAATGCACTTCGCCAGGGTTCGTACAAGTTTTTTTCGATTACGGGTACAGCTGACATTTCATGGGTTTCTATACGTATCACTTCTTTTTATGGGCACTTCCCCCGGAAAACCCCGCCCACCCGTCAATCAGCGAGAGATGCTAGAACTTACAAACATCACATTACGCGACACAGCTTTGTTTAATTTCAAAACTAAACAATTGCACAAAAGAAGTGTGTTTTTGGATGTAAGGAGAAGAAAGTCAGCCCTATGGAAACAATGGATATAGTTTATTATCCGAGGTAGCAGCGGAGTTTCGCGTGTGTGTTTGATGCACTGGATTTAATTGAAAAGTCCCAACCGTGTCATGAGTTGCATGCGGTAAGTAATACTTCTGTCTTATGTTGGAAATAAATGACACGAACATGTAGCGAATCATAAGTTAAACAGTGTTGTATAGTGTTGCATGACTCGTACTCGCTCCTCCCGCGGTAGTAACTCAGCCGCCTTCATTTTTTCGTATGTTATCGGAAAGAATCGGTAAAGCTAATCTTTCTTTTTGATAAATCTGATTAAACTAAAGACTCTTCAGATATATAAAAGATGTAATACTACTCTATAGATACTCCCAGAGTTGAAAAATGTTATACCTCAGGTTACGCTCAGCTCATCAATGTCACTTTTCACTCTGTCGTCCAATCACAGTGGATGAGGGGCGGGGCAAATGTTACAACAACCAACCGGCACATCTTTCAACGACTGATAAACAACAGCAGAAGTATCAAAGCAACCAAAGCGTTCAGCTGAAAAACGCTGGCAATGCTTTGGTGTACACGCCCCCTTAATACCATTCTGCATGTACTTTCTACATCTGCGTCACACAAAATGTGTGGCCACATCACACGTGGCTCTCATTGCAGCTGATTTTTATGCCAGGTTATTATAATCTGATATGAAGATAGTTATCGCTTTCTTTGCACATGTCGTACAGTGACAGCGCTTAGTAACAAGAGAAATAAAATCTCTAGCATGCAGGCGAGTGACTGGGCTGCTTTTTTAAAGCCCATTATGTAGTGCATTATATCCTCGAATGATGTTAAACTTAATAAAGAAACGGCAATCATTATCTAATGAAGGATGTTGGCCTGAGGTGAAGCTGTTTTGATTTAGCGGAGATTCAACAGGGAGTGAGTGAAGAGATATTTCAATACAGGCTTCACACAATATTGCATGAGTAAATTAGGACTACGTGACACATTTATTCACAGTCTATAAAGTAGGAACATTAAGGATGTACTCGCGTATTAGCAAATCCAAGGCTGTTCCTATTTAACACCTCATCCTCACCACTGACAAGTTTACTGTTATCTCCCAGGGTGAGCTCACGATGACCAATGATATGGAGAATTTACAAAACGCCATCTATCTGGACCAAGTGCCTGAGTCATGGACCAAGCGCGCCTATCCGTCCATGTCTGGTCTGGCTATCTGGTTTACAGACCTCCTCAGTCGCATCAAAGAGCTGGAGACCTGGACCTCAGACTTCTCCCTGCCCTCTTCTGTATGGCTGGCTGGCTTCTTTAACCCTCAATCTTTCCTCACAGCCATCATGCAGGCCACGGCCCGCCGCAACGAGTGGCCGCTGGACAAAATGTGTCTCCAGTGTGACGTCACTAAAAACAACCGCGAGGACTTTAGCGCTCCGCCTAGAGAGGGGGCCTATATCCACGGGCTGTTCATGGAGGGAGCAAGATGGGATACAAAGGTAATTATTGTCTTGTAAAGGCAGCCGAACTCAGTTAGGTAGCCTCAGACTGGCTGACTGACAGGCTTTTGTGTGAAAAATAAATCAATCAAAATGATTGACAAGATAATAAGAACCTAGGAGCACAACTAGTACAACCTGTTTCTTAAAAATTAAACCATTTCATCTCAAAGCAAGTTTTCATTGTAACTTTATTACAGTAAGGGACAGTTTCCCAGACAGTGCTTAAGTCTACTTCAAGACTAAAATGCTTGTTTGAATTGTCCTAACTTAAAAAAGCTTAAGATATCTTAAAATATATCTGTGCCATAGTTTTACATCATGCACACCAGTAATGTTTTTGCTAGGTATGTTTGTTAAAATATTTATATTAGAATACAACCAGAAAATACAGGAAATGTGTATGTAGTATTAAAAACAGTATAAAAGTATAACCTGAAGTGTATTTAGTATTTAGGGTAAACTCCTCGTTCACTTGAGCAATAGGAGGCAACAGCATGATTTCTTAAACCTAAATCCTAATTTCTAATTCTAATCTAATGACTTCAGTCTCTTCAAAAAAGCTTAAAGGTGACATAGAATGATTGAATGGAGTATTTATCCTTGTTCTGTGATGTGACATGTAGACAAAATATTTTTTGTTCTGTAATGCCTTAGAAGCTTCCTAAAAACCTCTCTCAGATAGCTCTATTAGGGTGGGGGATTTTAAACAAGTGGTTTTGCACCTATTTGGCTCCCCCTACTGGCTTAACTTGCAATCTCATTACTGATTGGCTGACTTTGCTGCCACTCAAAAAATGTAGCCAATTATTTTAAAGTGGATGGGCAGTTAAATGCCTGTGATGTCATAAGCATCAGTTTTTCAGATTGGGCTGTTTTCTGGCTGACATTTCTAAAAGAGGAATTTCTATGAGACTGAGATGTTTAGCATGTTTAGCACTTTTTGTATGTTTGTGAATGTGGGTAGACTACCATTATTCAACAAAGACAAGGTAAAAATGTTTTTTCATTCTCTGTCCCCTTTAAGATGTGTTTTGTGCCAAGAGAGGTCAACACTTAATACTGACTGATGCCTAAAGACGACATTTAGTCCTGAAAATTGTTTTGTTTTAAATTTTGTGTACATATTTTCTATATTTTCTGTTTGTATCTTAATAAAATGGATTGAAAAATAAATATGAATGGACATTAAAAGTTTGCTAAAACAACATGTATATACAGTGGTGTGAAAAGTGTTGCCCCTCTCCAGATTTTTTATGTTTTTAGCATATTTGTCACACTTTAATGTTTTAGATCACCAAGCTAATTTAAATATTAGTCAAAGATAACAGAAGTAAACACAGCATGCAGTTTTTAAATTAAGGTTTTTATTATTAAGGGAAAACAAAATCCAAATCTGGCCCTGTGTGAAAAACTGTTTGCCCCCTGTTAAAAAAACTATATACAGTACTGTGCAAAAGTCTTAGGCCACCACCATTAGCTTTGTTGTTTTAACAAAGTTTTAATGTCCATCCATATTTATTTTTCACTCTTTTCTAAGTTACAAACTTAAAAACAAACCCTCTTGATGTAAATGTTTTCTTCAGGCATCAGTCAGTATTTAGTGTAATCTTTCTTGGCATGAAACACATTTTGAGCTATTTTTGAGGAGACTGAAGTCATTCGATTAGAATTAGAAATTAGGATTTAATTTCATTTAGGTTTAAGAGATCCTGCAGCTACCTGCTATTGCTTGAGTGAAAGGGGAGTTTCCCCTAAATAGCTGACACTTCGACTTCGAAAAAACTTAGATACAGGGTTCCTGCGGGGTCTTAAAAAGTCTAAAATTCAGAATGTTAAATTTAAGGCCTTAAAAAGTCTTAAAAACACCCAGATTTTTATCCTAGGTCTTAAATTTAAATTATCCAAGTCTTAAATTTCTTACCTCTGTTCATTCCCGAAAAGTGTTGTCCACAGAAAATAAAATAGTAATTTAAAACGCTGAAGAACTAACTTAATCAGTGGCGGAGGCAGAAAGTGTATGATGGTGGGTCTCTAAAAAGAAACCTTCCGCACTTTGTCATAATCCACACAAATCGTGCCATAAGCTATTTTTCAGGTGTTGTGATCTGACTGTATACTGTGGGTTTGGCGAGAAACAATCCTTAAATTTAGTTTTGGATAAGCTTTTTCAGGGTAATTTAACCAACTAATTTAGCCCCTGGCTTACCTGAGCATTTGCCAGGTTCTGAAACATAGAGGCTCAGAAGCGAAAAAAATCAACACTGCTTTTAACAACACAGCGTGTCAACTTTAGTGTTACACAGTTTAAGATTTTAGACTTTAATATTGCTCTCTCTCTCTTCTCAAACCTAACGCGCTCCCCCTTCAGCTCTCCACAAACAGCAGCGATTGGCGGACCGAAAGCAAGAAAGTACCGTAATAAACCATATATTTCTAAAAAGCGCAATTGTCGTCTTTTAATTAAAATTTTTTTGATAGCGCAAATGCTTCAGGAGTTATGGTTAAATGAACAGTGGTAAAATCAATCCTGTAGCCTTTGGAGGTCGCATAGACAGGCTGCTGCATCAAGCCTGGTTTATTTAACTGAGCATTACATTCGCAAATCATAAGCATATTACAACAATTTACGATTAACTAAGAATAATAATCAATATTTTCAAGTTAATTTCAAAGTTAATATTCTGAAATATAAGACAGTCTTTATGACGTATGCTGCCTAGAAATGCGACCCTTCGGAGGCTTATAGCCTTTGGATTAAGAAATTGGTTTACTCAATTAAATGCAATAAATTAATTTATTAATTACTTGTATTAATAAAATGCATATATTTTTGCTTTTAGGGATTAATAATAATTGAAAGTGATCTTTTGTTCTTTGTGCTGTGTCTATATCTTGTGCACATTTGATTTATAAATATACACAGTCAGTTGTACATAATAAACATGCATTAACATTATGTGGTGGTTTCCCGGACAGGGATTAGCCTAAGCCAGGACTAGGCCTTAGTTTAATTATGAACTATAACTAGTTTTAACAAACATGCCTTACTAAAAACATTACTTGTGTGCATTTGCAGTTTGGATAGCTCTTAAAACTAATCCCTGTCTGGGAAACCGCCCTTATAAGTTTACGTACTACACAGTGTGATACATTTTAAAGCTTTAAAGTTGTATGAGGCAGTGTAAAACTGGGCACAAACCAGCAGCTGACAATACTGTCTGATCTCATATTAGTGGATTTTATTTGTCAAAAAATATTGTTAATAGAATTTTATAAAAATACTACTTACACATATTAGTGTGATTGATATATAAATATTGTAAATCAATGCATCTTTGCCTCTAACTCAATGTATTTCAATGACTCACTATGAGCAGTGAAGTCTCTATAAATCAGTGATGGCCGGGCTTTTTGGACTCTTATTGTCAGAAGTCTCTTCCTAAAGGGCTATGGGTAGAATTTGTCGGCGCCAACACTCGCGGTCTAATAGGTTAAGCATAATGTATTTCCATGTATTCTGATTATTTGTTTTAATCCTGTGTTTATTTTATATTTTTCTATAACTTAATCAATAAAAATAGAAAGTTTTGAGAATTTATGAGATCATTCAAATGCTTCTAGTAATGTGTCGTGTTGGTCTTAAATTTTACTCATAATGGTCTTAAAAGGTCTTAAATTTAACTTGCTGAAACTTGCAAGAACCCTGTATATATACAGTACTGTGCACAAGTCTTAGGCCACCATGCCACCATTAGATTTGTTGTTTTTGCAATTGTGTAGTGATCATATATATAGATATAGATATAGATATAGATATAGATATAGATAGATATAGACCCATTCACCAGTAAGCCTAATAAATGTAAATGAATGCAGCATTCTGGGATTGTTTCTAAAAGCTTGTTTTAATTACACTCTAGCCACAGGAAGATTTTAATCTTCCACCGTGGTCTGCTGTTTTTATCCCATACATATTTTAGATGGACTTTTGGCCTCTGGGAAAAGCTATTCCCCCGCTTATCCAAGTGTGGAAGCACATATAAGCAGAACTAGTGTACCTTGATACCAGCCATGAACGGTTTACTACACCAGAGAGATTTATGATAACTCCCTCATTTATATGAACGAGACTTTCAACGTATTGAGAGAACATCAAAGACAAAGCTGACCTATATACATAACAATTATCCATGTTATCTTATATATGATGATGGGACTATGCAGCTCATTTTTAAAATCAAAGCCTTTTTTTAGCTTATAGTTTAATGGGCTTGAAAAGTGTTGATGAGAAGACTCATCATTATCAGGTTTGGATGTTTAGGGTTGCTTACTGTACCTGCTCAGGCCAAGAGTTTTGCCCCTGTTTACAAGCAAGCAGTGTAACTGAGCTAATGGTTTATTTAGACACTAGAAAATGTACTTTACTGTAGTTTTATTTTTAAAGAAGTACCCAGACAGTTTAAGTGATTTGGAGATGTGTATTTTTAACATCTTTATAATGAGTCAGTATTAAAGTTTGGCTACGAGGCAATTAAAGCGGCAATCTAAACGATATCCTCTATGGATTTTTGCATTGTCGACATCATTTGAATTTGTCCTTTTAATACTTTACAAAGTTGAACTTTTGTCATCTGTGCAACAGAAGATGATTAATACGCTTTCCACAAGAAGCGGTTTCAACTAAAACTGCATTAATTTTCCATTGTTTAGGGAGGCTATAACATTACTGTATAAAGAAAATTGCTCAACTACAGTAGTTAACTACTGTGAAAAATGCTGGATACTTTCAAGAGACTTACCTCTGTAGTATTGTTGTCACCCATTAAATAAAATTGAGTTTATACACATGTAACTGAAAAACATAATATTTGTTAAAGGGATAGTTCACCCCAAAATTTACATTCTTTCATCACTTACTCTCATGTTGTTACAAACCTGTAAATGGGGCTCATGAATGGTTTATGAAAATATAAAAATATATTAATGTAAAATATTAAATAATATTAATAAAAAATATACTGTTACAACATAAGAGTGAGTAAATAAATGTTATTTATTTTTTTAGTGAACTATCCCTTTAATAAGTCACTAATATTATAAAAAATATATGTGTGTGCAACATTGTTTATTAATGCATGTTAAATGTATGTTTGTTGTATCTTATAGGCTGGAATAATGGTGGATGCCCGTCTGAAAGAGCTTACACCCACAATGCCTGTGATCTTCATCAGAGCCATCCCTGTAGACAAACAAGAAACACGAAATGTGTACCAGTGTCCCGTCTACAAGACAAGACAGCGTGGACCCACTTATGTAGGGACGTTCAACCTGAAGACAAAAGAAAATCCCTCCAAATGGACCTTAGCTGGAGTGGCACTTCTTCTTCAAATCTAAACAGTATGTTATTGAGATTAAATATGCACAAATCATAATGCATTCAAGTAGAAATCAAAATAGTTTTACAAACAATATGTGCCATGAAGTTCAATAAAAAGCACTTTACAAATCAAATTGTTTCATATTTGTTTAAATTACAGTGTTGGGTCAAAAAGGGACGAAATTAACCCTGAAAATTTTCATATTTGACCCAACAATGGGTTAAAACAATCCAATATTTTGGGTTGAAACCCAGCATGGGTTAAATTACAACCCATCGGTTTGGCCTCATCCCTTTTTGACCCAATGCTGGGTTGAAAATAACCCAAGTTATTGGATAAGAGATGTACAAATCTCCTACTTTTGTATCACATTCAACCGTCTGATCTTGAGAAGCTGTTGTGTCTGTAGTGCAAAATCTCAACACCGTGTTTCTGTGAAATCACAGCAGCACCTACGAGCCTCCTGGGTCACTTATATCTGTTATTGTGAAATCTTAACAACACGCACAGAGACTGAGCTATGAAACACCGGGCCACGGGAAAGCCGAATATGTGGGGAAAAGCAATAAATCTATCCAGAATCCAATTACAAAGCACTGGGAAGTGTTGTTTTGTGTGAATCACAGCTTTTCCCATGTTCTTTAGATTAATTTCTCTTGTGTGCTGTACTAGTATAGATTATATACTGTAACTCTTAAGTTAAAGAAAGATCAGATATACTGTGCAATACTAGTCGAGAGTAACATTGAGTGTTAGAATACTCAAAACTGAAATAACACAAATGGAAATATGAAAATTATATAGGGACCAAGTTATTAAATCAAAGCTTTTCTATTTAAGTATCTTCACAATAGCCGGCTGTGTGCATTCTGGGTATCTTCTCAATCAACTTTATGATGTTTTTCATGTTAGCTGTATACTATATAATCTGTCATGCATACATTGCACATTACATACTATATAGCACTATACACCGCACTGCTATTGTTTGATTACTTTAAACAAAATCAGTGCGATGCAACTTTTTATATTTCTAGGCAACCACCGAGGAAGCTGCCCTGTCAATCAAATATTGAAGCGTGAGCGCTCTTTTGCCGCAGAAACTTTTAAAAGAGGACGCTTGCTCTGACTTTGATCGAGGGTGAGAGTTGCACACAGTGTTTCAAACAACTGAAAACTTCTCACACCACAATGAAAGGCCCACCTCTCCCCTTATTCGATTGGACAATGGAAAAACGCGTATTACGTCAGGTGCTTTTCCGCTCGGAGTGCCTCTGTAAAAACGCAAGACGCTTGGTGCTGATAAACACTGCCCATCCTGCCACTGCCATAAACGCGTTCTGTGTGATCTGCCCCTAAAGTTGTAAAACTCATCAAAAGTAACACTATAGAGACATTTTATATAAAAACTTCTGGGTTGTCTGATGTTGGCTGAACGTCTGATGCATATGGCATACTTTTCTGGAAACACTTCGGCAACTTCGAAAGTTGTTTTCTGAAAAGTAAAAGTTACTGGAAGTAAAAGTTCTGAAGTTAAAATACGCATATCAATTAAGCTTCTTGTGCTTCCCCTTGTGGCTGTTTAGCAGCTGAAGTGTGGTCGACTTTGAGTGATGCCGCTTCCAAATACGAACACGTCCTATAGTGTAATCCTGCCCCCAACACCTTGATTGACAAGTTTATGTGCAGGCATTGGAAATGCAAATGCAAAAGGGATTGCGCTTTCATTTGAGTTCTGGCAGGATCCGTAAGCAACGCCAGTGAAAGTGAAATAGCAAATGGTGAATTGCAATTCAGATTAAAAAATATGGCAGGGTCATAACTCGAAAGACAGGAAATGTAATTGCAAATGGACTTTGCTTGTCCTTTTGAAATTTGGCTTACATAGTACGTTCACGTAAACAGAAATGCAAACTATAAGTAGGAACCGCAATTGCAAATACAATTTGCAATTCCTTTTTAATATTGTCCCCAAAATCTTTCCATACATCTGAATGGTTACAGCTGGCAAATTGGCGGATGCATGTGGCTTGCTTCAACTACTCAAACGTAACTGAGAATGTAAAAAGCTGCATTATCACAGCTAGCCAATCAATTGGTGCACTTTCTGTAGCTAGAATCTAGCTGAGAAGAAATGTAAGGACGTTTATTTTAATGTACGTACCTCATTCCCGGGATGGTTTTGTCACTTATCTAAATCTGACGATGGAGTTGACTTTGGCGGAAAGCTGAAGGAGATTGCTGATAGGCTGTCCCAATCAGTGGCGCCTGCACAATTCAATCCAAACGTTTGAGAGATAAACACAAAATTGAGGGTTTCTTTTTTTTTCTTTTTAGGAAAAGTAGTTGTAACAGGTACTTACCGTTATTGATATAAAAGAGTACAATATTTGCCTCTCAAATGTACTTGACTAAAGTCATGAGTACTCCCCAAAAATGATACTCGAGTGAAGTACAGTTCCCTCAAAATTGTACTTAAGTACTGTACTCAAGTAAATGTGCTCCGTTACTGTCCGGCTCTGATTTTAACCAAAGGAGACATCAGAATATTATCCTAACATTAATGCCAAGAAAAAGCCCCTTATAGTTATGAGGGCCAACGTATTTTGGAGGTAGTAGAACATAATTTTATATTGAAAGAGATGTAGGAATGTTATCCAAACATTATTGGCAAGGAAAGCCTCTTAAACTTGGAAGCAGACATGTATTGAGGTGTTTCTGGGAGGTTTTAGTACATGAAATGGGACACCACTATATGGAAAGTAGTGTAGCGAACGTGCTCACCTACGTCAGATGCAGCGTGATGATTATTATTAATACATGTATGATTGAACTCTCGATTAGCCCGGGTTATACATGTTCATGTGAATGCCGGTACACACATCCTGAATATTGACAAAACTTCCAAGATCAGATGTATACATGATGGACAGACTCTCTCGAAGCAGTCGGGTGACGTCGTCAGATAGCTTCATGAAATTATTTTTTAACATTATTATTCAAAACTTCACAAAACTCGTGTTCAAACTAACATATTCCAACAATTTTCAGAATTTTAGCATGCTTATTTGTAAAAATATATAGTTGTTAAAATAGCACTCCGTCTCGCTCCCTAAAGTAATACCCCTAGACGTGCATGCGCAAAACCAAGGGTTAGGGCAAAAATGTAGGGGAAGGGGAGGTATTGGGACGGGCCCTAATTATGTGACTTGCATCAGGTGACCAGTAAATGCAAATAAACCGTTCCCACTACAGTTTTGCAAAATACACTTATTTCGAAATGCCTGAAAAACAACCTCATGCAAGCGTAAAAACTTTTTTGTGATATATTGAAGTTTTTTGCAAATTTGTCGTATTTCCATTGGCCATATTTTTGAATTTGCATTGTCAATTTGCGCATTTAAATGGTAATGGAAACGCAGCTAGTGTCAATCAAACAATAAAAGAAAGAAAAGCTTGACACATATTTTTCCTATAGATATTGTTTATGACTTTGTGTTTGCAAAATCTATTAGTTTACCCGTGATTTTAAGCTATGGATGCAGTGATTTTGCTTTTGATCCCTCAAATATCTTTAACTCGATTTTTCACAAAATTGAACTTCAAACTGGTGTAGCTTTGTCATTTTTTGTCAGATCCCAACAAATCATGCATCATTTCAAAGTGTTTTTTTAAATATAAATAACACATTACAAATGTATACATATCTGTATACTGGGGGTGCTGGACAGCTTGGGACCATTTTTTTCTGACAGTGTAGTTATCTTATAGTGATAATTCAGAGTATGAACAGCCCTTAACACAATAATAAGAGCTTCATTGTAACAGTCCTGCCCAGTCAAACAGCATTCAACGCCTGGCCACATATTTTCACACACTGCAGTTATTTGGCACTTCTGAAAACACTGACTTCTGCCCCTAACACCTAACGATCTCCTCCTTCACCACATCTTCATCCTGCAGTCCCAGCTACCATTCAGAAAGGCCAAATGCAGGCAGACTATTCATATTTTATATCACGCAGGCCGTGTTTGCTGTGCTGGGTTGCATGCAGTGGGCAAAGTGTCAGGCTTAGGGAGAAATCTATCATAGACTCCTGCTCAGAATGTAAAGAAGGTGGCTTTAATCAGTTTCAATGGGAAATGTTGGTTGCTAGGCTACAGGTCAGTCTTGAGAAATGACTTATGTGAGAGCAGGCAATGGCGCAGTATATGTAATATTAAAGCAAAGCAGGCTTTATGCTAATTTCCAGAGAAACCTAACATATCATCACTTTCGCTTTCTGAAATATGGTAATTTAAGCATAAACCGTCTGTAAATGTAATGGGACTGCTTGCTTTGAGCCACTTATGTTTTTTTTTACTATTCTTTAAACAAGAATTAAGATTTATACAGTGCGTTCTCCTCTTATGGAAGTCTTTATAAGACTTACAGAGATTACGGCAATGCATTTTCAGTGTATCATTCAATGTAAACTGTACAATTTTCGATCTAAATCGTAGTTAAAAAGCTTTTCCCATCTTCACCCGTTTTGACAGGCTAAACATAAATGATTCATGAATTATGTTGCAAATTTAAGCAGAGAGCATTGCGTCCCAACCTGGCCAACATAAATGTTTTAACACGAAACACTGCGTTTACTGAACAAGACATTGCTCTCAGTAGTGGAGCCTTTTTCATTATTTTATATGGAGCTGTGTTTTAGTCGGCAACCATTTGTGCACAGCGAAAGCTTTTGCTTGTCTCATTCTTCTGGTTTTACTACCGACACTTTAACCGATCTGCCACACAGACTCTATTTAATATAAGTGTCATATTTTCCATCTAAATGCTGATAGGGAAGAAGTGGCAGGAAAAAGGTGCGAGACACGACTCGGTTTCGCTCCTAAAGCTCTGGCACGTAAGGAATGTAAATGCAGAAGACTTTGCTTGTGCGTGAGAATTAAAGTTTCACCCCTCGAGTACAATGAATTTCAAGAAGGTCTAGCAGCATTGGCTGGTATGCAAGCAGCAGGTATTAATTCACGTCCAAAAAGCCAGTATACGCATGTCCTCAAGTTGTATATGCTGTTATTCTCTGCATGAGAGCTCTGCTGGGAAGACACCACAATTTGTGCTGTCCTGAATTTAAGGTGTTGTGGAATTGCTTTTTGTTTTTGTGTTTTTAACGGTAAAATATAGCTTGATAAATAATGCACTGTACGAATATTTATGTAGTTAAAGCGTTACTGTCGTAAACTCATTTAGATCCCATAAAAAGTTGATCTGTGCTGAACTTTCATCTATTCTTTCATTGCTAACATAAGCAGCATTATTATTACACTTCAAAAAGTAAAGGTACCGAAAAGGTTTTTTTCACAGCAGTGCCATAAAATAAACATTTGTGACCTTGGACCACCAAACCAGCCATATGGGTGAATTTTTTTAAATAAAAAATTATGAATCCTCTGAAAGCAGAATAAATTAGCTTTCCATTGATGTCTGGTTTGTTAGGATTTATTACGTTTGTTTGTAGAATTTCTGAGATACAACAGTTCGAAAATCTGGTTCACACCAGACGCGGAAGATGCGGCAAGCGTGAGTGAATTTCATGTTAAGTCAATGCAAAGACGCAAATAGGCATCCTTCTTAATTGAGAGAACACGTAATCTGCGAGAAATGCGCGAGTTGAAAAATCTGAACTTTGGCGGGAAAAGCTTTTTAACTATGATATTCGAGCCACGTTAACCAATCAGGGGTGCGTTTCACAAAAGCATCGTTAACCAACGAACATCGTAGGTTCCATCGTTACTAACATCGTTCAACGATTTGGTGTTTCCCGAAACCATTGTTCAAATGAACATTCGCAAACTGCATCACTAACTTATGTCGTTGAAACGACAGCTCTTGACCTGTCGTTAGAAGCATCGTTCCTTGTTATTATCACATGTAGACTTACGTTGATCATGCTTTTGAACAAAATAAGCAAAAAACATGTAGTACAGTCTATATCCATCATTCGAAATATAATTTTATTTTACGTCTTTAAATTTGTAAAGAGAATGTAAGCGCTGCATTTGAAAACTGTGCATGTGCGCAGACCTACGAGCTTTAAGACCCTGGGGAATCTCTGGGAGGAGTGACGTAAGAGGGAACTTGCGCGTTAATTAAATATCTTGAAAATATACAACAGATAACTAAATCACGCTAACAAAATCAGTCTTCCGATGCAATATATGTTATTTAAACCAATAATCTGACATTAAATCAATTTGCACAGATTAATTAGTACTTCACCTCCCACGTGACATCTACCACTATGTTGTTAAACCAACATCGTTCAAACAACAAATGTGCGACAAAGCTACTATGCTTTCGGGAAACAGTCGTGACAAGGTAGTTCGTTTCTCCAACGATGCATCGTACTATGGTCGTTCAGCAACGAGTTACGTCGTTGTTTGGGAAATGCACCCCAGGACCTTGCTCTAGTAGTGACATGATTAAAGGAGGCTGATGTCGCCTTGCTGGCAATCGCAGAAGCCCCTCCCATGACGCGAATTTCCACGTGAATGTCTCGAATGACTAGAATTTTACAAGCAAATGAAACACGTGAACTCAAAATGTTCAAGCGTCCAACTATGCGCAAATAGCCCGTTTTTGCTGCCTCTTCCGCATCTGGTGTGAACGCACAGTAACGGTGCAAAAAATCTAAATATTGAGAAAGTCACCTTTAAAGTCCTAATCAACACATATTACTAATGTTAAATACATTTTTTGTACATTTAGGGTAGGAAATTTGTCAAATATTTTCTTGAACTTACATGATCTTTACTTTCTTGATCTTTACTAATTTTTGTCATAAAAGAAAAATCTATAATTTAGACCCATGCTGTGTATTTTTGGGATTTTGCTACAAATAAAGAGTTTGGTTCAAAAGTGACAAACGCCATTAAAAAAAAATCTGTTGTATCTGGTCAGTATTAAAAAGTCAGTTATTCATTTTACACGAAATCCGATATCTGCCGTGTTATTCTGTCATCTTTTCTCCCTTTTTTCCTGTGACAAACATCAGTCATCCTCCTCTGCAGAATGCAATAATTCCGCTTAACCAATAACAGCGCACCATTCCACGCATTGAAAACAATAAGGGTGGGGCTTTAAATACACACGGAATCCTAGTTTTCCTGATCTAATTTGTACTTCGTGATTAACAAACAAAAACAAAATAATATTTTTAATGGCATTGATAAACCTGTGGTGATTTTCTGTGGCGGGGAAGAAACATAAGCCATCAAAATCGAATGATTTACGTGAGAGGTACTCGAGCAGTGCAAAAATGTTGTCTGTTGCTTGTTCTCACATGACAGCATTAAGCTTCTGTCATGCTAACACATTGACCCCAAGGGGATCTTATGAAAAACTTTTCATTATTTTACTCAAATAAAAAGTTTTGATAAATGCCATTAATGTTTATTTTTATTATCAGTGTATACCACTGGTCAACTAAATGAATATAACATGGCAAAGATGAATGCACATTTATACATTGATTCAATAGATTTATAGCATTTTGAAAAAAAACTTGTCATGGATTTATTGCATTTTTTATAATAAATCATTGCAGTTTTTATAATAAATCTTTGATAATCAAATTGTTGAATTTTTAATGTAATTATAACCTAAAGATGCTATGTGAAAGTTTGTAACAGAAAAAGTGGTTTTCATCTTGTCACTTTCTTGGTATAGAAAACACGTTTTTACTCAAATTAGTCTAAATAGATTTATTGCGTTTTGGAACCAAACTCATACCTGTGCTACTTATGACTGTTTTTTTGGTCCAGGATCACATTTTTGCTTCTCAGAGGAACACTTTAGTCATCGGTTCTTGTAGATATCCATCTTACCTTTTTCTGTACAACCCTTTGTTCAGCAGAAAGAACCAGTGGATGTTCAGTGGATAATTATATTTATACATTCATACATTTCTTCATTGGTTAATATAAGTTGTTGATGCCATTGAATTTAAACTAAAATCTAAAAAGTTAAACCAACAACCCAAATTAGATCTTAGTGGGACATATACATGACTTTGTAATGTTGTGAAATCGTGGTAAGTGTGCATGGACTGATAAATCATTTATAACATATAATCTATCATATAATTAAAACAAATAAATGTACAACATATTATCAGCATTTATTTTGTTAACCTTTCAGTTGAAAACTTTGCTAATCTATATTTTTCTGATTGACTGCTTTCTTTAAAAATATATGCTGTCATGGGTGCAGTACCCTTTCAAAAAGTACACCTTTGCACCTAAGAGTTCATATTAGTACCTCTGAGGTACATATTGCTACCAAATGTACACAGTACATATCTGTATCCAATTGTTACATATTAGGACCTTTTCAAAGGTTACTGCCCCGGAACAGCTTGGGATTATTTTTTAACCATTTTTTTCTGACAGTGCACTCTGTCCAAGCACAGTTGCATAGATCCAGAACACTCATTCTGCAAACATCAGATTATCATTAAAGATGTTTTTAATGAAAAGGATCCTGGCTGAGTACGTAGTAAAGCTAACATAAGCCTACTTATTTTTAAACAAAGCTATCTTCATATTATCAATTGTCCCCAACCACAAGCGGTCCGACTTCTTGAATTAAAACGATTTTATGATCATTGTAATTCTAAAAAAAGTACATACAGGGGCGTAGCAGGCATTTATAAATTATGATTAGATCTGATAGGTTTTCGGCACAAAACAACATTGCTTTATTGGGGAAGGATAATTTTACTTTAGACTTAAAGGTGCAGTGTGTAAATTTTAGCGGCATCTAGTGGTGAGGTTGTGAATTGCAAACAACGGCTCAGTTCACTGCTCACCTCTTGCTTTTGAAACACATAGAGAAGCTACGGTAGCCGCCACCGGACAAACATGTCATCGACGGAGACAACTTAATGAAAAAAGTTTGTCCGTTAAGGGCTTCTGTAGAAACATGGCTGCACAAAATGGCGACTTCCATGTAAGGGGACCCTCGGTGTATGTAGATAAAAACGTCTCATTCTAAGGTAATAAACACATAATCGTTCATTATAAAAACGTCTTTATTCACCCCTAATAATATAGGTTTGTATATTATTTTGCATTTCTGTCACGAAATCCTTCTAAAAATTGCACACTGCACCTTTAAGCAGTTCATTGCGACGACAAAAAACAATCAAACCCATTATTATCAGTCATACTGTCCACTCTGGATCCTGTGCAGCGTGACGTTATAGTTCTGCATCGGCTTCTACGCTGTAGGCTACGCATCACTTTTTATTCATACTTCTGTGTCACTTTTCACATCGCTGTAGTTACAGTATTGCGTAGGTACGACACAGAACTATAAATCACACGTTGATGGGCTCAGTTGTCATATAGTGTTGCTTGCGTCCGGTGTTGAAGCAGTGTTCCCCTCGTAATATAATAATTGTCCTATGCTTTTGTTGGGTACATTTAAGAGGTCCCCAAACCGCCAAAAGAACAAATAATGAATTGAGAATGAAAGAAATTTTGAGGAAAACGGGAGATTTAAGCTCATGGCTGACACACACAACAGATGATTTACCATATAACACTTACTTGTGATTGGCTGACACTCAAAACTTTAGGAACGCACCAGAAAACTTGTGCAGAAATTTTGGCAACATACAGATTAGCTGGCCAATCAGGGACACAGAGCTTTTCAAATCCGTGAAAGCTGGAGCTACAAAAATGTACGGTATGTGGAAAATAATGTGTTTTCTGAACCATAAACCACGCAAGCACATTGTATTATACCAAATACAAAAATAACCTTGTTTTAGCAATGAAATTGGTGCACTTTAAAGGTGCAGTGTGTAAATTTAGTGGTGAGTTTGCGAATTTCAACCAATGGCTCAGTCCACTGCTCTTCCTCCCTTTTGAAACGCATAGAGAAGCTACAGAGTAGCCACCACCGGAAAAAACATCTCATCGTCTGAGACAAATTAATAAAAAGTTTGTCCCATAAGGGCTTCTGTAGAAACATGGCGGCACAAAATGGCGACTTCCATGTAAGGGGACCCTCAGTGTATGTAGATAAAAACGTCTCATTCCAAGATAATAAAAACATAACGGTTCATTATTAAAAGGTCTTTATACACCCCGATAATATAGTTTTGTATATTATTTAGCATTTCTGTCAAGACATCCTTTTAAAAGTTACACACTGCATAAATGTAAATTTGTAATATTTGGTCTGTTTTCATGCGAGTTGTGAAGGAAAGTGTAATTTTTTTTTTGCTCAAGTCTCCTTTAGTTGTTTTTCAAGGCATGTAAGACTTTTACCACATGAATGTTCGTGTTTAGAAAAATAATGACGGTTTATTTGAAGCTACCACAACAAGCATAATATACTCATTTGTCTTGTGAGTCACTGCAACACAGTCTACAGCCAGATATCAACAGTTGTCCATTTTTCAACATCATTCGGCTGAATTTCATTCTACGTACACATTTGTAAAGACACACGTACAGTATCATATTACTTTAAATGGTCCGACATTGGGTTACTGGCTTGTTTATAAGTCTGTAGTTTTGAATTTCTAAAAAAAACCTACAATAATACAAATGTCAACCAGAACCGACTCCTCCATTAACTGTGCCTAAAAGAGCTTATTTACAATCATCTATGCAAAATAAAAAATAAAAACTGATATGTGCTAGCCGTCACCAACCAAACGAATGAACGAAACGGAGCAAAACGCAACTTTTACTTGATTGTGCTTTTTAACCCACAAAATCACTTCGTCGTTGAAATGTTACGTTTTCGTAGAGGCACCGACAGAAGTGCGAATATTATAAGAACCTCTAAAGCTATGGACTAGGACTGGAAGTATAAACAGGATTTGTATTTAATTCTACAGTTCGGTTCCATGTCCATATATCGTTCTTTCACCTCTTCAGTAAGTCATCGCTCTTTGTGAATCTCTTTGACGTGTTTCTTACAAGTCCATCTTTTCCTTGTGATCTACAAACACATATAAATGAATGGGTATGCACACACAGAATAGTAGTCTCAGTACTAGAGTAGCTGGTGCTGGTTTGTATCAGTGACCAGTTTTTCGCTTGGATCAATTGTTCACAGCGGTTAAACAGTTACTTCGGTCTTACTGCCTGTGCGGTAGTGATGGTGATGTTGTTGTTGTTGCGGGACGTAGTGGAGCTGCTCTACCGTCTGCGTGCGGCGAGAGGCGAAGGCCTGCCTCTTTGAGGCTGTCTGGTTCTGGCTCATGGTTAAAGTGTTTTGTGTGGCGTTGTTGGAGGCACTGGGATGGGAGTGCATTTTGGTCATCTTATAACGGTCGAGGATGGGCGTGGTAGGCATGAACACGTCCGTGTGTGATATGGCTCTGGACATGGACTTTTCGCTGCGGAACCCAGCGCGCTTGATGGACATCATCTTCTCGGGGGAGATTAGCGGGTCCTGGGAGTGCAGGCGGTCCTGCGAGTAGAGGCGTTCCTGAGAATGGAGGCGTTCCTGTGACATCATCATCCGGTCTTGCGTGTGAATGCGGTCCTGGGAATAGTGGCGGTCCTGCGAGTGGAGGCGGTCCTGCGAGATCAGCCGTTCGTGAGAGCGCAGGCGCTCGGCTGAGAGGAGCTGCTCGTCGGAGAGGATGCGACCACCGTATGGGGACATGGGGTAGGGTGACATGGGGAAGTCGTTGCCGTGGCTGCGCTCGGGGGACAGCACGCGATCCTGGGACATGGCTCTCTGGACTTTGCGTGGGCGCTGGCGGGGCGGCGGCTGCTGCTGCTGCTGTTGTTGTTGCTGCTGTTGGACCTGCTGACTGCTCTGAGAGTCCTGGTTTATCTTGATCATGTGCAGGGGAAGAGTTCCTCGTGCTGCCAGGTCTGGCAGATGCCTCTTTCTGCTGTAGTAGTCATCCATGTCTTTTTCCGCTGTGTAAAAGCATAAGCAGTGTAAGTTTCACAGTATTAAAGTCAACAAGAATTTTGGATCAAAATGGATTATATTCATTGGTGCACATTATTAAAAAAAAAGGTAAAATGTGTTTTTTCCACATTATTTCATGAATCCCCTTATATTTATTGGCCCTTTTTATTTGGCTTTGGTATTTAATCTCTGTGGGTGGGTTGCAACAACAAGGATTAAATTAAGCCAAGTTTAGAGCTAATATAGGGTTTGTTAATCCCAGTTTTAGTTTATTTTGAGTTATGTTGCACCACTTAATTTTAAACACACACACACACACTGTAAAAAATGTTTTTGTCAAATCAACATATACGTTATTCAAATAAGTTAATAGATTAGTTGTTTTTATAAGTTGTGTCTTATATAGATATGTTAACATCGAATTCAAAACTTAAAATAGTAGGTTGAATTGACTTGCAAGTTGTTTTAACTTTATGCTGTATTTTTTTTTAAGTGCAGGTTAACAATTCAAGATTAAAACTTTCTGTATACTAAAACCTTCATCTGCAATTTATTTTGTCAGCCATGATGAATTTGCCGCTGTAATGGCGACAATGTTGACGTTGTCATTAAAAAAAAGTATTTCGTAATTTTTGTATTATAAATCACAACCTACAGTACATACATCATTAATCTAAAGGGCTGATTCAAAATACAAAATGCCACAATTTATTGTATTGATTAACGGAGCTGTGTGGCTGGATATGTTATGATAAAATGAACAAGATGCGTTGACGCATTTGTCATGAAGTGCTGTTTTGTGTCTGCTCATTCACTGCCCTTCGGTTTCTGACTGGAGTGGCCATGAAGGTGACAAAGCGCCATAATACTGATAAAAGTGATTGCTTGCCAGCATTAAAACCACTTAAAATTAAAATCTTTATAGTTTTTTCCTTTGTGTATCTACAGCGTCCGCTCCTTGGATGAGGAAGCTGCAGCCAATAACGCCGGTGGCTTTATTATTAACTGACTGAACGCTTGACTCTTACCTGGACATTTAGATAGTACATTTTTTTCATTAACAGTACCTGTGTGAAACATTATAAACATTGATGATCATCTGCCAACTCGACTGATTCAGCAGGTATTAGAGTCCGCTTAATTAACGGCTTTTCGTTCAGTCCGCGTGAGCTAAACATTTTTGTTCTTTAATTTGTTCTCACATAGGCTATATTTCTACATATTTTTGACCAAGTAACACTCGGATGTAATGTAAGTTATTATAGATAGCGTTTAAGCTTGTTCTGAAATGATGACAAATCAGTCTGACTAAAAATTATCTATCCAGATTAATTTAGCCAAAAAATTATTTTTTCGTTTTCATACTTCATAGATATACACGTTAATTTATCTACTAATATACTATTGAAAATGACATATATAAATAGCCTATTCATTGCCTTCTGTAATTGCATTCGTTTTGTACATTTACAGGTGCATAAATACTGTCTAATTTTAATTTCTTTAAGACACAGCTGTGTTCTGTATTTACTGATTTTGCACTTAAAAAACCTTCTTGTTAAGAAATTGTTTTTCAATTTATTTTTGTTTTTTCAAAATATATATTTATGTAATATATGTTATGTTAATCTTTTTCTCATAAGGTGAAAGAAATAGGCTTCCTGCTTCTACATCGGTGCACCTCGTCGTTCTGGATTTAAATAATAATTGTACTTTAGTAAATCAAGGCGGTAAAACCGCATAGCGCGCTAGTGAGCCACGCAAAAACACCGCTAGGGAAATTCCTTCACCACGACAGCCCTTTGAATTGTTTCAATCTGACTAAATTAAATCTGATTGCAGGTTTAAGACGGTACACCATTTACATGTACGCTAAACATTGCAATCTGTTTAAAATGTTCTTTTACATGTACATCTTTTAATATAGACTGTTTCATCGGACGCATGGGCACAGACTTAACTTCTGGTTTCTGTTTGTTTAATGGTCTAACTAGTTGCTAAACTGAACTCTGAAACAAATACCTTGTCGAAAATAACAAATGTTTTGGTTTCCTAAAGATGAGGGAAGACACTGATCATGGATTACCGCTATTTGATGGGAGGGATTGATACCCTTTATCTATGATTTAAAAAAAGTGTATCTACTTGTTGTTTATTTAGCTTGTTATCAGAAATAAGCCAAAATGACATTGTTGTTATTGATTCTTTGCGGAGTTTACCAAAAGCTACGCGTGATCCACGAAAGCTGCTTGTTTATGTTGTTACTGCTGAAACAGTCTATAATCCGAACCAAACGTCTGTGCAAACGCACAGCCAGGGTTGTCAGATTTGCGTTTCAAATCCAGCCCAATGGACAAACTAGCTAAAGCATCCCAATAACTATTTACAGTCCAAAAACTAATGAACGAAATCATTTCATCTTTAACCCGCAGAAAGAAATCAACTCGTGGAAACAGTTTAAACAGTAGCCCAAATCTGAACTCGAAAAAAGCAGAGGACTTGGCAATGCTGCGCACAGCATCTCTGGATAAAAGTCAAAGCTGAGTTGATGAAAGTTGTTCTTAAAGTTTTCAGATATAGGCAATGAAAGTGTTGAGATCTAGGGCTGTCAAGCTCAAAATGTCAAACCTACAACATCAAAGTATTTAACTATAATTATATTATAGTAAATATTATAGAAAAGGTTAGTACTCTGTTGAATGTATCAAAAAAGGAAACTGCGGGAGATGTCAAATGTTTCAGTGAATGATGTTGGAAATTTCTGTCTGATTCTCACATAAAGCAATTGTACGGCTTCCGAATACCCATAATAATTATTACTACTTATTATTTTACTTCATTTTGGAGCCTGACAGCCCATGCATTCACTTAGTTAAATGAAAAAGAGGACGTTCCTCCTTTTGTGTTCTTTCATTGCTTAATAATTAATGTAAACAATTACACATTATTGAAGGAGCTGCTGTTTAAAGGGCCTAATTAACTTGAATAATAAAACCAAAATCGGAAAAACTTTCAGTTGTCAAAGAAATTCATGATGAGCCACAGTTAGTGGACTTCAGGACATAAATACATTTGCACTGTCCAAAACGTCCTACTATATCGTAGGCGAGGCGAGTAGTGTGTCTAAAGTCATAGTACTCATAAAACAGTAGGTGAAAAATATCCGGATGACCTACTATTTAAAGGATTCGTGTATTTTCTTAAAAAAAAATTCAGATAATTTACTCACCACCATGTCATCCAAAATGTTGATGTCTGTCTTTGTTCAGTCAAGAGGAAATTGTGTTTTTTGAGGAAAACATTCCAGGATTTTTCTCCTTTTGGTGGACCCCAACACGTAACAGTTTTGTTGCAGTTTAATATTGCAGTTTAATATATTAATATTTCAAAGGACTCTAAATGATTCCAAACGAGGCATAAGGGTCTTATCTAGTGAAACGATTGTCATTTTTGACAAGAAAAAAAGCACTTTTAAAACACAACTTCTCATCTATCTCCGGGTCCTGTGACACACCAGCACGACCTCACGTAATTGCGTAATGCCATGGAAAGGTCACGTGTTACATATATGAAACGCACATTTGCGGACCATTTTTAACAATAAACTGAAACAAAGACATTAATTAGTATCATTCCACATACAACAACGTCAGAACGATCCTCTTTCTCCACACTTGTAAAGACGTACATAGTTTCAATACGTCATCGGTGACCTCTTGATGTGATGACGTATTGTGTGAGGTCGCGCTGGGGCATCACAGGACCAGAGATAGACGAGAAGTTGAGGATTAAAAGTGCATATTTATTATTTTTCTTGTCAAAAATGACAATCGTTTCACTAGATAAGACCCTTATGCCTCGTTTTGGGATCGTTTAGAGTCCTTTGAAAACTGTTACGTTTTGAGTTAAGTGTTAATTGTTGGGGTACATTAAAGTCCATTAAAATGAGAAAAATCCTGCAATGTTTTCTTCAAAAAACTATTTCTTCTCGACTGAACAAAGAAAGACATCAACATATTGGATGACATGGTGGTGAGTAAACTGGATTTTTGAAAGAAAATAAACGAATCCTTTAAATGTGCATTTAATGGACGCTTTACTATCTCGTGAGAGGAGTCACCCAACAGAGAAGGAGAGGCATTGTCATATTCAAAAATGTCAAAGCAGTAACGCAGCTCTATTCAAATGCAAATACGTATAGAGAACAACTGTTCCTTGTGATTAGATTGCAATGGTTTAACAGCATCCAAGTTAACAGGCTTGTTCAACTTAAACCGGCACCGCAAAAACTGACAGGCAGATGACGTCAATGTACCGTGAGCAGATTCGAAAAATCATACAGAGGAGTCAGCTTTCAACTTTGATGTCATTTTTGTACTTTGACATCATTCATCAGTCAGACAGAGTCGAACAAGCCTATTGGCTCACCTGTTATGACGATGAGTGTCACGTGATGTATTAACATGGCGGATGTAGTATGTCCTAATTTCATTACTACCCATATTCATACTATATAGCAGGGGTTTTCAAACTGGGGGCCCTGAGATTGTGCCGGGGGGCTCCAGTGTTATGACATTTTATAAAATACATTAATTTATCATGAATTCTGTGTAATCAAACATAAAAAAATAAGGCTACTAACCAAAAGCACTAGTTTTTTTTTGTATAATTTAATGTGTTTTAGTAAAATGTTGAGTTTAGAACAGTTTTTTGTCACACATTTTCTTTGGGGGGGCCGCGAAGGAATGCACCATACACAAGGGGGGCCGCACGCTGAAAATGTTTGGGAACCACTGCTATATAGAACCTGTTTTGTAATCGTAATTCATCTAATTCAGTACATACTATCACAGTATGCGTATTCGGATGCAGGGATTGAGTGAGGACAGTGAGTGACTGTACTGTAACTAAATGCATGATTAGAACTGGAAATAATGACATTATCCTTCGCTCACTGGTGTAATGAATACATTCACATGTCCTTGGGATCTCAGTTACACTTGATAGATTTCTCCACACATTTACAGCCCAGTGATATTGAAGTGCATCATGGTGGAATGCAATAAAGCAGTGTATCAAACAATATTACAGCCACAAATCTTTCTTTAAGTGAAAATTAATTAAATAACCGTGAGGAGAGGGGTACGGAAAAAATAAAATATGACGCAATATTTCAGAGCCTGAGGTAATAGCATAGTCATACGTGTGGGATATCAGAAACCGTGCCTCTTTAGGGGATTAGATCCAGTTTGTTAAGAGATAAAAGAGCAAAATAGCTCAATTTATCTCTCGCTTCGGTGCGAGGATGAACGCTGTGTTATTTGGGGAAATTAATGGTACATAATATGTTTAAGGTGATTAAAGATTAAATTAATCTTACTTCATAATGTCGCCTTTTGATGGTTTGTGGATATTAGCAAAATAAACGTATAAAATGGATGAGGAGCCTTTTTTTAAGGCACTGAAATGGACGCCCGGCTGCATCCAGCCAGATCTGTCGGTGCAAAACATCACTGAAGCTCCAGATGAAACGGCTAAGCCTTTTGGCTATTCCCTACAACAAATAACTCGCTTAAGAGGCACATCTGAGATACGTAGGAGGCACTGCCACAGGACAATTTTTAGGAGGGTCTGGTGCCATGAATAGTTTAATGTATGATTGCATGTTTGCGCCAGTGGAGGCTCAGCAAACTCAGGAGAATTGCAGATGAGCAGGACTGTCAGTTTTACAGCCCTTGCTTGGGTTTCAGAGATAGCGGTGATCTGGTGCGTTCTTTATGCAATTACACAACCCTCAGGGGAGTTTACTCTTCACTTTGGGAAATATAACAAGCGGAGGCCATATTACCCAGCAAAACAATCTACTGCTAACTGAATCAATAATAAAGGGCTAGGACTATGACAAACCTTTTGAGTATAAACTACTCTGATCTTCAGTGAGAGCAGAGACCCTAAAATTTCCTGTTTTGCTGTCTCAAGGGAAGTCAAAGAATGAATGGGTATGATGTCAACAAAATCTCCCTTCTGAAAATTAACCATGGCGATATTAAGGGAGAACCGGGGTGAAAGTAAGGGGGTTGTGCACACCAAAACTTTTAAACGGGGCTGAAAACGCCTGGAGGACGGCGAATGCCAACTGTTTTTTTCAGCTGAGCACCAGCTTCAGCTAATCTGTAGCTGTGATACTTCAGCTGTGAGCCGGTTTGTTGCTGTGGTAATGTCCCGCCTCTCCTCCACTGTGATTGGACGGTCGTGTGAGAACTGACATTGACGAGCGGAGCTTTTCACCCAAAGTTGAATCTCTTTCAACTCTCGGCGCTCAGCGCTGAGGGCGAAAAAACTGCAGTGCGCCGGTTTTAAGCACGGAAGAAAACCGCTAGCTGCTGGCTTATTTGAAAAACGCGGCGCTTCCATTGGAAAACAATTGAAAACATGCGCCGGTTACGGGTGTAAGAGCTTTGGTGTGCACGCCCCGTAAGGGGTTGTGCACACCAAAACTTTTAAACGCGGCTGAAAATGCCTGGAGGATGGCGAATGCCAACTGTTTTTTTCAGCTGAGTGCCAGCTTTCTTCAGCCAAGCGCATTGGTGGCTGTGATACTTGAGCTGTGAGCCGTTTGGTCACTGTGGTAATGTCCCGCCCCTCCTTCACTGTGATTGGACGGTCGTGTGAGAACTGACATTGACGAGCGGAACTTTTCACCCAAAGTTGGAACTCTTTCAACTCTCGATGCTCAGCGCAGAGAACGTGGAAAAAACGCTAAGCGCCGGTTTTCAGCGCGGAAAAAAAACGCTAGCTGCTGGCTTATTAGAAAAATGCAGAGTTTCCATTGGAATGAATTGAAAACATGCGCTGGCCGCGGGCGTAAAAGCTTTGGAGTGCACGCCCCCTAACGCGGGGTGAAAGTAACAGCAATTTTTTTTACATTTGCATTTAAGGGGGTCACGATTTTGATTTTAAATCGAAATCAATCGAAATTAAGTCACAACCTCGAACTTCAAATAAAAAATGGGATCGTCGATGCTGCCACGCCCCCATGTCACGTATGGTTGGCTTGCCAAGCGGGGGAAAATAAACCTCTCAGAGGTGCCTTTAAAAACATCGGTCAAGCAGAACGCGATTTATATTTTAAACACGAGGGATGTATTGCTACAACTCCTTGAAATGCATATCATAAACAGGATTACTACCTAGTGATCTGACTTTGGACAGAGTGCAGCTCTCTGCACGTCCGCGAGAGAGCCGCCAAGATGCAGCGGGTTATATTTTAAACAAAATGGATAGTTTGCCTCTGCTTGCATGAAACGCATAAAACTGAACAAATACGTAAGAATTACTACTTTAGTTTATGTCTAGACTTCAGACAGATACGAGAGCGCATGCACGTGAGACAGAGAGAAGCCCAGCGGCTTATGACGCACTGGTTTTATTTCAGATGCTAGGAGTCCAAGAAGCGCGCATTAATTTATGTGCGTGCAAGAAGGAATCCTCTCTCTACAAGCTCTCGCGTAAAGTGAAGCCCACAAACCCCCATGCAAGGAAAAGCATGCAATGTGCATGTCAGTCCCTCCAGAAAAACGCGATTGTTCGATCGCGCGATATATTGCATAATCAGCCAAAGTCCGCATATTTATGCGGGGCTGCATTTTTCCAAATACGACACACTTTCGCCGCATTAATTACATATTTCCGCGCACAAAATATGCGGGGCTTGCATGATTTCATAATCTCCGCATTTTCGTAGCAAAAAGTCACATATATATTAGCAGAAAGTTGAAAAATGTTGCATTTACTTCCCAAAAGCGCAGCCGTGTCCTCTATTGCCATGGGAACATTATGAAGTGATTGTGACGTGAACATCATTGCAGTTTTTGCAAGTTCCGAAATTTTCGCAAAATCCCGCAATTCCATCGCATAAATTGCATAAATATCCCGCATATTCCATCGCATTTTTTAAGAAAACATGCTGCAAAATCGAGGATTTTTGCCCGCAACAATCACAAAAAAACTCGTTTTTCTGGAAGGATTGGCATGTTAATGTGAAACTATAATAATAAAAAATAATAATGGCGTATCATTTTTTGTCTTTCAAAAAAAAAAGAATTAAAAATCGAGAATAGAATCGTGACCTTAGAATTGAATTTTTAACCATGATAAGTAAATTCCTAAACGACCATTTTTTTTTTTTATAACGCATTGTGTTTCTTGTTTCATGTGTTACAATGCTGATCAATCTACAGGTTATTTAGTGACCTAACACATCCTGAAGTTTGACTTCTCAGAGTTTTTTAAAATAAAAGTAAATCTGGTTTAAATGTCAGGAGTTCCTGTCGGGATGAAAGTAACACTTTTGTTGCGCTGCTAAACTGTTGTATTATGTTGAAAATGTATATTATTCTTATTTGATTTAATTTAATTTTCAGTGTTCAAACTGTTGAATTTTTTTTTTCTCAACAATTCACGTTTGTACTGTCGGGTTGCTTTTGAAACATTTGATAAAACTAAAATTTAAAATGAAAATGTCATTTAATTATTTTTTTACAAAGATAAATGACAAAATATGTTTGCAGTTACGTATTAACAAGGTCATAGTCATGTATGTTTAATACAAACAAGTGTAACACAAAAATCTATCTTGTTCAGTTGTGTTACTTTCGTCCCAGCTGTCAGGGTTTAAAAGTAACAACGCGCTACTTATGTTTAAAGTGAAATTATACTGAAGTCGATTTACATTTGTTTAAAATTCCACCTGGTACTGATAGATCACACTTGTGAGCTATTGACCACAATTTTCATGAAAATGGATCTCTAAGTCTGCATAATTTGCACAGTTTTATTGACGTTATTATACATTTTTATATGTTTTATGCTAGCTATATTAATGCCATTTTATTTTATTTGTTCGTCAAGTTAGGGATTGTGCTCCATGTTAACCATATTAGGGTCATTTTTGTTATGTGTTTGTAAAATTGTGGATGTATATCTGCATCCCTATGCAAAGTGTTACCTCTATTTGACACCAGCCAATATAACCTCCTGGTCTGTCATCAAGGTATGTGGCGAGCAGTGTGTCCCTTTTATCGGCCTGTGTTTCTGTGTTTTAGTGTTAGTGTTATCTCGCGAGGGATCTTGTGTGTGCATATATTGTTTACGTTCTTGGTTGTTTCTTGTATTTGTTGATGTTTTGTAATGAGCACACTGAAGCAAATCCCTAACAACTTGCACCGAGTTATGGCAATAAATTATTGAAACTTTCTGAAAAATGGTGCTTTCGCCCCCGCTCTCCCCTACTGTATAAGTGTAGTAATCATGTAATTTGCTGTAATTATTATCATCTATAAAATCATAGTTTTGCTGCAAAATATGTAATGTTTGCCTCTAGAGGTCGTATAATAATAACAATGGCTGATCAATCTGTGCAGCACAGCGCCTATGACATCACAGTATCACAAGAGTCACTAGTGCTATTTTGATGTCATACACTAGTCGTTTTGCGCAGTGCCACATGAAGGCAAACACGTGTGGTTTCTATAGATGGTATCAGCAGTAACAACATAAACAAACGGCTTTCATTAAACAAACGCAACTTACGGTAAACTTCCACAAAGACTCAATAACAATAGAGTTTAGTTTATTTCTGATAATAAGCAAAATAAACAAGTAGATTACCAGAGTTCAAATCATATCTAAAACGGATCAAAAACTACACTTAGCTAACGTTATTGTTGAAAATGTGTACTATATAATGTATAAAATCTTAACTACAGATCGGCTGCCAAACCTCCCATCACATAGTGGTGATCCATGATCGTCGTCTCCCTGTGTCTTTAGGAAACCAAAACATTTTTATTTTCAACATTTTATTTGGTATTTGTTGCAGAGTTCAGTTTAGCCACTAGTCAGACCATTAAACAAACAGAGACCAGAAGTTATGTTCCAATGACGCATGTGCATCCGGTCTGTAGGAGGGAATGTTTTAGGGCGAAGATACCCCGTTTTAGCCCCAGTCTACCTCACCATCGTTTTTAAAAAAGCTACTTAAATGGGCGAGGATGCTGTGTGAAGAGCCATAAATGAGCCGGGTTCTTGAGAACGAGATGGGGCAAGCATGTCAGTCGTCTCTTGAAAATATCAGCATGTAACACAATATGGGCTGTTATGAATAATTCAGCTAGCGTTTTCTCATTGGATAAGAACATGCAGTCTCATGAATATTTTTGAGACATTGACGCATCAACGATGCGTAAACTTATACGTAAACATTATTTCGGTTAATTTTCCTGATTTGCCATTTAAATGCTACTGTTAAACCAGTTATAATTAAAACAGAAAACCAGCTAAGGACTTCCACCTACTTAGTCTCTTAAGTGAGGAGTATTTGTTGAGGTCAGCTTTCACAGCAGATTCGTACGAAGGAGGGAGGTGGGACAGGCTCTGGAATGAACGAGAGAAGGACAGATCGTATGGCTCGGTCTGTGATGTGAGAATGCTGCTCATCCGTGTGCTCTCTGCAGACAACATAAAAGAAACCAGCAAAGTCAAAATCATGCATTCAAGCATCTCCATTCTAACAAGGAATTGTTTGATAAATTACATTTCAATTCCTTCGTGTCAGTTTTAAAGGGGTCATATCATTTTTTTTCATATCATATACTTTTTAAATATATTTTATTATTTATTATAAGCTGAAGTGTGTCACTTATTGATGTTTGATGATGATGATTTAACCAGCCAGACACCGCAACAGTATCGCAACCAGTGGCGGCCGTTGACTTCTTTTTTACAGGGTGCACGATGCGAAGTTCGTTACAACATGTATGTAGCCCGTCATGTGTGTGGTTCGTAATTTCAAAATATGTGTTCGGCGCGTCGAGTGAATCCATGTGCATCACGTGTTTTGTCAAAATAAGTGCCCGCTGCAGACGCGTCCAAAGGGTTTATGTTCAAAGAGACACTCGCGTTTGCCAGACACTCGCATAATCTCATCCCTAATCAGAGTTTACTGTTAAAGGTGCAGTGTGTAATTTTTAGAAGAATCTCTTGACATAAATGCAAAATATTATACAAAACTATATGATCAGTTGTGTATAAAGACCTTTTTATAATGAACCGTTATGTTTTTATTACCTTATAATGAGATGTTTTTATCTACATACACCGAGGGTCCCCTTACATGAAAGTCGCCATTTTGTGCCTCCATATTTCTACAGAAGCCCTTAAAGGACAAACTTTTAAAAACGTTTTCTCCAACGATGACATGTTTTTCCGGTGGCGGCTACCATAGCTTCTCTATACGTTTCAAAAGCGAGGGGTGAGCAGTGGACTGGGCCGTTGGTTGCAATTTGCAACCTCACCACTAGATGCCACTAAAATTTACACACTGCACCTTTAAGGGAATGTCTTGCGTGTATTTTGTGAATGTGAGCATCTCTTATAAAAGGTTTTGACACGTGTGCAGCAGGCACTTACCCTGACAAAACACATGCACACATGATCTATCTCTCCATGCGCAGAACACACATTTTGAAAAAAGGAAACACACACGACACTCCTAACAGTTATTTTGACTTGGCGCCCCTCGGTTGAGCAATCACGAGCCGCCACTGGTCTCAACCAATGCTGTGAGTTTGGTATGGGACTATCTGTTTGTACGACCAGTGAAAGACAAAATGAGTGACCTGGAAACTTGTTTAAAACTTAAGTTTTTTGCGATACATATTTTTGTTTGTAAATTATTACACACTTCAGCTTCTTTCCTCCCAGATGTCCATTTATAATGATAGTAATGTTATTGGGGCAAAAAAGGCAGGTTTAAATTATTCAAGAGCATTTTTTACCTCCTGCTGTGCATTTAAAGGAAAACACCACAGTTTTTCAATATTTTACTATGTTCTTACTTCAACTTAGACAAATTAATACATACCTATAAATCATAAATGTGTTAGCATTTAGCCTACCCCAACATTTCTCAAAGTGTGGGGGCGGGCCCCACTGGTGGGGAATAGGAACATTACAAGTGGGGTGTGACAAACCGGAGGACATTTGGTAATTTTTGTGACCTCTGTTAATTCATAAATTTATTGACCATACGCTCAAAGGACACATTTAAATATATGCCTAACTTAAAACAACACCACACTGTGAAGGAATGCGACACAAAACCATAGTCTACAAAGAATGAATTAACGTTGGGATATTAATTGAAGCGATGCAAAAACATTAATGTGGAAAGGCGGTATAGGCGGCAGCAGAATAAAAGTTAACAACGGATAAGTGTGTACATGGAATAGAAAGAAAACTGTAGATTTGGCACCAGCAGAGAAAACCAAGACAGACAGTGAAAAAAGCGCCAAATAGAAAGTATGATGATTTTTGTCACAGACAAAATGTATTTTCTCTATTGTTTTATCTCTTGAAAGTGTTTAATGCTGTTATGTTTAAAAATATGTGATTAAATAAATTTGAACAGTTAAACTTAAAGCCTACTTGATTACCATTTTGTTGGGGCGATTGGGGACAGTTGGGGCTTGGAACCCTTCCCTGTATACCTCCAAAGTGGGGAATGGCAGAAAAAGTTTGAGAAACACTGGCCTAGCCCCATTCATTCCTTAGGATCCAAACAGGGATGAATTTAGAAGCCACCAAACACTTCCATGTTTTCCCTATTTAAAGACTGTTACATTAGTAGTTACACGAGTAAGTATGGTGGCACAAATTAAAACATGGCGATTTTTTAAGTGGATAAAAAATGAGAACTATATTGTATGGCGGAAGAGCACTTTGCCGCACTTTGACCTTGGGCTCAGTAACATCATCACTCCTGTGAACTCCCCCCTCTCGCTCAAACTTCTTTTAATATTACTGCGCCCGAGGTCGAAGTGCTGAAAACTAAGTGGTTTAAATGTAAAATATATGATGCATCTTTTGTTTTGCTTACATTTCAAATGTAGATTTTTAAGGGTCCTTTAGTTACTATCTCTTTGTAATGCATGTAATGATAGGTGTTTAAAACAACACATGTGGAGATGCAATTAATTAAGATTGGATTAAAGTAAGGGACCAAATATTTTAGATGTCAATTGTTAAAAATAAAGGTGCCATTTTGTTTCAATAAATGTTTCATTGTAGTGGGAAAAAGTGTTTAAAACTATAAAAAGGAATGGGTATTTGGGCACCAAATAAAGTCTCTGCATGGCATCACTGTGAGGAGTCTTTTGTAGCACCTTTATTCATACAAAGGTATAAGTGGCAATTGCTTCACACAGCCAGGATCAGCAAAAAAGTTTTTTAAAAAGTTTGCCTTATTTTACTCTCTTGTTGTTTTGCTTTCCTTTGATCCTGTAGCTCATGGGGTCACGCCCTAGGCAAAATACTGAAAAAATGTATTTCTTCAATGCACCGTAAGTTGCTTTGGATTAAAGCATCTGCCGAATGAGTAAATGTAACAAAATCGAACAATGCTGCTTCCTCTTTATTTCCTTTCCAAGACTTGGTATAACATATACAGTAAGAGTCAATGACATTAACATTTGGGTGGTCATTTGTTGATGTAGTTATTGCAGTTTTAATTAGTGCTGTCTCACGATTAGTTGTGACTTATTGTTTGCAGAATAAAAGTTTTTGTTTACATAATATATGTGTCTGTGCTGTGTATAATAATTATGTGTATATAAATACACACACATACATGTATACATTTAAGAAAAAAATTTATTTATATAATACATATTTATATTTATAAATAATATAAATTATATATAAATAAGAGTAAATGACATCAACATTTGGGTGGTCATTTGTTGATGTAGTTATGCATAACATCAAAAAGTTGCAGTTTTAATAGTGCTGCCTCACGATTAGTTGTGACTTATCGTTTGCAGAATAAAAGTTTTTGTTCACATAATATATGTGTCTGTGCTGTGTATAATAATTATGTGTATATAAATACACACACATACATGTATACATTTAAGAAAAAAATATATTTATATAATAAATATTTATATTTATAAATAATATAAATTATATATAAATATAAACATGTATATACGCATGCAAAAGTTTGTTAATTATATATATATGCGTGCGTGTGTGTGTGTGTATTTATACATAATTATGATACACAGCACAGACACATATATTATGTAAACAAAAACTTTTATTCTGCAAACGATTAGTCACGACTAATTATGAGGCAGCACTAGTTTTAATAAATGATGGTTTTGGACTGGGAGTGAAGTTTTAAGTTTTGTAAAGGTTAAAACTATTTCTTAGTGTTCATAAACTTTTTCCTTGATCTTTTCATATACTGTATACAGTAAGAGGTAATTTTACTATAAAACAATCAAAACTTCCTTGTAAGTCTAAAAACTTTTTTTTAAATGCAACCAATTGCTAACATTATCAATGGACCTCAGATAAGATTTTAAAAATGCTGTTTATAATCAAGGGAAATTTGTTGAATGATATGACCCCTGTAATATTTTTGCACACACTTCTACACATTAAGTGTACACACTGCTAAATGATTACACATTTATTAAATAACCACGGCACTGATGAGTAGAAGTACAGATCTTTTGTGCAGGGGTTTAGTGGCTATTAATGGAAAAGCATCACAGTGACTGGTCATGCCCTGACCAATCAGCTCTGTCTCATTGATAATGGGGGACCGTGGTTTAGTGAGTGATGTGATATGATGTGGGAGTAGTTTAGGCTGACGGCCCCCTAATCCCTGTGGGCCCCCGTGCCCGTCATGCCAGCCTGAGCCTAGTCAGACAGAGGGAGAGCAGGCGGGCGAGGATCAAGCCCTGGTTAAAAATAGGGCTGTGTGACTACCGCAGCAGCAGAGGGGTTAGGACGCAAAACAAACACTCCAGGGATCTGGTGGGTGAATGGGGTGCTTGCAGTAGGGTAATTACGAAGGACAAGCAATGTTTATACAGCAGTTACTCTATTTTGCTCTGTACATGCCATGGGGTTTAGTTTCGTGATATGTGAAGTGAAAAAACATTCGTCTTCATCGGAAGGAAGAGAAGAAACAGAAAAGAGAGAAAATCAAGTACGGTTGCGAATATAACTTACCGTGTCTTACAGGTCTGTGAGCTGGTCAATTCAAGGAAAAACAAAAGGAATTCAATAACATCACTGTGTTGAGAAAGCAAATTAAATGGAAATGGAGGGGGGGTGCTATTTGTGGTGGTTTTGACGTGACATTTCAGCTTGTTTATTAAAACTAATGGCCCAGAGTACAGTATGAAAGCGTCACAACAATGCTTTTAAATATCACTGACTATGAGAGGCATCTGTGCTTGTGTTAGTAAGTATTCCAGTGGATGGATCTCAGCTTGGACACTAAATCCTTTGGAGTTGGTGATAAAACCTGGCTGCGGGCTGAGCTGACCGTGCCAGGCTTTAGTTCACACAGAGAAATGCGTGTAGGCTATATTTTCATATTTTCATGTAGTGAATTAGCCTCTTTGTGTGAATGCATAAACCCAAGTAAGATTAAAATGATTTAGGGCATGTTTACAAGACAACAATGTTTCTTATTTACGTTTTTGAAAAGATATACATTGACCACATTGTTAAAACGATCCCCATTTACACATATCCAATAAAACGAACTGAGGTGCTGTATTATCTGTGCCAGGCCAGTAGTTGGCGATGTTGATTTGTAAAGAAACACTACACTAATAGAGACAGAGCGCAGCGCGTCATAACCCGAAAACCACGCCCACCGGGGGAAAGCAATCCAACCGTCTCCATTGACTTTGTATTGCGAGAGGCCGCCTCCTTGTCATTTCTGGCTTATAACAAAAAACTGAATAATGCCCAAAAGCAGCCGTGTGACAATATGCACAGCCAACAAGCCAAAGAACACAGAAATAAGTTTTTATAAGCTGTCCAGCCGTAAAACCCAGCTTTTAAGGAGAATAAAGTGGATCGCCGACTACGTTTCCCCCTATTGGACGAAGTTTTACTAATAGAAGTACTATGAAAAGTTGCCTGTTTCCATTTCTGTGTCTTTAAACACTTGTTTTTTGAAGTCGACAGCTTATAAAAACGTATTTGTTTTTTTTGGCTTGTTAGATGTACACCTTGTCACACAGCAGCTTTTAGGTATTATTCTGTTTTTAAGTTTAATCAGTAAAAAAGTTTATATAAGCTGTCGACCCCAAAAAACGAGCGTTTAAAGACACAAAAATGGATACAGGCAACTTTTCATAGTACTTCTATTAGTAAAACTGCGTCCACCAGGGGGAAACGCAGTCGGCGACCCACTTTATTCTCCTTAAAGACTGGGTTTTACGGCTCGACAGCTTATAAAAACTTATTTCTGGGTTCTTTGGCTTGTTAGCTGTACATATTGTCACACAGCAGCTTTTAGGCATTATTCTGTTTTTGTTATAAGCCAGAAATGACAAGGAGGCGGCTTCTCGCAATACAAAGTCAATGGAGACGGTTGGATTGCTTTCCCCCCCGATGGGCGTGGTCCTCCAATTTGCATAACTGCGCTCTGTCTCTATGCACACTTGCACATTCTTCTACAGAGTGATAAATACAAACAATCAAGTTTGGGTGAGCAATGAGGTTGATTTGCTAATACAAGTAACTGTGGACTATAAAGTGGCAACATTGTGTACATTTAGTTGGGAAAGTGTTAATAAACTCGTTGTTATGGCTGTCAAGTGCTCGCACATGCCTGTAGACTAAACACATACTATAATACGTATGCGCATAATGTCCTCTTATCACAGATTTGCGTTTTTGTCCTTTACATGGAAATGATAACGGTGTTGTCTTCCAAAACTTGGACTGAAAAGTTTTTAAGGGCTTATCCTAGTCTCAGACTAAAATGCATGTTTGATCAGCCTTAATTTAGACGCTAGGACACATTTCTCAATACATAGGTCACTTTTGCAAAACTCTTCACACAGTTCTCCTAACCAACTTTCAGCTTGGCAAAGCGGTTCATTTCACATTCAAAATGCACTACAACTACCAAAACACTTTATTCAGGTCTCAAATCAACTCATTCTTCCAGAACACTAGCAAAGGTTGACAGCCGACAAACACACTTTGTTACCCACAAACAATGACCTAAAAAACACTAACACCATGTAGCATTATACAATGTTTTCTTGTGTAAAACAAGGATGCATCTCTGTTTATAATTCACTGCAATATATGTTACTGGAATGAATTATATATGATGCAGAATTCGTCAATATTTTATGTGGTATATTTTTTTCAACTGCATAATTCCAAAATGCAAGACTTTGTATACACACCATCCACTGATACAGATACAATAGTAATGCTAATCTACTCGGCTGTGGACAGCTATAGCATTTAATTTTAAGATTTAAAATATATTTCATTAAAATATTACTGTAGAAATGTAGCAAATTGCTGTCTTATTCAGTTTTGTATGTTATTGTTTTAATCATAAGTTTATCAGTTTAGAAAACAGTATGTAAGCATGTGCTAATTGGCCTGTATGTATAAAGAGTTTTGTCAGTTGTTGTGTCTGAGTGAGAAAAGAATTCATGAAATTTGAGAGATGTAGTCATTGAATGCATTTTGTGGCAAAGCAATGATAATTGATCCTCAGTTTACCCCACATAGTCTTCTGTTGTGCTCACTGTGTAAAGAGTTTTGCAAAAGTGACCTAAGTATTGAGAAATGTGTCCTAGCGTCTGTAAAAACATCTTGCACTGACATATCTTAACATATAATAAAGACATTGTTTTGTCTCAAGATTCACACCAGTATTGATTTTTGTAAGATTGTAATGTAATATTAATTGTAATATAACTAAAGCCTAGTCCTGGATTAATCTAAACCCTGTTCGGGAAACCACCCCCAAAAGTTTGTGTTTTCACAACCCCAAAACAGCCGCAACGCATAAAGTTTTCTGTTTTGGGTTGAAAATGTGCATGTGTAAACGCCCCCTTAATCACAGTTAACAAACTGAGCAGTTCACCGTTCCCCTATAAAAGCAACAGGAATTTTAAGATTAATATAATTCATGAAGCCCATTTTTCATACCCTTTTTACACCGAAATGATGCTTGGTTCCTGAGCTGGAGGTACACTGAAAAAAATGATTCATTGAATTTAATAAATTTTTTAAGGTAAGTGGTTGTAATCAATTTATTTAAGCTACATTTAAACAAAAGTTTTATATTTTATTTTACTTTACTAATCTTTTTTGTTTAAATGTAGCTTAAATAAATTGATTGCAACCACTTACCTTAAAAAATTGATTAAATTCAATGAATCATTTTATTCAGTGTATACTGCAGGTCAGAACCAATTTTAATTCAGCCTCATCATGCGCGGTTCGAACAGTCAAAAGTTATAACAAATAAAATTTGTAGCTATTCCCAAATACAGTCTATAAAGTAAAGGTTTCTGAAAGGTTATTTGTATGGTTGCATAAGGAATCTTTAACATCCACAGACGGGGCGCCACTAGCAATTTTGGGCCCTATGAAAGAATATGAGGTTGGGCCCTCTACTACACCCTAGTTACACAAAAGGGTGGAGAAAGGGTCTGCTATAAAAGATAAGAAGAAAGTGTTTCTTTTAAGAACCTTTGACCTAAATGACCAATCCAACGCCAGATGCTAGGAGTGCCCAAGCGCTTTGTAAAAGAGGAGGAAAGTGGCGCGGTTGCATTTAAGAAGCAAAATGCAAAGCGCCCCTAGCGCGATAAGAGAGGCTCCCTTTTTAAAACGTATCTAACGTTTTCATGAGTGCTCGGCCATTTCGGTGGGTGCTCGAGCATCGGAGCACAGGATCAGCACCTATGTTAAAATGTGTGTGAATTTTTCATAATGCGTCACTGATAATTTTTTTCTCTGCAACATGGCAGTAAAAGGAATGTGGTGCATTATGACATGACAACGTTTTTGATAATTGCAATCAAGGCTGATTTTGTAGGGGTGCGCGGGGCAAAACTAACGCGGGTTACTTGTAACACGGACTGTTTACATTGTTGCACAAGGTTGACCGCTTTGTTTTTCCGATATTTTTTTCACGCTGCCAATATACGATCTCCCGCAAATTATTGGAAATGTATAATGTTTTTCCGAGTTATTGATGGAAGAGTGTTTTGGTGGCATGTAAGTACATTTTTCTCATATGTATTTTTTTTCGGTTTCTAATTTGGGTGTGTAAGACACTGATTAATATGACATAGCACTGAATTTGGTGTCTTGTTGACTAAAACATAGCATCATTTTGAAATATGTCTGCAGCTCTTAGCAACTTTTTTGGTGGGCTTGAAAATATTTTGACCTAGCGGTGTTAATTCTCAGCACTTACGATATGAAAACCGCTAACGTTAACGTAATTCTTGCTGTTGTTTTAAATAGGCTCCAGACGAATGATTGCTGGCTGCCAACAAAATAAATGTGCCTGTCTTCGTGTGTCAAATGTATTTTTGTTCATATCTTTAATATTGATTGAATAAGGTCACGTCAAAGATTGAAACCATAATGAAATGAATGGCTAAAATCAGACTTTGATGCTCATTATCTCAGAATTTGATTTTGAAACTGTAGTATGATTATTACAGACTGGGTCACAAAGTTTTGTCATACTTGTGCTGCTTTTTCTCACATATTAGACATTTGCATCCATTTATAATTGAACTATTGTTAGAAAAGGGCCGGATGAATGAATACAGTGTGGATACCTGTCTATTATAGACAGATTTATAAACAATATCCACTTCAAGTATAAAGACAATATAGTATTAAAATATTTGCCTGCCTGTTACAATTAACCCCACCAATGGGGTAAGTTGTAACGTTTGCACTTCTGTCATGTTTGGCGTAATTGTTTAAGAATGGTAAGTAATAGAAACAAACTTTAAATGTTCATTTGTAGCAGAGATGTCTGTGTTGCTTGTGTAAAAAATATAATTAATCAAACTCAAAACCAAAAAGCGTTAGGTTGTGCCCCGCTCTCCCCTACTTGTTTTGTTAGCATTACATCACCCCTAACTTTTTATGTTAGCGGTTTCTGTTTTGAAAACCAGGACAGAAATGTGCAGATTGGGCACCAGCACTGGAACCCATTCTGTGAAAAAAGAGGTAAGACTGAGGTCAACTAGATAGAGGATAATAATGATTGAGTCAGAAGTTTAAACAGTAGGGGTCCAAAGTGCCCTTTAAAACAAAGACAGAGTAAAACAAATAGTGTTTTGAAGTGAACTGGGCATGGGGAACTATAAAAGACCTTATTTCAAGTCTCAAAAATATATCTTGACACTTTGAGTGTCAGACGTATAAGCTTAGACATGTCATAGTGGGCAATAATTCCCAGCATGTCTCTGTCACATCTTACACTGGTATTAAATTGCATCCGAACATAAGCTCAAACACAAGGTTCTTAGTGTTTTCTAAGCGGTTATAGTGCACAGCTCGATGGCATTGTCCATCTTCATCAAAGAACCAATCACTATTGTAGGCATGTGAATGTTAAATAAATCAGTAGGATTTTCCTGTGAAATAGGGCAGTGGAATGAGAAACATGCTCCTTACCATTTTTTGGCGTTCGAGTTGGACTACTAAGACCAAGATGGTTGTAGTTATGCTGATGGGCTCCTGCAGAAAAAGCAACGACAAGTCTGATTTGGGTGCAAAATAAACATCATCATGGCCGACTACAGTATGCGCTGCAATCCAGAGCGTGAATGCCCAAATAGAGAAGAAATGACCTTTAGCAGAAAGGGTACACATTAATAGCAAAATAAGCAAAATGTCACAACATATACCTGTACAACATAACCAATAATAATTGTAATGTAAAAACAATGGACGTTTAAAGAGATGCACATAATAGTAGTCACTACTTTTCCAGGTTTCAATGAAAATGTGACTTTGGGGATTTGAATTTAGGTGCAATGTTTGTCCTGTTTTCCAGTACAAATATCTCAAACTTCTTAAACTGAGAGAAGCTTTCTTGAGAAGCAAAATGACCTGCATGAAATCAAGTAAATAGCCTTATTTTAGTAGAATGAGATCCTTTTCTGTTCCATTCCAATCTATGTCAAAGATGTTCAATTGGGCTTTGTATTTGTAAAGGCTAGTGAAATTTTTACACATTATTTCTTTATGAACCCCATTTAATGGACAAGGGTATTGTCTGGAACAGAAAAGGGCCTCATTCCACCCAATAAAAAATTCCTTGTTGAACTTGAGTTTTTAAAAAGTTGCTCCAGCATTTTTTTTTATGATTTTCACAAAAGTGAAATTCCTTCCAGAAAATGTTCTTTTGTAAATATATAAACATACAATATATCAAATAAAAAAGAACAGACCCTCTGCTTTCAAACAAACAAAAAAGTTTAATCCTACTTTAATTTGTTCTCTTTTATCACCTCTCAAATATGGGTAGGTTTCAAACACGGAGTTTGAACTGTTTCACCTAAGGTTCACCTTCAGTGTTTTATAAGTTGGGTAAGAGCGCCACCTGGTGGATAATAGCGGAAATACGGATTGCCGGAAAAACTCGTCATTGGGAGGGAAGCGTTTTCTCTCTTATTTATCGAGTTAACTCGTCAATGGCGGGAAAAGGTTAAAGGTATAGCGGAAGATTTTCTCGAATTATTTAAAAGAACCGGCCCTCGATATTTTTTAAAAAATGCACACGCAACACTCCCGAGAGGGAACGCCTGTTAAACGCGTGCACGAGACAGAGAGAGAGCATGCAGGAGCTCAGTTCTTCTCTTCGCTCTGTTTACAAGTTTCTGTCGGCATGTTTACCGTGTCTGTGCGGTTCGTGACTTGTGCCAGGGCTAGCATCGCTAATCATAGCTTATATCAACTTTTACTAGCAGTGATTTTAAATGGATTTCTCCAAATAGCATGACAAAATGTACATTTCCAGTAGAAACTTCACGTGGGAAGCCCAACCTGTCCTTTTAGCTCACGCCAGCGTGTGAAATAGTCTCCCATAAACTTTCTGGTCTTGTTTCTTTCTTTATAGTCCTTTCTCTTCTTGTCATACAATTCGTAGACACTTTTTCTCTTGCGACCCTCAGACATTTTGAAAAAAAACACAGCGAGAACGCGAGCTTCAATGAATGGTTGAAACCGTAGCACAACACACATACAAATGAAAGTGCGCATGTGCAGCAAGCGAACCAAGAGGCGAACACGTACGACGGTTATACGTCAACATATAATCAGAATGATTGACATCTGGGATGACCAATAGTCTTGATGATCCACCCGGAAAACGGAAATCTTCCGCTATACCTTTAAGTTTAATTAACTTGAATTTACAATTTAATTAAACTTTCTTGATTTAGCTTAAAGGCAGGGTATCTGATTTGATCCAGAAACATTTTTAGTTATGCTGGTTGAAAGCCTCCTCACGTAACACAGTCTCACCCCATGTCGTCAATATTTGACGACACTTGACCATTCGTCAATATGTGACGCGGAGGGTATACCTTTCGCGTCATTTTTTGACGAACTGGGGACTTCAATATTATTACGTCCGTTGCATTCTCTTCTCCTATTTTCTTACCATTTTCGCGTCGGTTTAGGGTTAGATTACGCAAAATTAAACAGTGTACACGAAATTAAACAGTGTACGCGAAATTAAACAGTTGTCACCTGGCGTTGGGGTTAGAAACAGTTGTCACCTGGCGTTGGGGTTAGAGTTAGGTTTGGGTAGGGATGTCATTATGTAAATCTAACCCTAAACCGACGCGAAAATGGTAAGAAAATAGGAGAAGAGAATGCAACGGACGTAATAGTATTGAAGTCCCCAGTTCGTCAAAAAATGACGCGAAAGGTATACCCTCCGCGTCACATATTGACGAATGGTCAAGTGTCGTCAAATATTGACGACATGGGTGAGACTGGGTTGCCTCACGTCCTGATAGCATTAACTTGTCTACAAAATACAAAAATTATACAAAAATGTATTTGTTTAAATTTGTGTCATCTGTGAAAGGCGTGAAAGACCAAAAAATGTTCAACAAATCATTGAACTATGGTCCAATTCAATATTTGGCCGCATACAATTTGTGCTCCTCTTATGTGAACGTGTTTTGCATGCCACTGCGCACCCTGTTCACATAGACGTCATATTTCATCAGCACGTTCACATCTACTCTGTGCACGTGATTTCAGAGCTAGATAGCATAAAGTTAGCATTTTTCAAAATTAGATACCCTGCCTTTAAGTTATTTCAACTTTGTTTTTATAATTTATAGCAACTCCGCATTAGTCTACAGTAGAAAGTTAAAATGTATTGTAAGTTAATTAAACTTAAAATGTGAGTGCAACAAGGAATTTTTACAGTTTAAAAAGGTTTAACTGTGGATTAATGTGCCTATGTACTGTACTTGATTTCGTGCGCATGCTAGTAGTTATTGGTGCAGCTGGCATAGCCAAACCTGAAAATTAGGCATTTGGCCATGTAGTGTAGGGAAAAATCAGCATAAGCAACAAATGATGCATGTACAACCAACAGAGCTGCGAATATCCTAATTGATGAATCTGGTTATATCTTGCCACAGTAATAAACAGTACATTACATACGACGATGGGTTAATTCCACACTTTCACAACACTCAGATGATCATCATTCAAGAAAGGCAATGCAGGGGCTGGTTTATATATTTTCCTTTTATTCCAGACCTCTATTGCAGGACTGAAGTTGCTCTGTCATCTGTCATCAACTCTGTTACGAGAGTGTGAATCTGTGAGCGCCGTGTTTTTACGCTGCAGGAGGCAGATGCAGTCGGTGGAGAATTGCTTTGTGATGGGACGCGCAAAGCTCGTAAGGATGCTGAGACGGGCTACGGCAGCATCCAGTGTGAGGTCCACGGTGTAGTGAGCGATGATGAATGACAGCTATTCTGAGCTGGCAAAGATGTGCTCATGAAGCGCTATGATAAATGGATGAATACTAGAGGGAGCACAGCATCATGCTCATCTGGATATCTGCTGTTGTGCCTGTTTAAAAATGCATTAGAGTGACTAGTTTAACATCCATTTACATCTGTCAAGCAGCTCGGATGACTGAGGACCCCGGTTTCCATTGAATCAGAGTCAATCGTTTCTGTTAATCCATGTGATGAGGATGTTTTTACTCCATGATTGTGGTTCCCTGTGGTTTGTTCATTATGTATAGATTTAAAGGCAGGGCATCGATTTATCTAGAACAGAGGTTTTAACCTTTAGAGACTCGGATACCCCCAACCAGACGAAGGAAGAAAAAACTTTCATTAGTAACATTAAAGCATTTAACATTGAATATTAGATCCGGTGATACAAAAACTGCTGCCAGAAAAAGCAATGGTACGTCATCTTTGATTGTGAAATAGCATTGGCTCTAGTGTGTCTCATAACCAATTGCATCATTACGTTAGCTAAGATGGTGAAGCGTGAGCGACTGAGTCATGCTGAATGTTCCTGTTTATATTTGAATGAGATCTGACTATGCAATGCATTCATGGATTTCTTCATATAAAGTGATTGTATGCTTCAGAGCGCAAGGTTTGCAACACAAATTATTTGTAATACTATGACTATTGTTGTTTATTTTGGTGAATTTGTACCTGTGACTGTACTTTTCATTACGTGTTGTTTTATATTGTAATGGTTTTTAGGTAAGGGTTGGGGTAAGCTGCTCCAAAATTTCTCCAAAATTGTTTATGAAACATTTACAAATGCAGAATATAAAATTGGTCCAATCTGACGAATAAGGCAAAAAAGTTATGCTGGTTGAAAGTCTCCTCACGTCCTGATAGCAATCACTATGTTAACTTGTCTACAAAATACCAAACTTATACAAAAATGTATTTTTATAAATTTATGTCATCTGTGAAAGGTGTAGGAATGTAAAATGTTCAACAAATCATTGAACTCAGACCCAATTCAATAATTGGACACAATTTTTGCTCCTCTTCTGTGAATGTGTTTTGCATGCCATTGTGCACCCTGTTCACGCAGACGTCATATTACATTATGCATATACACTGCAAAATATTATGTGATCAATAAGTTATGACAACATACTGTACCTGCATGTTTTTACATTAGTTTCACTCCTCTAAATAAATTAAGCTGTTTTTTACTTTTTTGTGAGTTACAGCAACTCATCGCTATTCAAGATTTAAAGGGGACATTTCATAAGTTTTTTTTAAGATGTAAAATAAATCTTTGTTGTCCGCAGAGTAAAGTTTTTGCTCAAAATATCATATAGATAATTTATTATAGCATGTTAAAATTGCCACTTTGTAGATGTGAGCAAAAATGTGTCGTTTTTGGGTGTGTCCTTTTAAATGCAAATGAGCTGATGAAATGCAAACACTGATCACCATGATGGTGGTTTGTTGAAATTGAAACTCAAACTGTGCTGTCAATTATTTTCTCTCTCTTTGCACTAAATGGCAGTGCTGTTGGAAAGTGCAGATTAAGGGGTGGTATTATTGTAATAAGATCCCCTTCTGACATCACAAGGGGAGCCAAATTGTCAATGAGCTATTTTTTCACATGGTTGCAGAGACAACTAAGTTACTGGGTTAATCTTTATCACATTTTCTAAATCGCTAGAAGCACTGGTGCCACAATTATAGCACTTCAACATGGAAAAACTCAGATTTTCATGATATGTCCCCTTTAAAATAAAATCTGATCTGTACAGGCAATTTTATTAAAAATTGAGGGCAGATCTTTTTTTATTACAGATTTGTTACGGTGTATGAATATTTATAGAGTTAGGATTTTCGGGGTTTCACCGTCCATAAAACCCTTTATTATTGATTTCAAAATGAAATCGAAGTATATAGATCTCATTAAAACAGCAGAGTCCTCCTTTATCACATTGTTTCCAACCAATTTTGCGCAACATACTCTACAGCAGGGATTCCCAACCTTTTTTGTGCCAGGGACCAGCATATTCATAAAACAAAATTCCAGGGACCAGTTGTCAATTTGAATGCCTCAATTTTAAGATGCATCGTTTGAAACATATCACTGTGTAAAAACAGAAACAGCCTATCATTTAATTGCATATAATGAGGCTACTTGTATGAATATACCAATCTTTTTCAGACCGGTTCACAAAATGTTTCCCTTTTCTCCCATACAATTAGGTCTACTTCAAAAACAACTTTGGTTTTGTGCAAATGTAAGTTAAAATATTGTGTTTATTTTGTGTAGGCCTATCTCTATATCTGATTTATCTAATGATAGGATGCATTTGGTTAAGAATTAATGTAGTGTAGCCTATTGATCCGCAGCTTCAGCGCGCGCATCTCAAACGGCACTGCACGACTAATAATGACTATTGGGACTGTCATATTAAATAACATTATAAAACGGTTAGTTCTAATCCTTGATTCTGATTGGTCAATAGGTGTGCTTTATTCACAATAAAACACTGCTATGACCGCTTCACCCAACGGTTCTATTTAATATCACTGCGCCCTTAGCAACACCCTTAGCAACACATAAACATATAATGAGACAAAGTCTGAGAACAGTTTGTTGTTTTTATTTGAGCTTTCATGTTGTTGTTCGCAGTCAGGGACAATTTTTTCTAGGGGAAGGAATGCTTTTATTGATTTAACTTCATGAAAGTTGCACTAATATTTTTTTTACTTTAATATTGTGTGGTAACCGTTTTATAAAAGCAATAAGGTACTCGAGGCAAGTGCTGTATCGTGAATAAGTAACGGCTGAAGGGGTTGCAGGCACTCCGCTTCGTGTCGTGCCTAACAACGCCCTTCAGCCGTTACTTATTCACGATACAGCACAGCCTCTCGTACCTTATTGCTTACTTATAAAGAGAACAATACTGTAATAAAACATTGTGAATTATTTTGGTTTAGTTGCTGTGTCGGGTTGTTCCAGGAAGAGCGCGTCCACAAAATGAGTCATTTTGAATGGGACATAACTTAGTTAGAATTCACTTGTGCATTCTCTTAATTTTGTGCAGATATAATTTGTAATGTAATGTTTATTTTGTATATATCTGATTAATATCATCTATAGGTCAGGATACGTTTCTTTGCGTAAAGCGCTAGCAATGCTCCAGTTTACTGGTATCTATTTAACGCACGCACCTCAAACAACATTGCACAGCTAATAATAACGATGAAAACACTATTTTATTACTAAATTGTTGTGAATTTATTGGTATTTGTTATTTTCAGCATGTTGTTCCAGGAAGAGCGCATCCACAACAGTCAAAATAATATTTTTACATTAATTAAATATAAAAAGTAGCCTATTATTTTTTTTAAATCTGCATTTACTAAAATTACTATTTTGCCAAATTGAAAATTAAATAGAAAATATACTTTGGGGACAGACGTTATGTAAGGGATAATGTAGAGGCAGCCGGTAGTTATCTGGAAATAAGCCCCGACAGTGTGATCAGGACCCGACGCAAAGCGGAGGGTCTTGTATCACACTGAAGGGGCTTATTTACCCGATAACTACCGGCTGCCTCTACATTATCCTGCTTATTACACGGCTACTTGTCACATAAGAAAAAAACCGGACATGCATATGAATTTGAAACATTTTATTGGCATATTTGTTTTAAATTAACATTTTTATCCTTCCGCGAAACTTTGCACAGATGCATAAAATGATCGTAATACCTTATAAAGATCCTCTGCTTCATACTTGTCTGTCTCCATTTTTTTCTCTTTTAGCCAGTCTTTGAGAAGTTTTAATGCCCATTCTGTATTTTTGTGTGTGTTGGCTTCGTAGCTGTCATGCTCTATTTTGTCAAGTTCAGTCTCAGTAAGCTCTCTGTGTCTTGTCGTTGTTCGTTCTTCTATCCACTGTTTAAATGTTTTGTTTTTTCCGTACATGTTAAAATGAATGTCAAAATTTCCATTCTTAATTGTGGTTGTCCAGTGTTTGTCACAAGATGGCGCCAAACAGACAGTAATCTTTATTGATCTTTATTGGCGCGGAGCGATTTTACTCGTACAAGTAGTACCGGCTATGCGTTATTACTTTGGAGCGGTTATTATTTGAAAAGAACGAACCTGCAAATGTCTCAACTGACCAATCAGAATCAAGCATTCCAGAGAGCCGTGTAATAAATATGAATAAGTAATGTGCATTTACCTTGGACTCGGAGTGGGTTGCGCATCCATTCTTTGCCATTACTTGGGTCTTTTTCAGATAGAAAATAACGCTTAAACTCATCAGACAGTGATGTTAGGTGGCAATGAAGTTTGCCATTGAAGTTTGCTGAGGCTCGCTCATCTCTTCACATACTTCTGTCACTTCAGGTGCACCGCGCATTTTTTGCAGTCCGTTCAGATACGCGTTGCTAAGCAAGGCGCAAGGTGCTCAAAGAAACACATTTTAATTGATTTATTGTTTATGTTTTGGATTAAATAACATTACATGTCATGGCATTTAAAAAAGACAATTATTATTATTATAAAAATATAATTCTGGGAATATTCAGGGAATATTTCAAGGCCCGGTCCTAACTGGTCCACGGACCGGCACCGGTCCGGGGACCGGGGGTTGGGAATCACTGCTCTACAGTATATCTCCGTCAGTAAGTCTTGAGTACATCTTCATTAACCAAACCAGAAATATGTTTCTGTGAACTCATTTATACCAGTGTGCCTTACAAAAAGAAACTAAATGTGTCAAGAATTTTACAACTGCACTGAGCCGAACCATGGCTAATTTGTATGCCACGAGTGTATGGATCCCTGGGGTTTGACACACACCCATGGTTAGAAATGGCTGCCTTACCCTAAGCCCAAAAATACTGCATTAGTCTGAACTTCACACTGCACCATCTACAACTCCTGATTAAAACTGACAAAGTAAAAGTTAAGAAGCACTTATGAAGTCACTGTGTTTCAGGTCCGCTACATTCACGAGCGGCACAGATGAAAAGCCAGAGCTCAAAACTCAGCCTTGAGCTCTAATTAATAAGAAGCATCGTCTAGTTCAATGATCCCGACTTTAATCTGGGGACCAATTAGTTGCTTTTGAGAAGCCGGTTAGTTGAATTCTGGCTGCGGCCAGGAGGTCGGCTCTCCCAGCCAAACACGCACCAGTATTCTGTCAGACTCTCTCTCTCAACATACAGTACATGCCAATTTGGACTCTTTTGGCCTACGTCTCTAATGTCATTTAGTCAACAAGAAGGGGTTGAAACTGATTGCTCATAACATGGTGCAGGTCTGAGAGGTTAATGATGAATTTAAACGAAGCTCCTCCTAATACAGTCTGAGGTCTTCACTGGTATTAAGTTAGACAACTATGCATCTTATATAAGTACAGTCTGTGATCCAAATAACAAATGTACAAATGAAACAGGATTATTCACCTGGTTTTTAAAAGCAGACAAGACCTCGAATAACTTGATGATTTCCAGGAATGCATAGAGAATAACAGTTAACTGATCCCAATGCTTATACAGCCGATAAATCGTCACTTTACACATTCTCCTGTTTAATGTCTGATATAACCTGACAACACATTCCAGTATGCATAGTAATGTCCAGATGGCCCAGCAATGATTCACTAGTTTGACATTTCTGTTGCATTTTTAGTAGGGAATGAAATGTATCAGCATCCTTACGCACACATTCCTGAAATGTGTTTTACTGTAGGGGAGACCGGGGCTGGTTGTCTCACGGGTTGGTTGTCACAATGCTTATTCCAGACATACTACATGGCACTGTGGTACAATTTTGATATCAATCTATTAGCCTTTAATAGCTTACTCATTTGCACTTGTAATTTTGCTGAGCAGACACAAAACATTGAGGTTAGGAGACAATTTTTTATTTTTATGGGTCAGACTAAATTTTCATGTTGTTGATGTTTTTGTGTTGAGATCTTGTAGTCATTCAAAAACAAAACACTCATTAAAAAGCTAAAAGTAGTAGCTTTATTTTGAATCATCTTTTAGCGATCAAGTTAAAGCCGTGTGGCAGCTAGCTTATCATGTTTGTCAAGAAGTCAGTTGGGGATGGTTGTCACATAGCTTGCGGGGTTGGTTGTCACATGTGAGTATTGGACATGTAGACCTTTTAAGACTGTTTGTCTGTTTTTGTTTGCTGTTAAAATAAAATAAATAAAGCATTAAATAAAGAGGTTTTAACACTAAAAATGATTTCATTTTATTTCTCAACACAGTAGACAATAGGCTTTATGCCCAGCTGCACTACTTCCTGAACTTCAGCCAGCTTCTTGTTTCCTGTCTGCCATTATTGGACAAACTGATTAATCCAGGTGTGCTTGACCTCAGTAGTCACAACAACAATAATCAGACACACCTGGATTAATCAGTTTGTCCAATAATGGCAGACAGGAAACAAGGAGCTGGCTGGGGTTCATGGTGCAGCTGGGCATAAAGCCTATTCAAGTAACTGATCACTCACTTTAATCTCATTGTTTAAACATGAGGGGCATTAATAACAACTATCATAGGGGTGGATTCATATTAAAACTTATTTGGAGTTTCTAGCTTAAAAAACTAAAAAGTTACACATTATCTTTTCAGATCCCAATTTATCACTGAAATCCTATTGAATCACTATAGGGACAACCAACCCCATACCCTGTGACAACCAACCCCGTGATTGTGTCAGAGTGTCTTTGATGGTTAATTACTTCCTGTTACAATACATTCTAAAAATAAAAAGTATACACATTTAAAGCCAAGACTCCAAAGTTTCATTTCATGTAGGAATTACTGCTGAAAGATTTTTTGAAGATGAGCAATTCATGCATGAGTAAAAATTGTGACAACCAACCCCAGTCTCCCCTACCCATTAATGGCTTGTGGCGAAGATTTGCATTTTTGATTAAATATTATTAGAAGACATGATTTTTTTTTAAATAATGAAGCTCACATATAAGTGATTTGTAAAAAAATATGAGTGGCGGCCGATAACTGCTTTTTTCGACGGCGCACGATGTGAAGTTCATCACAACATGTATGTAGCCCGTCATATGTATTGTTTGTCATCCCAAAACATGTGTTCTGCACGTCGAGCGAACACATGTGCATCACGTGTCTTGTCAAAATAAGTGCCTGCTGCAGATGCGTCCAAAGGGTTTATGATAAAAGAGACGATTGTGTTTGCCAGATACTCGCATAATCTCATACGTAATCAGAGTTTACTGTTAAGTAAGTGTCTTGCATATTTTGTGAACGTGAGCTTCTCTTTTATCATAAACCCTTTAGACGCGTGTGCAGCAGGCACCCACCTCGACAAAACACGCGATGCACACGGTTCACACGACCCAACAAACACACATTTTGAAAACACAAGCAACACACACGACACCCCGATCACTTATTTTGAATTTGCGCCCCTCAGAAGAGCAGTCACGAGCCGCCACTGAAAATACCACAATATTCCCCCAAAATATTTCATTGTGATTTAAACAACTTACTGTAGTAGTTGTGTTTAGGATTTCAGAATTTCAAAATGCTTTAAAATAAATCACAAATCAACACCCCAACATTCATTACAGCAATACAGTCACTAATGAGTCTTATTATTAAATTACCTCAATATAGCAGCTACCTAAAAATAAACAAGTTAAATATAGTTCATTTACGACTGAGGCATGATTAAGATTTCCTCTAATTACAGAAATGAAGTTCAAATCACATCAAAAAATTATTGGAAAAACAAGAAGCAAGGAAACAAGGTCATGTGAGAACATTTGCATGAACAGCTGTGTAGCCTGTAGTGCAGTGTTCCCTCATGTCTCAGTTCAACTTCATGTTGTCGAGAATTAGCAACACCCCTCCTACCTTCTTGTTAAAAGCGATATGCCAAAATCTAAGGTCAATCTACATCTGCCCCATCTGAGCACATGAGTACAAAAAGCTTTACATGACAGAATTCTCAAACCAAACCGTCACAAAATCCAAAAGGAAACCGATTAAAACAATGACGCACAGTCTGGAAGACACACTCGAGCCCGCCCTGCTCTCAAGAGGTAATGCTGTTCAGACTAACAAGCGGCCCGGAAGGGATTGAGACAGCGTCGACATGAGCAGGTGGGAGGGCTTGAGAACAAAAACGCCATGTTCCCTTTCAGAAGTTTATGCACCTGCTCTAAATGCACATCTATGGTATTAACAAAGCAGTGCACGAAGAGCAGGTCGGGTATTAATGATGTTGTGGGGGAACAAGGTCCGCCCCAACGGGCCTGCTGACAGTTCGAATCCAATTGGCTTGCCCTTCTTCTCTGGTTTTGAGAAACGCAAAGCCACTGGGGTTTGGCATTTAACCACTGACAAAAACTGTTAACATTTAATTCTGAAATGTTAAATGCCATAATACCGCTACATGTGGAAATCTGGCCTCAAATGTTTTTGGGGTAATTTGTCGTTTTTGCTCAAGGTTAGTCCTGTCTTGGTAAAAATGTAAAATGCATGTTTTATACTTGAACTGTAAGTGAATATAACAAATACAGTATGTGACCCAATCTGTAAAAAAAAATATATATTATATAATCACCCTACAACATTCTGTGAAAATATAACCTTGATATTTTTATTATTGACTGAGTAAGGCTGTGTCAAAATCAGTGAGAGAAATCAAACCTTGATGCTCCTATAATTAGATTGAAACTTTAACTTGGATTTCACAGACAAGGTAACATCTTATATGTAGTAGCTGACCAGTTTTCATAATTTATTATATGTTTTACACACATGGACTCTAAGGGGTTAATCACACCAAATGCGCTTTAAACGCTTGGAAACGCAAGGCGCTATGCACTGCCTTTTTAAAAAAGAGCAGTGCGACGCGGCTTTTTATATTGCTAAGCAACCACCGAGTCAGCTGTCTTGTCAATCAAATACTGAAGAGTGAGCGCTCTTTTACTGTTAACTGTCATATTAGCAGAAAGTTTAAAAAGATGACGCTTGCTCTGACCTTGTTTGAGGGTGAGAGGTGCACAAACACGCAGGAGAGAGTGAGCGAGTGGAGTCTGGTTCTTCAAAGCAACTGTAAACTTCCCTTACCAGAACTTTCCCCTCATTCGATTGGACAATGGAAAGACGTGAATGACGTTGGGCGCTTCTCCGCTCTCAGCGCTCCTTCAAAAGCGCTTGCTGCGGCTGGCGGCGAAAACCGCAAGGGGCTCGGCGCGCATAAACAGCGCGCAAACGCTCCCAGCCCATACTGTAGAATATCATTCAAAAAAGGCGCCTGCAACTGCCATAAACGCTTTTGGTGTGATCGACCCCTAAGGGTGTTTTCACACCGGCCTCATTTAGTTTGGTTGAATCGTACCAAAGTGTGAGGCGAGAATGCAGCAATCGAACTCTGGCGTGCACCAAAAGCGGACCAAACAAGCGGACAGAGACCTCCTTGAAGAGGTAGAACTCTAGAGTGTTTATTTTGTTGTAAGAACAAGATCTGAGATAGAACCGACCTAAATGCAAAAGTACTGCACATTTTGGACTCAACCAGCTGCCGTAGTCAGCTGCGCAGTGCATTATTGGATGAGGAAGTGTTTGTTGACTATTGTCTATCACCAATATTAGCACAATGACAGATCGCGGACATACCTGGAGTTGCGAGGAGGTGCGGGCGGAGCCTTAGAAATTCGGTGTCTTCGCCGTTTGTAGTGCATTAAAACGTTGTTTTCAAGACACATTCGCGATTCATTCTGGAAATGAACAGTTTGTCTAGAGCGATGTATACAAAATATGTATAACAACCACAGAGACACAATTACAGCGAGCAGCCGTCTGTCCATGCTTTTTTGCTGTAATTTCCTCCTTTTTGTTTACTTCCGGAGTTACGTTGGAATTTCGCGCACGTTGATCCTGACCAATCGAGAAGCAGTTTAGGAAATACGTTGAAATACATGTGGCCAATGAGTGATGTGGATCTTATCACATGACTGAATTTTGGTTAGTTTCGACTGGTGCGGATCAGAGCAATCAGTGTGGTGTGAAAAGGAACCAAAACTGCTAAAAAAGCTACAATGTATCATTTTTTGCTTTTGGTCTGGACCAAATGAACCGAACTACAGATGTGAAAACACCCTGAGTCAACCTTTGCTTCTTCAAGCAAAAGATCTTGAGGTGTACATAATGATCTTTTTTCCTATAAAAGTGCTTTGTGTACATTGGAAAAATACATACTTATAGGCTCTTGAAGTGGTTATACAACTTCCCTCTCGGGATCTGAATGAAAACTACTCCACTGAGTCATTTAGCAATACCACAGACATTTTAGCAATTTCACGGACATTGACCCACACCCAGAACGGGCACTTGATACTAAACAGCATGTCAGGAGAGCCTGCGAGCAACCAAAAGGGACATTAAAGTATACAAGGGATGCTTACAGAACATTTCATATTTGTTTTATTGTGTTTTTATTCACTGTGCTGTTATAACCATGTAATAACATATTATTAGCATGTAATAACAGTAAAACTTTCATATTTTAAACACAACAAGCGATATAATGAAAAAATGACCCATTTTTGCTTGCACATACCAGGTTCGGGGATGCCAGCAGAAGATCTTCCTTTGCAAGAAGCATCGTCACGTTGCCCACAGGGATAAGCACAGATTTTTCTGATGTCTTCTTTAATTAATAAGAAGTAACATCATTCAAAACTGTCTTTATCCATGCGCTTGCATGTGTGCTCCTCTGGGTGCCGAAGCCAAAGGCACTCTGAATCCGAGGCAATGGAGGAACAAAGACACTACAGGGGTGCAGATTAAGCAGGAAAAGAATGCTTGGCTTTTAAATGAGAGACGTTTATAAAACAAAGCTCTAATCAACCATTTTCCACAGAGCTACATGGTGGCGAGTGAGTTTTACATGGACTTACACATCCACCACAAACACAGACAAAGAGCAGAGGCAGAAAGGCCAAAGGAAGAAACAGTCAACTACACAGAATCGGCATTCCTACCATGGTGACTTTGAGACCGGACCGGCAAGTGCTTTTCCCCTAGAAGACACAACCAGGCAGAGTGAAGGTGTGAGTGAGCGAATGAGAGAAAAGATTGTTGCACTAAATCCATGCACAGGGAAATATCCATAATACTGTGATCTCTGGAAAGGGGGAGGATGCCATTTATTACAAAATTGTCACTCAGAGAAGAGATTAATGTCTAAGTTGTCCTTCCGCTTGGCAAACAATGGCTTTAGACAAAATTAATTAGGTTAGAATGAATCACTATGCAGCTTTCCAAGTGACTGAAGTCGTGCTGAAAGAAATGCGTCACTCGTATGAATACGTTTTGAAAAATGCTGTAATTATTTCTGTGAGCATGAAACGGCATACATTTGAATAACTAGGAAATAAACAGTGAAGAAAAAACAGTTTGAGTACGCCACATTTTATGCACAAAAGTTGCGAAATCCACAATTCAGATAAGGCAGGCAATTCATGCATTAAAATAGCACCGTGATGTCAACATTGAAATGAAAGGGGTCACATTATGCCTAAATACCTTTTCATGGTTGTTTGCTCAAAAAACACATTATATATTTTACATATTTGTTGCACTGCTCGTCTCAGTCGGTCTCAAACGCTCTGTTATTGTTGGCTCTATGAAACAGACTCCTGAAACGCTCTGATTGGTCAAGCAGGTCCAGTCTGTTGTGATTAGTGTTTCGCTCAGAGCATGTGTCGGAAATGTCCCGCCCCGTTACCATTAGGGATGGGACGGTATGAAAATTTCATATCATGATTATAGTGACCAAAGTTATCACGGTTATGAATATTATCATGGTTTTGTTTCAATGAGATGGAAATGTTCAAAAAGAACTGATACACACACTGAAAACATTTGAACAAGTTTTATTTTTTTAAATCACAATTTAATATTTCATGTCCCTGAAATTATTTCTGTGGTAAAAAATAAATAAATGTATCTAATAAGTTTACCTTAAATGAATACTATACATTATCCCTTGAATGCCTTCTTGTGCAAAAAAGTATGTTGCATGTGTGCGCCTGCGTCAAGCTGATTCTGGCTGGACAGTATTTACCACGAGTTTTTAAAATTACGGTAATCAAACAGCGCGGTTGTAATGATAATAAAATTTTAAACAATAATACTAACCGTCAGGCCATTTTATTGTGGTTATTCGTGAAACCAGTAATCGTCCTATCCCTAGTTACCATATTAAATTTACCCAGGAAGCGCACATTGTAGCTTCAGCTTCTTGCATGTATACAGTCCAACTCCAGATTTACCAGTAAGAGTCCAGTTCGAAGTGGTTTTGTCATCAATGCAAGTGTCGAGCTTTGTAAGTGTAAATGCCAAAATTCTTTACCATACATCACTAAATCAACTGCTCTTTCAACACAATCTCAAAGCAATTCGTACCTATTTTACAAGGTGGCTTATTCATATAAATTCGTACGCCCACATGTGTATCATTTTCTTTTGCCCTTGTGACGTTGGGCTTAGGGGCGGGGTTTCATTATTGTTTTTTGTACGATTCACTTTATATGAATTAATACAAATTAGCCAACTCCTAAAAACATACGAATTCATATGAGATCAGGCTAGCTCTTGTGTTGACTTCTCTAAAGCAGCTTAACTCTTTCCCCGCCATTGACGAGTTTTTCCGGCAATCCGTATTTCTGCTATTATCCAAAAGAGTGGCGCTCTTACACAACCTGGGAATTTTACCCTAAGGGCAAACAGTTTAAACTCTGTGTAGGTTTTGATCATCGCTCTAAATCTGATCTCTATCAAAAGTCCTACACAAAAACTCAATGATCTCAGCTTTTTGCTAAACATTTGGTATTTTTGTAGCCTGGTTGAAACCAGACCATTCTGGTCTGACAAAGCTTCATAGACAAATCATTTACAAAGGGGCGTCACCAACGGACGTATATCCAATGCCTCTGTGTCCAATTGAAAAGACCTAAAACCAATCACAGCGATGAAGGAGATGACGTTTGAAAAGCTATATCAGACTTTTGCTGCATCCAGTCGGTAAGACAGCGATAAAATCTTTTTTAGATATGAAGGCTTCGAGTGTTGTTCTTTGATCGGGGTTTAAACGAAAAGGAAAAGTTTAAATTGCTTAAAACAGACGCGATAGCTGATTCGAACGAGTGATGTTCCACGGCGGCATCCATCTTTGTATTGTACAAAATCTGCTTCACCGTCGCTGTGCTGTCGTCATTTTGTAAAGCCCGCCCCAACGTTTCTGATTGGTGCTGCAATTTCACTGCATTAGAAATGGGCTTGAATGGCCTCTTTGCCAGACTACTTGCAAAGCAAATCTAAATTTGCCAGAAGTTGTCTGGGTTTTCCCAGGCTAGTATTTTTTAAGAAACCTACTCATATTTAAGAGGTGATACAAATGAAGGTAGTTTGAAAGCAGAGGGTCTGTTCGTTCATTTGATATATTGTATGTTTATATATTTAAAGAAGAACATTTTCTGGAAGGCATTAAACTTTTGTGAAAATCATAAAAAATGCTGGCTACTTTAAAAAAAAACACTGGCGGGGAAAAAGTTAAGGGGAGGTTTACATTCACGTTTTTTGTGCGTACAAGCACGTTATGTTAAATGTAGACGCATGGAAAGCGCGCTCAAATAGATGGCAATGCGGTCGCGACACACTCTTGTTTTCCAGCAATGTTGGCGTCGCAGCAAATTGAAAATATTTAAACTTTTCAGAATGCCATGTCCGCAATGCAGGTCATGTGATAAGAACTAACCAATCAGCTTCAGCCTTTAAGTATCAACATTGGGTGATGTAAACATTGGATTATTCCATATTAACTCAAGATGGAGGAACAAACTGTCAAGTTTAACATAAATAGAAGAAACAATGCATGGAGACACATTACTGAATCTATGAAAAGTGCGGCTTAATGTTGCTTAACAATGGCACAGCCGCCCAATCGGGTTGGAAAGGAGGAAAGTGGTGCAGTCGCTTTTTGCGTGTGGTTTTAGGCGTGAAATGTAAAGCACCCCTATTGTGTATTGTTCAGTGTCTCTTTGTACCACGTCTTTGACTACGTTTTTTTTTTTTCATTTTAGTGGCACAGGATAACTGTCAGAGTCGGAGAGGCCTGTAATCTGCTCCTAGCTTATGGCAGGATAATAGTTGACTTCAGTATTCACATCAAATCTGATGTGGCAGAAAAATTCAATTTCACCAGAATCACTCTGAGTTATGGTGGCAACACCCTCTTACTTTTATTATCAACATCTGCTAAGCCACCTACCGTATGGCAATACATTCAATATATCTGATTTTATCAAAGTGAAGCTTCCATTTCGCTAACTAAAGCTCCTACACGGCTTTATGAGTTTTCTTTAGAAGCTTTAAGTTTTGGCTAACGCTGTCCCTTCTAGTGATTAAAAATGAAGAAAGAGACCAGGTGAGATATAGAAAAAAGAAACGTGATGAAAGGCTACAGAAAAGTAGCAAACAGTAATGCGCTGTAACCACAGGCTAGGAGAGGTGTACTGCTTTGATCCATCATTATTGATTAAATATCAGACTTTTTTCACCCTCAGAAGCTCAGTGAAGGAGTAGGTTTCAATTTCTCTGTGAGATTTAAACTGCAGAGGCACAGCATGGTCCTGAAACCCACTCTGGCTGACCTTGTATCTCTGTAAATGGTCACCATTCTATGAGGGGTTAATACTTGAAATCTCTGAGGTGCTGGAGTTTTGATTTATGAACGCCGCATTAGATTCAATGTTGTTTATAAAGTAATGACTGTACTGGATTTTTATTAAACATCTGTCTTTGTTTTTTATTATCATTGTTGACATGCACTAAATTTTAGAGTTGTTTAATGCTCTGTTGGGTGTAAAAGTACAATCTGTGACTCACCGAACTATAAAGCCATGTAATGCACAATGAAAACGAATGCTTACTGCAACATGATCACAATTTTCTGCAACTACTCATTTGAAACATTTCGTTTTAAGGAAGGTTTCGTCTATTTGTATCTATTTAAACAGACAGGACATAGAGGTGTGTAAAAGAACGATCTAAAATGTTGCAAGCCAAATCTAAAATTGTGTCGCTTATAGACGGTTTCATCGGAAGCATGTGTGCTGATACGATACACGTGTGGATCCGAACTTTACTTCCGGTTTCGTTTTTTTTAATGGTCTGACTGTTGGTAAACTGATCGCTTGAACAAATGCCTCGTCAAAAATTACGAATGTTTTGGTTTCCTAGGTAATCTTTGTGTTGTTTTTTGCTTGTTATATAAATAAACTATGTTTAATAACTTTTTATTTATTCTTAGCGGAGTTTACCGGAACTTACGTGCGGACCACGACAGCTGCTTGTTTATGTTGTTTCTGCTGAAACCATCTATATGAGCACATTAGCTCAATATGTCACAGCACATTCACAAACCAGCCAACCCAATCTCATAGCAATTCAAAACTATTATAAAACATGCCTAATTTGCATAAATTTGTATGATCTCATTTATACGTTTTAGCACTGCCTTTGCCCCATTGAGGTTGAGTTTCATTTGTGCCTTTTCTGGATAATCCAGCCTGATCTCACGAGAAGTTTGTATCAAATCATAAGAAGTTAATCGTGCAAAATTCTCACGAAAAAACAACAACAATGAAACCTAAACCCGCAACTAACTCCAACCGTCACAGGGGTCAAGGCAAATCGTACCAAAACTTATGAATGTGGTCGTATATATTAGCCAACTCGTAAAATATGTACGAATTCTCGTTAGATAGCGTTGGATAATCGTACGTTTGTGTATGATTCACTTCGTACGTATTTATACAAAATCGAATTAGGTACATTTTCCTGTTAGATCACGTTGAACTAAATCCTCAAGAAAAAAGATTCAGGACAAACGGAAACTTTGTGTCAAACTACCAATTTAGACACATCTCTGGCACAATGGCCAGCCCCCCATTGGCTAAATTAAAATAAATTATATTCCAAAAGAAATATACTGATTAATTTAGGTTCTTATACATTTCAAAATGTTCCTTTGTAAGATACTTTGTAAAACAATTGTTAATCTGGTCATAATATTTGTATTTATCAAAACGTGGTGTTCGGTAAAGTCACTTTTTTATCCAACCGACCAATCATGATAGAGGAGAGGTTGGACAAATACTAAACAGACCAACTGGAACATCTTGCCTTTACTGAACAGCAACATAAAAATGTATATAGCTTAAAGCTATATAGGTAAAAATCAAAGCACTTGATCCGTTATAGACGGTATGATAGACCCTACCCAGTCTCACAAGATTTCGTGATATAGTCACGTAATTTTGTGATTATTTCTTCGTGATATAATCACGAATTTCCGCGTTTTTTCGTGATCGTATAAAGAATTCCTGTTTTCGTGTGATTATCACGTATTGGTTACTCAACTGTTTTGTCCTATTTTCTTACCTTTGTTGCTTTGGTTTAGGGTTAGATTTGGTGCTTGCATTAGAATATTGGTTTATACTATTTTTTTCTGATTTATTTTTTTATATGTCGCCTGGCGTTAGGGTTGGAGTTGGGTTTGGTTGTCATTTTATGTCAATCTAACCCTAAACCGAAGCGACAATGGCAAGAAAATAGGACAAAACAGTTGAGTAACCAATACGTGATAATCACACGAAAACAGGAATTCGTTATAAACGAATAATATCACGAAAAAAAGAATAAAAAATTATATAAATAAATTTCATGAGACTGGGCTGGATAGACCAGTCTAACCACCCAAGCTTTGCTAATTTTACTCTTTCTGTAACAAAAGGTTTATGAGGTACTAGGAATTGTACCTTAATGTTAAAAGTAAGATTAAAGTCATCTATAAAGGGCCATTCAATCTTAAAAAACATAAAAAACTCCAAAAGCGTGTTTAATGGGGTCCTATCTGACCCTGCACAGCCTGAATGCCAGATGCTGCGGGGCGCTTGTATAGAACGACACCTGTCTGACATTTTTGCAGGGCTGTGGCTGTTTGAATTAGAGAACTGCTAGGCAAGAATTGCAATAGAGATGGAAACAGCCAATGAGTCGAGGCACCACAAAGATGTCACAGAGGTGCTGACAGAACTGTGTGTGCTCCAGCTGCCCACCAGATTCATTCTCTATCCACGACAGCAGTCAATGTTCACTGAGATTTTCATTTAGATTGTGACCCTATGTAAACAGTTATACCTCTGCCAGAGGACGCTGCTTTTGGGAAGAAGACATTACTTTTACATTACTTTTACTCTGCATCACACCCTTTGGTCAATATATAGACTACTTATTTGTGATCATTTAAAAATGTTATAACTTTGCATTTGTTTGTCATCTACTAACCCTGGGAATTAATTTACTACAATAATTATGAATTCATGAGTTCATCTAGTGGTGAGATTGCGAATTGCATCCATCACCCCTCAATTTCAAAACGCATATGGTAGCCGCCACAGGACAAACATGTAGTGACAAAACCATAGACAGTAAAAGAAATGGACACAGCGACTTCATTGGATTCAACGGAGACAAGTGAAGTCAATTAGAAGCACACACTTCCTGGTGGTCGAGCGTACTGTGCAGACTCAAACTGAGCTTGATAACGTAGATGTTACGTGAGCGACCTGTCTAACAATTGTAAGTCTTCTAATAGCTGTGCCAAGAGAATCTGAATAACCCATAGACAGTAAAAGAAACGTTGTTGAACAATTTTGTCCTGTTGCTTTTATGGACTCTCTATGGGCTTCTCCCTTGACTTTATGCGTCCACATCCACCCGATTGCCTAATAGACAGTAAAAGATTGCCTGGGAGCTTCTCTTCCTGTCCATATGGTAATTTCTCTGCTGTGCAACAGAGAGTCGCAGGTTATGATGCAATCGTTAGCCTGTTTTTACAAAAACTGCTTCTACTGGGCCATAACGTAAGATACAAGGTAATGGAGCATTTTATACATTTTCGTGTTTCTTTAGAAATAAGTAATGGACAAATGGAGTCTTTAAACGCATCAGATGTAAAGTTATTCACTGTCAAAGTCACGCCAAAATGAATGGGAGTCAATGGAATGCTAACAGCAGGTGGGGGTCCGCTAATCAATGGCTACTGTAGAAACATGACGGTGACCTCCATGTAAGGAGACTGGCGGTGTATGGAGATAAAAAAGGCTCATTCTAAGATAATAAAAACAATACAGTTCATGTAAGGACTTTATACACCACTGATAATATAGTTATGTAGATTATATAAAATTTCTGTCAAGATCCTTCTAAAAGTTATACAACGCACTTTTAAGTACTTTAAAAGTTTATTTTTAAACAACTTTAATTGGTGTATTTGGTATAATACAATGTGTTTGTGTAATTTATGGTTAAAATTCACATTATTTTCCACATACCATACATTTTTGATGCTCCAGATATCCTGCCTTCCTCAAACACTGATTTTGTACAAAGCTCATCGATCTTAAAAAGCACTGTGTCCCTGATTGGCCAGCTAATCTGTCGTTGTGATTGGCCTGAATACCTCTGACGTCAGCCGGAAATGTTGTAATCCAAGAAAAGACGATCAGTGTTCGGGAAAGTTACTTTTAAAAGTAATGCATTACAATATTAAGTTACTCCCCAAAAAAGTAACTAATTGCATTACTTAGTTACTTTTCATGGAAAGTAATGCTTGCGATGACTTTTAAGTTATTTTGCATTACTTTTTCTTACTTGGCTGAGGCTTGATCTCTTTCTGGCCTTGCAGGTGTTTTTATGATCACAAAAATGTCAAGCTCTTGCCTGCCATCTCTGTTTCTGACTCAAACGGTTCCCGCTCAGGCACACAGAGTACGTAATTCTACGTTAATATGTTTTAGTTTAATTCGGTACATTATTTTATTTTAAAATTGAATTACTGAAAAGTAACTTTACTTTTTGTAAAAGTAGCTCAAATATACATTTATAAAGTAATGCGTTACTTTACTCGTTACTTCAGAAAAGTAATATTATTACGTAATGCGCGTTACTTGTAATGCGTTATCCCCATCACTGGAGACGATAACTTGCGTCATCATTTACTTTGGGGTTTGTACCTTTTGCATATCGTTAACATGTAATAATACACACTTACACACCAAAAGATGTGTAAAATCGTGAATCGGATAATTTGTGCTCTTTAAATACAAATATAAGGGGTTAAAAAGCTGGATCAAGTGTGGGAGCAGCTTCCTTTACAAAAATGAACCATGGTTTTACAAATAAAATAAAACACACTGTAAAAAGTTGGATCAACTAAATTATATATGAATTATATGAACTTATATGAATACCTTGCGAAAAATTTTAAAACTTACATTTTTTAGGTGTTAACTTTTTTACAGTGCATGGTTAAATCAGTTACCACAAATTAACTATGGTTTTGCTGAAGTAACCGTATTTTACTATTATGATAATCTATCATGATTTTACTATGGTAATCACTATGGGTTGGTTGACGAGATAAAATAAAGAAACGTAACTAAATAAAATGTTATTTATAAGAAAGTATGAGTACATTTTATTATTGGTTTTAGACCTGAATAGTTAAACACTCCCTAATTCTTCTTGATCTGTCCTTGACAATTGTTGAATTCTAATGCACTCTGCCCTGTAAAAAAATGTGCTGTAATTACGCAGCTGGTTGCCAGTAACTTACTGTAGAAGATAAAGAAAAGAAAATGTTTCATGTTCATTTAACTTTGAACAAACTGTTGCCAGTAAATAACATAAATGTAAAATTTACAGTAAATTACTGGCAGCTAGTTGCCAGTAATACCCAGTAATACTGTAATTTCTACAGACATTTTTTACAGTGTGGATAAAAGTGTCTGCCAAATGCATAAATGTAAATGTAAGATCTGGGGAAACAAATGCACATTTTTACCCTACAGGAAAAGCAAGAAATTCATGTGGAGAGACTGCAAGACGATCTTTTACGCAAGTTAACACTAAATGACCTACCATCAGTTTGAAAAAACACCACTATCTCTGTGAACATGCAGAGAACTCGTGCACCGCACATTTCTCTGACACCCCCACAGTGCTGTGAACAGAGCACAAGCGACCAAAACCAAGCCGGTCTCACTGCAGTCAGTTAAAAAACACAGCTTGTTATTTATGAGTTTCGTTTGTCTGTGCATCACTGTCCTAAGTATCTAAAATCAACACTTGCTGCGAAAAGCACTCGGGTAGAGTAATAACTCACATTAATTAAACATCCCGCACAGCGGCTCACTCGCAGGGGGCTTTTTGTTCCCGAGCACAGAGGTTCACTGCCATTAGCATATTAACAAATCAAACCAAGTCCCATCCGGGTCTGTATGTGTATGTACCTGTAAAGTGGAGGAGAAGCTGGTGTGCCTGTATGATGTAATCGTTAGTATTGTTGGATTCATAAATGCATTTTTTTTGTAGTTCCTATATCGTCTGTCTCTCCTTTCCTGATTTTTTATGCTCCTCCCACTTTTCTCTGATAGGTTCTGCTGATTTATGCCATTAATAAACATCACTGATGACTCCCGTTTCTTGATTGGTCAGTGGGAGGCTGAGTAGCAGCGAAACCCCGCTGACATCACATGTTACTGAGAGTCTTAATCTGTTCCCTCATAGGTCAGTAGTCAGGGCACTGATCATGGATATTTATTAAAGAGTTGTAACAATTATTTCAGTACACAGACACGTTTTTTTTTCTTTAAAAAAACCACAATGCAACACAAAAACCCCAGAGGGTTGAGATGCATTTTCGAAAATGTATGATGGTTAGACAAATATGGAACATAATCTGGAACATAATCTTTTAAATGTCTTCTTGCCTTTTAACTGTTTGTATTTTAGAAAGCTAGTTTACAAAGATCTGTATTTTTTAAGGTAGATATGTGTTTGTTAGTTATTTTGTCCTTGTCCCTCTCTAATTTATTTGTTTTCTTTAATTAAAATGTGATGGCTATTATTGGCCAGCCGGGAGATGTAGAAAGTACAAGAATCAAATGTCAAAGGACCCAGTGCCCAAATCCATGGAAACTGGGATGTTTTATGAGAGCGTTTCTAGACAGCAGACACAACAAAAACTTTGTCTTGTAAGAATTCAATGAAAGTTAATTAAATTAAGGCACTTGGATTGTGATGATTCCTTGTAGTTAGAAAAGCACAGTGTGAATCCGGCGGTAGTCTTCTGCATACTAAACATAAGCAGTTTAATTGGGCATGTTTCCTTGCTGATATATTCGGGGTGTAGTGCGTATTTACCATACTAATTATATTTGCAGAAATGTTACGCTGTCTATTGTAACAAATAAAGCGCCAACAAGTTTAACAATCTAAAATAAACATGCATGACATACTTCAGTAACTACAGTACTAGGAATATACATTACTAATAAATGTGTTTTGAATAAAAATCTAAAATAATAATAATAAAAACTGTTACATTAACATGTTTTATTATTATGTATCATATGTACTACCAGGTGACTTTGAATTATAGTGTTAATACAGTTAAAAAAGATTAAAGTTCAAAATCTTTTCTATTGCAATCACCACCTATAATGCAGACATCCAAGGCAGATAACAAAAATGGCAACACTTATCACAACTATCACAAAGTAATTATTAAAAAAGTCAAGTGTAGGTTTGAGTTCTTGCTTGAAATTTTGATTAAAAGTAAGCTACTGCCGCTAGAGGACACTAAGAGGCTGTTTACACTTGGCATTAACATGCATTTTGATCAATCGGATCACAAGTGGACGACGTTAATGCCAGGTGTGAACGGTGTTCAAAACGTTTTGAGCTCGTCCACTTTCGACCACTTTCAACCACATCCAGAGGTAGTCGAAACCACTTTCGATCGGATTGCTTTTGTAGTGTAAACGCACATGTGGTTGACTGCCGTCTCTCCACCCATTTATGTAATCTGAGGTACTAAACACAATGTTTTTACGTCTTTTCTGACTTCTGGCTTGAACACACAGTGAACAGTGCTATTTTTAGCCTTTCATTGATAAAACTAAAGCTCTGTAGTTTCGTTTGGAAAGCGTGTGAAAGTTGCGAAATCTTATTTCATCAATTGCGCTGAAAATTCAGAGAAAACACTAACATATACACGTACAAAACATTGTGCAGTATGTTTACTTGCTAAACAAGCAGTGGACTCTGACATAATATTAGTTGCGTCCATATAAACTCATAATTACTCCCGCTTGCGTTTGAATGACAGCAGACTCGTCCACCATCTCAACAGACCACCCCCTCACAGTATTCAGGACAGGAGTGGTCAAAAGTGGACAAAAGAGACGGATTTAAATACCAGGTGTAAACGTGATGTGTCTCAGTCATCCACTTATGATCCGATCGGTGAAAACACATCTTAATACCAAGTGTAAACAGCCCCTACTAGAGGACACTAATCCCTACGTCACTTTATGTTGTAATAAGGTCGTTATTTTTGAAGGACAGTCTCGTGTTTTGACAGCACCAACTTCAAAATTTAGTTCTAAAGTCCAGAAGATTAAGGAAAAGTAACTTCCCCTTTCGGATGTCATACTTCTACAACTCAACTGTATAGGACCAAAACTGTTTAGCACTCAAAACAGGACTGAAAACTACCATCTACTGCTTTATGAACAAAAGTAGAGAGTAAAGAAATACTAAAAAAGAAAAACATGCAGAGGGAGGGGGGAGAAAATGAGAAATAATAGGCTTAACGTAATGTGGTGTAATGTGAGATGGCAAATGTTATCCACTGAACTGCATGATCAGATGTTAAAAGGTGCTTTTAATTCCAGGAATCAGAGCTTTTTGCCTGTTGACAAGCTCATTACAGAGGGAAAAAGTGCAGTGGGAGGCATGCAGGATAAAACGATACCGCTGATGACAAAGTCGTTGCTCTGCATACATTTGGACCTGCTGATTTATACCTCTGTTCTTTTCTCAAGGCAAGTCACGATTAGAAAACAGCATGAAAAATGAACAAAAACATGACCTCTCCGAAATCTTTCCCGTCAGCCATCATCAGTTACTGTATGAAACGGGAATGTCATTGAAATATGGGAGCGTCTAAACACACATACAGTACCCTATGTAATGCATGTGTGTCTTAGGTACTATTTTGCCTAAGGGTCCAAAATTTCCTACATTCTTTCCTTTTGTTCCAATCAGTCCTTTCACTAAAAGTAAGGACAAGTTTGATATTATATAAGTTTTTATGCTCATTGTGCAAAAAACTGTCACATCAATCATTTGTCATATTTTTGTTATTGAGTACCTCAAAAAGAACTTGACCACCCCCAATAAGGTCAAGCTAAATCTTACAAATATAATTATCATCTGACTAAATCTCAAATGAAAGATTTTCACATGAGATGTCACGTCTCATGACGAACAGTTTGAATTAAAAGTTGTTTCCACAAAGGAGAGAAACATCAAATTAAAATCTTGACATACTCACTGGGAGATTTAATTGTCCTATCTCAGATGGCCTTTTCATGAACAAAAGGGACAACACAAAAGACATGGTTAAATATTTTTCATTTTTATTACGTATTGCCAGTTGTCTTTTCTTATTTTTATAGTTGCTTTACTCCTGTCTTTTTAATGGCTTTGATAAACCACATTTCTTTATTTGTTGGTATTTTGTTTGTCGTAGGTAGACAACTGAGCTATCGCTGCATGGTGAAAGTATCAACTTGATCAAAATGTAAATTCCTGTAGCTCAAACAACAAGTCTATTTAGTGCAAGTCATGTCAATAATGGGTTAAATTCCTAAGAAACGCATGAACTTTAAAAACATGTAAAGAGTTTGGTTACAAAATGAGATAACTTAATTTTTTAAGATAATTTAAATCAAAACATGTTTTTTATTATGTTATCATGTTTTTGTTGTGCCACTTAGCTGTATTTGTGTAGTTATGAAGGCTTAAATCAAAGCAAGCCAACTGCAGTTTAATTGATATTAATTGGAATGCACAAATCAAGTTATCAAAGTTGAAAAAAAAAACAGAGTTATCTGGTCTTACTCTTCTAACTCTTCATGTGCACCTTGAATGTGATCTAAGTAACTTCGGATATAAACATCTTCCAAATGCATAAATGTTCATGAGAGAAATCCCCTCTCAAGTTTTTTTAACACCTTTACGTTCCTCTATAAACAACATGCACAGGGACACAGAAAACCACAAAGTATTAATGGTGCTTTATCTAGCTGAAACCCACAAGACTAGCAGTGGAGCAGTTCACAGAAGCTGTGATTACAAAAGCAATAGGAAGCGAAGGAAAGATAAGTCAAAGCCATAATTTAGATAATGAAAACAATAAAAACATCCAAACCATGAATGGAACTAGCAAGGCGCAAAAGCTTAATTGCCGACTTAAACGCCCATGAATAGAAAAGCTATTCTGAAGGGGAAAGTGAAAAAACATTTGTGTTTAGCGTTAATTAGGACCTATAAAGTTGAATATATTAAAATACTTAGCCCGACGCGTAGCGCAGTGGAATGAAACGCATAAAGGTGACACGTAGTGTGATGCAAGACACTGAAAAACTGTGCTGTGTCTAGCGCATGTCAAGAACGTGTCTACAACCTCTAAGAGTGGGATATATTGTATATCAGTCCATATGGGATTAAAATGAAATAAAATTTTCATTTGAATTTTTTTTAATTTTAATTAATTGTAATTTTATGGCGAATATATACAGTATTCACTTTTTTTGAAAAACAAATAAAGTATTTAAATCGACTTAAAGGGGACATTTCACAAGACTTTTTTTTAGATACTTTAACTTACGCGTGAAAGGGTTGATTTTAAAAATATATATATTCTAAATAAAAAGCAATAGCGCAAGTTTAGTAAAATTGTTTTATTGAGACTATAAAAAATTATCCTGCATCCATTTTAAGGTGTGCCAGCTGCCACTGTGGGTGGCACCGGCACACAATGGCACGCCCGTAGCTACGCCACTGGGCTGCACGGTATTGATGAAATATGCTATTGACTGTTTCGATACAGATATTTCTTTCGATAAATCGCTTTCTTAGAGAAATGCGTTTTCCTGGAGTGCCCACGGTCTAGCCAATAGTATAACAGTATAAGACCTACTTGGTGGGTATTTAGTAAGGCCCCTTCTGATTAGTCTAATTTGGACAAACTTAGCATTCAACACACACATGATAGACATGCAACTCTCTGCTATATGGATATCACACATACTGTTATCATTATAACAATAATTTTCCATAGTTTGTTTGATTTTGAGTTAAATTCAAAAATATAAAAAACAGCTAAATCCTGGAGGGACCGGTACTGTATATAGTCAAAAGAAGGTGTTTAAGACCTAATGGAAAGTCTTTTTTTGTTTAAACAATTCAAGTGCACTGTAAAAACGGGCACTGCGCTACTCACAGCAGGGGCTTCGGATCTATAAATGTAATGTTGACCTGTGATGTTTGTGTGCAAAGTGCCCTGCTTTCTAATCAATCCCCGAAGCTAGGCACATAAAGGCATTTTGAAATCAGCCAAAAACAGGACGCACAACATCCCACAGCGATTGTGAAATAAGTGTGCCACGCACACAGGCATTGTGTTTACAAAAGCACACAATGGAGTCAATCAATGCAACTCATAGACGTCAAACATTCCGTCACTAAGCTGCTTGCAAAGTGAGAGTCAGTACCAGATAAGATTCAGTCTGTAGCACTGATACCGGCTTTTAGGGGTCGGATAACATTGCCCCACTCTTGTGTCCAGCCACTCAGTGCAAAACCTGTCCTGAGTTAAACCAGATGGTAATTGCTATAATAATGATATGCCATGAGTATATAAAATAAGTCAGTGTCAGTGTTGCACCATAAAGCCAACAGAAAGCAGAAAGATAAAGTGACTATTAAAAAGAAATGACTGCGTGCATGTTCATACATTATGGGATATTTACACACCCATACGCCACAGTTAAACACACATCATGCATTTTATAGAGCCAATTCATGTGCTTGTATCGCAGTGGTGGAGTGATGCACAGTCTCAGTTGGGATATCCAGCACAATCTTGCACTCATAACCAGCCAGCAAACTGGAGAATTAGTCTGTGCAAACTGCATTCAGTGCCAAATTTGTGCAGATTTACCTGATTTGCATATAACACAGTTTTAGAGAATTGTGGTATGCAGACAGCATATGGGTGATTCTCACGAAACCATTGAAACACCACGGCACTAATGATTTTAGCTTTAAAATGTGTAATATAGTAACATTAAAAAGCATCAGAATTAACACAATACTGTGTTCTACCTTGCACAATGTGTGATTTCAACATAAGAATTTATAATTGTAAATTTTATCTCATTTTCTGCTGAAATTCTCATTACCGCAATGTGTCCGGCTGTGTTTGAACATGCGTTATATTGTAATTTAATTAAATTAACACAAAAATATTAAGAAAAAAAATAAATGGATGTTTTGCTAGACTACTTTAGATGACAGAAAAAATATTTACTGAATATTCATGTATAATAATAATAATGAAGAAAAATTAGGAAAATGATGTGTCCATGCCTAATGTTCTCATCCTCCGCAACATTTTTTGAGAACAGTTTAAGCACACATACAGAATTTTAATAAAGTTTGATTTTGAGTGACCAAGCACATGGACCAGTTACTTCAAGATGGCTACCAGGTAAGATCATTTTTTTACAGTTAATTTGAAATATTGTCTTGTCAGAATGCTTACACGACATTTTGATTATCATTACCGCAACAGATGCTTATTAAATGTTAATTTAATTAATAGAAGCATAATACTTTGATTTTAAATGCATGTGCAGAAACTCCAAATTATGTTCTTTCAGGTTTTGTCATGTCATTTTGAAAATATGTCAGTGTTGATGTTTTCTGACTGTTGCGGTAATGAGATTTTTTAGGACTAATTTTTTAAATTATGTTACAAAAAGTGTTAAATGATAAGTAAACGTTTTTAAATTAATGTTCCCATTTACTCCAGACTTTGTTTTTCAATGTCTGGTGGGAAAAAAAGTAAATTTAAGCAATTTTTACATTTTCATGCTTGACATTTTTAATACCAAGTTTTCGTGATAATCACCCATATAGATATAAACAACGCTTCCCTCTTAGTAAGTACCTTAAAGCTCTGTTCATTTTATTGATCAGTGTCACATCGGCAATAATCTGATAGCCATCACTTCCCATGCATGGTAATGGAGAGGAAGCTTGTCAATCAATATGGTGTCTGAAAACATCCATACAAGCTCCATGGAAACCAATACGGTGGAAGTGACTCTTATTGACATGTAGGTCAATGCAGCTACAGAGAAATTCCAATTAGTGTTTTAAGATGTAGTAGAGGCACATTTATACCCACTAATGTCACAACGCCAGTTCTCAGATATAATGCAAAGCACAGAACAGCAGGAGACTTTGATAATATCATTATCCTCACACATCATGATGGGGGCGAACAGCAAAGCGACTTCAGATATCATTTCTGGAAGAAAATCTCCAAGTAAAGCATAATGAGCTCAAAGGCCAAGAGCAACAGTGAAAATCTATGAAATTAATCTTCGAGACAGTGGGGGTTATTTGTTTTGAAAGACGCAATCTAACGCGGGGAGCTGAGCTTGATGCATAATAATAACGCTTCAATAGTGTGCGGCGTGCTCAAGAAGCGGTAAATAAATACATCTGGACAAGCACAGGTACGTGAGAAACGCTTGAAAAGGAGATCACACCATCCTTAAGCTGCTCAAGGGCAGAGAAGTGACCACCTGCTGTTTCAGCGGGAAATTTTCTCACAGACGGATGACGTGTTTACACAGATCGAGCTTCACATCTGTGTAAAAGTCCCTCTACTGCATGCTTCATGCACATGAACAAATACAAAGGAAAAACAAAATAAATGTGGGTATGGATCTCTTAAACAAGTTTAGCAGGGTGTTACATCTTGGGTCGCATTACTGCATTATGTTGTTGACAATATCCATCTGCTGGTGTGGTTTCCATTAGGATTTTTGTCATGTTTGTTATCATTGCAATTCATTACAGTAAGATGATAGATTACTTTTATTTAAGATGGTAAAGCAATTTCCTTTCTAAACAGACTGTGATGGATGTATTTGCTTTATACAGACTGTTCAAATGATGTTGGAATCAAGTAGGCTACAGTAACATACTCTGTTTATTCACTTTTATACAACAATATTGGACAAAAGTCTTTTTTGGGTTTTATAAGTAAGTCTGATTTTATTACACTATTCAGTGTCTGTTTTACTCTAGACAATGATATGAGGAGGAATATTTTACAGTTTACTAAACCTCTGATTCTTCATACTGTACATTAAGCAAAATAGGCCTGCCATTACTAGAATGTTCCTTAAAGGTGCAGTGTGTAATTTTTAGAAGGATCTCTTGACAGAAATGCTTATAGAAAATGACAGAAAATAATATACAAAACTATATTATCAGGGGTGTATAAAGACCTTTCAAAATGAACCGTTATGTGTTTATTACCTTTTTATCTACATACACTGAGGGTCCCCTTACATGAAAGTTGCCATTTTGTGCCACCATTTTTCTACAGAATCCCTTAACGGACAAATTGTTTTACTAAGTTTTTCTCACGATGACATGTTTGTCCGGTGGCGGCTACTGTAGCTTCTCTATGTGTTTCAAAAGCGAGGGGTGAGCAGTGGACTAAGTCGTTTGTTGCAATTCGCAACCTAAAATTTACACACTGCACCTTTAAATAAATGTACCATTGCATCTTACCCTTTATTATTTTATTTCTTAAGTTATTAATAAATGACATATATTAATACTTCATGGGAATTAAAAAAAAATTCTAAATTACTTCTAGCAAAACACATAAATAAATAACTACTACACTCTAAGAAAGGATGTGTTCATTTTAACACATTGTGTTGTGTTATCTTTTTTGAACATTACAGTATGTGTCATTTCATATTGATTTTGAGTTCAACACAAGATGTGTTCAAATAACACAAAGTGTGTTGTTCCAAAAATAACACAGAAGATGTGTTAAGTTAAGGACAACACATCAGATCAGATGTGTAGTCCTTAACTAGACACAAGATGTGTTATTTTAACACATTCGTTTTAAAAGTGTACACCCTGATAGAAGATTGGTTTTAATATAGACCATTTCAATGAGGTTTTACAACTATTTACCCACAAATAATAGCAAAATCAGCCTTCCCAGGTGAAAAAGTAGTACACTTATTTTGTACTTAATATACTAAAAATTCATCTTTAGTACTTCTTAAGATGTTCTTAAAGGACAAGTTCGGTATTTTACACTTAAAGTCCTATTTTGAGATTGTTTATGATGAAATAGAATGGTTTTGACTGAAATTTCGACATATGCTGCTGGCCCGAGAATTTTCGGGTGTTTGTGTTTCACCTCCCACCTCTACAATGGCTGTATAGGTGCACTGGAACAATCCTTTAAACTTTTGTTTACAAAGACGTGAAACTCACTGAGTGGTCAGGGGTGTTCACTGATATGCTCACACAAAAATCACTGCAAAAGATGCTTTCCAACAGGTGTTTTAGCATTCGTTGTAAACTTGTGGACCTATTTTTCCAAACGCCTCACACCCGTACATTCTTCCGTTGAGAGCTTGAATAATAAACACTCCAGCCCAGTTGGTGGCGATAATCGACCTTTGCCAATTGCAAGAATACAATAAAGCAATAAGCCCCAAGAAGCAGTGGGTTACCAGTGCATTTTATAACGGCTAAGGGGCGTTGTTAGGCATGACGCGAAGCGGAGTGCCTAAAACCCCCTTAGCCGTTATAAAATGCACTGGTAACCCACTGCTTCGCGGGGCTTATTGCGTTTATAAAACGGTTGCTTCAAATTATGTATAGCAGGATTTCATATAATAAAACACAGCAAATAAGTTGTAATTATATTAGTACAGATATTAGTCTTCCGCCAAACAAAGTAGTTCCTCAGACTCAAGTGTGTCTGCAACAGAGCGGTTCCCAAGCAAAACAGACGGAGCAAAGACACAATGAAACTATGATTCATTAAGACTGTGGTGTTTATTTTCATAAATTAACATTCATCTAATTTATACATTAACATTTATACCGTGCAACTGTTGACGTGTGGATCAAATATGCTTGGAAGCATGCTTAACACTTTCCCTGCCAGCGTTTTTTAAAAGAGTTGCCACCCAGCTTTAGTTAAACATTAATGCCTTCCAGAAAAATGTTCTTCTTTAGATATATAAACATACAATATATCAAATGAAAGAACAGACCCTCTGCTTTCAAACAACAAAATAAAAACGTTTCACCCTACCTTCAATTGTTCTTTTATCCTCTCAAATTTTGAGCAAAATGTTGGGATAATTCCATTTCTGTGAATGACTTTTGTTAGAGATCCGATTCAGATCGCTGATCAAAAAATACACTTGAGTTTTAAAGTGTTGAGTGAAAGCATCAGTGTTTATGTTGTGTAAGATCGCCACCACTGATCAGTGATCGCCACCCAGTGGATAATATACGGTACAACTACTCCTCACGGAAGCATTAACAAGAAAACTCAACAATATTTATTGACACTTATCTGGATATCGCCATTAATTGTTCAATTGTTGAGGATTATAATTAATACAATATAATATAATTAGCCCACCCAATAAATCAAAATTGACAACAAAATCCGACATTTTGACAGTTATTTTCTACAGTACACAACAACAGTGGCGCAGTGATACAAGCTATGTAATACGGTTTGAGCCGTGGGTTTACCGGTGAGTTTTATCACAGCTGAGAACGCGTTTCAACCAATCAGAATGAAGAACCAGAACTGGCCGTTTTATAAACAGGAGCCGTTTCTCAATGTCAAGGATACTTCCTTGGCAGGACTAGTCCTTACAAGTCACTTCCTTTAGAGGCGAGGCGAGGCTCCTTTTAAGCATTCGGAGAACACGTTAAATGGAACAGGCTAACAAGTGCACGTCATTACGTCATTGCGTGATTGAAAGGTGTGCTTTCGGTGCTGCGCGCATAGGATTGTGGGTGATTTCAGCGCGTGAAGAGCGCGAAGGATACAAATTTGCATCCTTTCCTGTATATGGGATATTTCTCGAACGAAGGACTCAGTCCTTGGCTGAAATTTCGAGGATCCTTGACATTGGAACAGTCCTTCGACGGACGTCGATGACGTAGCATCCTCGAAATTCTAGCTTCCGAGGATCCTTCCTTGACATTGAGAAACGGCTAACGTTTTGGGCGTGGAGTAATACCGTACCTCACAGCACATCTAATACAAGTCAATGGAGTTGGACAAAACTACGATAAAACCTGTTGGAAAGCATCTTTTGCAGCGATTTTTGTGTGAGCATATCAGTGAACACCCCTGACCACTCGGTGAGTTTCATCTATCTATCTATCTATCTATCTATCTATAACCCCATTCACACAGCACTTTGGTCCCAGAAAATACACGTAAAATTGCCAGAGAGGCTTCTGTGTGAATACAAACACGTCCCGTAAATGTTCTGGGATCGCTCCCGTAAAGAGGACCTAGTAACATACTGTACACCGAAAGCATTGTGTGTGAAATAGAAGCAGAACAATATAGCAAGGGGCGTGCTGTAGTGAGGACGCGCGTGTCATTGCAATCAGAAGTTATGGTTTAGCTCTTTGACACAGGGATTTAAATGCAAATCAACATTCACATTGAGAAATGTGGGCAAACTGGACTGAAGCAGAGATCAGGGAGCTTTACTGTATCTACCCTGATCTCGCATTTTGAGTTCTGGTCTGTCTGACATGTTTTCTTGTAAATTAGCATTAGCATAAATTCACTTTAATAGCAATAAATATGTTATTAGTCAGAATTTAAAAAATATGACTGTACACTCACAAAAATATGACTGCACACTCACATCATTTATTTCACCAAGTTTCAACACAAAGCCTTTGTCAAGGTAGGAGTTGTGAATATAGTAGTCAGTAATATCATTGTATTTTACAAATTTGACTGTATTTCACTGCAAAACCCTCTAAGTACATGCAAGCGTTTTTGACATTGAACCTTAACTTCTAAACAAACCATTTCTTTGGACAAGATATAGTAAACAGTTGCAAAATCACTAAAGATGCAACTATATTGCAAATGATGAAAGTCAAAACGTAAAAATGAAGAAACTGTTCTTGCAAGGGACCTACGTTTGAATGTGATGTTGCAAGTGCCGTCGTTCATCCAAGTTATCTACTGTGCTCTTAGAGCAAATACACAAACACACACACACGCATTTGTGCTCATATTTTATGTGTCACAACCATGGTATGTCAAATGGTATCAACAGTAAAGAACTTGTGAGGAACATTAAGATAATACTTCATATCTCAACTAACGCACTAGAATTGTTATTCTATTTATTGTGTTTTTTTAAGCCTAAATACAACACATGTGCAAATAAATAGAATATGGTCATTTTCTCAGCATTCGATAATCTCTCTAAAACCATGTAGGCTTGTAGTCTCAATTAATCCCATGTCTCAAGAACCAGCACACCATAAATGACACAGAGTACTTTTGAAAGACGCAATATCTATACATAACTTTTCAGTATAGCTTCAGGGTCCAAACAGAAATGACAAACAAGCCTCAGCTATCATCCAGCGAAGACCTCTCCCCAGAGCTCCTGATAACCGATGCGTGACTGACTTTGCTAAGTTTAATTAAATGTTTTCATGCTTGCCTACACTGCTGTATCTCTTACAGATCTGGCTTGGTGAAAGTCGAGCGCCGCAGATAGGGTTTTTCTCATGAGCTGACAAAGCGATCGCACTGTGCACTGTGAGACAACAGGATCTCCAGTTCTGAGCTGTTCATCAGAAGGTTAATATAATTACATTAAATGATAATTGCACTTGTACGGGAGATGAGCTTAAGATACGTGTTCGGCATTCACACATACTTCGCATTACTTAGAAGTATAATTGTGTCAGATGGTCCATGCACCACAGAAGAGACTGAGGTCACTGCATTTGGGAGAGGAGGAGAGCACTCGAGGGATCGAGCTAACATCAAAACAGCCACCCACAGACTGCTGTGAGATATCCGCAGGCTTCTCTATTTTGTTCAGAAAATTGTAACGCAAGATTAACAGTAAAGATGGGTGTCGAAGAAAATCTGGTGTGGTTTCAAGTACCGAGGTGATACTTAGATATGTGAAAAGTACATCTCTTTTAAGGATTAGGCTTTATACATTACATGTGCTTTAATATTAAATATTTTTCTATAAATATTAAATATATGCAATATTAAACACACATTTAGGCTATGTTCACAATGTCAGTTTAAATCTGATTTTTGTGAATATATACGATTTGAATGACTGACTGTCCATCACAACTCAGATTGACGTGTGACATCTAAAAACAAACGAGGAAGTGATGTCATACGACTCTCTGTTGTATGAATTGAATCATTTTATGTTGTCTTACAATATGACAATGTGTAGTCATGGTTCTGTACTATGATATTGACCGAATGCTCTATATCTATATGCTTTATATATCTACATATGAATTTAGTTACTTACTTAATTGTTTTTAGTTACCTTAGCAAAAGTTTAATTGAATTGATCTAAGTAAAAAATAATTAAATTCAGCAATGCTACCATTATCTTATCATGTTAGCTCTACTTAAATTTAAAAACATAAAGCTATTATACTACAGCACACATTAGCAAGCTAACCATTACTAACACTCAACTGAAACAGAAGTTGATTATGACATAAACATTTCCAATGTAAATACTTTGAAATGAAAGCAACACTATGTAGTTTCCATGTAAAAATGACTTACAGCTCCCCCATGTGGTTGAAAAGTGCAACAGTGCCTGGTATCAGACACTCTTCTGCAGGCAGGGGGAGGGGCGGGGCTGTGTGCTCTACCCTCCACCGCCTCTTTCAGAGTGTACTTGTAGCAGCTAGGAGGCTGCTCAGGTTGCAGCAACAGTACAATTTGTCCAGTTAAAAGTTGTTCTATCACTGAAATAATTTTAGAGACGTTATTTAAAGATAAAAAACTACATAGTGTTGCTTTAAGGCATTTAAACGTACAATGTAATGCTTTCTTATCAAAACAACACTAAATAACTGAAAGATGTCAATAAGACTGTTCTCATACTAAGCAATTGCTAAACTCGGCTGCACCAATGGTATTAAAAAACCCAACAACAAAACAAAAACTCTTTCAAATACTTATATAACAACATACTAAACATTAATAAGTCCCCCCTTTTCCTTAATTAAAAATGCAAAAAATAACCCTTTATTTTGATATTTACTCTCATGCATGCCGTAAACTGAAAATCCTGCCAAGATTTAGCAACAATGCTTAAATACAACACAAAGGGCTTCATCATGCACCCGGCGCAATGTGACGCAATGCACAAAGCAAGTGTTTTTTTGCTAGTTTCAGCCTGGCACATTTAGCATTTTCACATCTAGCATCACGTTGTCTAAATAGCAAATGCATTTGTGCCCATTTGTGCATCCATGGGCATGATGGCTTGAAAATGAGGTGTGTTCAGGTGCACTGTTGGCGTGTTGCTATTTGAAACAACTAGACTACACCATTGACCAACTAAATCTGGTCCAAAGTCTAAAATCAATGGCACAATATTGTTTTTGTTATTTAAATTAGTTAGTAATATGAACGGCATTTGCTTATTACACACATGTGCAGCAGTACACACACACACACACACACACACACACGTTTTTGAATAGGAAACAATAAAGGGTTCAAATGTAAAAGATTATTATTGAGTCTCTATGAGGACAAATTACAGGACTTTAGAAGGCTTGAAGCTGAGATCAGCTGGTACGCAGATTTTTAAAAAAAGTGCTAATATTGCATTTATTTCACCCCACAGATCTACCCCACAGATTTATTGTATATGATGACTTTGTACCTCTGGATATGGTGAGATGACCATACAGGGTAGACATGCACTTTTTAAAACACTCACGGGCTGGAAACAGCTCGCCACACGGTGAATTCCTGTTTGTTACAATATATTATAAACAACTTTTTGAGATTACAGTGATCATGCATCATACTTTATCAATTAAAACACTGCTTATTTTATTTATTACTCTATTACTGACATAACAGAAGCGAACCAAAGCTTTAACAAAAAAGGACAAACCTTAACTGCACTTGTGCCATGTGCTTTAGACCAGGCGCTTACAGTAGATTGGTAAAATAGGGCCAAATTTATTTATGTAGTCCCAACGTAAATTAGTCAATTTCACATAGGTTGCTTTAAAACACGTGCGATATGGCTAAAAACCAATTCATATTTTAATTACAAACCAAAAATGATATTGTAATGGATTAAATCAGCAATTTTAAATTATGTTAAATTTAATTAAGGTCAGAATCATTTTTTAAAGACTTTTTGAAGACTTTCTATGTTTTGAACCAAGCAAGTCAGTATTCTGTGCATCATGACAGCCTGAGCTTGACCAAAGCGTATTTCACTTTTTTTGTGTGTGTTTTGTAGAACTTTATAACATACGCAAGCATTTTTATAACACTTTAAAACAGATTAACTCAAACTTTACCCCAGAAGACTTTCAGTAGAAGAAGCAAGAGTGTTGATCTTTCAAATCCATCTAATTGCACTCAACGTCTCAAAATCTAGGTTATTTTAAGTGTCTCATTTGATAGCATTCAATCCACTCTAGGACGAAATAAAGGACCCTCCATCCATTAGCCTACATATCCTTCATTGAGTGTCTCACAGCGGGAGTATGAACAGCAGACTGACTGTATTCACCCCTTCCCCCCTCTGCTCCTCCAGGACGACTCTGTGTTTATTGCCACTATAAAGGGCATTGAGTTATGCAACATGCACATCAATGGTGCCCACAAAGGACTGAACTTGCCCATTTTATAGATCCCAATGTCTTTTTTAAGGTTTTAAGATGAACCGCAACACCAGCATACTACCTTCCAAAAATATAACCATGGTAATAAAAATACCGGGTTAGTTTCAAGCATCGGGTCAAAGGGTACACCCACATTTTTGCCCCACTGGGTTGTAAAAGTCATAAAGTCAGAGCATTATGGGATTAAAGTCATAATATATCAAGAATAAGAATAAAGTCGTAATATTATGACAATAATACACTTGTAGCTATCCTGATGATAAAATAAATTGCCAAGATATTATCAAAATTTCTAAAGGTAACGCTCTCATGTAAGCTAGGTCAAGCTAGGCTAACTTTTTTCAATGTTAATCAAAATGTTATTGTATAATGAATAGAATTTATTTTAAATTATAATATAACAAATAAATTAAAAAGCATGAGCTTCACCAACGCCTATTTTTTAAATAGCCCTCACACACAGATTACAAAAAATACTTAAAATTTATGAATCAGGTCAGAACAAATTAATTTATACTAATGAACTATTAAACTTTATAACATGAAGTTAATACACAGCCCATGAAAATGTTATTCTCTATTGGTTTTAAATGTGTACATAATGAACAGAAACATTTGTTTTACAATGCAATTTTCCTGATCCCAAATAGAAACATTAGCATTGTTTTATAGCACAGGATTATAGCATTGTTTTGGGAAAGTGCATGTCTACTCTATAACAGCAGATGGGTAAAAGTGTCAATAATATCTGCAAGCTAGGTTTAAAATCAGAAACGTATAGTATAAAAATATAAAGGTTAATGCACAAATCGTTATTTATATTATTATTATTTATTGCTATTTCTGTAACCCTGTAAAACCCTCGTTTGTAATATTAAAACATCAGTTTAAAATCTAACAAATGTTTTTTCTCTTTAAAACCACATTTACACAACTAAAAGTACTAATGTTTAACCCTGCAATGATTTTGAATGGTAGACTTTGTAAATAGGCTTGTTTTCCTGGCTGGGAACTTATAAAACCTGCAAACCTGCTTTGAAGAACATCACCTTCTTTACTGGACTGGACTAAATAAATCAACAATCACGTAAGTAAAATGCCTAAAATATTTTTTTCTGTGATTAGTTATGTGTCTAGATCAGGTAGATTTTAAGATACAGCTGAATGTTTTGATTATTTTAGATTTTTAGCTTGTTATGTCAATGCTGTAATTTTACAACGTTGGGTCTGAAGGGTAGCAATATTTATCTGTGCACCTTTTTAAATATTTTTTTGTAGCAACAAAATATAATATTAATGTTTAATGTCTATTTTGAGTTTTAATCAAAGTTTTAAGAGTATTAAAGGGGCAATAAGTAGGATTTACCCCATCTAGTGGTGGAATTGTATTTTGCATTCAAATGAACAGTGCTCTCTAGCGCCTCGCCTTTCCAAATGTGTGTTGCAACTACGGTAGCCGTTATGTAATCACTGATCTCCTTGTCCGTTCAGCTGGTTCACGTGTTCTGAATGAAAATGCATTGTGGAAACTCGTTGGTAGGCGAGTGCTTTTTGTCCCTCTCTGCTATTATAGTTTATCAATACGGCGGAACAATATGGATGCCTCCTTGGACTTACCCGTTCAATGTAAGTAAAGAGGAGAAATTCTAAGCTTACAAAGAAAAGTCAGATTACCTGCAGAGGTCTTTTGACACCAACAAGGACATATTTATGAATAAAGACATTGATTTTGATTAATAAAACACTTAAAATCCTACTTATTGCCCCTTTAAATATGTTTATAGAAAAAAAATATTTATTCGATAAAGTATTTATGTGGCAATATTTCAAACTATCTGTATCTTATTGTTTATAACTGGTCCTGTTTTCTTGTTTAGGTTTTTGTTGCTCAAATATCTATTTGCTGCATGAGGGCCAGGTGATAATGTTCTGGAATGTGGGGTGGGGGTATTGGTAATATTAGCATTATAAATAGAAGACAATAAGCTTGCCAGACAGTATTGTGTGACTTCTGTGGAATAGGTGAATCCTTTGAAATGAATATGTGATTGGAATTGATTTGCATCAAGATTAATAAGCATGGGAATAATCAGTGTGTTTTTGATTTCAGAATGCTATAAGCCAGGACTGTCTTATCTACAATGTGTATGATGCCATTTATATCATCCAAATTTGAAAAAAAAAGTGACTTTGAGATGGGACTCTGATATAACTGATGATGAGGAGTAATGTGGTGATGCCTCTCAACTATAAAAGAGAAATTAAAAACTTTATGTCTGCCCATGTGATGAATATGTTGACATGACGGCAATAAAACCAAGGCATTCAAGAACACAGACCTTGCCCTATGACAGGTATTACTGTCTGAAAAAAGATTTCAATACTGATATTTGTGTTATTGGCATCACTAATGATGCCATCTCTTTTCATATACCACTGGAGTACCTCCGAAGGTTTGTGTTAAGGCATGATCACGGCACTGACAGATAACACAAATGAGTTTCCAAAAGAGACAACAAAATGGGACAACTGTCATTGAACATGTCTTTAAACACAGTAAAAACCAGTTTTCTTTCAGTTTATCTGGTTTTGTAAATACAATCTGAGCATATTTTCATAATAAAATGATTTTTCTGGTTTTGTCTGGTTATTATGTTTTGTGTGATTATGTATATGGATATATAGGATACTATTATTGGGGTACATAAGCAGTACACCCTGCAGAGTAACTCTTACTGTAGATGTTATTAATATTTGTTCAGACAGTGAGTGAAATCACAGCAATTCTGCTACCCCATATGCCCAATGTTGTAATATTACAACATTTCAAATAAAAACTTACCAAAATGTAAAAAATGTAAAAACCCATTGATTTTTGCATTAGAGGACTCTTACAACAACATATAAAAGGTTAAATATTTTTTCAAAGTTTTTTTCTATAATTGGGTCTTACAGGGCTAAGACCACAAACAAGTCATCTTAGTTACATTTACAAATGTGCAACCTGCAAATAGTACATTTTACACAAACCTTCCTAATTATCAAAAAGTGATTTTTCCGAGGGTGCACAATGTCCTTCCCAGGTCTTTCACACATTTCGTGCAATTTCAAAATGGGCACCAATGAACACCGTAATGAGGCAATTATCCACACACAGCTGGCACAGAAGAGACTCGCAGACATACAGTACTGCACATACACAAACATATGCACATATCCACCTACACACACAAACACATGCACAAACACACACACACGGGACAATCTGCAACATAGAAGCAGGAATTTATTCCCCATATATTCTGTAATGTGTGTGTGTCAGCTTTTTATTGAATCTCATCAGCATCTTCCCTGAGACACCTGAGAAATATAACACAGAATTGCATGTGAGTCCATGATATACTGGGTGCGACAACAGTCATTATTATTGCAACAACAGGGTCCAAGGAAACATCTGAAAGTCTTTATGCAATTCTCACACAACAAAAAATATCACAAACCCATATTCTGGATGTTCTGTGGGCTTGTAAACAATACGTTTACAGACATTTGGCTTCCAACAAAACTAAACAACTGCATTTCTCTTACAATGCCAAGAGAGAATGGGATGGGGGTGGAGAGTTGGGGTTTTACTCTTCCACTGTCTTCGTCCCTGCAGCTTCCATATGAATAATAGATTACAAATAAAAAAAAACAGCGTTTGCCTCGCAGGTGTCAAGCAATACACGTGGTTAAGAAAGCGCAGTGGTGGTTATTATTTGTAGTTTGTGTTCCTAAAATTACAGCTTTATGTTTGCTTCATCAAGCTGCTGGGTGTGAAATAATAAGCTGCAATTGTGTAAAGGGGCAATAACACGATATGTAGGTCACCACGTGTATTTATTGAATGTGAAACAAGCTCATTAAATCCTGCATGTAATCCATGAATCCAGCTATAGGAGTTCCTCTTTGTGGGGTCCTGAACATAAACCGTACATCCACACACAAAACGTCCCATTTGCGAACAGTATTGTAATGCATGTCTCATTCTTGGCTTAGCCTTTTATCTTTTAATGTATTCATGAAAATGTTGTTAGTCAAGGCATTGTAAATTCCCTTTTTCTCATCAGACACAGAGGCATGCTGGTTAATCTCAGATGTGCATGTTTCAAGCTGAGATTAATGCTCGGAGAAGTAGCCACTAGACTTGTCGACCAGCTTCCACTTGTTAAATCCTACCTATGGCCGTAATGAGATTAGTGTCAATAGTAACTTCCTTCCTTCAACAGTATTATTATTCCAGTAGACACAGAAAGAGCTTATATCTTTTAATGAAATGTCTGACACAATAATAATTAGGTTAGCAGTTTTTCGCATTAGGAAGTCACAGGACAGTGCTATACCATTAATGTAATAACATCAATCCAGAAAGCTTGTAACGCTATAATTTACTGTCTGTCGTATTGATTTCAATGCTTTTAAAAATACAGTGAATTAGGAGATATCGCATATGTGACTAGAGTACACAGTATGTTAATAACGCAATATCGCTCGAGCAGAAGTGTGATATGACTCTATATCAGCACGATTAGCCCAGAAAACTTTTTATAAAATTAAAACTTATTAAATAAAGTTGACATATTTCAAATTATAACAACTCATCTCTAGTAAAAATAAATAACAGTAAGTTGAAATGACTTGTAAATTTGAGTTGATTAAACAAAAATTTAAGGCAACATTTTTTTACAGTGTAGTGTTAATAATTGTTTCCTTTTCAGTCATTATTGCTTTATACTTATGTTTTCTCTTGTCTTATATAAATTAATTCCTTTGAGTTTAATCAACTTAAACCATTTAAGGAGCACCAATTATCCGATTCACGATTTTACATTTCCTTTGGTGTGTATTAGTACATGTTAACGATATGCAAAAGGTACATACTTGCATAAGTAAACGATGATACGAGTTATCTTCTCCATTGAAATATCTTTTCTTGGACTAAAACAAACACACGGATTGTAGGCAACAGTTTACTGACGTGGACAAGATTATAATTCCTCCCGCTTGGACTCACAGCCTGTAAGTTAACTCCTGTTAGCATTGCATTGTGAGCGAATCTTTCAAACATGGTAAGGAGCATCACATTTCCGGCTGACGCCAGAGGTATTCAGGCCTGTGCGTGAGTTTTCAAATCTGTGCGTTTTAGGCAGAGAGTAAATCTGTGGCTACAAAAATGTACGGTATGTGGAAAATAATGTGTTTTTTAACCATAAACCACGAAAACACATTGTATTATACCAAATACACAAAATTACGTTGTTTTTAGCGATTAAATAGGTAGACTTTAAGGCATTCAGTTTCCTAAAACCATTTGAGTAGCTATATGGGTGTGTGGAATCAATTAGATTTATTAAGTGAACTAAATCCAATTGAATGAACATAAAACCTGCAAGTTATCTATATTCTAAGGGGCTGTTTAGACTAGTCCTAGACTAAAATAAATGTAAGAGCTGTCCAAACTGAAAACAACTTGCACTGGCATATCTTAAAATACATCAGTGCCCTTTGTTTTGCCTCAAAATTCACACAAGTAATGTTTTTAGTAAGGCATGTTTGTTTAAACTAGTTATATTTCAAAAATGCGTACGTGTGATTCATAAACCGAACGTACGCACAGAAAACGCGGGTACCCCTTTCTTTCAGATGTGAAATTGATCAATCACAAATAATCTTGAACTTGTGCGCAGCTGAGCAGTTTCAGATCTCTGCCTTTAAATGCTGGCTAATTAATGTCATTGACATATAAAAGATCGCCTGTCAATGTTTAAACCCAATTTTGAGAAGCAAGAATGGCTTATATTTCCAAAAACTTGCAGCAATCAGACAAGCAAAAGTGCGTACGTTTGCTCAGACCCTGACGTGACGCTAAGCACATTTCCACGTCAAAGACAGTTTTTATAAATATGGATTTTTGCGTATACGCACACTTTACGGTCAAATCTGTGCGTACGCACACTTTATGAGGCCCCTGGTTTAAGCTAATCCCTAAGCTAATTGCTAAAGTAAATATACTTTGAAGGACAGTGGCCCTCTAGGACTAGGAATGCTCACCCCTGGTCTGGACTCTGGCCACACCTTCTTTCTTTGCATATACATTTTTGGTGGGGTTGCGTCTAATTGAGCCATTTTAGGCAGGTCTGGATAAGTGATGTCTTGAAAGTGAAAGTGTGACATGTTTCGAACCAAACTTTTGGTTTGAGACATTGCAGATCGTATACATGCACAAACAGCTACATAACACACTGAAGAAAAAAGGACAACATGAAAGGGTTTCGTATGACCACATTTAAGACATGTTGGAATTCATTATTATGGCACAGTGTGACATATTCATTTCCATTGTGTTTGAAAAACCTGCCTGTTAAGGTTTAAGTCAAATGACATTGTTTGAATTTCAATGCTAACACAATGATACCCAGAAATAGACTCAATATTCAATAATGAATTCTTGTCTCTCCTATGACATATGGATTCCTTAAGAATATTAAATGACTAAAAGGAGGACATTTGCATGAAAAACTCTTTGCATTTCAAGTGATGCATAAAATATCAGCACTTACTGTAATGCGCTCTGATGTAAAAAGACGCTTCTCCCAATGGGGAAAGTGCTCTGATTGATATTAGCTCATATTACACCCAACCAAACATCAAAGTTTCCCCTTTACTTTGTCCCCTATTTATTTCGCTTTCTCTTTCAGCTCAGTGGTGAGTTCAGCAGAGAGAAAAATTGCTTAAAAGCTTAAATAATTTTGAAAGGGCCTACAAACTGATATTCCAATAACGTGTCTAGCCTGCCTAAACTACACAGAAAAAAAATAACAAAACAGGTTTTTATATTTAGGCCATTGTTTATATGTTCACTACAATTATTTTGCAACTATAATAGGGTTTGATGTAATGACAGAAAATAAAAATACAGAACGTCCTAAACACATAAATGAAAATATTTTTGGATATCACTAGTAATGATTGTAAGAAAAGCTGTTTAAAAATCATACAGCCTAAAAGCATTGAATCAAAAAGGGATAAAATTTTAGGCTAAACTAATCAAAAGTGACAGGCCATTTGTTATGTCTTATGACCAGTAGGTAGCTTTGTGTCTTTGGGCTCTATCATACACCCGGCGCAATGCAGCGCAATGCGCGACGCAAGTGTCTTCTGCTAGTTTTAACCCGGCGCAATTATCATTTTCATGTTTAGCGCCAAGTTTTTAAATAGCAAATGCATTTGCGCCCAATTTGCACACATGGGCGTTCTGGTCTGAAAACAAGGTGTGTTCAGGTGCATTGTTGGCGCGTTGCTATTTTGAGGCAACTAAAATAGACTACGCCATTGACCAACAAAAACCTGGTCTAAAGTATAAAGTCAATGGCGCAATATTGTTTTTGTTATTTAATGTGCACGTTAGTAATATGCGCCTATAAACAGGACGACAATGCAGCTTTGCTTATCACATATAAATGCGCAGCAGCACAAAAATGCTTTTAAATATGAAAGATTTAAGGAGTAAAATGTAAAAGATTATTACTGAGTCTCTTGGACATAAATGAGGACTAATTATGAGACATTAGAAGGCACAAAGAGCTGCTTCACCTGTAGCCTGGTAAATAAATAAATGCTTTGCTTTAAACAAATGCATCTATTTTTAAATGTTTTATACCCTACAGATTTATTGTATATGATGACTCTCTGGATATGGTGAGATGAGAAACATTTTAAGTAATGCTTTTTTTTAAAAATTCATGCCGCTGTCCAAGTGCTGAAACGGCTCTCCGATCTCCTGTTTGTTACAAATAAAGTATTTTTAGAGTACAAACCTTTTCTTGCATATTTGCAAATTATTTTATGAGATTACAATGATTATGTAGGATATCAATACATTTACAGCAATTAAAAGCCTGCTATTTGTATTTCTATGACTGAAAGAAAACATCTTAAAAAATTAAAATTTCAATAAAAATTAAAACAACAAATTTTTTTTAACATTATTCTTAAACTGGTGGTTTTCTTCCTCCGCTTAGTTTTTAGTTTACAAAGTCCGTCACCTAAATAGGGATTAGACAGCGCCAGCGCAATTGGCTTTTAAAGAGTATGAGAGATAAGACTCTCATTGGTTATTGCACGTTACGCCCAAAACACACCCATTACTCATTAGGAAAAATATGAACAACCCTGTTCGACCGTGCGCTTGGGGCACAAACCATTTTTCCCGTTGTTAAATTAGCAAAAGTGGCATCGGACACGCCCATTTAGACCGTGGGCTTTAGACAATGCACTTAGAAAAGGCTTTCTTTATTTATGTTTTACATGACACACACACAAAATGATTTTGAAAAAAACTTTACAGTTTATTGTCTCTGATGCAAGCATAAAATCATCACTATAGTGATGTCCAAAAACATTTAACTTTAGGCCATTACTTTTACTAATTATTCTTATATTTTCTTTTCATGTTTACATTTATGTACATCAACATGATGAAAGTATTCTAGTGGAAAAATAAACAATAACCCAGATACAAAAGAAACAAAAGGAACGCAGTAGGATAACGGCAGCTTCGGTGCTTGATCCCTCAATATTAAACATATGTGATGCCTTCCTAAAGCTTACTGAAGTGTAAAACAGTGTGTAAGAGTATTTGATCAAACGTCCTCTTTTGCTTGCATAATAAATGAACCAATGAAGACATTTATTCAGATAAGTTCAATTTAACTTCAACTAGCTTGAAAGACCTGTACATTTGCATAAATGTCTTTTAGCATACAAAAGAGAAATGATTGCACAAATGTCCCCATTTTTATACTATTGATTTTACTGTATAAAAGTCTAGACATATTAACCCTTTACATATTGTCCCTTGGCACGTACTTAAGAAAACTTGATTTTTAATAAGGACTTTTATCCCATTTTCCCTGTGAGACATGGTAAGTGACAGATCAAAATTTAAGAGGCAGCTCAGCAGTACTTCAGCAAATTTTTAAAGGATAATTCTGAGGAGCTATATGCACTAATACAAATTTAAAATAAAGCTTTGAAATGCATTACTTGTCCTACAAAGACAACCATGGATAGGATCATGACACAATCATGTTTGCACTAAATCAAGCATGGTTCATCAACCCTCTATTTCATTTATTAAGCACAAGCATGCATACTTCCATCTTAAAACCTTGACTAAATTTTTGCCATTATTGCAATCCCCCTCAATTTTGTAAAAAAGTGTACACATGAGGAAAACAATCTGGATGGATATCAGAAATGACTTCCATTTATTTTTCCTCCTTGAGCTTAGAGACAGGGCCGCTGCATCCAGGGAATATTGAGTGCGACAGCTGGACCAGATGAGCTGGTGGATGACTAGGCTGACATTTAGAGACGTTTGCTGTTTATGGACACTGTAGGAGGCTCTTCCTGTTTGTTGCCACATTAATGAATTTGCTGGTAAGGCTTGTGACTGCTCAGGCTGGTCACCTGCCCACAGATCTTAATCACTAGCTTCAGATTCACCTCTGTCTAACAATAGAGAGCTGATGGTGTCATCGAAACACGAAGATCCAGCTTTCTCTTCTCATGCATATTCTACTGTCCTCACGTTTGTTTATAATTGTGTATTGCGAGTCTATGTTTGGCTGTTTAAACAGCAACTTCTTGTCTGGCTTAGGTGGTCGCACAGTTTCTAAACACTGGCATCCATTTGGAGAAAAACATTTACACTCAGTGACAACAATTTCTACCGTGGTGGAACTGAGTCATAGGCAGTTTTGATCTGAAATGAAATAGCGCATCGTATAATAAACTGCAATCATGCATCAGTCAGGATGATGTTGATCATATAAGCATGTTAGTAACTTTTCAACCATGGATAAATCGCTTAATATGCAATCTTTCCACCTAGCAGTTAAGTTGTCATGTCAATCAAATCATTCCCTGCTTTTGGACTATAACAGATTAATCAAGATTAGACAAGACTAAAGCTGTCATTCTCAAATTTTGGGCTTCAATTCTGGTATAGTAAAAATAGACTGTTTCAAATTCTGTCTCATAAGGATGCTGTCAGTCAAAGACTGCAGTCATTTGGTGCTTCTAAACAATGATATGTCAAAACTGATACGTACATCAACTATACTGAGCATATCAGGGGAGAAAATGCCAACGAGTTTTCAGTTGAAGATTAATAAGAGAATTTCCATCTGAATATTTAAAAATGTACTTTATTGGGATTTGATTTCAGGGTTTTTTATACTTTCCGCTGAAGTTGAAAAAAACTTAAAGGAGCGGTGAATCAAACAATCAATTTTAACTTGATAATTTGTTATATAAGAGGTCATCATACTTAAATAAAACATCCTGCAAGTTTCAAAACTGAAAACATCCGTGCTACTGAAATAAAACTGTTGTTGTCACCAAGCCAGGAAAATGGTAGAGTCAGGAATGTGCTGAAATATGTCGTTAGAGTAGAATTGAAACACCTCCCCAAACCCAAATACAACAACCACTTTTGTAGCCCCGCCCACAGCTTCGCATGACATGTGTGGGCCAGGGGCAAAGCAAACCATGCAGTGTCTCAACAATTAGTAAACATATCTTTAAAGATTACCAAATGTACCAAAATTTCCTGAGAGACTTTTATTTTGACGCTGTGATCTGTTATGAGTAAAAAAGGAAACAGAGTGTTCGGTTGTGGAAGAACCATCTATGGGAAGAACACAGACGCTGGATAATCTTAACTCGGAGGCTCGGAACATAATATACGGAATGCGTGGTTAAAGTTTGTTTTTGAAGAAGTTACAGCTCGCGTGGGGAGTGTTTGTTTACTTTGTGTACCGCGGATTCATTTGTAAAGAAGCCACAAGTCGATGCTGGATTTGCAGAGAGACTGTGATTTAAAGCACCACTAATATTGGATCTGACAAAAATGACACACCAGTATCCACAGTAAGTAAAACATTTAACTTTATTTAAGATAATGTTGCTGTGTTTCACTATTGCTTTGTAAGAGATGTCCTGTTGTAACATCCGTGTCTAAACACGTGTTTGACTGTTTTTAATTTACTAAAAACATTAAACGATTAATAAAAGTGCAACACTTAACAATACAACTGTAATTTAATAGTATAAAGTTAGTGATAAGGATTTACCATCCGCAATTTAGATTCGGATGCGTGCTTACTGTGTTGTATACGGTAATTTAGGCGAGTTGCATTTGAAAGGTCAAACACTCAACAAAGCTTTTTTATCATATAACTGTGGTATGTAACTTTACGTGTATGTAAGAGAAACCTCACAAGCACAATAGAAATATACAAAGTTATTAATAAGGACTTAACCAGCTGCGGTTTAGATTGTGATGCGCGTATACTGTGTTGTATATGGTAATTTAGTCACGTCGAGTTTAAAGTTTTGTTTATACTTTACTGTACGTATTGTCTTTTATGTGTATCATCTTTAGCAGCCAGAATCTTTTGTGGCTCAAACATACTTGTGTTCGGCTGCTATTTTTACACATCTAATGAAGGGGAATGAAGCTATCCAATCATAGCAGTGGGCGTTTACGTCCAGGTCTTCAATGCGGCACGCCCCTTCAAACGAACCATTTCTCCAGAGAGCCACTGATCCATGTTACAAATTAGCCTATTAGATTTTGCTTTTAATGTTTTGAATGTAAAAACCACGCAAACATCATAAGTAAACCTCAGACAACAGTATAAAACAATAAAATCGGCAAATTCACTCCCCCTTTAAACATTCATGGACGGTTAGGATGTGATGCACAACCTGACTCAAAAAGTGAATTTAGGAAATGTTAAGGCAGACGGTCCAGCAGACCTTACACAACAAATGGAGGTTCACCATTAAATTTAACCTGACTGCACTTCAGGGATTTCTGTCCATTACCATGAACTGTGACAGTCAGGTTCTGATATAGCCGACACTGTGCTGATTTTTAAGGACATAACAGGACAAATGCAAGCCACATGGGTAAATTGCCAAAGCTAGCTGTGTGTAACTATGGAGGCAAAATCTTTTTTATACTCCTCTATTGAAAAGGTGACATGAGGACTAGCATTTTAAAAACTTCATTGGAAAGGATTGTCTGGATCTCTTAGGGGAACCACTCTATATTCAAGCTGAGCAAAACCAAAGGTCAGAGCCTTGAAAACCAATCATATAGGCTATAGCTGCCGTTTCTGCTTCTTACATCAGTCTGGGCAATGTTCTCCAGAAATGGTATTTCTGAATGAACAATGATTTTGGGTCTTTATTTAAAATTGAAAAACAGGTAAAATAATATGCAGGAGTTAACTCCTTTACATACAGTACGTTTATGAATAATGTGCACTGCATTGTTTGTCTCAGGCATTTTGTAAGAAGCATTTTGCATAAGCTCTGATGGGTTAGATAACACTGTTTGTATTATTGTAATGCAAGTTTACCTAGCACTTCAGGAACTCAATTTAAATATGTCTTTCTCAGTTGGGTGCTCCGGGCTAAAAACATTAATATTTGGGTAAACTGCATAATGATAGAACTGGTTTAACTCTTTCCCCGCCATTGACAAGTTATCTCCTCAATTAAGAGAAAACATTTCCCTGCAAATTACGCTTTCCTGATGAGTTTTTAAATTTATTTAAAGGGACAGTAAGTAGGATTTTAAGTGTTTAATTAATTAAAATCAATGTCTTTATTAATAAATATGTCCTCGTTGGTGTCAAATGACCTCTGCCAGTGTTCTGACTTTTCTTTGTAAGCTTAGAATTTCTTCTCTTAACTTACATTGAACGGGTAAGTTCAAGGAGGCTTCCATGTCATTCTGCCGTATTGATAAACTATATTATACAACAGTTCTTTCTGGTTCTCGAATCTGATTGGCTAAGAGCTATACGATATTGTACTGATAACGGCACTGTAACCGCTTCACCTTTCGTATTATTCCGCCACCTAGTGAATGGAGGTCCTAAGCAGGCTCATCTCTGAATGGAAAAACACAGACGCGCTGTGTGAATCACTCTCCGTGTGTGTGTCTCATTAGTTTACTAGCTCATAAATCAGTCTGTGAATCCCCAATCAGAAGTATTATTCCGTCAAAGATCAGCGCTCTTGGATGTTACGTTAAAGTTAATGGGAGAAATGTCTTGTCACATCGTGTGGACGCTTAACACTTGGAAAGAGGAATATAAACACTCGTTTTTTTCTGGAGCTATATCTTTTATCAGAACGCGAAAACACCGTGGAACTGCAGGTAAGCACCGCAGCTTTTAAATGTGGACATTGATCATTTACTTTATCGTGACGTGACTATTAAAACATGTTATGAGATATCGCCACTGGTATATTTATAAGCAGCATGCAAAAACATCTCTCTGACACTTATAAAAAAACGTTTTGTATAGTACTGACAAGAACAAAGTTTAATAATAATAATCGAGTGCTCGTATCGCGTTAAGAATACATGAGAAAGCAATAGTAACGTTTCACAAGTATAGTTTTATTAACTTTTACCTCGCGCCAAAACAATAACAACACAAAAGACACTAAATATGAATAAAAAAACAAGTACAAGTTTGATCATGATACCAAATACTGCTGATTTGATCTCATTTTGACGATCATAAACAAACAAGGCCAACATGGGAGCCAGGGTATCTCTGTCAGAAATGTAGCCCAGAGAGGGCGGTGGTCAGCGGGCGAGTGAACACTGATGTCCGCTCATGCTTTGGTTCTCATTTGTACCGAATCTCACTAAGCAAACGTTCAAACAGGCGCTATCTTTACTAATCGACTGCAGATTTAAATATAATACAGATACATTCTCGACTGAACTAATCTTAAAACTACACTTTGTGACCAAGAAACAGTAATATAAAGAAACGGCTTTTCCGTCCATTGAGTTGTTATGAGCTTCAAAGCAGCCGAAAGTTTTACCTGTCATTCTGGCCGCCCTCAAATCCGTGGCGGAAGAAGTAGTTCTCAAACAAAGAGGCTTTTAAAATAACTCTGTTGTTGTTTTCTAGTTTTCGTTTTTCAAACGTGTGCCGTCGAACTGTTGTATAAAAGCAATATCGCTCTCGGAGTCGTGTGATATAGCTCTATATCATCACGGCTGTGATTGCCTCCGGCACTTGGCCTGCGGCCTCGTGCCTCTGGCCTAATCACAGCCGTGATGATATAGAGCTATATCACACTCCTACTCGAGCGATATTGCTTAAATAGCAGAGAGGGACAAAAAGCACTAGCCTACTAGCCTACTAGCCTACCAGCGCGTTTCCACAACGTGTTTTTATTCAGAACACGTTAACCAGTTGCAACGGACAAGGAGATCAGTGAGTACATAACGGCTACCGTAGTTGCAACACGCATTTGGAAAAGCGAGGTGCTAGAGAGCAAAATACAATTTCACCACTAGATGGGGGAAAATCCTACTTATTGTCCCTTTAACAAACTCTGTGTATGTTTTGATAATCGTTTTGAATCTGATCTTTAACAAAATTTCCTTACAAAAATGCAATTATTTCAGGTTTTTGCTCAAAATTTTGTATTTTTTAAGAAACCTACCCATATTTAAGAGGTTGTAAAAAGATAACAAATAAAGATAGGATGAAATGTTTTTTCCCCCTTTTTGTCTGTTTGTTTGTTTGGTTCTGTCCTTTCATTTGATATATTTGTATGTTTATGTATTTATAGAAGAAAATTTTCCTGAAAGGCATTTTGTGAAACTTTTGTGAAAATCACTTAAAATGCTGGCCCGCAACTTTAAAAAAAAGGCTGGCAGGGAATGAGTTAATTAATGATTAAAAGAAACAATTTAAGTAGTCTCTTTAAATATTTTCCAGCACAGACACTTAATTACTTAACATTAACCCTGAAAACCATGTCTAGTGTCACACAAATTTTTCTAAAGCTAGACGATTTGCCTTTCCAGACCCTGTAAACCCATGATCAATCTTATAGGATATACTATTCTGCTACACTGTCAAAAAAAAAAAAAGGTAAAAAAATGGTCTCTAGCTGTCACTGGTGCAGTACCCATGGCCGTAGACAGCTATGATGCCAACGAGGTCCAGACCTCTGTAAATTTTTCATATTAAAAATAACTTTTTACGTTCTCTAAAATGACTTAGTAATTTCAAACGACTCACATTGCCATCAGCCAATTTAATTTAATTAATTTAAACTATTTAATTAAGTTTGGACAGTTTACTGTATAGTTTAGCATAAAATGATGGAGATTGACTCAAGCAGCTGTGAGATGCTGGCGGCCGCGGCTGCAGCATTTGCAGTGTTGCCAGATCCCATTGGGGAAAATCCTCAAATGGCACATCATTCAGTGGGGGCAGATTATTGCTGACATAATACTACATTCTGTAGGACACACGCAATAATCATCATTATGTAAGAAATGCTTTCAACACTAAAAATCAGTAGAAAATTACACTGGTACAAAAATTAGCATTTAACAAATTCATGCTGAAAACATTTATAAACAAAGTTCCTGTTTATAGCCTAATATTGCTTATGCTTATTAAAAGACAGAATACACTGTACATAAGATCCCAGGTAAAAATAAATAATACATGAATGTACTAAAACTACAGTAAAATAAATATTTTGTAAAAGTTATGTACTACAAATATACTAATTAAAATTCCTACTTCAACGCACCTGAAAAAGTATACAATACCAGTAATACTTAAATAGATTTCTAGTGTATTGAAATAAATTGTGTCTCAAAATAGCACAGATGTTCTTAAGTTTATTAACTTGTACTATTTTGTGCACTCATTTTGTAGTTAATATACCATTTACTAGGTGTACTTAAAGTTTATTTTAGTGCACATTTCCCCCTGGGGTAGCAATGAACTCTTAACACCCCAGGTCCTCACTAATTTTCAAACGGTGGCTACATCCATGGTAGTACCATTTCAAAAAATACACTTTTGCACTCAATAGTTTACATAAGTACCTTTGGGGTACATATTGGTACCAAAAGTGTCTGTGCCTAAATGGTAAAAGCCGAAGTATAGTCCATTTTTTACATGTATGTATACAGTGCGTGTGACTTAAAGGCAGGGTGCATAATCTCTGAAAGCCAATGTTACGCAACCCAGGCAACGACGTCTGTCAGTAGACACACCCTTTACTGCTGATTGGCTACAAGTGTGTTTTGGTACTTGGCTCCAAACTCCCTTTTCCCTTTTTTAAAAATCATGCACCCCACCTTTAATTTTCGTCATCAGAAGAGTGTACGCATACACTGGCGCACCCCCTAATTTTTGAAACCCTGCCTACATTATACACGTTGGTCACACATGCGCCTACAGGAGAATGTCGTATGTAGCCGGAGATGCATTGCATTTCTGGCGCAATGCGCATGCGTCAAACATCTGCGTACACGTACAAGTCACATAAACTATACTTTGGAAGGTTTTGCATTCGATCGTGTGCATATGGTCACATACATGTAAAAAAAATGGCAGACTATACACCAGGTGCACATGTTAGGAACTTTTTAAAGGGTTTCGAACCAGTGTTATCTATTGGGGAAAATATTGGCAAACTGGACAGATATAAAACGAAAAAAATCTATCTGAGCGGATAAAGTCTATTGGTCGACAGATTATTGGAAGAGAACAGTAAGAGATTCTTTAATAACAAAATCGTTCCTCCTTGGGGAATGAAAAAGTGAAGCTTTAAATGTTATTTCCGGCAAATGACATCAGAGAGTTTTTATGGTCTTGCAGCTGATGTGTGAACGGTAGCAATACTGATCAAACACGAAAAGCCATTGTGCGTCTATATAGTGGATGAGGTGCATTCACCAGAAAAGCAATTTTGCTGCAATTTAACAGGTTTCATGTGTGAAAGGCTATTGAGAGGACTTCCCTGCTGCTTCTAGTCTGACTGTATAGCAAAAGAAACAAGGGATAGCCAATGGTCATACTCATATTTCCCTCATTATAAAGAGAAATGTGACCCGGTCCGTGAAAACCCAGCTAGTCATTTTCATGATACAGTGTTATATACTGTACAAAAAATTATCATAATGTAAAGATTTACATTCTGCAAAAATAAAACATTGATATTTTTAATATTGATGAGTAAAATCTTGTCAAAGATTGAAATCAAAAATGAGTTAGGCAGGGTCACACATTTATAATATACACTCACCTAAAGGATTATTAGGAACACCTGTTCAATTTCTCATTATTGCAATTATCTAATCAACCAATCACATGTCAGTTGCTTCAATGCATTTAGGGGTGTGGTCCTGGTCAAGACAATCTCCTGAACTCCAAACTGAATGTCAGAATGGGAAAGAAAGGTGATTTAATCAATTTTAAGCGTGGCATGGTTGTTGGTGCCAGTCGGGCCGGTCTGAATATTTCACAATCTGCTCAGTTACTGGGATTTTCATGCACAACCATTTCTAGGGTTTACAACGAATGGTGTGAAAAGGGAAAAACATTCAGTATGCGGCAGTCCTGCGGGAGAAAATGTCTTGTTGATGCTAGAGGTCAGAGGAGAATGTGCCGACTGATTCAAGCGGATAGAAGAGCAACTTTGACTAAAATAACCACTCGTTACAACCAAGGTATGCAGCAAAGCATTTGTGAAGCCACAATACGCACAACCTTGAGGTGGATGGGCTACAACAGCAGAAGACCCCACCGGGTACCACTCATCTCCACTACAAATAGAAAAAGGAGGCTATAATTTGCACAAGCTCACCAAAATGGGACAGTTGAAGACTGGAAAAATGTTGCCTGGTCTGATGAGTCTCGATATCTGTTGAGACTTTCAAATAGTCAGAATTTGGCGTAAACAGAATGAGAACATGGATCCATCATGCCTTGTTACCACTGTGCAGCTGGCGGCGGTGGTGTAACTTTAGGCCCCTTAGTGCCAATTGGGCATCGTTTAAATGCCACGGCCTACCTGAGCACTGTTTCTGACCATGTCCATCCTTTTATGACCACCATGTACCCATCCTCTGATGGCTACTTCCAGCAGGATAATGCACCATGTCACAAAGCTCGAATCATTTCAAATTGGTTTCTTGAACATGACAATGAGTTCACTGTACTAAAATGACCCCCACAGTCACCAGATCTCAATCCAATAGAGCATCTTTGGGATGCGTTGGAATGGGAGCTTCGTACCCTGGATGTGCATCCCACAAATCTCCATTAACTGCAAGATGCTATCCTATCAATATGGGCCAACATTTCTAAAGAATGCTTTCAGCACCTTGTTGAATCAATGCCACGTAAAATTGAGTCAGTTTTGAAGGTGAAAGGGGGTCAAACACAGTATTAGTATGGTGTTCCTAATAATCCTTTAGGTGAGTGTATACTGTGTATATAAAATACATTACAATTAACTGCTTTTGTTCTTGGCCCAATGAGGCAAAGGTTTTTTCTGGAATTAACCACCACTGTCAGCAATATTGTCATTGTTAAACTCTGCGTTTAAAAAACTCGATATCTAGCCACAAATTCCCTAAACATGCCACTTTTAATGGTGATACATTTACTGCCTCCTCACAATCCACTTAACTAAATAAGTGCCCTGAAATGAGTATTAGTATGGTGAATGATTTTTTAAAAAATATGTCATTGTCAATTGGTGGAAACATGCATCCTTTCTGTTGTAAATAAGGTACATTATAGACTGCCTTTTTCAAAAATCGAAATCTGCCAGCAGCAGTTTGCATTGAGCTATTACTGCAGTGAAAGCAAATGATGAGAAGAATATTATAATGGGGAATTTTGGGGGTCCGTGTTTGTTAGGTTTAAAGTGTATAAACACTCAGCAGAAATACACATCAAAAATCTGTCAGAAAAAAACTTTTCTTTACTTTTCTTAAAGTGAACAATCCAAGTAATAAAGGTCTAAGTAAATGGGATATAGTAAGACAAAATACAAATAATAAAATATTGAAATCTCAAATGTACACATTTTAGCATCCCTCTCAAGAAGAAAATATGTTTTGTCAGTCTGAAGAGCATTTATCCTGCAGCAGTGTCTATATTCCTTCTGCTCATATTTCATGAGCCGCTTACAAAAATAGCTGACCCTTTCACGACTAGATGGCTGAATAGGCCATCAAGAAAAGGGCACTAAAGACACAAAAACAAAAAAGCAAGCATTTTCCACAGGTTGGAGGCAGACAGACACAAAAAATAAATGGATTTTAGGTCAATGCATTGAGGAAATGAAATTCAGGGAGGCAGAAAGAATGCAGGCCCTAATGGAGATTGGTCAGAGGATTTGTTACTGTAGATGTTTGGTTCTTTCAGACCTGTGATGTTTTAGAGGAAATCCTTTGTTTTACAGGCTCAGCATTACAGAAATTCCTCATTGTGAAGCAGATGTTCGTTTAAAAGCCATTAAACTGAACTTTGTATAAACATATACCAAATGATGCTATGAAGAGTTCAGATGCAAGTGCGTCTGACATTTTCTATCGGACTCCTAATGGAACAAACCAGTATTTCTGAATGGTCTGTTGGCGGGATTAAGTGGATTTGAAACTTTTAATGCACGTCGAGAGGATTTGATTAACTCATTCCCCACTAGGGATGTCACGATTCTCCAAATCCTCAATTCGATTACATTTTCGAATCTAAGGTCACGATTCGATTCAATTCTCAATTTTTACTTTTTTTGAAATCACAAAAAAAATATTAGCCTGGTTCTACCAGACTCTCGTACATTTTATTTGTACAGAGAGTCTGTCCTCTCTCCATTGAGAAACGTTTACTTTCTTGTAGGCGGGTTCTATCATGCGCCGAAACCGGCCGGAAACAACAAGTCCGAATGATCAGAGGATTGTTAAGAAAAAGATGTCTGTCAACGAGAGATGCGGGTTTTGTTCAGCAAATTTACGAGTTCAAGGAACAATTGTAAATTCTAAATGTATATTTGACACTAAGGACAATGATAGATTCAGTCAACTGTCGAAGCTGGGTCTAATCATTAACAAAACACCGCTTCGGTCGTTGACTCACAAAGACACACAACATCAACGTCATCGTTCTCAGCCACTCCCTCTGTTCGCTGATTGGTCCTACAAAAATGTGATTTCTCGAAACGCTACAATAGACCAAAATCCCAGACTTAGTACTGAAGGAAAATGAAATTGGGCGGAAGTGCGTAGGAGGGCGCAGCCAGGCTAAAAAGAATGCTATGCCATTTTTAGACTAGACTTTTATAAAATATAATATTTGACCTTGTACCTGGAGATGCCCTGCCATGTTAGTCGTGCTGCCAGTGGAAAAATATGGTACACACACATACCTGATAAAACGAAACTTCCTGTCAGATAAACATTCCTGTCAGCACTTTGACCCTTAAAAACGTGCTTTTATCACCGTCAGACGAGATTGTGAGACTATACCCTAATAAGTAGGGATGCTCCGATTGATCGGCAGATAATGCTTGCTATGCTTTTCAATGAATTACGGCAAAATGCCACTACATCCAAAAGCCAGGGGGCGCTCTCGTGCAGAAACTCGAAATGCGCTGTAGACGAAGAACAATACATACGCAGCTATGATGACACGCAGCTCCAGGATATATTTATATTGCTGTTCTTCAAACCTTTTCAGGTATTTTCATGATAATAAAGAATATGTATAATAATTATGTTTGACGAGTGTTGCTTTTTTAAATGAATTTAAAATGAATGTGTTTTTGCCGAACGGACCCGATAAGACCCGAACTCTCTCGCGTGTGTGTGTCAATGTCCTTTTCCAACCTTTCATCTGTTTGCCAAGAGCGCTTGCGACATTGTGTTGCTGGTGGTAGGTTAATTTTCGTTGAGGCAGACACGTCAGTTAATTTTAAATGTACATTTTAGCGGTTACCTTGGTGTCGTCATCAGATAACAAAGTAAAACAAATGGAGCAGCTCGCCAAATTGGTTGTGAGGCCACCGGAGTGTCTTTCTGTCTGACTGCTGCGTGTGAGTCTGCAGAATGCACACACGTCAGTGCCATTTACATTCGGGTCCAGCCGGGTTAAAAAAATTGCCACTAGTTTGGGTCGGACTCGGGTCAAATTTTCTCGGGTTTGTCTCGGGTTGGGTGTGTCTTTTAAAAAAAATTATTTATGCATGTCGGGTTCGGGTATAAAGTGATTCGGATCATTTCGGGTCGGGTACATTTCTTTCTCTAGTGGCAGCATCGGCGATTCCATTTTTTTACTCGAAATTAGAGGTTGTGACTTAATTTCGATCCTGACACCCTTATTCCCCACCAGCCTTTTTATTTTTGTAAAGTTGCCCACCAGCGTTTTTTGTGATTTTCACAAAAGTTTCACAAAATGTCTTCCAGGAAATTTTTCTTTTATAAATATATAAACATACAAATATATCAAATGAAAGAACAGACCCTCTGCAAACAACACGGGGAAAAACTTTCATCCTATCTTCATTTGTTCATTTTGATAACCTCTTATAAAAGTATGGGTAGGTTTCTTCAGAAATACCAAATTTTGAGCAAAATGCTGAAATAATTGCATTTTTGTAAAATAATTTTGTTAGAGATCAGATTCAGAATGATTATCAAAACATACACGTAGTTTAAAATTTGTAAGCTTCAGTTTTTTTATAAATTGGGTAAGAGTGCCATCTAGCAGATAATTACAGAATTACAGATTACCGTAAAAACTCCGGAAAGCGCCATTGCAGGGAAATTTTTAATTGTCAATGGCGGGCAAAAAGCAAAATTTTTCGATTTATGATTTTACACATACTTTGGTTAGTGTGTATTATTAGTACAGTGGTTTTCAAACTGGGGGCCGCAAGATGGTGCCAGGGGGGCCAGTTTTATGACATTTTATGAAATACATTAATTTATCATGAATTCTGTGTAATTAAACCTAAAAAAATAAAAGGCTACTAACCAAAAGCACTACTTTTTGTATAATTTAATGTTTTTTTATTAAAACGTTGAGTTTTAGAACAGTTTTTTGTCACCAATTTTTCTTTGGGGGTCCGCAAAGGAATGCACCATACACAAGGAGGGCCACACGCTGAAAAAGTTTGGGAACCACTGTATTAGTATGTTAACGATATGCAAAGGTACATTATGTTTTCAATGTAAATCTCTTTTCTTGGACTACAACAAACCCATGGACTGTAGGCAACAGTTTACTTCCTCGGCCGGTTGACATGGACACGACGGTCATTATCATAACTCATGCCGCTTCTGACTCACACCCTGTAAGTAGTCGATGTTTTTTAATATTTAAAGAATTTACTACTGACTAAACCACGATTCAAACATGAGTTTTGTGCAGTGCAGAGTAGCATTTTTTGTCGCGCTGGTAAAGCTTGGTCATCTGCATTTTCTGGATCAGATTCGGCTCGTATTGATGAGGTAGTAAAGACGTTATTAACTCATGTCAGCATTGCATTGTGAGCGAATCTTTCAAACATGGTAAGTAGCGTCACATTTCCGGCTGACGTCAGAAGTTTTCATGCCAATTACAACGTACAGATTAGCTGGCCAATCGGAGGACACTGCGCTTTTCAGAATGATGAGCTAATAATATGTTTTATGGAATCACAAACACATTGTATTATACCAAATACACAAAATAATGTTGTTTTAGCAATGTAATAGTATCTTTATTTTTGACGGTTTATTATTTAACCACCCAGTGGAAACTTTTCTAGTTTCTTTTTTGTAGCTCAAGAGACTTAATTAAGTTTCAGAAATGTTTAATTAAGACTTGCCACTTTGTTTTAGATGTCTCTTCTCAAATTCCTCAGGAGACAGAGATCAGACTTAATGTAAGGTAAAGTCTCTATTTGTTCTCTAATATCTCCTATGGGTGAAAAGCAACATTATGATGTTGAAATGATCTTGTACGCATACACGTCACATACACAAAGGCAGCCAGTACACATTATCCTTACCTCTTGTTTCATAAACAATTTAATTAAAACCCAACAGAGGATCTCATGAGCAATATTTCACACAAGGTAGAAAAATCACCGTTATCGATCTAAGTCAGTACATGAATATTAACTGCAGCATCGCCAGTGAGAATTGACATGACAAAGATTTATAAATGATCACCCAGAAGAAAATGTTATTGTGCTTTCATAGCTCAGGAAATCTGATGGAGTCTAAGATCTCCTTTAGTAAAAACATACATTATAATTTCTGGGTCTTCTTCTCGGACATATCTGAGACGCGAGAGACTTATGTACAAATTTCCATTAGCTCCCCATTTAATCTCACTGCTGTCTATGATTAACAATTGAGATACTAAAAGATCTCATCTGTGATTTTTCTTTTTTATGGGCAGTCCTGCGTGTGGGCTGAGAAACATTACCACAACAGTCTATTAGATAAAGCAGCCATAATATTTGATGTACGTGTTAAAAATCACACTGCAGGTGCAAACATTTCACATTCTGCTTATAAAAACTGCTTATAGATGTTGACATGCCAACAGATCTGTTAAAATATCTTGCATATGTGTTTTGCTACCTGCCTCTCTTAACAGTGAAGAGACACTCATGTCAGTAGAAGAGTGCTTCGAATTTTAACTCAACCTTGCGTTGGAAGATGGGTATAACAAAAGGATACACGAGAGCATGGTTTATTTTAAAGCTAGATGTGTTGCTTGACCGTAGGGGCTTGCCAGTATAGTGAGATTTGAAAGGTTAGATTGATAGTCGCTTTTCTTTTCTGAATATCATCCCTTATGGACGAAGGGTTTTGAGTGTCACTAAGCAGAGACAAAGAATCACGTTACCTTTCGCGTGGCTTCGGCCGAGCGTCACAAAGCCAGAAGATATGAAGTTGTGAAGGTCATGGCCGCCACCGCGACTGCTGTCCTTCGGGTAATGTCCTCCTGGAAATGGACACCAGATCGTTACACAGGAACTACAGTGGAAAACCACTCAGCTTCCTGTAGCACTCTGCTTCCAAGCCATCAGCATAACAAGCCAAATTCCCAGCGCTTTTCAAGAGTTATGACTTTCCATAATTCATAAGTAAAGTCACCTTGTCAACACAACACACACTGTTTACTGTTGTGTGAATATTAGATGCTGCTAGTGTCTGAAGTGTTATATTTATTTTTGACGTTCTAATTATCAGTGAAATACCAGGGTGCACATGGCCACGTCAGACTATAACCTTGAACGCCATCTGGGAGTTGCAATACCGTAAACTCAAATGTAGGCGTCAAATTTAAAAGTTCCTGGGCTTTAAAGGCCAACGAATCAGCAGTGAATTTGCATAATTATAATCTGGTCATGACTCTACACATTTACTGATTTAACCAACACCATTTAAGGATGACAAATGTCATTTCAGAGATTTCCTTTGGCGGCCCTAATGGCAACATCTACCTTCGGTCATACACTGTTAGAAAAAGTGCTCAAAATATGTATCCCAGATGGGGTAGTGAATAGCCATAATATGAAGAGTTTGGTTCCAAAACGCAATAAACGCCATTTTTGAAAAAAATGAGTTACTGCCAAAATCAGTATTATATCAGGTCAGTAGTTAAAAGTAAATAATTAATTTTACGCAAAATCCAATACCCGCCGTGATATTCTGTCATCTTTTCTCCCTTTTTTCCCAAAATGCGACAAACGCCACTGCTCCTTTTTTACAGAATGCAATAAATCCATTTCTGATATTACAGCGGACCATTCACGCAATGTAAACAAACATGGCGGCGCGCTGAGTACACGGAGTCCTAGTTTTCCTCATCTACTTTGTACTTCGTGATCAACAAACAAAACAAAATAATACTTTAATAGCATTGCCAAACCTGTGATGGTTTTCTGTGACGGGAAAGAAACGTAAGCCATCAACAGCTAATAATTTCCGCGAGAGGCACTCGGTTGCTTGTTCTCCAGACAGCATCAAGCTTCTCATGCTAAAACATTGTGTTCTTAATATAACAAAGTAAGTGTTTTGGTTAATGCCATTAATGTTTATTTTTTAATCATTGTATACCACTAGTCAACTAAATAAATATAAAATGGTAAAGATGAATGCACATTTATACATTGATTTAATAGATTTATAGCATTTTGAAATAAAAAACTGTCATGGATTTATTGCATTTTGTGGAAAAAAGAATTCGTTTTTATAATAAATCTTTGAAAATCAAGTTATGGATTTGAATTTTTTATGTTTTTATAACCTAAAGATGCTATGTGAAAGTTTGTAACAGAAAATAGTGGTTTTCATCTTGTCACTTTCTTGGTATAGAAAACACGTTTTTGCCGAAATTTGCCAAAATGGATTTATTGCGTTTTGGAACCAAACTCTTCATATGTTGCATAAGGTACAGATATGTATACATTTGTATCAATATGTACCTGTGAGATAGTTATACGTACCAATAAGCTCTCTTTGGTACCGGTATGTACCGGCACTAATATGAACTCTTTAGGTGCAAAGGTGTACTTTTTGAAAGGGTACCGCCCCAGTTACAGCGTGGGTACATATTTTGACCATTTTTTGTCTGACGGTGGACAAGTACACTCTTAAAGTGGTCATGACGTTAGGAATCAAATTTGCCTTGATCTTTTGACATATAACAGCCTGGCTATCATTAACAAATCCTGCAAGTTTCATATCTTTAAACGCCCTAATTATCAATAACAAAAACATTTATGTAAACACATTACAATGTCTCTGCTGCCTTTATTTCCAGTAGCTCATGTGGTAGAGCATTGTGTTAGCAGGATCACTTCAATGACACATTTTTCAGTATTTTACTACGTTCTTACTTAGATTCTTTAATACATGCCTTTTTTCAATGCGTGCCCTTCATCTTTGCACAGCACGTCGTGAATGTATTAGCATTTAGCTTAGCCCCATTCATTCCTTAGGATCCAAACAGGGATGGATTTAGAAGCCACCAAACACCTTCATGTTTTCCCTATTTAAAGCTCCACTGTGTACTTTTTTGAGTTAATTCTTAGCAAAAACCCATGTGTTCTTTTAAAAGTATGTGCTCATTCATGTGTAATTACTTTCACCTACTAATCAAAGTATTCTCGTAAGTGTAGAATCTGCTATTTAAAATACATACGGGCGAGTCGCTTGAATGGCTGAATCCATGTTGTACCTCCATCTTTGAAATACATTCGCCGACGAGGGACATTCCTGAAATTCAAGCTACGCATTTCGCGCTTTCAGACTACACTAATGCTCTCCGCTAGCTGAAGCCTCCCGAGGTTGCATGTGTAGGCGGTATACGTCATCTTATTTCAGAATATTAGCAATTATAAAGCTGACAATTATTCTTAGTTAATTGTAAATTTATGTAATATGCTTATGACATGCGAATGTAATGCTCAGTTAACTTAAATAAACCAGGCTTTATGATGTATGCAGCCTGCATATGCGACCTGCGTAGGCTGAAAGCCTTCGGATTGAGAAACAGCTGCATGCTGTGAGGAACTCGCAATCTAATGCTTTGATTTGAAAGCCTGTTGAAGAACTATTCTCGAGGAAATTAAAACAAGTCGCCAAGGAAGCGAAAAAAAGATTTAAAATGACAACGTGACAGGAAAAACAACAAGACCAAACTCAATATTGGAGTAACATTAGTTTTCCAAGATCATGAGGCTTAAGGGACGCCGAAGTTGCCTGCTTTCTATCTTCTCCACAGGTAATTCAACATATTCGTTTAAATCTATACAGTATATGGTGTAAACTTGAAGTTTTATAGTTCCTTGGCTAACTGTTATGGTTATGCATAACACTTGTTAGTGTAAACACGCATGTGGTTTAATGTGTTCGAACAGCCACATGCCGTTTCTCCGTCCATTTGTATAATCTGAGGTACTAAGATCAATGTTTAACATCTTTTCTGACCTCTAGCACGAAAACACGGATGGTGTACAACGCTATTTTTAGACCTTCATTGATAAAACTAAAGCGGCTAATCTGTGCCTCTTTCATTAGTTTCATTTTACAAGCGTGTGAAAGTTGCGCGATCTTATTTCACCAATATCAGAGAAAGCTCTTACATATACACGGACAAAACATTGTGTAACATGTTTACTTAAAACACAAGCATTGGACTCTGACATAATATTAGTTCACGTCCATTTAAACCCTTCATTACTCCCACTCATGATTAAATGACAGGAGAGGGACTCGTCCACAGACCATCCCCTCAGTAATCTGGAGAGAAGCGGTCGAAAGTGGACAAAAGAGATGGATTTAAACACCAGGTGTAAACGTGATGCGTCGCTCTTGTCCACTTGTGATCCGACCAACGAAAATACATCTTAATACCAAGTGTAAACAGCCCCTGGGATATTTTTCCTCGCGTCGATGAAAAAGGAGTGTCTAAGCTACATTTATGCTTGCTTTTTGTATGTGATTTAATGCGGACATATCATGAAAATCATACTTTTTCCATGTTTAACATAAATCTGTGTGCTTTGATGGATCACAGGCAAAGGACACTGTAAATTGTAGTTATTTTTCATTGCTTTTGCTTTGTACTGGAAGCCATGTTAACCTTGGCATGACACGGCCACCGTACGAGTTAAAACGCGCTCCAAATGGGTGGGGGGCTAGAAAGTAATATTCAGTTGGGTGTCATATAGAATTTCACCGCTAGATGGGAGTAGATCCTACACAGTGTAGCTTTAAAAACATGTTACATGAGTTTTTGAACTCATTTGACCTCTGGAACAGTAATATTGACACAAGTTTGAGTGACAGGGGGAGGAGTCAGGAGTGATGATGTTACTGCGTGTAAGTGCTCTTCCGCAATACAATAGTTCTTATTTTTTATCCGCTTAAAAAACGCTGCGTTTTATTTGTGCCAGAATAACTTACTCGTGTAACTACTCATGTAACAGTCTTTAAATAGGAAAACATGGAAGTGTTTGGTGGCTTCTAAATTCATCCCTGTTTGGATCCTAAGGAATGAATGGGGCCAAGCTAAATGCTAACACATTCACAACGCGCTGTACAAAGATTAAGTGCACGCATTATTAAAAGATAGGTATGTATTAATTTGTCTAAGTTGAGGTAAGAACATTGTAAAATATTGAAAAACGGTGGTGTTTTCCTTTAACTTGAATCTGTAAGTTGCTTTAAATGGGACATTTCACAAGACTTTTTTAAGATTAATCTCTGGTGCCCCTAGAGTACATATGTAAAGTTTTAGCTCAAAATATCATACAGATAATTTATTATAGCATGTTAAAATTGCCACTTTGTAGGTGTGAGCAAAAATGTGTTGTTTTGGGGTGTGTCCTTTTAAATGCAAATGAGCTGATCACTGCACAAAATGGCAGTGCTGTTGTTGGATAGTGCAGATTAAAGGGCGGTATTACCCCATTCTGACATCACAAGGGGAGACAAATTTCAATTACCTAATTTTTCACATGGTTGCAGAAAATGGTTTATCAAAACTGGGATGATCTTTTTCGCATTTTCTTGGTTGATACAAGCACTGAGGACCAGCACTTAAACATGGAAAAGATATATTTTCATGATCTGCCCTCTTTCCCAGTTTCTGACAAATATGCGTATATTTTTTATAATTGTAAAGAATCTCCTACATATTTCAAGATACGTTGACAAATGGCAACAAACACCAAACACAACAAACTATATTTAGAGTGTCTGTTGGCGTTCGACGGATCAGTATGATTTAGCCTTTACAGATCTGCCCATGGACCCCTGCTTTGACAGCTCTCTGGCCAGAGAATGAAAAAGTTGAGCTGTGGGGATTGCTATGTTAATATGTTGTTTACTGAGGCTTTGCAGACTGCCAGTTTCTCATACTGAGAGCTTGCTCATTCCAACCTCAAAAAATCCTTTTGCTTTGGATCACTAGGAACAGTTGGAAAAACAACAAAGAGGGCAACTCATACCGACACGGCGCACAGGTAAAAGCAAGATCAGACACAGTTCTGAAAATCAAATAAATGAACATGAGGCAGGGGGGATAGAAAGCAATAAAGCCACTAAACCAAACAATACACTTCTTTCAGTCAAAACCCCGAGAAGCCAAAAGCACCTTGTGCACAGGTAAGAAGTTGTGCAGAGGATTCATTATGATGTGCTCTTACATGACGATGTACCTGAATTGAACAGACTGTTATATTGGCCTCCTAAGGAAATCCCTAAAAGCAGGTTCGGTCTTGTCATGAGGATAAAAATTTGAGATGCTTTTTAAATGATAATGACTTCTGAGGCAGAGACCATTAATGGGAGTCTTGGTGTTTCTGTGCTTTGACATGTGCTTGAGGCATAAAATGCCAGTGCGGTCAGTTCAGATATTCTCATTTGAAGATGTACATGTAAGTAAGACTTAAGGGAGGAATTTAGTCATTGACGAAGATTTCATAGCACGCCCGGCTTAATTTTCTAGTCTAGAAATGTTGATGCAATACATATAAATAATTGTGTTGAGCTGTATCATTATGAAATTGCCCACTGGCATTTAACTTAATAATTAAACTAATTACATCATAGTTTAATAACCCAGACAAATGCATCCAATGCTGATCTCCTGGAGTGATACGTATTTGAACAAATACGCACACAGAAATACAATCTTTATACTGCCTTTTTGCAACACATAAACATTGTTTTGGGAAGAATGCGTTATTATTTGTTCATTTTTTAAATCCCCAATCAACTCGCAGTTTGCTTAATGCATGTAATTGGTCTAATGTCAAATAATATTTAAGTTACATAAGAACAACTTCAGAAATTCAAAACCACAGAAAAGCTGTTTTAAAGGTGCAGTGTGTACATTTTAGCGGCATCTAGTGGTGAGGCTGCGAATTGCAACCAATGTCTCAGTCCACTGTTCACCCCTCGCTTTTGAAACACATAGAGAAGCTACGGTAGCCGCCACCGGACAAACATGCCATCGTCGGAGACAACTTAGTAAAAATACTTTGTCCGTTAAGGGCTTCTGTAGCAACATGGGGGCACAAAATGGCGTCTTCCATGTAAGGGGACCCTCGGTGTATGTAGATAAAAACGTCTCATTCTAAGGTAATAAAAACATAACGGTTCATTATGAAATATTTTGTATATTATTTTGCATTTCTGTCAAGAGATCCTTCTAAAAATTACACAATGCACCTTTAATGTTTTATCTAATTTCATTGCAATATCATTTCATTGCTACTCCGTCAGTCAAAATGACACCAAGAGCACAACAAAGAATAAAAATGACGGCCAAAGATTTAAAGGCATCATTTGAATTTGCTAACATCTCTGTTCATGAATCTACAATATACGTAAACACTGAACAAGCAGGGTATCCACAGCAGGACACCACGAAGGAAGCCACTGCTTATTTCAAAAATAGCACATTGACCCTTCACAGCGGGATTGACAAAATGTTTTGTGGACTGATGAAACCACATTGTTTTTACTTCATGATGCATTTTTTACAATGCATATTTAAATAATACTAAAATAATGGTTCAGAGATTAAAGCTGCAATGTAATGAGAAAAAGTCATGCAGCAGAATATGAATACAAATGTTTATTCAGTGCTGATGTGCCAAAAGATCAAATGATTTAAGGGCAGTCATGGCCTAATGGTTAGACTGGGTTTGGCTTGTAACCTGAAGGTTGCTGGTTTGAGTCTCATAGCCTTCGGGTTGCAACTGAGATGCTCTTGAGCAAGTCATCTTTCCCCCATTTGCTCCTTAAGCCCGGGATACACTGCAGGATTTTTTCACTCCTATAGGATCATTACCTTATCACATTTTACCATGCGCTAGTGGTAAACAAAAACCAGTACGCAGGACGTACCTGTAGCAGCAAACGCACTGTGCATTGATCATGCTGAATTTCTGACAAACTATTGTGGGCTATCTTTGGACTCAAGACCGGGAAAATTTGCTTTTTGAACCTATCTCACTGTACGACATAGTACCACCAATGAAGAGCCACGATCACAGAAATTGTGACAAATGTTTCACGATGGCAATATTTCATCAGGGACAGCCAAAATTGTGCAGTGTATCCCAGGCTTTAGGCACTGCAGTGATAGTTGCGCGCTGCTCTGGGTGTGTGTTCATGAATTGCAGTGCATGTTCACTACTCACGAGAAAGGGTTAAATGCAGAGGTCACATTTCAAGTATGAAATTCTTTCCCTTCAATTTTATTTGCTGTTAAATTTCTAAATTATAAAACCTACCTTAACCATTTTCATTAATGAAGCTCAAATATCTGTGATGATCATGCCTTTAGGGTAGACTGGGTACAGTTGAGACATATGCACAGTTGAGACACCTTAAATAACTTTCGTGCACAGATTTTTGCTGTGCACATGCGTATCAGTGTCCTCTTTGATCATGAGAAATTTGAACAACAGACGCATCTCTGATCCAAAGATATCGGCAAAAGTTTTTTTTCTAAGGTAAGAAGTTCACTTCACCATGCATTGCACACTCCACGATGAATAGCTTTTTGTCCTTATGCGACTGTTAAACTGGTATCATCACAAATGTTATTCTGTGCCCCAAAAACTGGCATATTTCATGATATTGTGTAATGGATGGTTATTGCAAAATCTACAGAAATGTGCGAGGTGTACTGTACCCGCGCCACATGAAATCATTGTGAAAGTGACACCCGAATCAGTCCTTTGTTCGTTGTTTACTGTTAATTTGGACATTGTTATTGTTATTGTTAGTGTTGTTATTGTAATATGCTTCCATTTGTACTGTTGCAATGAAATATCTGATTCCTGTTTTATACATTTTAACCAGTGCTAATTAAAATAAAATGAATGAATTTCAATGGATGAATAAACAAACATGTTGCCCAAATGTTATTTTCTTTATTAGTCTTTATTCATTATATTTCCAATGAACGGTTAGTTAGCTTTACATCATTAAAAATTGGTGTCTCAACTGTACCATATTCAAAAAAAATATTCAAGCCCTTCTTAAAAATGACACATTAAAATTGTGTTCAATTAATTTTAAATACCTCATTAAGAGCAATAAGTATGTATATATATTTAATTAGTCTAACACAAAATGAATATGTACTATAATTTATTGATTTCTTTTTAATTGCGTTAACACAATTAGTTTGAGTTTGGGTTCTGGAAAAAGAATTTCCCAGCATGCTTTTCATGCAACTGCTTTTGGAGAGTAATTTTTTAATGAAGTGTTATTTTATGCATTTTTAGGTAAAGAGAAAGACTTAAACTGTTAAGCGTCGCCGTCCTGAATACGTTGATATTGTTGATGTAAATTTTAATCTATCACTACAAACTATATATCGTTGGAAAGGTCTAAGCCTGCAGAATAGACATTTCAACAGTGTTTTATCAAATAAATTATGTAGGGAGAGTAATTGATTCATTTCTGAAGAGAGTGTGCCTCAAAAAAATTATTTTCTGCTAAATGTCACTGTCCCACCAGCAGGATGACTACATTTACTTCAATGTTTGCAAACGAATTTTTATTTAATCATGACAAACTGTATATTGTTTGAAAGCTCCAAGAGTGTAAATTTAACTCAATAGGGTGGGGTGACGCTTAAAAGGTTAATAGTGTTTAATGTCCGTTTATTTTATTGATTTAGAAGCGTTTGTGTTATATTTTTTCAAATTGTTTGGTTACCATCGTGCAGAATAGTGTCGCTTGTGGTTAGGTTGTGGATGTGACGTATTTCTCTCAATGAGCACTAACTGTGTTAATACCTGTTTGGAGATCAGTCTCTTCTCACATGCTCATCCAAAGTATCATATGTTATTATTATTAGCATGCTAACATGTGCTTATGCTAATTAGTATGATATAAAAACGCTTTATATAAAATAACAGAATTGAGTTATTCAGACTACACTACATTGAGTTATTCAGACTACACTAAATTGAGTTGAAGCAACTAATTGAGTATTGCCATTTACTTAAACTGAGTTGGACTAACTCAATATATTTGTATTGTGTAAAGCAGTTTTTTATGAGTTAGGGGTACACATTCATATTGGATGGAAATCCTGCCCACAAATTTATTGAGTTAATCCAATGAATCATTTTTGTGAGTCTCAACTGTACCACATATTGAGACAACGTTGAGACAAAAAGCACCTTATTTTTATGAGCTAATTGTGGAAAATATAAACTGCTTATGGGTAATATTGATTGATAATACCTTAGTCTACAAGCTAATGAAATGTTATGTGGCATGTTGTGTGGAAATTCACTTCTTTTCAGTATCTATTTTTGTTTAAAAAAAATCTAAATGCAAAAAGTGTCTCAACTGTACCTAGTCTACACTATTATGTAATATTGTGATTTGTTACCTCAAAATATTTACTTTATTGTGACCCTGCCTGTGAAATCCCAGCTAAAGTAATTTTGTGATTTACTGTTCACTGTCTCCTACTGTGCACAATGTAAAGAACATTCTGTGAAATATATAACTTTGATATCTTTAACATTGAATGACTAAGACCATGTCAAATATTGAAATCAATCTCAAGTCCATACAGACACGCTACAGGATTATCGGCCCGAATTTACCCAGATTTTCCCTTCCAAAGAGTCAGAGAGAATCTGAGAGAAAGTCGTGTCCTGGTTCCTATGTTCGCCTCATATTGTCATGTAATGTGTGACATCCCAAAGTGCTTGCAAAGCAAATCAGGGCAGCCCCGATCATATCAAACATGTTTAATATTTAGGATTTTAAATCAGGATCATTACTTCGTTACTTTTAGCCAATGAGAGGGGGAAGTGAGTGACAGATCTTTTGGAATAGCAACCGTGAAAAAAGCTGCTGTACAGGCCCGGTAGACAGTGGAGAAAGAGAAACTGCTTGTTGAAGTGCACACAACACAACCATCATTGAAAACATATCATCATCGTTGCCTCGAAAACAAGAGCTGATTTTAAGCACACCAGGAGCATCATTTATAAAGTGTGCATACGCACAGATTTGATTGTAAAATGTGTGTACGCATAAAAACAATGGCAAAGTTCATATTTATAAAAACTGTCTTTGACGTAGAATAGTGCTTAGCGCCATGTCAGGGTCTGAGCAGACGTACGCACTTTTGCAACCATTTTTGCTGTTTGAAATTGGGTTTAAACATTGGCAAGCGCTCTTTTATATGTCTATGACATTAATTAGGCATTGTTTAAAGGTGGAGATCTGAAACTGCTCGGCTGCGCGCACAAATTCATTTGCGATTTATAGATTTGAAAGGGGTACGCGCGTTTTCTGTGTGCGTGCGTTCGGTTTATGAATCACATGTGCGCATTTTTGATAAATGATCGTAAGATCAAATGTAGGATGTTTTTTACGCAGCATTTTATAAATGAGGCCCCTGGTGAGTGTAGAAAGCTGCTAGTGCACTAGCTAGTGAATGTAAACATTAAAAATAATAATAAATGTGTCACAATATCTTTAAATTTACATCTGATCCCCCGTCAGGTGACATAAAGCACTCTCTCTGGCACAATAATCTTAATAAGATCCTGAAGTGTGTGATGCGCCATGATTTTAAAATCTTATAGTGTGAGCATGTTTAAGATTTAAGAGAAGAATAACCGTCAAGATTCTCCTTAGGGATTGTGCACACCAAAAATTGTTTTCAATGGAAGCTCAGCGTTTTTCAAATAAGCCAGCAGCTAGCGGTTTTCTTCCGCGCTGAAAACCGGCGCCCGGTGGTTTTTCCGCGTGCAGCGCTGAGAGTTTTGAAATTTTCAACTTTGTATGAAAAGCTCTGCTCGTCAATGTCAGTTCTCACGTGGCTGTCCAATCACAGTGGAGGAGGGGCGGGACAAGTACACAGCAACCAACCGTCTCACAGCTGACGTATCAGAGCTACCAAAGCGCTTAGCTGAAGAAAGCTGGAACTCAGCTGAAAAACAGCTGGCATTCTGCGTTGTCTAGGCGTTTTCAGCCGCGTTTAAAAGTTTTGGTGTGCACAACCACTTAATGTGTTTGCTCCAACCAGTTTCATAATCGGCCGGGATTTAAAAAATTCTGTAGTGTGAGCCCGTCTTAAGGATTTAAGACATTGATGTCAAATTGAATATGGAGTCTATGGCTGCCATTCTTGTAAGCAGAAGTCCAGTTAGGTTTCCTAATACAAAAGCACCACTTATTGTTCTCATTCAGACTGTAAAAAACAGTAATTTATTATTTACAACCAAAAATATCATTCTACACCAATATCTTTCCCTCCATCCTGAAACAGTAAGCTCCCGTGTGCAGCTAGTCATGTGAATATGTGTTTGCGCCTTGAGTTGGTTCGGTAGATGTTATCAGTACATAGCACACCAATTTGTATGCCAATTGCACACGCTTCTGCAGAGGCTGTCACTGTGTCTCAGCCTTGACCCACAGGACCGTGGGTCTCTGGTGAAAATATTAGCTCCGCTCTTTGAGAATAAGATGTACTTTGTCTCTGTGATGGCTGACAACACTAAGTCATCCAGCCCACATATCACACGACAGGCTTGAACGTGTAGCTTTAAATACATTGACAGGGAATAGGACAAAAACATACAATGGCAATTGGAAATGGACAGGCGGACATGGTTCTTGGGCTTGCTGGATAGCTGCCAATTTTAAGAGCTCAACTATACCATCCCTGTCTCAGGTCAGTAGTCAAGTGTCAGGATCATGCGATCATGCAACCCAGTATCATGAAATTACGTGCCTATAGTTAGATAAATTTGTGAGTCTTTTCCGTGTCACTGTCACGTGTTTGTTACTCAATTATTTTGTCCTATTTTCTTACCATTGCCGCTTTGGTTTAGGATTAGATTTACATAAAATGACATCCTTACGCAAACCCAACCCTAATGCCAGGCGACAATGGTTTAAAAATCATAAAATAAATCATAAAAAATAAATCATGAAAAAAGGTATAAACCAATCCTTAAAGTTACATCCTAATGCAAACACCGAATTTAACCCTAAACCGAAGCGTAAATGGTTTGAAAATAGCACAATGGCACAAAAACAGAAATACGTGACATGTTCACGCAAAAAGGCGGAAAAACGTGTCAGTGTCACGGAAAAGACTCACAAATTTACGTGACTATAGCTACATAAGTTCGTGATACAGGGTTGTGCACTATAAGGCCACTATAGAAAAATGCTGTCTAATGTCTATTAAAGAAATCTCATCATTAATATCATGTGAAGGTTTTTAAAGATTTAAGAGCTTTAGACCTTTTAAAGCAATATGTGTCAATACGTCTCCCATGCTTCATTTTTAGACCTTCAGTTTGATGCTGTCACCATATGAGTTACATTTTTCACCCTTAAATCAAAACCGTCTTGATCGTAACTCATGAGAGCGCTCAACAATGCTCCGAAGTCCTTCCTGACCTTGAATATAATGAAATTCAGCGCAGCCTTCAATTTCCGACCCAGCTGAGAGGGGGAGGAGAATCTTTATGGCTTAACCGTAATTGACTCCTATTTAAATGTGGCATGTAAAAGTCAGATGATTACCAAGTGTTAACCTGGTAAATCACACAGTGACAGAGCAACAACACAAGTCTTACACGCATAAACACAAGCTACCTTGCATGACATACTCCAAGTAAGCTTACCAATTTAGTTTGGCTTATTTATCAAGATAAACTTTACAGTAACAACACCGTGAAAAGAAATCTGAATACTATCAGGTTACCTACCGTGATTGGATTTTGAGCTGTGAACAGGGGTGTAGTGGTTTTTGGAACCTGTGCGTTGTGGCGTGTTGTCTTTGGATGAGCTGTTCATCGCCGCAAAGTTTTCACAGTCATACTGCGATATAGGAATTGGTCCTTGCTGTCTGAGAATATCTGCTAGGGCTCTGTGGAGAGAATATGAGAAGTACATTTTACTTCGGGGTACACTTCATATATAGGAATCGAACTCATAACCTTGATGTTGCAAACACCAAACCAGGTGAGTAACAGGAACACTGTACTAGAGCTATTCAGTATGCACAGGCAACAACAACACAGTTTATTCCAACCACTCACCTCATCTTCGACTGGATTTGTAAAAAGAATAAACATCTATAAATGAATGTTCAATCAAGAGTAAAACTCATTTCAATGTTCCCAAAGTTACACCTGGAATATGTAGGCAGAGAATCAAAATTCAGGAACTATGTGTTATGAAAGCCTGTGGTTACTGTTAGCTCTGTACGTGTTTATGGTTACCAGAGAAATTGAATTATTTTTGCATTCATTACCCTGCAGTATCCGAATTGACAAAAAAAAGATCACAGTTTCCTATTACACGCATTTCAGTCTGTTAGTTTGCTTGCTGGTGTTTATCTAGTGTAGACTATAAAACATGCCAACCAGTTGTAGCAAACAAATGCTTTTACAAGAAGCTTAGGTAAATAATATTACATTTAAATGCACATAGTGAAAGGAAAAGAGCAGACAGTTTGCTGTCCATAATAAAAGGCTAAAGGTCTGAGTACCTCCCAGATATTGTATGAAGACTGGGAGGTGAGAGGAATGCAGAATGAATTGTTGGGCTTAGGTGTGCAGTGCAATAAACTCTTGTGGTTATTAAAACACAGAACCCCCACAGCATCACAGCTGGACAATTTTTAAGATCATCTCGGTACAAATGATGTATGTGTGATATTGTGTCCAGACAGGACAGTGTTATGAAATCTGCGCTTGTTGTGCACATCAAATGAAGGGGAAAATTAAAGCATCTGTAATGAACCATAAAGCCTTTCACCCAAATACAAAAGTGAGGGATGTTTGCACTGCACTCGTGCTACTGGTGCATATTAAAATTCTGCTCGGGATTTTGATTACAACCCACAGTAACCACGTTTAATATTCCATATGGGCCACAGGCGAAACAGAAGAGCTGCAGATATTGCAGCTGGTGTTATCAATCATTGGGATCGGTGCTTAAAACTTCTACAAAGTTTAAACCATTGATCTCATATGATTGACTATAGCAATCACAACATATTCAAAGCTCAGTTATTTTACAAAGAAACTGCAAAATCTTAAAGACACCTTAGAATATTAAGCAAAAACTGTGAACTTTTGTTTTAAAGACGAATTACAGGAATTACTGAATTTGTTTTGTGGAATCTTCATTTGGTAAAGCATTGTGTTCGCAACACAAAGGTTGTGAGTTCAACCCCAGGGAACACACATACATACTTGGCCCCTACGCTAATAAGATTTTGTTTCTCTCTCCCTGTCAATGAGACAAACAGACCCAGTTCCGGTAAATGCGAAAGTCGGCACACATCTGATCTACTGGCTGTTCTTCAACGTGATGCCCAGCTGATGCCTGACCAACGGCAGAACCCGCTTAATCTCCGCTTAATCTCCTTATCAGTTTCAATATATATATATATACAAGGGTTTTTCCCTCCTAGGACTTTTTTTACTTCCCCAGCTAAAAAGTCTGAGGTTTTTTTCTACTAGGGGGTTTTTCAACCCGGGGAGGCAGCCTTCTTGGGCTTAAATTAGTACCCTCTTCTATACGTTACATTAGTAATACGCACGCTTAAAATGTTGATTCATAGCCGCAGGAAATTTAGCTGCTTGTGCTATCGTGTATTATGTTGTGCTATCTGTCGATTTTCTGTGCTTTTCACTGCTTCTATTAATGTAAAGCTGCTTTGATACAATTACCAAATTGTGAAAAGCGCTATATAAATAAAATTAAATTGAATTGAATAGTAATAAAAAAAATTTGACTGAATGCACTGTAAGTCTCTTTGAGTTAAACCGTATGCACACCTATTAATAAAGGTGTTCACAGAGATGCCAAGAAGAGCCATTTTTTGGTTCCCCAAGGAACTATTGAGTTAAGAACCATTTCTTTATGGACTTTTTAACAGAAATAGTTATTCAAATGTTCTTTCAAGAACCAAAAATGTTTTATGGCTTATCACTTTAATTGTAATAGTGTATGTGTAAATCGACAATGTATGGTTGTCAGTGCTTACCTGTGAATATTCATTTCCTGAGGCGGTTGAGTTGCTTTGTCATACGCGACTTTTGTTGACACCCCAAGAACTATAATAAAAGCAATAATACCGCAGGTAATATAGACCGCGGTGTTGGTTTGGTCCATACTCGGATCGTAAGTATCACCTGTTGGAATAGGAGACGGTGGCACAGTTTTCACCCAGTCCGGTTTGTGGTAATTTTTGCATGTTCTCTGCTCTAACCGGTTGCCTTTAAACTGGCAACAGAAACGCAAGTAACACGACCCGCAACAGTAGCGATGGTCGGTGTTATTGCACTCGAACTCCTTATCAAACTGTCCGCTCACGTCGTAGTAACCCAAGCAGGTCTCGTGGGTGTGCGACGGACGGACCTGCGTGATCCGCTGCGTGGATGCCGAGGGTGCGACCGTGGTGCTGTTCAATTCCTTCGGCTTCTGGGGCCGTTTAGGCGCTGGTTTCGTTCGTTTGGCGGTCAGGGTACAAAACACGTTCAGCGGGTCCAAATAAATCAACAGCAGCAGAAAGTGTTGTATACCCATGGCTCGGCGCGTCGTCAGGACCCTGGACAGCTCTCGGTGATTTCAATCTTATAAGGTCTCTGCTGTTCTGAGGTCAGCTGTTCCCCGCATCGCCGATGATGAGGTTGTTGTGGAGTTAATGATGAAAAGCGACATTCATTTAACTGAAATTATCGCCGTTGTGACCCCATCGTGTTTGTGTACGACAGATGCTTCACTAGCTCTACTTTGACTCACTCGGACGGCACTGTTGGGATTTCCGATGAACTGCCGTCAAACGAGCCTTTGCATTTCCATTTTGCTATGGGTAGAAGTGGAGAACTTCATTATTAATAAAACGTTTCAAGAGTATGTATTGCATAATAAGTTTAACCAATTTTCTGTTTAACCAACAATTGCATTTTATTTACAAACACTAAATAAATATATAATAAGCTATATCTCAAATATGCAGAGTTGCATGTAAATTCGTTGCTTTCACAGATAAACAAGTCACCCACACAATTAAATAACACGTGAGAAACGCATCTCAATGCATTTAAACCCATTTTGTGTTGCAGTTGAATATTATATAAATAAGTCATATATTTAGGATATATGCACGTTTGTAGCCTATATTTTTTTTTATTTAATTACAGTCGGGTTTAATCAGCACTTACCTTTACTTTAACGGTATGTTGGATGTGCCAAGGTGAAGTGAACTGACAGTCGGAATCCCATCCCGAAACAAACCCATCTGAACGGTCCGCCTACCGTCTTTGGGTCTTGCATCAAACGCTGGCGTCACAGTCCGTCTATGTGCAGCTCCGATTCATACATCTTCTTACCCACAGTACCACACCTATTCATTATCTCACGTGTGTGTATTTAAACATAGATTTGTATTGTTTCAAAAGCTTTTTGAGGGAATATATGATAGCATGGATTTGATTTACACATATTCAGATCTCATCCATTGTGCGAAAAAACCGAACCAAATCCGCAAACAGCACTGAATAGATTACCAATAAAAGCAGCTACACTCTTTTCCTATCTCCGCATCATCCCCTCTCTCTCTCTCTCTCTCTCTCTCTCTCTCTCTCTCTCTCTCTCTCTCTCTCTCTCTCTCTCTCTCTCTCATTGATTTCAGTTTCTGCAGACTTTTTGTAAGTAATCAAAACCAGCTGTCATAGGAAATCACTTAAAGCATTTAAGGTTGTTATGTTACAAGTTGTCTCCAACAAAGAAATAAGGAGATATAACTTGCCATGCATGTCAACCATGTAGACCCTCCACCCCTTCAGCCTTTATTCATACCGCATTGAATCGCCCACTGAAGGTTTCAGTACGCTGTGCACTTTGCTGTTACTCATACCTTGAACCATTTCATGTCTCCCTTAAATACCTTTACTATTATGGTGAACTGAAACAGTTAATATCATCTACATACAGCTTGAGGGACACAGTCTTTCTCTTTAAGATAACTGCTTTTCTATAATGGCATGCATGTACACTACACTGTAATAATTATAGCTTCATAATGACATCATCATTCAATAAACCAAGGTAATGCTACTAGGCGTCTTTGTATTTGCTTTTCCGTTAGGTAATGTTAGCTGGCTATGTTATGTTTGAAATTGTTTAAATGGATGTTGAAATCTATTGCATAACTTGATATTTATAAGAGCTTCGACGTTGTGTTTCTCATTTACCAGTTCATTTATTCTAGTGTGCAATTTATGACTAAGCAAAGCAGGAATTAGAAAAAGCATGTTGTTCATCAGTTTCCAGAAACAGGGATAACATTAGGAAAGTAAAATATTTGTCATTTTGTGAATATTTTTTAAGTTCTTGAACATCCTACACAATCATCTGATTATGAAGCCTGGAAGCAGTTGCTAAGTTACAGCTTCATAGTTGCTCTATTTTTTTCTGTCCTTTTTTTCCTTTTTTACAATGCCATCCATAGTTTCTCTAATGAAATATTTAAACAGTTCTTGTGAAGTTTTCCCTTGGACTTTACAAGATATATTGAGCTTTAAGAAGTGGATTGCATTCACATTACAAGTAGCATGCTCTGGGATGTAAACTATATTAAAAAAAAGAAAATGAACACGTGAATGGGAAAATGAAACGCAAAAGTGAAAAATGATATTGCATCATAAGTGGAATATATCCATAAACAACATTTGTTTCCTTTTGCAGGCATCAAAGCAGCACTGGGAATTTTTATATCAAAACAACTGCGGACATCATTTCACACGGAGGCTTTGATAACAATAACTACAGACTTTGTAAAATAGGGATTTAATGGCTGTTGGCTCTTTGCTCGGCATCTGACTGTGTTATTGCTTGATATTGAAATAAAGAAACATCAAAAGCCACAAACAGGGGAGAATGAAAATTTGTTGGAGTACAGAGGAGAAATACGACTGTCCACCCAATTGAAACCTTGGCACAGATGTTGTATCTGTATTACTTTAACTGTTTGTGAACTTAGGCCAGTAGTTGTTCATAATATCAAATTAATTGAGTTCAATCATGACATTAATCACAGGGTTAAAAATGTAAAGGCACCTCAAGCGACTAATTATAAAGGAATATAGATGGCTTAAAGAGAGTAATTTGTACGTTTTTACGAGGTGGCTAATTCTTATTAACTCATACGACCACAGTTGTACATTTTTGTACGATTTGTCTTTGCCCCTGTGAAGTTGGGGTTATGAGCGGGGTTTTGTTACTGTTTTTATGTTAATCGCACTATTAATGACTTCATACGAATTAGCAAACTTGTAAAATTTCCAGATCAAATTCCAGATTAAAACGTTTTAATAATGTCTGTATCAAAATGTATGCATCCATTTTCATAGTGAACTACACACTCTCAGAAATAAAGGTACAAAAGTTGTCACTGGGACAGTACCCTTTCGAAAAGGTGCACATTTGTTCCAAAAGAGTACTTAATACTTTAAATGTACATATTGGCAGTTCAAAGATACATATTGGTACCTAAATGGCACATAATATGGCCTTTTTTAAAGCGTACTGCCCCAGTGACAGCTTTGTACCTATATTTTTGACAGTGTAGAGACATGTGTTTCTTCTATCAGAACCTCATCAAATATTTCCACACTATAAGACTTTGCCATTACAGCAGCAGACAAAAATCAATAATCCAGGGGTCATGTCTTGATGCATTTCTCCTGAAGGGTTGCAGTCCTTTTAATGTTTTACGTCTTTCTGTCATTACCATGACCCAATTTCTTTTGAAAACACGGCTTCCAAATTTCCAGCATGAGTGTGTGTTCAAGGAGCACTTTAAAGTGAACTGTCCCCCTCTGTTTCTGCATGTGTCTTTGAAAGCAAAAGTGCTTTGTCAAAAATTTAAAACAATATTTCTTGTGCTGGGGCATGAACCGAGAAATCATAACGTGAGATGTGTCAGGTTCTGCTTTAAAATAAGGTTTAAGCTTTGAAAACTGCATGTTTTGTGGGACTACTTTATGTGTGTGTTGGTGTGTTTTATCTGAACTATTTGTTGTTTGATACACTCTAAAAATGGCTGGGTTATTATTAAGCCATGTTGGGTAAATATTGGATACCGCTGGGTTAAAATTGTTGGTTTTAATCCAACTGCTGGGTTATTATGGTTACCCCAGTTGGATAACAACAACCCAACATTGAGTCATTTTTAACCCAGCATGGGGTAATTTTTAACCCAGTATGTGTTATGTCCAATATTTACTCATTATGGGTCAAAAATAACCCAGCCATTTTAAAGTGTAGATTAACATTTCTAGATATCAAATTAGGTTATTTAAATCTAATGTGGTGTTGTTTTACTCTCTGAAGAGTTGGATTAACATTTCTGAGATATTTGGTTAATCCCTGTAAGAGTTAAATGTTGAACTAACAAGTGTTACAGTAATTCATTAACACTTTCTTACTTAGTATTTTTGTCTTGTTTTCAATATAAATATCTTAAAATTCTTAAATCAAGATGTATGTTCTTGATGAGCAAGAAGAAAATAAGTCTAGTTTTTAGACAAACAATGTACAATTTAATTGAATTTGTGCTTAAAACAAGAATAAAAAAAATAAGTTTACTTTTTTCTCAAACACTTAATTCAAGAAAAAAATTCTCAGTCATTGTCAGATATTTTTCCTTGTTTTAAACACAAATTTTTTGTCTAAAAACTAGACTTATTTTCTTAGGTCATTTTGCTCATCAAGAACATACATCTTGATTTAAATCATTATTTAACAAGTTTTTAAAATTTCTACTGAAAACAAGACAAAAATAAAAAAGTAAGAAAGTATAATTTTTTGCAGTGCACAGATCCGAGTATGGACCAACACTGGTGATTTTGCTGTGAATACACATTTTTTTATTTTTAACCCATTGTGGGTTAAAAGCGACAAACCTAACTCATTAAGTTTTAATTTAATATATGCTGGGTTATTTCAACCAAAAATGCTGGGTTGTTTTAATCAATTGTTGGGTCAATTATAAACATGTTCTGGGTTATTTAACCCAACTGCTGGATTTGTCCCTTTCTGACCCAACACTGGGTCGAAAATAACTTTTTATGGCACCTTTTCACTGCATAGCACTGTCAAAGATATTTAATATTAACAAGATGCGACATGGTGTAGATATGAATGGGGGGATCACAACGGTCAGAATGGCCACTCTAGTCCCGCCTCCCGGTAAAAAGAGCCAATCATCAATCAGGATACTCTGGAAGGTGGACTTCGCATGTGCAGAATCGACAGATCTTGTTTCTTACAAATATGGCTGTGGAGTGACGCGATTTCAATAAAAGTACTTTGGCACTGTTTACAGTAACCAGTACCTGGTACATTTTTAGTAACACCTTGGTTAATGTTTTTCACTTTAAATGCAAGATTAGTTTATAGTGTGCCATCGAGTAAACCAAATTATGCTGTCATCAGCTCTTTGTTGTACTGTACAAGTTCCCAAACTCTCTGACGAGAATAAAGAACACTGTTCCATCGATATGCTCCATTGCTTCTGTGTTGTGCATTTTTTTCTGTTGCATTTACGATGATGTCCCAGCAGTAGAGGTGTCGCAACTGTAACGATAAATTTATAATCCCACCCACTTTGAAGCGATACTAACAGCAAACCGAGCCAAAGTAAAGTGAGCTGAATTGTACCGAGCTGCTATGTACCACGCAATGGAAACGCACAATTAGAGTCTATACTGTAATGTACAGTACAGTAAGAAAAAACAGTAAGATATTTGTTGACATTTGCAGTCTATTCATGTACTTTAAGCATATTTTCGCAAAACCGTTGATGTGACAAGTGTCAAGGTTGTAATATTATTAATCTCTCTCCATTGTTTCATTTGTCACTCATGGGACTATGATAGATTGAGAAATTCTGGAGTTTTCGGCAGTATGATTAAAAATGTAATAAAATGGGAAAAATAATCGGCACACTGTCACCTGATATTCATCATGAATTTATAATATAATGGAAAGGATTTATGATGTCCCTTTGTAGCATATTAGATGAAAGTAAATTAGCTTTTTCCATATATCCCAAAATCCCTTTTTTATAATGAGACGCTCATAATGAGTCAGTCACATCTGTTTAAGCTAAAAGAAAACATCCTCAAACAAAGCTTGCCTTTACTTTACTTACTTACTTACTATTAGTTCACAGATGTAGATATATAGGTATGTAAAATGAAGTAATAGACTAGCTGTTCTCAGCATATGCCAGCAAGGAAACATCTTACTGCATTATATGTTGCATAATATACATTATATGCAACAGACATCTATGCACAACACAGATCTATCACATGTTACGTATATACTGTATGGTTCCTGTGTGACCACCAAGCCATTACAAATATACTTTCTTTAATCTCCTCTAACAGTCAAGTGAGATCTTTCTTAGTCACAGGTGTTGTCAAGGCAACTTGGCCTCAGCTGTGCACATAATTTTTAGCTTTGTATCTTGCCTGAGTGACTTAACATTTGGGTTAATTGCAGGGCTAAAAGTTATTAAAGGAAAACCCCAGCAAATCATACACATTTTTCGGGCCTCTAACTGGTTTCTATTTACTTCAGTTTATTATTATAACAGGCAGGTTAATAAAGATAATGTTGAAACAAACAAAATAAACCATAATTATGCAAAAGGTGTTCCGGGGTGTGTAATCTGTGTATTGTTATGCGATAATTCAACTTTTAAAACTTATCATTCCAGGCACTCGAACTGAAAAATGTAAAAAAAAAAATATTATTATTATTATCATGGCTCTACTAAAATATTTGTGCATATTTTCACTTTTTGATGTATTGATTTCATTGTTTTATATTTGTCCCACACCCATCCTAACTTACAAAGCAGTCTTAAATAAAAATCCATAAAAATCCAAGAATTATTGCATTATTCACAAGTTCACATTAACAAATAAATCAGATATAGTTATGATATGCGTATTTGGCATGCTGTCCGAGGAGAGGACTCTGGGCTCAGCATTAGGGCCAAATCCAAAAAACCCTCCCCCCGGCCGGTGTTCTGGATGGGAAGTTAACCAGGCAAGTGTGAGGAGACGATGCTTAAAACTGTCGAGGAACGTCGATTTCCATTCATGCTGATCAGGTGGATGCCTGGTCATGATTATGAGGTGATTTGAACTTGTTCATTCGGAACTTTGTTAACAAAACATTTTAAATCTTAACTTTATTTACAATACTGTGCAAAAGTCTTAGGCCACCATGCCACCATCTATAGATTTGTTGTTTTTGCAATGGTACAGTGATCATATAATCATTTATCAGTCTCTTTATTAGAACACAACCAGGAAATACAGGAAATGTGTATGTAGTATTAAAAACAGTATAAATAGTATAAAGAAGTGTCAGTGCCCGGTTGCATGAAACTCCTTAAGTGAGGGTTTCCCTGAGGGAGAAAAAATCCCTGAGGGATTTATTTAAAGGAATATTTCATTTTCTTAAAAGAAAAATCCAGAAAATTTACTCACCACCATGTCATCCAAAATGTTGATGTCTTTCTTTGTTCAGTCGAGAAGAAATTATATTTTTTGAGGAAAACATTGCAGAATTTTTCTAATTTTAATGGACTTTAATAGACACCAACATTTAATACTTAACTCAACACTTAACAGTTTTTTTCAATGGAGTTTCAAAGGACTATAAACAATCCCAAACGATGCATAAGGGTCTTATCTAGCAAAACGATTGTCATTTTTGACAAGAAAAAAAAATGCTCTTTTAAACCACAACTTTTTGTCTAGGTCCGGTCCAGCGCGACCTAACGTAAATGCGTAGTGACGTAGGGAGGTCACGTGTTACATATATAAAACGCAGACCATTTTAAACAATAAACTGACACAAAGACATGAATTAGTATCAGTTGACATACATACAACAACCTCTTGATGTCATGACGTATTGCATGGGGTCACCTGGCGCATCAGGACCAGATCTAGACGAGAAGTTGTGCTTTAAAAGTGTATATTTGTTATTTTTCTTGTCAAAAATGACAATCGTTTTGCTAGATAAGACACTTATGCCTCGTTTGGGATTGTTTATAGTCCTTTGAAACTCAGTTGAAAAAAACTGTTACGTGTTAAGTGTGTTGGTGTCTATTAAAGTCCATTAAAATGAGAAAAATCCTGCAATGTTTTCCTCAAAAACATAATTTCTTCTCGACTGAACAAAGAAAGACATCAACATTTTGGATGACATGGTGGTGAGTAAATTATCTGGATTTTTCTTTTAAGGAAATGGAATATTCCTTTAAGAGCGTTGCAACAAAGGTCTTAACTTTCACCCTTACCTAAGTGTTTATACTACGTATTTTACGGTAGTCTCTGCCAAAACACGGCAGCGGAGAATAGGTTGCTATAGTACGAAATCTCACAGCGTAAACAAATGAACGCGCGCAGCTCTACAGACGGCGGATTTGTGTACAATGAAACATCGCAAATAACAGACTGTAAAGTGCCGCATGTATAAAACCTCAAAGTAATTCAAACTAAAAGCACTTTAGATTGACTCACAATCAAACCACTATTCTCCTAATAAATGCGCATCGCTTTTCTCTAGGGATTATTTCGATCGTTAGAAATGCGCGTTTGTACTTCATTTTCTTAAATAACCATAAAATCAGCCATCGCGTCCTAAAAATTTTTATTTTTATTTTTGTGTACATACTTCCTGTATTTTCTGTTTGTATCTTAATAAAAAAGTGAAAAATAAATATCGATAGACATTAAAACAACAAAGCTGCTGGTGGTGGTCTAAGACTTTTGCACAGTACTGTATATGTGCTTTTTTTCTTAAAAATCGGCTGTTCCGCATGCATTATTTGCAACCACAACAAACAATTCTGTGCTTCATAGTTAGATTCAGAAATTACTTGTTTACCAAGGAGACAACAGTGCTAATGAAGTGCATGCTTGATATGAAAACATCAAGATAAATATTACTTTTAAACAAAATATATTATTCATACATAAGAAGCGCTAGCTAAATTATAAGAAAAATTAGTCTTTTTATAGTTTTAAATCATAATATTTATGCCCTTTGATTTAAAAACTTAAATTAGTTTATTTATTTTTAAATGAAAAATCTACACATTTTACTGTACGTGCAATTGATCCATTGTGGGAATTCGATTTTGTGAAGTATAAAACTCATCAGGACAGTCCTGCTGTCATGACAACCAAGTTGCTACATGCATCAATCATGATGAAGTTTTGTGGTAGAAGAAAACTATTCTGGAGAACGTATAAAGAAGGATTGTCAATGCTTAAAGCCTTCCTAGAAGCACTGTGTACCCCATTGTTACAAAAATGATGGCAACACTCAACTGGCACCAAAACAACCTGACCCTCCTACCGGATTGAGTGACCGGAGAAGAAGGGTAATTTTCAGAGAAGTGACCAACAGGCCAGCTAAAGCACTGACAGGCTTTCAGAGTTCTGGTTGAAATGGGAGAAACTGCCAAGATGTCAACAATCTGTATTGCGTTTCACAGGTTCACTCTCTTTGTGAGTTTTACAGAGAAAGATAAAATCATTCCTGTAGTTTGCAAAATGTAATGTTTTTGAGAAAGATTGTGGTCATTGCAAAACACCACCCAAAGCATTTTTGGTGCTAGCATAACGCTTTTGGGTTTGTGTTCAGCACCAAAACTTCGAAGGAACAGTAAAAATGAAGACAATCTGTATTCTGAATAAGGCATGCACATGGATATAGCTACAGCATGGTTCCCATAACACCAAGGTCATGGGTTTAAGACTAATGAAGCGCATGGACTGAAAAATGAATTTCTGATGTCTTTGAACAATAAGCCAGTTAAATAAAGATGTATTCGTCCTGTTATCTGACTCCAAGACAATGCAGAAACAACCTGCTTATATCTCATCTTACCTTTGACAGATAAGACTCTGCTGTATCAATCCTTTGCTTTTTTTAAAGCCTCCTGGCCCTCCTTTCACAGCACCCATCATTTCGCTTTACACCCAGAGTGACGGCAAGCCAAAGAAAGTTAAAGCACCATAGCATTAGAGTTATACGAATAGCTACGGGCCAACATGAATCATGAGTGTCTCAGTGGAATACTTTTACAGCTGCCACTGTTTTCCTTTTTACTGATGATGGTTGTGAGATGAATGAATTAAGTGGGTCACAGCTGCTAAGACGAGCACATATTTCAACTTCTGTGTTGAGTTTTCCTAAGGCTGGGCAGAACACAGAAAACACATATTAGGCTTATGTATTTTCCTCTTTGCAAAAGAAGATCAAGTCTTAAATCATACATTTACCCAATAGGACATTGTTTGTGGCCAGACTTATAAGTTAGCTTAAGATATCAACATCAAATGGGGTTCAGTCAAAGGCCTAGAGAAAATAACAAAGGGTGGGTTTATATATTATCAAGGTAGCTCAACCGAAACCTCAAGAATTAAGTGAAGTGATGATTCCTGTAGCTTAGGTTGTGTAGCATGGTGCTAGCAATACCAAGGTAATTTGTGGGAACGCCAGAGAAAAAAAAGTATTCAGAATGTATAGCTTGATTGTGTTGCAAACAGCCTTGGATTAAATAACATTTGCCAAATGTATTAAATTTAATGTCAATTATAATAACCTTGTCCTTAGCTTTTTTACACAAATCCTTCCTTATTTAAATAATAAATCAACCAATTAACAAAAAGGTGAATGAACTTATAAAGATATTAATGATATTTTATGTTTTGGTTTTTACTCGTAAACTTGAATTTGTTAACCCTACTGTTAAGACCAGTGTACCGGCATACATTTCCAAGCTAGTCCAAGGTGGTGTTCGGAGTGTCAAGTGTGTTGCTCGTGTTTTCAAAATATGTGTTTGTTGTATCATGTGAACCATGTGCATCACGTGTCCTGTCAAAACAAGTGCCCGCTGCACACACGTCAAAACCATTTATGACAAAAGAGACGCTAACGTTCACAAAATACACGCAAGACACTCCCTTGAAGGAATATTCCATTTTCTTAAAAGAAAAATCCACATAATCCACTCACCACCATGTCATCCAAAATGTTGATGTCTTTCTTTGTTCAGTCGAGAAGAAATTATGTTTTTTGAGGAAAACATTGCAGGATTTTTCTCATTTTAATGGACAATTTGTGGATATTTGTTATTTTTCTTGTCAAAAATGACAAATGTTTCACTAGATAAGACCCTTATGCCTCGTTTGGGATTGTTTATAGTCCTTTGAAACTCTGTTGAAAAAAACTGTTACGTGTTGAGTTAAGTGTTAATTGTTGGTGTCTATTAAAGTCCATTAAAATGAGAAAAATCCTGCAATGTTTTCCTCAAAAAACATAATTTCTTCTCGACTGAACAAAGAAAGACATCAACATTTTGGATGACATGGTGGTGAGTAAATTATCTGGATTTTTCTTTTAAGAAAATGGAAAATTCCTTTAACAGTAAACTCTGATTAAACATGAGATAATGCCAGTATCTGGCAAACACGAGCGTCTCTTTTATCATAAGCCCTTTAGATGCGTGCAGCAGGCACTTATTTTGACAAGACACGTGATGCACATAGGATCACTCGACAGGACAAATACATATTTTGAAATGATGAACCACACATATGACGGGCTACATATATGCTGTGACGAACTCCGCATCATGCGCCCTCGAAAAAAGAAGTCGACGGCCACCACTGGTATACAGTATAGTAGTTGTTAAACCAGTATAGACATGCAACATATTTATAGTCTTTCATGAGAGTTTGGTGGGAGTTCATCATCTTTTTTTACTTTTTAAAGCACGGTATTTGAGTTTTTACTGTATATCCCATAAGAAAGACAAAATACAGATGAGATCACTTTAATATTTCAATTATTTCTAGATATCACTGAGATTAAATGGAAAGCAAATGAAACTTGTCAGATAATTCTCATGAGAAAAAGACCTAGAAATTTCCCAAATGTCTCCATTAGAGTTCAGAAGCTATCACTATACAGACTGAGTTCAGATTTACTAAGTCTGAAATCAAAAGTCAATATTATTAAAGATTTAAATATGAACTTAAATTTACAATTAGTTTGTATCATTAGTAAATGCATAAGCTAACAATGAGCAATAGTTTTTCAGGATTTGTTAATCTTTGTTAAAGGGATAGTTCGGCCAAAAACGATATTAAACCCATGATTTACTCACCCCCAAGCTGTCCGAGTTGCATATGTCCATCGTTTTTCAGACAAACACATTTTCGGATATTTTAGAAAATATTTTAGATCTTTCTGTTGATTAAATGTAATGTTACGGGGTCCAGCCATAGTCCACGACCTTCAAGTCCAAAAAAAGTGCATCCATCCTTCACAAATTAAATCCAAACGGCATGATAAACAAAGGTCTTCTGTGGGTAATCCGTGCGGTGTTGTTGTAGAAATATCCATATTTAAAATGTTATTAACTTTATTAACTACCTTCCGGTAGCGCCGCCATCTTAGAGCCATCCGCATTCAGGATGAGCGCTTACGCAGCATACAGCGGTTTCTCGGTTGCTGCTCTGTGCCCCCGCCCTCCGAATTTGTCATACGTCACTAAGAAAAGTGCGTACACTACGCTAATACTCTCTCCTGAGTCTAAGATGGCGGCGCTACCGGAAGGTAGTTAATTACGTTAATAAATTTTAAATATGGATATTTCTACAACAACACCGCACAGATTACCCTCAGAAGACCTTTGTTTATCATCCTGGAGACGTTTGGATTTAATTTGTGAAGGATGGACGCACTTTTTTTGGACGTATTTTGACGTACATATGTTCACATAACACACCAAACACATATTTTGACGTGACAAGACACACACGACACACCGAACACATATTTTGAATTTGCGCCCCTCAAAGGGGAAGGGGGTGGCAAATTCGTATTAATTAGTACGACCACATTTGTACATTTCTGTACGATTTGTCTTGAATCATGTGACGTTGTGGTTAGGGGTGGGGTTTTGTTATTGTTTTTTTTTACGTTTTTGCACGTTTAACTTTGTACGAATTCATACAAATTAGTTCACTTTTTAAATATGTACGAATTCTCATGAGATCATGCTGATTGCTCCTTGGCACATAAAATTGCAAAAGTTTTCGGGCTCTATTATACACCCGGCGCAATGCAGCACAATGCGTGACGCAAGTGTCTTTTGCTAGTTTCAACCCTGCGCAATTATCACTTTCACGTTTAGCGCCACATTGTTTAAATAACAAATGCATTGCGCCCATCGGCGTTCTGGTCGGAAAACGAGGTGTGTATAGGTGCATTGTTGGCTCGTTGCTATTTTGAGGCAACTGAAATAGACTACGCCATTGACCAACAAAAACCTGGTCTAAACCTGGTCTATTTTGCGCAATATGTTTTTTGTTATTTAAAGAGCACAGTAAATTATGCGCCTATATAAACGGGATGACAACGCGGGTTTGCTTATTACATTCATCAATGTACAGCAGCACAAAAACGTTTTTAAATATGAAAGATTAAAGGATTGAATGTAAAATATTATTATTGAGTCTCTTGGACATAAATGAGGAGCGATTATGAGACGTTAGAAGGCGTAAAGAGCTGCTTCACCTGCAGCCTGGTAAATAAATAAATGCTTGGCTTTAAAGAAATGCATCTATTTTTAAATGTTTTTAAATGCTATTTTACAGATTTATTGCATATGATGACTCTGTACCTGTGGATATGGTGACATGAGAAACATTTTAAGCAATGCTTTGTAAAAATCCCATGGCTCTGTCCGAGTGCTGAAACGCTTCGACTCTCTGCGCGTTTGTAAATTCTTTATCTCTTGTTTGTATTTTTAGAGTAAAAATCTTTCCTTGCATATTTGCAAATTATTTTATGAGAGTACAATGATTATGTAGGATATCAATACATTTACAGCAATTAAAAGCCTGCTATTTGTACTTCTATGACTGAAAGCAAACGTCTTTTAAAGGTTTTAATCCAAAAAATTAAAATTTCAATAAAAATGAAAACAACACAATTTTTTTACATTATTCTTAAACTGGGAATCTTTTTCCTCCGCTTAGTTTTTCAGTTTACAAAGTCCTTCATCTAAATAGGGATTAGACATAGTGCCAGCGCAACTGGCTTTTAAAGGGGATGAAAGATAAGACTCTTATTGGTTTATTGCACGTTACGCCCAAAACACACCCATTACTCATTAGGAAAATATGAACAACCCTTTTCGACCATGTGCTCGGCACACAAACCATTTTTCCCATCATTAAATTAGCAAAAGTGGCATTGGACATGCCCATTTAGACCGTGCGCCGTGCGCTTTAGACAATGCGCGCCTTAGATCGTTAAAATAGGGCCCCCTTCAATATCAATTGTACCCTAATAAAGACTCTACAAAATGTTGTTATATCTATAATCCAAAATGATGTCATATTCTATTTGATTTCCCATACAATAAATCAGCACAAATGTTAATGAATAATGTAAAGGATAATTTTGAATGAATTAGCCCTAACTAATTGTAATACCCCAACCATTTATGGCAAAAATCCCAGCCTGCTGTTTTTTGCAGACATGACAGCATGCACTTTCTACTGCATGTGTTATAAAACAGGGTCTCAAACATTATGGCTTGAAACCTTGATGATGGATGGAAGATCATAGATTCTGGCCAACAGCAAGGCCAGAGAGCGACCTCTTCCACATGAAGACACATTTTCATTTACCCCACACAGCTGGGCCATGTGTCAGCAACACTCCAGAGATGTAATACCAAGTTTTGACCTTTTTAACTCTGCCACAAAAGCGCCTGTCACAGTAAAGCCATTAAATAAGTGGACCGACAGAGACGTCACTTATACTTAAACATATTAAGGACCACTTCTCACCTAAGGTAAATCTGTCGCATCCGAGCCACGTTTTATATTGATGCGGTTCGCCATGCGCATCCATGCAGAACTTTTCTGTGTGCCGGTTATTGAGTGATGGAAATTGGATCATTTCTAACAGATTCAACATAAGCACTGTAATCAGCACTTCACCAGATGTACGTGTTAAAAGAGCAGACAGTGATATGGAAGCAGTTTGGGATTTCATGTTAAACGGGAACGAATAAACTCTTCCACGGAAGAAAGAGTTGCACCTTGTTTACACCAGGAAAATACATTTATAAAGAGCATAAAAAGGGCGAACAAACTTGTAAGAAGACCTTCAGATCCATGCATCTCAAACTTTGTGTTGCATTATTGTACACAATGCTGACTGTGCACTCTACCATCATTGTCTCGCTTATATAAAGCAAAACATGTTTGTGCTATAAACAGCTTTGATGGTCCAAATATATTGTTGCCTCAGAATAGCATTTTAAGAATAAATAGGATAAAGGTCTTACGAAAGTTGCAGATCAGATCTTGTAAATAAGAAATATCTACAGTATGGGGTCAGGCTTTGTCTGGTGAGCATCTTGTACACGCCTCATCAATATTAGCATTCCCTCTGAATGCTAAGCAAAAGTTGTTTTTTTAAAGAATCACTGCTTTTAAGACATAAACTCTATGGGCCCTATTTTAACGATCTAAGCGCATTGTCTAAAGCGCACAGCGCAACGTCTAAATGGGCGTGTCTGAATCCACTTTTGCTAATTTAACGATGGGAAAAAAATGGCTTGTGCGCCGAGCGCATGGTCGAAAAGGGTTTGTCCTATTTTTTTAATGTTTAATGGGAGTATTTTGGGCGTAACGTGCAATAAACCAATGAGAGTCTCAGCTCTCATCCCCTTTAAAAGCAAGTTGCGCTGGCGCTATGTCTAATCCCTATTTAGATGACGGACTTTGTAAACTGAAAAACTAAGCGGAGGAAGAAGATCCCCAGTTTAAGATTAATGTTAAATAATTGTGTTGTTTTTCACTTGTATTGAAATTGTTATTTTTTCATTAAAACCTTTAAAACCCGTTTTCTTTTAGTCATGGAAGTAAAAAAGCAGGCTTTTAATTGATTTATATGTTTGTCTATCCAATATCATAAAAAAATAATTTACAAGTATGTAAGAAAAGGTTTGTAAAAATACTTTATTTGTAACGAACAGGAGATAAAGAATTTACAAATGGCTTTCCGCACGTTTCATCAAGTTGGACAGCGTCAGTTTTTTAAGCATTACTTAAAAATGTTTCTCACCTCACCATATTCACAGGTACAGAGTCATCATATACAATAAATCCATTTAAAAACATTTAAAAACAGATGCATTTGTTTAAAGCAAAGCATTTATTTATTTACTTACCAGGCTGCAGATGAAGCAGCTCTTTGTGCCTTCTAACGTCTCATAATTTGTATTCATTTATGTCCAAGAGACTCAATAATAATCTTTTACATTCAATCCTTTAATCTTTAATATTTAAAAGCGTTTTTGTGCTGCTGCGCATTCATGTATGTGGTAAGCAAACCCGCGTTGTCGTCCCGTTTAGGCGCATATTACTAATGCGCTCTTTAAATAACATAAAACACATTGCGCCATTGACTTTAGACTTTAGACCAGGTTTTTGTTGGTCAATGGCGTAGTCTATTTTAGTTGCCTCAAAATAGCAACGCGCCAACAATGCGCCTGAACACACCTCGTTTTCAGAACGGCAGAATGTTCAACCCATTACTGTTTCTGTTTAAAAAAGTTGTAGTATAAATATAGCCATTGCTGGAATGGTGTGAAGAATAAATAAATAAATAAACATAATATATTCGTGTCCTCCCGTCGTCGGAAGTCTGAACTTGCAAGTCCGAACTAGGAAGGACGCAAGTCCGAACTTGCCGTTCTTGGTATTGAGAAACGGCCCACCGTTCTGGGAGGAAGCTGATTAGCTGAATCAGATCGGCACAG